>NC_090990.1:38750000-39375000 GCF_041146395.1 Eulemur rufifrons
CTATACAAAAAAGTAGAAAAATTAGCCAGGCATGGTGGCATGAGCCTATAGTCCGGCTACTGAGGAGGCTGAGGCAGGAAGATTGCTTGAGCCTGGCAGTGTGAGGTTGCCTGAGCTATGATGACACCGCTGCACTCTAGCCGAGGCAACAGAGCGAGACACTGTTTCAAAAGAATAAATAAATAAATAAATAAATTCTAGCCGGTGACAGCAGAGCATTAAACCAGGCAAAGGGCCCTGTGTAGATGCATAGGTCATACATCCATGAAACCAGCCCTGAGCATGCTGTATCTTCAGTCCTTTATCACCCCACCCCATCATCATCCCATCCCACCAAGTGCCCATGTATAGGCTGAGCCTGGGAAGCTCCTGTTACACTTGATAACCACAGGAAGCATTTGGCACCAAGAGACTTATAACCCACTTGGGCTCTGAAATCCATCAATTAGCTGTAATTGATAACTTAAACCTTACTGGCCATAGGATTCAGTCTGCCCTCCTCCATCCCTGGCTACCATTGTCAGAGATGGCCCTTTGGGCTCACCAGACTAAGAGCTGGGAACCTTCCATTGCCTTCCTGGGCAACTAGAGGTGAGTTTCATGCCTTCTCTGGACTCAGTTTCCTTGTCTGTTAAATGAAATGGTTAAGTTCAGTATCAAATTAAATGTTCTTTCACTGAGTATTGACTAGGCATATTCACATCATAATAATAATATCATTACACTGAGCATTTATCACTCACCAGACACTATTAGGTACTTGTACATTCTTCCATGTTATCCTCATGACAACCCAGTGAGGTACTTTTTAGAATTCTAGAATATAAACTTGACAAGGGTAGTGATTTTTGTCTTCTTTTTTCACTGATATATCCCTAGCTGCTAGAACAATGCCTGGCACAAGCTAAGTGCTCAGAAGCTTTTTGTGGAACAAATGAGGAAAACAGGCTCAGAGAGGCAGTTATGTGACTTATCCAAGGTCTCATAGTCCAGGAAATGCCAGATCCAGGATTCTAAATCAGATCTGCCTGGCTCCAAAGTGTCTGCTCATGCTTATCCACCTGGTATGTGGGTGTGATTCCCATTCTATAAACAAGAAGATAGGCTCAAATGATGAGAATGTTCTCCAGGGTCTCTACTGGTTCTCAAGTCTTGTGTTTCTAAGAGCCCGTGCTTCATTCTACTGGGTAACATCACTGATGGAGTTTGTCTCTCTGCCCAGGACTCCTTTGAGGTCTTGAGAGTGTTCTCGCCTCATTTGGAAGCAGGCTCACTGGCAGAGGCAGCCCAGGCTCAAACCTAGCTGTCACTGTGACCTTGGGTAAGTTCTTGATGTCTCTGAGCCCCAACTTCCTCATCTGTAAAATGGGCCCCCTACTTCCCAGTCCTTCCTCACAGGATGTGCCCTCCTCCAGGAGGTGCCCTGCACACTAGTTAATGAATGTTGCTGTTATTACACCACCTCAGAGCAGCTTCAAGGTCAAAGCTTACTGCCACTGACGTCTGGAGTACACTGGGGCCTCCCGGAACCTGATCAGAGGCCATCCGCTGGGGGAAAGTAGAGTCAGCTGCTATTCTTGGAGCTGATGGAACCCAGCCGGGTTTCAAGTTCCCTTAGGGAGCCCCGGCCCAGGCTGCCTGGCTGGTCATGTGAGCAGTGAGGTCTGACCTCAGCATGTTCTCCTGGGCCCTCCACATGGCCCACGCTGGAGAGAACTCTGGGGCACAGAGTGTGCTACAGGGAGACCACATCCTCCTGCAGCTGACCATAATCTTTGAGCTCACGTTCACCAGCTTGTATTTGGTATCCAGAGGGCCCTGGGTGCTGTTTGGGGATTTCCCCGAGACTGCAAAGTTACTGACATCTGGGTATGAGGCAGCCTTGGGTAATGAAAAGAGGGTTTAGCAGACAGGCAGGACTGAATTCTAATCTCAGTTGTAATACTCACTCGGTCTGTGGGTCTTTCTGCAAGCCACTGTACGTGGCTGAGACTCAGTTCGTTTGAAACACAGTGGAAATGAAAGCTTCTTTAGGGTTGTTGAGAGAATTAGAGCATCTGGCACACAGTAGTTGCTCAATAAATGATCACTAGTTCCACTTTGGGCTTCTGAATGACAAGGACTCTGTCAGATCCAGCTGATCCGATCCTCCCCAGCCTAGCAGAGGCACTCAGTGTTGGTTGAATGAATAATGAATTATGGAGGGCACCGAATGGGAATGCTTTATCTGGCTCCTACCTTTCAGATTTTCCACACTCACCCCACAAAACCTCATGCATCAACCCTGACAGGTGAACATCTACCCTTGGTTTGCATATCCCTGTGACAGGAAGTTCACCTCCTCCCAAAGCTGCCCATTCTGCCAAGCAGAAAGTTCTTTCTTCTACTCAGACCTCTATGAACTGAGATCTGTCCCTCAGCAGCTTCCATCCATTGGGCCTAGTTATGCTCTCTGGAGCTGGAAAGAATGAGCCTAGTTCTGCTTCCAGAAGATAGTCCTTCAGTGATTTATTACACAATTAGAATGTGCCAGGCGTTGAGCAAGGCACCTCACTTCCTTTATCTCTTTTAACCCTTTAACCCTCACACTAGTCCTGAAAAGTATTAGCCCTACTTCAGAAATGAGGAAAATGAGGCTCAGAGAGGTAACATAACACATTTGTATGTGTCAGAGAAATGATTTAAATGCAGATCCTTCTCCAAAACACTACCTTTTCAATGCTCAATAGATCTACTGGAAGACAGGAATTGGCGCTCTGAGTTTTCCTTCCCTTCCCTTTCCTTCAATAAAGATTTATTACGTACCTTATCTGTACCAGCTCCTGAGCTGGGCACTAGGAATAGAAATGAGTCAGACATAATCTATGATCTTGAGGCACTTACACTCGCTCCCAAACCATGTGAAAAGGACTGAGAGTGAGAAGCACAGGGACTGTCAGAGCACCACAGACCTTAGGGGTCCAGGAAGGCTTCCTAGAGGAGGTGACATCTGGGTAAGTTTTAAAGAACTATTAGTATTTGGCCAGACTTGTGCCAAGGGAGGCAAGAAAGCAAGATAGTTTGGTGGAAATGCTGTATAAAGAACTGAAGCTGTGGAGCCCAGACTGCAGAGGGGTTGTGGTGCCAAGCTAAGGAGCTGGGACTTTATACCACTTGAGTGGGTCACCTACTTTAGTATGCATAAGAATCTCCTGGGGTTTGCTTATTTAAAATCCAGATTTTCACTTAGTAGGTCTAGATGGGCCCCAGAATCTCTATTTTAAGCAGGTGCCCCAGGACATTGAGGAGTAGGGGAGTAGGGGGTACCCACTGCTATAGGGAACAAGAAATCTGTGAAGGATTTCAAAGAGGGTAGAGTTCTTGGTCCCTGTCTTTGGAGCCTCATAGACTAATTAGGGAGGCACATATGAAAACAAGTAATTATAATGATGAACAAAAACTATTAATTCTTAGTATTCCAAGAAAAATATTCTTAGTATTCCAAGAATGTGGTATACTTGGACTTGAGCTTCTTTAGCCATCAGGGTATCATCATTAGTTTTTTTGGCATTAAGTTATTGAGCAGGTTTTTTAGGATGCCAGGATGGCACTGTGTTGAGATCTTTTCTTTCATTATTTCAAGCCTTCTTTTTTAAAAAAAAAAAAATGAACAGAACCAAGAGAAGAGTACTGATCTATCATGCCATGCCAGCTCTGGCTTAGACAGGAGCTTTCTTGTTAAGGAGTTCCATAAACAGCACAGTCCTGTGGATACTACACAGGTCCCTGGATATGAAGAGGAGCTTGTGCCTAATTTGTCTTGAGGTGGTCGTGAGGCTGCTAAGGTGCCACTCTGTGCTGTTCATCTCGGCAAGCAGCCGCTGATGGCTAATGTGTGCCCAGCCTCACTCCGGGCACTAAGGATAGAGATGGAGCTGACCAAGTCCCCGTTTCCCAGGAACTCAGTCTTACGAGCAGTGAAGACCATAAATACACAGATAACAGTGTGATCAGTGTTGTGATGGGCGGAAACTCCGGATATGAGTGGGCAGAGAAAGCCTCCATGGCAACCTGGGGGATGAGGGAAGGCTTCCAGAGTCTTAAAAGATGAAGGTGAAAGGTGGAAGGGCATGCCAGAGAGAAAAATCAGCATCATCTTACTGCACAAGCTTGGCAGTAAGAAACAGCCTAGGTGTTTTCATTGTGACTTTTTCTTTGTAAATATTTAATTGACAAATTAAAAGTGTGTATATTCCAGGTGTACAACATGACGATTTGATATACCTATACATTGTGTGCTGATTACCAGTCAAGTTAATTAACACATCCATCATCACACATAGTTGCCGTTTGTGTGGGGGGTGGGTAAGGATTTTTCTGGGAGGGGGCTGGTGGTACAGAGACTATAAGCAGTTCCTGGATGCGGAAGCCCAAGTTAGGAACAAGACGGGGCTAAATATGAAGGCAGGATCATATCATGGGGGTGGGGAGACTTATATGTTGGGCAAAGAATTTTGGCCTTTCCCCTTTCGACAGTGGGGAGGACTGATTTATAAACTGTAATGCAATCGCCATTCCGCGAGCCTGGGAGGGGCACCAGCTGGGAATAGTTTCCAATCTGGGCCCCCAGCAGGTGCAAGTCTTCTCAGTGACTCTCAGGCACTCAGGCAGTGGAGAAGGGAGATGGTAGGGGCAGCCCTCACCTCCCCTGCCCCAGGCCTGCCTCCCGCAGCTGTTTGGACCATCAATACCCCTAGAGAGCCTCACCATCAGCTCCCAGGATATTAAAAGAATGGCAGCAAAAGCAGCCTGATTTAAAAGCTAGACTCCCTCACAAGCTAACAATGCCACTTGGAGAGAAAGCAATTATCTAATTGTAAAATCAGGTACTATAAAAATCTTTTCAAAGAAGCATTTATCATTCTATGATAAGTGCTATTATTTAATCATCCTTACAACACTATTAGAAGGCTTTGTTATCCCCATCTGAGAGGTGACAAAACCCAAACACAGAAAGTAGAGTAACTTGGCCAAGGTCACACAGCCAATAAAAAGCAAAATCCAGATCGGAACCCAGGTTAAGACCTTTAGACCTAAGAACTGGAAATAGGCTGGTAACCGCACCCCCAACTCCCTGCAACCCTAATGTAGCATTCACAAACAAAGAGATCTCAACTGCAAAATAAATGTTAGGAAGCCAAAAAAGTTTCAGTTTTCTCCCCAAAGCAATTACTTCATGCTTTTAAGGAGTAGAATTTATATTTTTCTCATTCTTTGTTATGTGACCTAAACACACATGCTTAGTCTGCCTTTGACTAATTTAGAATTGTCTGCATCTGTAGGATCCGAAGCCTAGGTATTTCCCCTCTGCCATCCTGCCCTTCACAAAAATTTTCAAGCAATTTCATAAAACAAATAAAAATGTAATTCATTTCTAAATTTAAAAAAAAATCACCATACAGCTCATAAAGTTTCCTTTCCCCATCCCTATGCCACAGGCTCCAAATCAATATGAATAGCTACCACTGTCCACCTAACTGCCCAAGCTAAAAACCTGCTTTGGGTTTTTTTACCTTACGCTTGCCTCCACCCTCCCCCGACCCCACATGGCTCAATTTTGCTTATTCAGCTGCCTCAGCCTCTCACTGCCTCCCTTCTCCTTGCCTGCTAGGCCTTAGCTCAGGTCCCACCATATCTCACCTTGACCTTTGCAGCCCTCTCCTAACTAGTCTCCCTGCCTCCAGTTCTTCCCCCTCCAATTCATTGGCTGCACTGGGGTGATCTTCCTAATTTGCAAAAGTGATCACTTCATTTTCCTGCTAAAAACCCTTTAGAGACTCTGCATTACCCACAAGATAAAAGCCAAATCCTTAGACCCTCAGGCCTTTCCCTCCCTCTCTGGGACTCTTGCTTCCCTTTCTCACAGCACTGAGCGCCGTACCGTCAGATTTTAGTGAGAACACAAACCACTAGTCAATTTGGGACCTTCTTCCCCATTAGACCATCAGGCTGTCTCTGAATTTCCTGTGTTCAGCCCAAGCCTGGCATGGAGGAAAATGTAGAAAATAGCTGTTAATGATGATTCAAATGCCTGCGGGCTAGAAGACACAATAATGATACTGCTTGCTGTGACCAGACTCTAAAAACCCATTTTCAAACGTTGCCTCAAAGGCTGCACAAAAGTCAGAAACTCATCCATAATGGCTCTTATCAACGTATTGCCTCCCACAGCAGCCTGGGTACAAATGGCTTTGGATCCTTCTGAACAGTACATTATTCTTCTTTGCATTTTAATAATGTTCATGAACTGTAACATTTGACACTGTTAATGCTCACTCCATTGTTTCCAGCCCCATCCAAATATGTGACTCAGGAAGGCAGGTACCAGAGGTCCTAGGCAGGAACTGATCCATAAAAAAATAATCCAGCACATCTCCCACCTAAAAAACAAGTAAACCTAATTTTTCAAAACCACAAACGCATTATTTAATTGAAAAGGTGTGATTCTTAAAAGAATGATTAAGCAACACAAACATTATTGTGCTAAAGAATGCCAGTAGGTGGTGAAGGATAGTGAGGGGTAATGTCTATGTTCCAAACTGCATTTTGTGAGAACATATTAATTTTATAACCCAAAACTTCAAACCTTCTATTTCTTGCTCTGTCACCTGGGCTAGAGTGCAGTGGTGTCATCATAGCTCATTGCAACCTCAAACTCCTGGGCTCCAGCAATCCTTCTGCCTCAGCCTCCTCAGTAGCTGGGACTACAGGTATATACCACCACATCCGGCTAATTTTTCTATTTTTTGTAGAGACAAGGTCTCACTTGTGCTCAGGCTGGTCTTGAACTTCTGGCCTCAAGCGATCCTCCTGCCTTGGCCTCCTAGAGTGCTAGGATTATAGGCGTGAGCCACCATACCAGCCTGTATTTTTAAAAATAGTAAATGTTTAGTTTTTTAAAAAAATTGTGGGAGAATACATGTAAAATTTACCATCTTAACCATTTTTAAATGCATAGTTCATTAGTGTTAGGTATATTCATTGTTATGCAACTAATCTCCAGAACTTTTTCATCTTACAAATTTGAAACTCTATACCCATTTCTCCCTTACCTCAGCCCCTGGCAACCACCATCATTTCTGAGTTCATATAAAACTCATACGTGTTTAGATACCTCATACACAGCATTTATCCTTTTATGACTGGCTTATTTCACTTAGCGTATCATCAAGGTTCAACTATGCTGTAGTGTCAGAATTTCCTACCTTTTTAAGGCTGAATAATATTCCATAAAAATATTTTATGTACATACCACATTTTGTTTATCCATTCATCTATTGATGGACATCTGGGTTGCTTTCACCTTTTGGCTATTGTGAATAATGCTGCTATGAACATTGGTATACAAACACCTCTTGGTGACCCTACTTTCAATTCTTTTGAATATGTACCTAGAAGTGGAATTGCTGGATCATACGGCAATCCTGTTTTTAGTTTTTTTGAGGACTTGCCATTCTGCTTTCCATAGCAGCTGTGCCATTTTTACATTTCTATCAACAGTGCACAAGGGCTCCAATTTCTCTATATCCTTGATACTTATTAATAGTAGTCATCCTAATGGGTGTGAGGCAAATCATTGTGGTTTTGTGTTGTTTTTTAATAAATTTTATTTTTTAGAGCAAATTTAGGTTCTCAACAAAATTGAGAAGGTACAGAGATTTCCCATATACTCTCCTCCCTGGCACATGCATAGCCTCCCTCATTATCAACATCTTCCACCAAAGTGATTCATTTGTTACAGCTGATGAACCTACACTGACACATCATTATCACCCAAAGTCCACAGTTTATATTAGGGTTCACTGTTGGTGTTGCACATTGCAGGGGTTTGGATAAATGTATAATGACATATACCCACCATTAGAGTATCATACAGAGTAGTTTCACTGCCCTACAAATCCTTTATGCTCCAACCATCCATCCCTCTTTCCCCCCAACCTCTGATTTTTTTTACTGTCTTCATAGTTTTACCTTTTCCAGAATACATACCAGTGTCACATTATTGGAATCACATAGTACAGTCTCTTCAGATTGGATTATTTTTCTTAGTAACATTCATTTAAGGTTCCTCCATGTCTTTCTGTGGCTGGATAACATTTCTTTTTAATGTTGAATAATATTAATATTCCATTGTCTGGATGTAGCACAGTTTATTCATTCACCTACTGAAGGACATCTTGGTTGCTTTCAAGTTTTGACAATTATAAATAAAGCTGTTACAAACATACATGGGATTGTTTTTGTATGGACATGTTTTCACTGTCTTTGGGTAAATGCCAAGGAGGAAGATTTGCTGAATCATATGGCAAGAGTATATTTAGTTTTGTAAGAAATCACTAAACTGTCTTCCAAAGTGGCTGTATACATCTTGCATTCCACCAGTAATGAACAAGAATTCCTGTTGCTCCACGACTTTGCCAACATTTCACGTTGTCAATGTTCTGGATTTTGGCCACTCTAATAGTTGTACAGTGGTCTCATTGTTGTTCTAATGTGCCTATCCCAGATGACATGTTATAAGGAGAATCTTTTCATATACTTATTTGCCATAGGTATATCTTCTTTGATCAGGTATCTTTTACATGTCCTGCCCTTGTGGATCTTATGGTCTCATGAGACAGTCTTTAAACAACCATAAAAAATAAATGTATGATTATAAGTGTGACAAGGGTATAGAGGAAAAGTATAGGGTGCTATAAGAATGTATCAGCCCATTTTTTAATCAGGCTGTTTTCTTACTGTTAAGTTTTAAGAGTTCATTGTGGTTTTGATTTGCATTCTCCTAATGATTAGCGATGTTGAACATCTTTTTATAGGCTTGTTTGCCTACAGAGTTTAAGCACACCAAAAACTACTTCACATTTTAAAAATGAGCTTGATGTCTTTTAAAACCTCTGCAATATACTTGGGAAAGTCCCTCTCCTCTATCAACTTGAGAAGCTGGCCAGCTGTGCTCAACAAACCATGCACATGGCAAGCCTTCCTTGTGAAAACAGTGGGTGGTGACAGATATAATTGTCCTGTTATCTCAGAAAAAATGACAAGCTCGCCCCCTGGTGACATGCTAGGGAGATAATAGAAAAAGCACATGGACTACAATTTGAGACAAACCATCCAAGGAAGTTGATGGCAATGTCATGTTAAAGTCCCAGGTGACTCCTGGGTTTACATATTGACTCTACCTGTTGACTTAAGACAGTGTACTTAAGTGATTTCTTTTACCGTAAACACACACACACACACACACAAAATAAATAAATTTAAAGCTTTTTTAAAAAAGAAAAAGCAAATGTTCTTAAAAGGCATAACCACTACCTACCTGGAATCTGGGGAGAACACCAACAACATAAATTATAAATTAATCAAAACAGTTTATTCACAGAGATAGTTAAAAAGGTTCAGTTCCAGGGGACAAAATGTCACAAAGTCCTTGCTTACAAATTCCTAGCTGAAGTTGCCTTGGGAATAATCTGCTCCCTCAGCATGATGGGCAGTGCCAGGTGACTACACTGGGGATGCTAATTTTCAACTGTGAATGTCTCTTCCAGAGAAAGGCGGGCTTATGTTTCATCTTTAACAACCCTGAAGCATAACAACCTTTAACCTTTATGTTGCATATCCCTCCTGATTTCTATGAATTTATGGAAAGACCTGACTCTAAAGGCAAGAAGCAAGCCTACATCAGTAATTATGCAAGTCAGAGGGTGGCAGTCATGACCACTGACTGAAATAAACATCACAGGCTACATCCCAGTGGGTAACATTCTGGGGCAATGGATCTCTGTAACCAGTGCTACTAATTCAAGTCTCAAGTTTTCCTGCTCCAGCAGGTTGACCTCCAAGGGTTGCATCAGGCCTCAAAAATAGGCAGGGCCAGTCTCAAGCTGTTCGTTGCCTGGGAGTGAAGTTGTGCCATATTACCCAAATGTTAAGGGCTGGACACTTTTTTGCTGTTCTTTGTGTAGCTGCTGGGCCCTATTTTTTAGCACCTCAGCTTTGGCCTCGTCCTTGTTGACACCATCCCCCAGCTTGTACATGCGGCTGGCATTGGCACAGGCCCAGACATGGCCCAGGTCACAGGCTTTCAATGAGTATTTACATGCCAGGCCCATGTCTTTGGGAAAGCCAGGGGCACCCTGCAGGAATATGGCACTCAGGTTGAAGCAGCTGGAGGCATAGCCACCATCACAGGCCTTTGTATAGTAGTCCCTGGCCTTCCCCACGCTGGGTTTGCCATCTTCATTGACCCGTCCATCATGTGCCAGGAGACCAACATTATGACATGCTTCCAGAGACTTCTTTCCAGGCTTTTCACATGCCATCAAAAAGCAGTTGTAGGCAGCTTTCAGGTCCTGGGTCAGTCCTCCTAAAAGGAAGGAAAGCAAAGAAAAAAGTAAACCCAAGCCAGAGCAAAACCAAAATGTCTCTGGCCAAAGTTAGGGAACAATTGCTGAATAAAGTCCATGCACTATGAGCTAAAGCAGCATGAAAGGAAAGTAGCCTGGCATTGTGTACAGAACTTCCAGCTTTTTCAGCTATGTACTCTTTTGTTCAAATGATATTTTACGAGGAACCCAAAGGTAAAGGAGGTAAAAATTGAGAATGGTAATAACATCCACCTCATGGGGTTACAGTGAGAGCATGGCGACTTTTAAGTACTTAATTAAATATTCATTATTTTAAACATATGGTGGGTCCTCCCTATCCATGGGTTCTACCTTTGCAGATTTGAAAATATTAGGAAAAAAATACAACAATAAAAATAATACAAAATTTAAAATACAATGTAACAATTATTTATAGAGCATTTACATTGTATTAGATATTACAAGTAATCTAGAGATGATTTAAAGTATACCAGAGGATGTGCATAGGTTGTATGCAAGCAGTGTGCCATTTTGTATAAAGAACTGGAGCATCCTCAGGTTTTGGTATCCGAAGGGTAGGGTTGGGGTCTTGGAACCAATTTCCTACAGATAGCAAGGGATGACTGTATACTGAATGTCTATTAATTGTCAACTGCTGTGCTAGGTCCTGAGGAACAAATGACACTGTCCTGCCCTTGTGGATCTTATGGTCTCATGACACAGTCTTTAAACAACCATAAAAAATAAATGTATGATTATAAGTGTGATAAGGGTATAGAGGAAAACTATAGGGTGCTATGAGAATGTATCAGGCCCTTGACCTAGACCAGGGTGTGAGGGTAAGGAAAGCTTCCTCAAAGAAGTGACATTTGAGCTATGATACAATGAAAAAAAAGGAAAATGAAATATGAGTGGGAGATTTTCCAGGCAGGGAGAATAGCATACAAACAGAAAAGGAGCCACTGTGGCTAGAGCCCAGAAATCACTGCAGGAGGGAGGCTGGAGAAGCAGGAAGGGGCCAGACCATCATTATCATTAATTGAACACCATTCCAGTCATCTTTGTAGCACATGTTCAGATTAAATGTTGGCTGGCCAAATAGATATTAGATAGAAATATTTTGAAAAATTAGATCACAGATGCTATTTATAGATTTTTAAAAATATTTCTTTAGAGATGTGATCTTCCTTTGTTGTCCAGATTGGAGTGCAGTGGCAAATTCATGGTTCACTGCAGCCTCAAACTCCTGGGCTCAAGCAATGCTCCCACCTGAACTTCCCAAGTAGCTCGGATTACAAACTCAAGCCACTGCACCTGAAAATTTAACTTTTATTTTACTTTGAATTTATCAGAAGAAAACCAAACTGAAGTGAAAGTAAGGAAATTGTTGACTTTCAAATTAACATTACTTCTACACAGAGAAATTTCCTACATGAGCTACTAGAATTATGAAGAGTTTAGAAAAAAGATGAAAAGATCAGAATCATTTTTTTTGAAACTAAATTTTAGACAGAATACTGTTTTACAACTATAGACAGGATATTGGCACCGCATGCTTCCATCTCTCCTTCCCAATCTTCTGCTTTGTCAGTTATGTTATTTCAACTGAGGCAGACAGCACAGCACAGGAGACAGCTTAATGAAACCTGGGCCCCAGTCCTGGCTCCATTACTTATGAACCGCGTGACCTTGGGGAAGTTACTTAACCTCTATGGGCCTCAGTTTTCTTCATCTGTAAAATAAGGACAATAGTATCTACTTCATATGTTGGAAGCTTAAACATATTCTTACAAAGAGCCTGGCATGTAATAAGTACTGCAAATATACTTATGTTTCTATTTCATAAAAGTTTATAGTATTTACATTCTTTTCAGTAACATTATTAACCCAATAGTCATTCTAAATGGATGCTGCTCAACACCAGAATTTTCATAAGAGCTTCTCTATTCCTCAATTATTTCTTTTGATTTACTTGTTTATTGGTTATCACATAGATTTTTCTAGAAAAGCTCACAGATTCTATATACCCTGAGTTCTTTCAGTTTTGGAGAATGTATTCCTGCACACCTTTATATTTAAACAATGTGTACTTGAGTCTTCGTGTATATATCCAGCCTGACAATCTCTGCCTTTTAGGGGAGTGTTTACTTACATCTAAGGCAATTATTGATATAGTTGGGTTTAAGTCTTACAATCTTATTTGTTTCCCATTTGTCCCAAATGTTTTTGTTCCTTTTTTCTTCTTTCCTGCCGCCTTCTTCTTCTTCTTCTTCTTTTTTTTTTTTTTTTTTGAGACAGGGTCTCACTCTGTTGCCCAGGCTGGAGTACAGTGGCATCATCATAGCTCACAGCAACCTCAAACTCCTGGGCTCAAGTGATTCTCCTGCTTCAGCCTCCTAAGTAGCTGGGACTACAGGTGCACACCACACCCAGCTAGGTTTTTTTACATTTCGTAGAGACAAGGTCTTGCTATGTTCCTCAGACTGGATCAGACTCCTGGGCTCAAACAATCCTTCTGCCCCAGCCTCCCGAGTAGCTGGGACTACAGGTACATGCCACCACACTCAGCTAGGTTTTTTTATATTTTGTAGAGACAAGGTCTTGCTATGTTGCTCAGACTGGTTTCAAACTCCTGGGCTCAAACAATCCTCCTGCCTCAGCCTCCAAAAGTGCTAAGATTACAGGTGTGAGCCACTGTGCCTGCCCCTGCCTTCTTTGGATATGTATATTTCTAATACTCCATTTCATTTCCATCGTTGGCATTTTAGTTATACCTCTTCTTTTTTTTAGTGGTTTAGCTAGTGATCATAATATGTATCTTTAATTCATCACAATCTACCATGAATATTACATCACTTCGCATACAACGTAAGAGCCTTACAACAGCATACTTTCATTTACCACATTCCCATTCTTTGTGTTTTTGCTACCGTGTATTTTGTTTTCCTTCTATATATAAGTTTCACAATACACTGCTATTATTTTTGCTTTAAACAGTATTTTAAAGACATTAAGAAATGAGGGGAAAAGTCTTATCTTCACACACATATTCCAGTGTTCTTTATCCTTTTGTATGGATCCTAGTTTCCATCTGTTACCATTTTCCCTCAATCTAAACTTTCTTTAGCATTTCTTGTAAGTCTGCTAGTGACTCATTCTCTCAGCTTTTATCTGAAATGAATTTATTGCACCTTTATTTTTAATTCATTTTAGTTCAAGTTAAATTAATTCATAATTAATTCATTTTAATTCAAATTCGACAATTTTTTTCTTTCAGTATTTAAAAGATGTCACTCTTTTTCTTCTGGCATGCATTGTTTCTGATGAGAAGTCAATGGTAACCCTTACCATTGTTCCCTTGAGTGTGCCTGTTTTCTCTACCTGCTTTTAAGATTTTCTCATCTTTGGTTTTCAGCAAATTGACAATAATGTGTCTGGATGTAATTTTCTTTGGTCACCCTACTTGAGTTCACTGAGCTTCATGGATCTGTGGGCTGATATTTTTCACCAATTTGGAAATTTTTCACCTGTTATTTCTTCAAATGTTTTTCTGCTCCAATCTCTCTTGCTTCTCTCCTATAGTCCTACTCAGGAGGCTGAGATGGGAGGATCACTTGATCTCAGGAGTTCAAGGTTACGGTGAGCTATGATTGTGCCACTGCACTCCAGCATGGGTGATAGAGCGAGACCCTGTCTCTGAAAAAAAAACAAAAAACAAAAACAAAAACAAAAAAACAAACTTGTTTAAAGCTGATTTCAGAGATGGGAACATCTGACCAAAACATTCCTTGAGTCACTCTGTGTAATCCAAAGTAACCTCTGCAGCAACCAATACAAACCAGACCTGTTCACATTAACAGAATGTCTTATAATTTAACAAAGCAGTCACATCCATGATCTAAGGTGATGCTCAGAAAAATCCTACGAAAAAGGCACGAGCAGACCATATTAGTGTCTAGGACTAAAAATGGGTTGTTTTGTTTTGTTTTGAGACAGAGTCTTGCTCTGTTTCCTGGGTTAGAGTGCCCTGGCGTCAGCCTATCTCACAGCAACCTCAAACTCCTGGGCTCAAGTGTTCCTTCTGCCTCAATCGGGACTACAGGCTTGCGCCATCATGCCCAGCTAATTTTTTCTATTTTCAGTTGCCCAGCTAATTTCTTTCTATTTTTAGTAGAAACAGGGTCTCGCTCTTGCTGAGGCTGGTCTGGAACTGCTGACCTCAAGCAATCCTCCCTCCTCGGCCTCCCAGAGTGCTAGGCTTACACATGTGAGCCACCATGCCCAGCCTAAAAGTGGGATCTTTAGTCTCCAGCCCCAAGCTATTAGTACGTATCAAGAAGGGACACTGGATACGTTTTAGGAAATCCTTTGGCTCGGAATTAGGAAAGGAGAGTCAACAGTATTGTTTTTTAGTCATGGCAGGACCCTAGGTCTGCTAAGCAATCCAAAAAGGCATGAGTAGCAAAGATCAACAAACAGGATCTTCCTTGATCATTCTGGCTTAAACACCTGGAAAATTTTATTTAAGAATGTCAGTTTAACAGAGGATTAAGTATTGTTTTCTAAACAACTCTGTGTTCTTTCACACTGCTTCCCTTCTCTCTGCCTGGGGCCTTATTCTATTCCACCTCAACCAAACAAAACCTGCTCCATCCTTCCAGAACAGTTTCAATGCCTCCTCTTCCACAAGGGCACCTCCTAATAATGATATGTTCCCAGCACTGATCTCCTACAGTACTTTATATGCCTCTCTCTAAAGACAGATGTTTATCAAGCCCTCCCAGGTGTAACAGGTATTGGTATAAATTTTTCTTCTCCTCTACTGGTCCATATCTAATTCACTGCTTCACTGTGTACAGTAGATACTTAAGGAGGACTTAAGCAAAAAATAAGTCTCAGTGCACAATCATTAATCATACAAGTTTTTCTAATAGGCAAAGGAAAAAATAATCTCACAGCCTCTTTTGTTTTCCCTGATTTAATAACAAACTCAAAGTCTTTGTAGAAAATATAGTAAAATATAGCATGAAAACAAAAGAAACTCAAAACTTTACTGAGACACCAATCTGGAGAAAATCACTAAGAACATTTTCGTTTTTGAACACTATTACATAGCTGAGTTCACACCATATGTGATTTTGTATTCAGCTTTCTTCACTGAACATTACACCATAAGCTTTTCCCTGTAACAACAAAAATTCTTTAGAAACATTGTTTTTTTAATGGGCAGAACATTTCATCTAATGGAAGTAACATTTGTTTAAGCTGCTACTATTGGCACACAGGTAGGTTTGTTTGTTTGTCCGGAGATAGGGTCTTGCTCTGTTGCCCAGACCAGAGTGCAGTAGCATGATCACAGCTCACTGCAGCATCAAACTCCTGGGCTCAAGTGATTCTCCCACCTCAGCCTCCTGAGGAGCTAGGATGATAGGCCTGCACCATCACGTCCAGCTAATTTTTAATTTTTTTTTTTTTAGAGATAGGATCTCACTGCATTGCCCAGGCTAGTCTTGAACTCCTGGCCTCAAGTGATCCTCCTGCCCAAAGCAATGGGATTACAGGCTTGAGCCACCATGGTCGGCCAGCACATAACCTTTATTTGCATTTCTAGTTATTTCCTTAGGAAATTCTAGAAAGACAATTACTAGGTCAAAGAAATGTCCCTCTGCTTCAGAGAGGTAAACTGAAATTCCTGTTAATGCTAACTTTTCTTCAAAATAGAGACTACGGTGGAGGAGTGGAGGGTGGTGAATAGAAGTTGGTTAATGGGTACAAACATACAGTTAGATAAGACAGAAGGAATAGGTTCTGGTATTCAATTATATGGTAGGGAAATTATAGTTGACAATAATTTATTATATATTTCAAAATAGCTAAAAGAGGATAATTGTATGAGGTGATGGACATCTCAATTACTCTGATTTGGCCATTACACATTGTATACATGTATTGAACTATATACCCCCCAAATATGTACAATTATGACATATCAATAAAAAAGCATTTAAAAAATAGACACTACCTTGGAGCACCTAAATATATAAAGCAAATATCAACACTGAAGGAGAAACAGATAACAATACAACTAATTGTAGGGAACTTCAATATTCCCGCTTTTAACAATGGATAGATCATCCAGATAGAAAATCAACATGGAAGCAGTGGATTTGAACAACACTGTGCACCAAATGGACATATGTTAGGCCACAAAAAAAGTCTTAACAAATTTGAGAAGACTTAAATCATATTAAGTATCTTTCTTGAACACAATAGTAAGAAACTAGAAATTAATAACAGGAGGAAAAGTGGAAAATTCACAGATATGTGGAAAACAAACACCACAATCTTGAATAACCAAGAGGTCAAAGAAGAAATCAAAAGGGTAGTCAAAAACCATCTTGAGACAAATGAAAATGGAAACACAATACATCAAACTTATAGGATGCAGCAAAAGCAGTTATAAGAGGGGAGTTTACAGTAATAAATCCTACATTCAGAAAGGGAACACTTCCAAATTCATTTGATGACCAGCATTACCCTGGTACCAAACCATAGAAGGCCACTACAAGAAAATTGTAGGCTAATATCCCTGTTGAACATAAACGCAAAAATCCTCAACAAAATATTAGCAAACTGAATTCAACAGCACATTAAAAAGATCATACACCATGATCAAGTGGGATTTATCTCTAGGATGCAAGGATAGTTCAATATATGCATTTCAATAGATGTAATATACCACCAACATATCAGAATGAAAATAAAACATTAATAGAATGAAGGATAAAAATTATATGACCATCTCAATACAGAAAAAGCATTTGACAAAATTCAATATCCTTTCATGATAAAAATGCTCAACAATTAGGTATAGAAGGAATGTACCTCAACATAATGAAGGCCATGTATGACAAGATCACAGCTAACATCATACTCAATGGTAAAAAGCTGGAAGCTTTTCCACTAAGATCAGGAACAAAACAAGGATGCCAACTCTTGCCACTTCTATTCAATATAGCATTGGAAGTCCTAGCCAGAGTAACCAGGCAAGAGAAAAAAACAAAAGTCATCCAAATCAGAAAGGAAGAAGTAAAACTGTTTGCAGATGACATGATCTTGTATATGGAAAACCCTAAAGATTCCACCAAAAAATTGTTAGAACCAATAAATGAATTCAGGAAAGTTGCAGGATACAAAATAAACATACAAAAATTAGTAGCATTTGTATACACTAACAATGAGCTGTCCAAAAAAGAAATCAAGAAATAATCTCATTTATAATAAATAAATAAAAGGAACACTTTTATTTAAATAAATAAAACATATTTTATTTAAAACATTATTTTATTTAAATAAAGGAAACATATTCCCAACACTTAAGGAATATGTTTAACCAAGGAGGTGAAAATCTATACACTGAAAACTATTAAACATTGATGAAAGAAACTGACGACACAAATAAATGGAAAGATATCTTGTGTTCATGGATTAGAATAACTAATATTGTTAAAATATCTATAGTACTCAAAGCAATCTACATATTTAATACAATCCCTAACAAAATTCTAATGGCATTTTTCACAGAAATAGAAAAAAATCCTAAAATGTGTATGGAACAACAAAAAGCCCCAAACAGCCAAAGCAATGGTGGACCTTATGCTAAGTGAAATAAGCCCAGGTGCAGAAAGGCAAATAATACATGATCTCACTTACATGTGGAATCTAAAAAAGTTGAACTTATAGAAGCAGAGAATAGAATGGTGGTTGCCAGGGGTTGGCGAGGCAGAGAAAAAGGAGAGATATTGGTCAAAGGGTAAAACATTTCAGTTAGGGCAATGCATAAGTTCCGGAGAGTTAATGAACAGCATAGTGATTATAGTTAATAATAGTCTATTGTGTATTTGAAATTTGCTGAGAGAGTAGATCTTAAATGTTCTCACTACATACACAAATACAAAATAACTCTGTGAGGTGATGGATGTAATTAGCTTGATTGTAGCAATCATTTTACAATGTATAATATATCAAAACATAACAGCTAGGTGCAGTAGAGCATGCCTGAGTGCAGCTACTCAGGAAGCTAATGCAGGAGAATTACTTGAGGCTAGAAGTTCAAGGCTGAAGTGTGCTATGATCACCTCCGTGAATAGCCACTGCACTCCAGCTTGGGCAACATAACAAGACCTCATCTTTAAGTACTAAATTTAAAAACAATTAAAATAAATAAAAAAAATTTTAAAAACCTGTATCACACTGTACACTATAAATATATAGAATATTTTTTTCTCAATTATACCTCAATAAAGCTGGGGGGAAAATTAAAAATTAAAAAATAAAATAGAGACAATCACAGATGCCATGTTCCATGTGAAAGCAGAAAGAGTCCACGCAGTTCTAGAGAATTAAAAAGACATCCCCTTCATCAAACGCTCACTAAACACCTTTTCTAACCAGGCTTGGCTGGGCACTGGGAACAAGGGATAAACACATCATACCCTTAAGAAGCTCATGATATAGTGGGTGAAAAAACAGCTGCCTGTCAAAGGTCACAGTCCCTATTTGTGGTGGCTCTAAAACATGCCCATAAATTCTTTGATATTTCTTCCTCTTCAAGGGGTAGAATGTAAGCTCTTTCCCCTTGGTGTGGGCTAGACTTAGTGACTCACTTCTAATAAATAGAATGTGATTGAAATAAAAAGTATGTGACTTCCAAAGGTAGGTCATAAAAGACCATTGTGGATTCTACCTTGTTCCATCTCTTAGATTACTCACTCTGGGGAAAGCCAGATGCATGTCATGAAGACACTCAACCAGTTCGTAAAGAACCATGTCACAAGGGTCTGAGCTCCCCTGATAAAGACGCCTTTGCTATTAGCCATGTGCATGAGTTGTCTTAGAACTGGAAACACTAACTCCAGTCAAGCCTTCCAATGACTGCAGCCCTAGCTCCCCGGCCAATGTCTCAACTGCAACCTCATGAGATACCCTGAGGCACCCAGCTAACCCACTCCCAAATTGCTGACCCACATGAAATATTGGGATTCATTTGTTATTTAGCAATTGATTAACTTAAACACTATGCCAGTGATAACTGTAATTAGAGCATGAGGAGAAAAGATATGAGGAAGGAAATTAAAAGTTACTGTGCTAGGCATGTGCTGATGACTTTACCTACATTATCCTATTTAATCTTCACACCAACCCTACAAAGCAAGTATTATTTCCCTTCAATCTATGGATAATGTAACTGAGGCACAGAGTTAAAGTGAGTGGCTCTCAAGGTCCCACTACTTGCAAATAGCATCACCTAAGGTTTGCCTAACTTGAAAGGCTGCACTCCTTCCCCCATTACTCTGCTGAATTCTTCTCTTCAATCTCCAATCTCCCTACGATATGCGTCTCTAAGACCTGTGAGGACCCTTCTGGGAAGAGAGCTCATCATGAAAGCTCAGGTGTGATGGCAGCACTGGCATAAACGATAAGGACCAAAGAATGCAGTCCCCTTCTTACCTTTTCCAGTCACATAATAGGCCCCTAGTTTGTAGCAGCTATCGCTGTGCTTGTGCTCTTCACAGTTGAACTTCAACACCTTGGCAGCCTCATCAAAATTCTTCTGGATCCCTTCCAAGTAGTCCACGAGCCGATAGCAACCTGTGAAGAGAGGGTAAAAGCCATTCTTCACATCTGGGGCTGGGGCAGGCCAGCGGAGAGGGTCCAGGTGTGGCAGGTCAGACAGTGTCTTTAAGATACCCCTTGTCCTCCCAAGGTGTGGCAAGTTGACTTTACTACAAAGAATGTAGGTGCTGTTCAGCCATTCCTACAAACGACATTGTCTTCCCTTAGCCAGGAACTGAACAATGTATGGACTGGAGAGACCTTAGCCCCTGCACTGGCTCCACCACTCAGCCCAGACCTTCTTCTCCCTGTCAGCCGAGCCCAAACACCCACTGACTTCCATGATTGAAACTGTGCTAGCCTCACACCCTTTTGTGAAGTTTAGCAGTGAAAACCCTGAAAAACAAAAGGGCTCATGGACTAGTTTTTGTAGCAATAAGAAAGGGGTGCTATGATGACTGTACCTTACTCCTTGGCCAGGCTGGGAATGTGAAGCCCAAAGAGAGGGTAGAAATGGCAGCTTTCAAAGGAGCTGGAAATAGGTTCCCCTTCCTAGGCAGTCTCCCAGTCCCAGAAAGCCTCTCACCTTAATATCTCTCTCCTCTCTCCCTTCTTCCTCATTCCGAACAACAATATCATCTCTCATTCATTTTCACTCAACAAATATTTAAGCATCTATACGCGTCTATGTACCAGACAAGGTTCTAGATGTTGGGAATATAGTCATTTGCCCTCCTAAAATATACATTCTAGAGAGGGAAATACAACGGATAAGTAAATAAATGAACAAGACGTATTCAAACAGTAATAAATGTTATGACTGAAATAAAACAGGATGATAAGCTAGTTTGCTGTGCATGCCAGGGGAATGGTTAACAAAGACTGGGCGATTAGAGAGTGCCTCACCAAGGACTGTGACGTCTGAGCTGAGACCTGAATAGCGAGAAAGCACTAGCTATTTAAAGACAATGAAATGGGAAGGGAGCACAAAGACATTGCACAAGGATCAGAAAATACAAAGACCTGAAAGAGGGAATAAGCTTGGAATGAATTGGAATGAATAAGGTATAACATGGCTGAATCAAGGAGTAGGACAGGAAATGAGAGAAAGAGGAGACCTATCACAGGGCCCTGAAGAACACAGGAAGAAGTTAGGATTTTATTCTAAGTGCAAAAGCAAACCACTGGAGGGCTTTTAAATTAATTAGTTATTTTTATTTATTTTTTTAGGGATGGGAGCTTGCTCTGTTGCCCAGGCTAAAGTGCAGTGGCACGATCATAGCTCACTGCAGCCTTGAACTCCTGGACTCAAGTGATCCTTCTGCCTCAGCCTCCTGAGTGGCTAAGACTACAGGCCACTTGCCACCATGCCTAGCTCCACTGGCAGGTTTTAGGAAGGGAAGTGATATGATTGCATTTGCATTTTTAAAAGGTTACTCTGTATATATGTTTGTATATGCCTGGATGAGTATGGAGGAAGTTAAGTGTGTGAGGGGATATAACTGGGCATTGTAACAATCATGTTACCTAATACATATTTAATATAACAAAATAAAAATTAAAATATCAGTTTATCTGAGAGTAGAAAATGGATTTTAAGGGAGTGAGGGTGCAAGCAGAGACACAGGTTAGAAGGCTATTTCTATCCAAGTGAGAGAGTATGACTTTCAATGAAACTACTATTCCAGTTGCTATAGTAACTATAGCCTCTTCTCGGGTCTCCTTCTAAAGTGTCGCAACCAGTCCTTCTAATATGTCCACCCTTCCCCTGTTGCTCTGTATATTCTCCACAACACCCTAGCGCATGAACTTGCTACTCAAACAACATGTATGGCTCTCCGCTGCCTAGAGAACAAAGTATAAATCCCTTAGCCTGGCATTCAGGGCCTGACATACTATGGTCCAGACTCCCTCTTCAAACTTAATTCTGACTACATCCTAACTTCAACCTTCCAGAAGATAGCACTTTCTTCTCCCACCATCTGCTCCATTTAATCAATACTTGCTTATCCCTCAAGACCTCCCCGTGAAGTCTCTCCTGACTACCCTATTCCTCAGTGATTCCAATTCCTCAGAATTACCTCTATACTTAGGACATGGACCAGCCCTCAAAGAACCACCCCAGGTTCTTTTAAAGCCATCAAACTGCAGAGCAACTCTGTGTTATGGTTATGTTATACATATGGGTATGTTATGGTTAGCTTCAAGAAATAGCTATGGGCCAGGTGCAATGGCTCACGCCTATAACCTAGCACTTTGGGAAGCTAAGAAGGAAGAATCACTTGATGCCAGGAGTTTGAGACCAGCCTGAGCAACATAGCAAGACCTCATCTCTTCAAAATATAAAACTATTAGCTGGGTGTGGTAGCCTGTGCATGCCTGTAGTCCCAGCTATGCCAGTGGCTGAGGCAGGAGGATCGCTTGAGCTCAGAAGTTTGAGGTTACGGTGAGTTACAATGACACCACTGCACTCTAGCCTAAGCAACAGAGTGAGACCCTGTCTCTTAAAAAATAAAAGTAAGAAAGAAAGAAGGCCAGGTGCAGTGGCTCACACCTGTAATCCTAGTACTTTGTCAGGCTGAGGTGGGAGAGTCACTTGAGTTTCAGACCAGCCTGAGCATGGGCAAGACCCCATCTCTACAAAAAACAGACAAAATTAGCCAGCCGTGGTGGCACACACCTGTAGTCCCAGCTACTCGGACGCTGAGGCAGAAGGACTGCTTGAGCCCAGGAGTTTGAGGTTACAATGATCTATGATGGTGCCACTGCACTCTAGCCCCAGCAACAGCACAAGACCCAGTATCAAAAGAAAAAAAAAAAGAAAAAGAGTGACCGAGCTATGTCATGTTCTGAAACTAGACTGCAAGCTATTAGAAGGCAGGGCCAGTGACATTTTTTCTTTTCCTTTAAAAAAATTAAGTAGTAAAAAGAAAACCACTCAAAGGTATTGGCTGCTCTAGGTGGCTCCCCTCTGGACACCACCATTCACTCACATACTCGAGTCAACCCAAAGTTCATGCAACACACAGAGCACATTTGTGCCTCAGGGCCTTTTCACCATCTGTTACCTCTGCCTGGCATAGATCTGCATGGTTCATTCCCTTACCTTCTTCAAGGTTTTGTTCAAATGCCCTCCTGAAGTCCTGATACCCTTCACCCAGTTCTTTTTTCCCATTGCACTTATTACTCTCTAACATATCAATTATTTCCTTATGCTTATTGTCCGATCCCCCCCACTAGCATGTAAGCTCCATGAGGACAGGAAATTTTATCTGTTCACTGACGTATCCCCAGTCCCGCTATCCCAAATGCCCAGGCACGGCTCTTCCCTCCCGCCCCCGCATCCAGGCTCAGTCCCCGCGGGGCGCTCTCGGGCTGCGAGCCACCCCCAACGCACACAAGGTCGTGCGTGCCCTGCAGACCCCGTCCCGACACGTCCTCAGCCCACCAAGCACCCCTTCTAGATCCCCTCAGAAGTCACTTTCGCTACCTCTCTGGCCTCTGCCCCTCCCCCTCGAGTCCCCACGTGTCTCCAGGCTGCACTGGCGGCGCTCACCGTTCGGGTCCTTCTCGCGGTAGCACTGGTAGTTGCACTCCACCTCCAAGTTCTCCAGAAAGGACTTCACCTGCTCCTCATCCTGGAAATCCACCATGCCGGCCATGGCTCTGGCTCGCAGGCGTTACGCCGGCGCTCCGCCCCCACGGGCACGTGAGCAGCGGAGGGGCGTGGCGTGCAGGGGCGGGTCGCCGCGGTCCGCGCTCTTCCCGGGATTCGAGAAGGCTGAGCGCTGCGAGCCGGGACTTCCCAGCAGTCTTTGCGCTGTTGAAGGCTTTTGCAAGCCACGCTTCCTCTGATAACCTCATTCCTACAACTGGCGGCGGTCTCTCCGTAGCATCTAGTCTATGTCTGCTTCGTAGCCTTAATGATTTTCTGCCTGCAGTCATTTATCCATCCATAATTCCCTGAGCGCCTACTGTGTGCCACACCCGGTGCGGGGTTCTAGGGATATGACAGCTAGGAAGTATGGCCCCTGCCTTCAAAGACCTTGCAGTTTTAGTAGGAAGATATTCGTTTATTCATTCAGCAAGCATTTTGAGTACCTTCTATGTGCCATGTGTAGCTGGACAAACTGATAATCATTAAGTTGGCACAAAGTGCAACAGGAAGTCTGTTTCATCTCTATATTCTTCCCAGACCCAACTTGGACACCAACATGAATTACCTAAGCAATGAATGGCTGTGGGAAATGATGACTGGAACACAGTAGCAGTAAAGGTTATAGTAACATCACGGTTATGATAGCTAATGCTTAAACAGTGCTGAACTTTTAGCTTTTTTAGAATTCTTTTTAGAGTTCCAGGCTCTATTCCTAAGACCTTTTTATAAATTAACTTATTTAATTCTCACTGTGACATTTACTGTGACACTGTGGGGTAGGTATTATTGTCCCCATTCTGCAGATGGGGAAACTAAGGTACAGAAAGGTTAATTAACTTGTCCAAGGTCATATAGTGAGGGAGTTGGTATGCAATTATGCAATACATAGTTTGTTGAATAAAAGAATGAATAAGGTGGAAGAGGAACATACACGAATGAGAGAGGGAAGAGGAGAGGAACTTCACCTGTTTTTTGCTTTGTTCTGCTCCTACTAAGAATCATCATTGCCTTAAAGTGTTTCATATTCCAGGGGGAAAATAAATCATCATTGCCATAAAGCCTAGACAGAAAGTTCTCCAAAGACAGTTCCTATTCACCTGTGAAGCCCATCCAGGCCCAGTCTAGAACCCTCAGTGGAGCTCAATCCATGGCTTCCCATCACCTATAGCAGTGCTTTCCAAAAAGCTCCACTACTAATCTAACCCTAAGGGCAGTAAAGAGTGGACTACTTCCAACCACTTCTTTATTGGAGAGCAGCGTGATGCAGCTGGGACATGTCTGAAATCCCAGTTTTATTTTTAAAATTCATATTACTTTACATTCAATTCCATAATACATCTTTAATAGGATAACAGAAAATTGACTTTTCTCAAGCCTTTGAGTAAAACTGACATTCCAGGTGATATGCCACATTTACCTGTGGTTTCTCATATCCTTGATCTGATCACTGTGGTTTATTCTGGTATAATGTAGTAGGAAATGACAGTTTGGCAGAGGGACAGATCTTAGTTCAGAATCCATGACCTATGTTTAATTTATATTTAATAAATTGTGACCTTAAAATAATCATGTTTGTGAGCCTGATTTTTTTTCTGTAGATGCAGATCGATTGTTTGGCTGTTAGAAGGACTAAAAGTTCATATATACAATGTGCTTAGCACAGTGCCTGGCTGAGAGTCATTTCCGTTCCAGAAATGTTTCTTGTCATGCTTGTTAAGGAGTGGAAGTCTATGTCCCTCACCAGACTGTGACCTCTGTGTCCCTTGTGCTGGTCACAGGGCCAAGAATAGAGCAGGGCTTGGTGAGGGTGATGTAGATAACTAAAGCCTGGGTTTGGTTATGAGTATTAAGTACTTTTCCCTAATCATATTTGCTGAGTTGAACTACATTGAAATGAGATCACCTGAGCAGTAGAGGGAAATAGAAAGTTAGTTGAAGACAAGATGGAAGAAAGGCTGAGCCAAGTACGAAGTCACTTTTTTTTTTTTTTTAGACAGAGTCTCACTGTGTTGCCAGGGCTAGAGTGCCATGGCGTCAGCCTAGCTCTCAGTAACCTGAAACTCCTGGGCTCAAGCAATCCTTCTGCCTCAGCCTCCCGACTAGCTGGGATTACAGGCATGCACCACCTTGCCCGGCTAATTTTTTCTATATATTTTTAGTTGTTCAGCTAATTTTCTTTCTATTTTTAGTAGAGACGGGGTCTCGCTCTTGCTCAGGCTAGTCTCGAACTCCTGAGCTCAAATGATCCTCTCGCCTCGGCCTCCCAGAGTGCTAGGAGTACAGGCGTGAGCCACCGCGTCCAGCAGAAATCACATATTTTAAAAGGAAATTTAAGATTATCAAAAGGGCAGCCAGCTTCTTTTTTTTTTTAATTCTGTTCTTATCTCTGTAGGTTTATTTTCCCTCTATTGTTATAAATGTTTGCATGAACTTTTTAAACTTGTTTTAATTACTTAAGTAATACATGATCATATATTTATTGTATTAATAAATTAATCTCATGGTTTTTTGTCTAATAGCCCTTTACTATAAGCATGATTCAACTTTCAGACACTGTTTAAACTGATGCAGAGATACTGAAGGTCAGAAAAGTTAAGTGGTTTACCCTAAAACACAGTGAGAGGACTGGGAGAAGCCAGGCCTTTTGTAATCCTAGAGTTCATTCACAACAACCATTCTAGATCCTGAAGGGAAGAATTCAAGAGCATTATAGAGCTCCTCTCCTAACTCCAGTCTTGGGTTTTTGTTGGTGGTGGTGGTTTTTTTTTTTTTTAGAGATGGGGTCTTAGTATCTCTCAACTGGAACACCTGGACACAAGTGATCCTCCTGCCGCAGCCTTCTGAATAGCTGGGACTACAGGTTTGCCACCACACCCAGTTTTAGACTTAGATTTAACTATTATTTATTGATCACTAATTATGGGTTTAGTACTTTAGATACATTATTTCATTTATTTTTCAGAGCATTACTCTTCATTCATTCAACAAACATTCCCTGGGTACTTAATAATGACTAGGGCTTAAGGGATGCAAAATTGAAAAATACAAAGTTTCAACAAGAACACACAACTCTTGGAAGAGGAAAAGCACTGATTAATAAACATATGATAAGATGCTCCTCCTAATGATTGAAGGAAGGCAAATGAAAAACAGCATGATATTTTTCATCTATTATATTAACAAAGATTGACATCCTATGTTTTTGAGAATGCTAGTTAAGCCAGCAATCCCATATACTGTTGGTGGGAATATAGATTGATGCCTCCTCTTTGGAGAACTATTTGATAATATTTACTAACATTTAAAATGTGCTTATATTTTTGACCTACAAACTCAACTTCCAAGAATATCCTACAGAAATTTTCACTCAAATAAACATTTGTTGTAGTTTTGTTGTTGCTGCTGCTGTTCTTATAATAGAAACAACAAGTGTCCAATAATAGGGGATTTGAATGCAATGTAGACATTAAAAAGTATAAAATAGGTTTATTCATATCGATACTGAAAGATGTTCTAATGCATTAAGTGAAAAAAAGTTGTATAGTATAACAATTTATGTTTAAAACTTAACTTTTTCTATATTCATAGAAAAAACTGACGGAAAAATACACTATACTGTTAATAATTGCTAACTATGGGCTGAAAAGGAGTGAGGGAATTGTTTATAGGGGACTCTCACAGTTTATATTCCATATTTATTTTTTATGATAATTATACATTACTTATGTAAATAAACAAAATAATAAAAGTACTATTTGAAGACATGATGTCTTCCCTAGAAGTGTTCACTGTCTTATGGGCTATTTCCGGATAGGTATTACTATCTCCATTTTATAAAAGCGGTTCAAAGAAGTAAAGTGATTTCCTCAAGGTCACAAAGCCCGCTCAGCCTCCCTCAAAGGGTTACACATCCGTGAACTAACAGAACCCGCCCCGTGCGAGAGACGGGGCCAATCACATTTGCTGTGAGGTCACTTTGAAACGCTGGGATTGGTGCTCGTGTCTAAACCGAGCGGGCCTTTCTTAGTAGCTGGTGCAGCTGAGGGTGGAGGCCGGGAAGCTCCGGGTAGCCTTGCCCGGCTCTCAGTCCTCTGCAGATCCCCTGGGGACTCAGAGCATTTGGCGGGTTAACCGTGGAAGCACCCTGCCCTTCCTCCTGTGGCCGCTCAATCCCCCAAGCCTGTGCCTGCAAAGCCTGCAGCCCTCCCTCACTGCATCTCTCCCAGCCGCCCCCCAGCCGCCCGCAAGGCACGGACAGCTGCTAGCCCTGCTCAGACTCACGTTTCAACTGTGGTGATTGCACACCACACCGTCCCCACATGACCTGCCTGGCCTCGGGCCAGCAGCGCAAAGCATTCAGAAACAGGACTCAGTGCAACCTCGACTTGCCTGCCTGTAATGCTCCTCGGTTGTGCTTTTAAAGGGGGAAAGGCCCCTGCTTTTAAAGGAAGACGACAGAGGTCCAGAAAGGAAGGGGTTTGTCCCAGGGCACACAAGTTAGTGACAGAGCCAGTGGACCCTCAGAGCAGCAAGTTGGGTGGTAACCTTTCCAACTTTGTCTCCTCCTGGCAAATACTCTCCTCTTTGCCTCTGTTTTTCTTTGTTTCCCATGCCCATATGTCATGATCAGAGGCAGCAAGATTTATCAAGAATGATAAGGACTTTGGAATCACACTAATCATGAAATCCCATGCTTGCTGTGGGACCTTGGACAAGTTGTATTACTTTTCTGGCGTTATTTTCCTCCTCTGCTATAAGATAATACTCTCTATTCTTATAGGAATAAATGAAAAACTGGGAGGATGGCCGGTATAGAGCAGTGGTTTTCAAGATAGGGTCCCCGGACCAGGAGCATCATATTACCTGGAAATTTGTTAGAAAGGAATATTTTCCAGCCCTGCCCCAGATTTACTGAATTGGAAACTCTGGGTAGGGGGCCCAGCAGTCTGTGTTTTAACAAGTTCTCCAGGTAATTCTGATGCATGCTAAAGTTTGAGAACCACTGGTATGTAAGGTAAGACCATTGGGTTTGGAGGCAGACAGTTGTGAGTTCTTCTGCAAGTACCTTAGTTCTGCCTTTTACTATTTGGGAGGCCTTAAGCAAAGCATTTCACCTACTTGCTCCTTAGTTTACTCACCTGTGAAATGGAGGTAATGGTTGTATTGCCCTAACTGGGTTGTTTATTCATTCATTTGACAAAATTTTTTTTGAGTGCCTATCATGTGACAAACACTTTTCGAGGTTCTAGGGATGTATCAGTGGACAAAACAGACAAAAATGCCTGCCCTCATGTAGCGTAGTTCTAATAAGATTTTTGAGAATTAAGATAATTATGATAATAATGTGTAAAGCTTAGTAGAACACTGGCACAGATTAAGCACTCAGTAAATGGCAGTTATTATTAATCATGGGGAAAGGGCTTAAGCTCTGGGAGAACTGATTCATGCCTGTGCCATCAAAATCTAACACAGGGCGTGGTTTAAAGTAGGGCTTGACAAATATTTAATGGATGTATGTACTAAAGTCAGAGATTAATATTGATATCTCGCTCGTCTGCATGGGCTTCCTTTGTAATCCATCTTTAGAGCCCACAGCTCAACAATAAGCCACATACTCCAATAAGCCTTCTCCTACATTTGTATATTTCACATTTTCCAGTTGTTGAAAGGTAACTTTCTCCACATTCACATGTTGTGACAGGTCTGAAATGTAGTTGGTGTATAATAAATCTGTGTTGAATGAATGAATGAACACCTCAAGCAGCAAAGAAATATGCTGGAAATAAGCACTTGAACAGGAGTCAGGAGGCTTCATTTCTAATTCCTGTTCTGCCACTTCTATAGTGCTTGGCTTTGGCTAAATCCATTCACTATGCAGATCCTGTGTTTCCTCATCTATAAAATGGGACTCACAATCCCTGCCCCACCCCAATTCTGGGAGAAGACAGACCAACCTTAATACCTAAGTTTTAAAGAGATTCACACAACCATGAATGTGTTGTCTCATATTCTCAGGAAGAATTGCTGAAAGTAAAGGAGATAAATGTGACATGGCTCTTCGAAAACCTTAAAACACTAAAAATTAAGTAGGATAATATTTATAATGAGATAATTCATAAAACTTACAGTTCTATGAGTTATGACTTTAAATCCTTGCTACTTGAAGTATGTTCTGAAGACTATCAGCATTTGTGTTATTTGAGATCCTGGTAGACATGGAGAATCCTGGGCTCCCATTCAGACCTATTGAACCAGAATATGCATTTTGTTATTATTATTATTATTTTTAGAAACAGGGTCTCTCTATGTTGCCGAGGCTGGCCTCGAACTCCAGGATTCAAGCCATCCCCCTGCCCTTGTCTCCCAAGTAGCTGGGCCTAGAGGTGCATGCCATCTGCCCAGCCAGAATATGTATTTTAACAAGATCACCACGTGACTCAGATGTACAATAACATCTGAGAAGCACTGTTCTAAATCAGATTCATAGAACACATACACTGAAAAGATTTTTTAAGTCACCAACTCCCTCATTTTACAGATGAGTATATTGTGTCCAGCAGTGAAAGGGACTTGTCTTTCTAAGAGGCAGACGTAACTGTGTCACCCCCATTTGGAAACCAAAGGCTCCACAATGCCCACATCCTTAGCTCAGGATTCAAGGCCCTCCCATCAAGGCCCCTGATGACCATTCCACTTGATACTAATCACTCTTACTCACTCCTTTTCTCTGAACTGTCAGGCAGTTTTGTCTGCGTGGACTGCCCTTCCCACTCCTCTCCTGCCTCAGCTCAGACTATGGCATCCTTGACTCCTGGTCCTTATCTAGGATGCTTTCCTAATCTTTACTGGTTGACGGTGGGCTGATGTTAGCTGGACGAGATCGCCTCCACTTCCGGAAGCACTTGTGGGTATTACCTGTTTCGGCAGACCGTGAGCTTCTAAGGATAGGAACCGGGTCTGATTTATTTATTTGCCCACCGCGTCCCAACACAGAGTCAGACACTTTATAAGTGCTCAATTTATACCACAGGATAATGATTTCTTTTATTTTCTTTTTTCTTTTCTTCTTTTCTCTTTCTTTCTTTTCTTTTTTTTTTTTTTTTTTTCCTTTTTTTTGAGACCAGGTCTCACTCTGTCACCTGGGCTAGAGTGCACTGGTGCTATCATAGCTCACTGCAGCCTCAAACTCCTGGGCTCAAGTGATCCTTCTGCCTCAGCCTCCCAAGTAGCTGAGACTACAGGCATGCACCACCACACCTGGCTAATTTTCCTATTTTTTGCAGAGATAGGGTTCTTACTTTATTGCTCAGGCTGGTCTCAAACTCCTGGCCTCAAACGATCCTCCCACCTTGGCCTCCCAGAGTGCTGGCATTATAGGCATAAGCCATCATGCCTGGCCTTGACTAGTGATTTCCAACATGTCTTCCAGATTTGACCTTCTGCAATTTTAGTCTATGAAATCCCAGAGACTAAGGATTTGATATTCTCTTCCCTTTCCATATCACTCATGGGGCTCCATGTGCTTGAATACAATAGGCACTTGTTCACCACCCAAGCTGACTGGTTCAGCTTGTTGTGATTGTAGCCATTCCCATAATGTGTATGTGGACCTAGCTCACTGCAGCATGCTCAGAGAAACCCAAATGACCAAGAAGGGTTGCATCACCAAGGGCAGGGAAGGGATCAGGTTTCAGTGTAAATCATCTCATGTCTGAGCCGAGATTTAGTGCCTTCTAAAAAAGCTCATAAGATTTCAAAAATCTATTCCTGAGGCATCCTGCCTATATATAAAAACTGATACAGGTAGGTGCTCAGCACATGGTGATGAGTGAATAAATTAATCTGGACTTCTAAATGTAACCAAATGCTGTCAGAAAAAAGCAATTGTGCCAGAAGAGAGCTGTAACTAAATGTCACTTGGCATTAAAGGTGAAGTATAAGCTCCTTACCTTTGTCCACAAACCCTGCAGTAATCTGCCCCAGCCTGCCTATCCAGCTTGGTCTCTTCCCTCCCAAACACACTCCTTGCACCTCATACCAAACTATTTGTAGACCCTAAACACATTATCTGGTTTCATGTTCCAGCCTTCATACATGTGGTTCCCTATACCTAGAATTCTCTTTCCTCCCCTCTTAATTAAGGTAATTCTTATTTGTCCTTCAAAGCCCAGGTCAAGTTCTGACCCCCTTGCTGGGCTGGATGCCTCTGTGCTCTAGTAAGTGCCATGCTGCTGCTGCTGCTGCTGCTGCTGCTGCTGCTTTTTTTTTCCTTTTTTTTTTGAGACAAGGTCTTACTCTGTCAGCTGGGCTAAAGGGAAACGGAACGATCATAGCTCACTGCAGCCCTGAAGGGATCAAGTGATCAAGTGATCCTCCTACCTCAGCCTCCCAAGTATCTGGGACTATAGGTGAGTGCTACCACATCAGGCTAATATTTTTGTTGTTGTTGTTGTTTTGTTTTTTGTAGAGACAGGGTCTTACTATGTTGTTCAGGCTGGTCTCCAGCTCCTGGCCTCAAGCGATCCTCCTGCCTTGGCCTCCCAAAGTGCTAGAATCATAGGTGGTGAGCCACGGTGCCTGGCCCCATCCTTCATTTTATAAGAGTACTCATCATATTCTTTTTCTGTTGTCTGTTCCTCCCCGCCATTAGACTTACACACCTTGAGGACACGGACTGGGTCTTATTTTTTGTGTTCTCAGTGTCTAGCTTATAACATGACACAAAAGAGAGATATTTATTGGGCACATGATCCATGAAAAGAATGTAGAGTAAAAGAGTTGTTTTCAGTTAGGGAATTTTCCACCCATAGAGTTCCTAGTTTGGTAAAGGCTTTCCAAAGCCTTGATTAATTTTTTGTTGAAAAAGTAATTATTACATGCATATGACCTCCCAGGAAAGGGCTAGAACAGTGATTAGTAGATGACAGGTGAAGGTGCCTGGGAAAGTAATTTTATCACCTACCCCAACACACACATACACTGTTGCTGGAAGATGCATGATTTCTAGGACATGGACAGATGACCCTCTGTTAAAGGGTCCCCTGGAGATGAGGCCCCAAGAAAATGTGCAAATTATGAGATCTTGGTCAGTAACCAGTTCTGGGAGTCAATTTAATTCTATAATGTGGAGCAAGTCACTCCTCTTTCTAAGCTTCAATTTTTTCATCTGTAAAATGAGGATAATAATGTCTAGCTTGCAGGATTAGTAGGATTTTATAATAATAGCTAATATTTATATAACAGTTATATCATGCCAAGTCCTGTTTTAAGAGCCTTATATATACTGTATAAATATATGGTAACTCAATCCTCACTAGAACTCTATGAGGTAGGATTATCACACCAATTTTATAAAGAAACAGAGATACAGAAATGTCACATAACTTTTCTAGGATCACATAGCTAGTAAGTGTGGTGCTGAGAGTGAAACCTAGGCAGATTGGCTTGCTCCAGAGTCTGTGCTCTTAACAAGTACTGTACTCTATATTGCTTCTTCAATAAAATAATTGTGTGAAAGGGAAGGTGCTGGCCCATAGTAGTACATAACAAATATTGACAATAAGAAAAGTAATTCAAGGCCGGGCGCAGTGGCTCACGCCTGTAATCCTAGCACTCTGGGAGGCCATGGTGGGTGGATTGTTTGAGCTCAGGAGTTCGAGACTCCATCTCTACTAAAAAAAAATAGAAAAAATTATATGGACAACTAAAAATATATACAGAAAAAATTAGCCGGGCATGGTGGTGCATGCCTGTTGTCCCAGCTACTCGGGAGGCTGAGGCAGGAGGATCGCTTGAGCCCAGGAGTTTGAGGTTGCTGTGAGCTAGGCTGATGCCATGGCACTCTAGCCCAGGCAACAGAGCAAGACTCTGTCTCAAAAAAAAAAGAAAGAAAGAAAAGTAATCCAGTACCTGTAGTTGATGAACTGAAACCACATGGGTTAAGGGGTGAAATATTACCTTATTACTCCTTTACAAATGTCTTAACTATTACATACTCTTGCAATTGGAAGGTTTTCTGTCTGAGGCCTGGGTTATTTTAAGATACCTAAAGGTAATCTGGCTTTGCTTTCTCCAGAGGACCTGGAACAAGTTGTTAGCACTTGAGCCAAAGGACATTTCAGGGACACCAGGATCCATGAAATTAATTCCTTCTAGTCAGGCCATGTTCTGGGCCCTGAAGACAGAGATCAATCAAATCTAGTCAATTATCTCAAGGAGCTCACAGACTAGTTGGGGAGGCAAACAGAAGGGACAACCCCAATATAGCAGAATCTATGGAAGGAAGCTAATAAAGGGCAACTAACTTAATTATGGATGAGGTGATCAGGCTAATTTCTTTCTACTTTCTTGGTAGAGATGGGGTCTCCATCTTGTAGAGGCTGGTCTGGAACCTGACCTCAAGCGATCCTCCTGCCTCGCCTCCCAGAGTGCTAGGATCACAGATGTGAGCCATGGTGTCTAGCCAGATGGGGTGATCAGGAAAGGCCATCCAGAGGAGGAGACACCTGAACCTAATATTAAAGGGCAAGTGGAAGGCATATTTGAAGAAAGCAAGAAAGGGTTTCTTGGCAGAGGGAATGCCATGAACAAATACTCAGAGGCTTGAAATAGCAGTATATATTCTGAGAGCTATGAGTAATGCAGTATAGCTAGAGCAGAGCTGGGAGACATGAAGTGCAAGTGTTGATGCCCAAGGCATAGACAGAAGCCAGATGGGAAAATGCCTCAATTGTCAAATTAAGGATTTGGCCCATATCCTGCAGGAGATGTAGAGCCACAGAAAAGTTCCAAGCAGGGGTGTAATATAGTTTAGAAAGATAATTTTGGTATCAGAAGGGAGTTGAATTAGAGGTTTGAGACTAAAGATAGCTTTTTAAACACATTAAAAGATGCTCAACATCATTAGTCATTAGGGAAATGAAAATTAAAACCACAATAAGATACTACTTTATACCCACTGGGATGATTATAATAAAAAATATGGACAATATTGGCAAGCGTTGATGAGGCTGTGGAGAAATTGGAAAGTGGGAATGTAAAATGTTGCAGCCGTCTGGGAAAACAGTTTGGCAATTCATTAAAAAGTTAAAGCTAATAAAATAAAAGCTTTATTTAAATTTAAAGCTAATAAAGACTGAGCAATTCAAGTCTTAGGTACATATCCAAGAGAAATGAAGATTAAACATCCACATAAAAACTTGCCTATACATTATCGTAGCAGCAATATTCATGATAGCCAAAAAGTGCAAACAAGCCAAATGTCCATCACCTGATGAATGGATAAACAAAATACGGTACATCCAAACAATGGAATATTATTCAACATGAAAAGGAATGAAGTTCTGATACATACTACAACATAGATGAGCCTTGAAAACATAATGCTGAGTGAAAGAAGCCAGACACAAAAAGCCACATATTTTATGATTCCATTTATATTAAATGTCCAGAACAGGCAGGGATGGTGGCTCATGCCTGTAGTCCTAGCACTTTGAGAGGCTAAGGTGGGAGAATCACTTGAGCCCAGGAGTTCAAGACCAGCCTGGGCAATATAGTGAGACCCTGTCTCAAAAAAAAAAAAAAAAAAAAAAAGAAAGAAAGAAAGAAAGAAAGAAAAATTGGCTGGATGAGGTGGCACATTCCTGTAGTCCCAGCTACTAGGGAGGCCAGGAGTTCAGGGCTGTCAGTGAGCAGCCTGGGTGACAGACCAAGACCCTGTCTCAAAAAAAATGTCCACAATAGGCAAAACCACAGAGATAGAATGTAGATTAATGGTTGCCAGGGGCTGGTGGGGAGAGGGGAACAGAGAGTGACTACTATTGGGTATGGGTTTCCAGGATTAGTGATGATGGTTGCACAATTTTGTAAATATTACTAAAAGCCATTGAATTGCACACTTTACAGGGATGCATTTTATGCCATGTGAATTATATATTTAAAAAAAAAAAGACTTGAGACAGAGGGACCAGTGAAGAGGCTACAGCAGTGCTCTAAGGAGCAGGCTTCCAACAGGGGAGGCCATAATCCTGGAGGTTCATGAAGACTTTCCAGAGGGTACACAAGGATGAATAATTTTAAGGAAATCATTTCTCACAACTTTTATGTGTATACTCTTTCCTAAAATTAATCTGCCTGAGAACGTACCTTTTACTTCTCTTTCATAATAGCTTTTGTCTTCTCGCATTTAAAAGAAAGATAGACCTTTCACCTATCCTGAATACTATATTACTATAAGAGTATTGCTCTGGAGGTAAAAATGTCTACAGTACCATTGAAAGGAATGATTTGGGTATGTAGGGCTTCTTAGGGAATGTTCCAAGACAGTAAAGCAAGAGTGTTTTAGTAAGAAATTATTAAACTGATAATTAAAATGTAGACGTCATGTGCTACCTTCGGCTGGGCATATACTAAAATTGGAGCGATACAGAGATTAGCATGGTGCCCGCACAAGGATAACATGCAAATTCATGAAGCATTCCATATTTGGTTCAAAAAAATGTAGATGTCAAATTAAAAATATATGAGGAGGACCAGAGCTTTTCAAAATTCTTCTATTGGCCAGGCACCGTGGCTCACACCTGTAATCCAAGCACTTTGGGAGGCCAAGGTGGGAGGATCGCTTGAGGCCAGGAGTTCAAGGCCAGCCTGAGCAACATATTGAGATCCTGTCTCTACAAAAAAGTAGAAAAATTATCTTGGCATTATGGTGCATGCCTGTAGTCCTAGCTAATTGGGGAGGCTGAGACAGGAGGATTGCTTAGGCCCAGGGGTTTGAAGTTGCAATGAGCTACAGAGCAAGACACTGTCTTAAAAAAAAAAAAAAAAATTCTTCTAGAGGGTACTGGAGGTTAAAGTGTAGAATTTACTTCAAAGCCTAGACTTAGCACCTGGAGTACTTAAAATTAAAAACTCCAGTACTGGAGCCCTAACCCAGTCCAATTAAATTAGATTATCTGGGTTGTAGGCCCAGGCCTTATAGTTTTGAAAGCTCCTAGGTGATGCTAATGTGAAGTCAGTATTGAGAACCCGTGGCCTAAGGAAAAGAATACTACAGCTTAAAGATATGCACTGGTAATAGGAATATAGATAGCGAAGGAGGAAACAGATTTGAGAAATCACCCACAGAATTCTTAGTTTGGAAAGAGCTTTGCAAACCTTTTGTTGAAGACTAAATCAATAACTTACATATGACCTTCCAGAAGGTAAAATTGATAGAATTTGGGTGATTGCTTGGTTGTATGGGATTAAGGAGAGAAAGGTATGAAGGATAACTCCCAGGTGACCCTTTTTTTTTTTTTTGAGACAGAGTCTCACTCTGTTGCCCAGGCTAGAGTGCCGTGGTGTCAGCCTAGCTCACAGCAACCTCAAACTCCTGGGCTCAAGCAATCCTCCTGCCTCAGCCTCCCGAGTAGCTGGGACTACAGGCATGTGCCACCATGCACCATGCCCGGCTAATTTTTTTCTATATATATTTTTAGCTGTCTGGATCATTTCTTTCTATTTTTAGTAGAGACGGGGGTCTCGCTCTTGCTCAGGCTGGTCTCGAACTCCTGACCTCGAGCAATCCTCCCACCTCGGCCTCCCAGAGTGCTAGGATTACAGGCATGAGCCACCGCGCCCGGCCAGGTGATCCTTAAAAACACATCTGTGGAGTCAGGAGGATTGCTTGAGGCCAGGAGTTTGAGACCAGCCTGAGCAATATAGTGAGATCCCCGTCTCAACAAAAAACAAAAACAAAAAAAATCCACACACACACACACACACACACACACACACACATCTGTAGGTGTCTGCTTCTGCTATAGGGAGAACAAGAAGGGGAAAGTTTTGGGGAAAGATGAGGAGTTAATCTTTGGGTCTGTTGCTATGAGATAACCAGTGGATATCCAGGTGGAGTCTGCATTTGGCATTGGATGAGATCTGAGCTTAGGAGAAAGATTTGGGCTAGCATAAAATTTTGGATTCATCAGAACATAGGGCTGGCCTAGTTTGTCACTATCCAGGGATAGCATAGAGAGTACAAAGATAAAGATTGTGATGAGTGTGTAGGATGTTTTTGGACTTCAGACATGAAGGAATTTTTAGTTTGACAAGGTCTAGGGTGCAGCCGTGATAGTGAGTGGCTGAAGTGGAAGGGAGGGTCATGGAATTAAGGAGGTCAAGGAGCAGACAGGCCAGAGAACTGACTGGGCCATTGAGATGAATGTTGAAATCATCTACATTTTTGTAGGATTTCAATAGCCCAGTGGCTCTCCAATTTTAGTGTCGATGGGAATCACTTGGGAGGCTTGTTATTAATAAAACAGTTTACTGGCCAGGCACAATGACTCATGCTTGTAATTCTAGCCAGGCAAAAGGATTCCTTGAGGCCAGGAGTTTGAGACCAGCCTGGGCAACATGGTGGACCCCCATCTCTAAAAAAATAAGAAAAATTAGCCACTGTACTCCAGCCTGGGCAGCAGATCAAGACCTTGTTTCAAAAGTAAAACAAAAAGGCCAGGCATGGTGGCTCACACCTGTAATCCTAGCACTCTGTGAGGCCGAGGCAGGTGGATCGTTTGAGCTCAGGAGTTTGAGACCAGCCTGAGCAAGAGTGAGACCCCCTCTCTACTAAAAAAATAGAAAGAAATTATCTGGACAACTAAAAATATATATGGAAAAAAAAATTAGCCGGGCATGGTGGCATATGCCTGTAGTCCCAGCTATTACTCGGGAGGCTGAGGCAGTAGGATTGCTTGAGCCCCGGAGTTTGAGGTTGCTGTGAGCTAGGCTGACACCACGGCACTCTAGCCCGGGCAACAGAGCGAGACTCTGTCTCAAAAATAAAATAAAACAACAACAAAAAGACCCCACAGTTATGGGCCAGAGTGAGCACTTCCCTTTTGCTGCTGCAGGTGAAGCCATAATTGTGCTCAGGCTTCAGAAGAGGCTCACCTCCAGTGTCCTCCGTTGTGGCAAAAAAAATGGTCTGTTGGATCCCAATAAGACCAGTGAAATCACCAATGCCAATTGCCATCAGCAGATCCAGAAGCTGATCAAAGATGAGCTGATCATCCCCAAGCCCACTGTTGTCCATTCCCAGGCTCAATGATGGAAAAACACATTGACTTGCTGGAAGAGCAGGCATAAAGTCATAGGTAAGCAAAAGGGTATGGCCGATGCTCCAATGTCAGATAGGTAACCGGAAAGAGGGGGATGAAGATTCTGTGATAGCTGCTCAGAATATACTGTCAATCTAAGAAGATTGACCACCACATGTATCATAGCCAGTACCTGAAGGCGAATAGGGATGTGTTCAAAAACAAGCGGATTCTCATGTAGCACATCCACAAGCAGAAAGCAGACCAGGCCTGAAAGAAGTCCAAGCTAACCAGGCTGAGGCGTGAAGAGCACCTCCAGGCTAAGAAGGAGACCATCAAGACTCTGTTAAAGGAGGAAGAGGACAAGAAATAAAGCTCCCCTTCTCTTTTTTATTTATTTTATTTTTTATTGTTTTAGAGATAGGGTCTCATTCTATCTCCTAGGCTGAAGTGCAGCCGTGTGATCATAGCTCACTGCACCCTTGAACTTCTGGGATCACATGATCCTCCTGTCTCAGCCTCCCAGGTGCCTGGGATTACAAGCATGAGCCACTGCACCCAGCTCTTCTCTTCTCTTGTCTGTGCATAGTGGCCTCAGTGATAACGTAGATCAATCATTCAAATGAAACAAGCCTTTATCTGGGGAAAAAAACACTACACTTTACTGGGCCCACACCCAGAATTTCTGATTCAGTTAGTCTTGGTGGCCCAATAATTTGCATTTCTAACAAGCTCCCAGGTGATGTTGATACAAGGGTGGAGATCACACTTTGACAATTACTCGGGTAAAGTAAGGACTGGGTCATGTGCCAAGGTCTTCTATGAATGTGTTCAGTTGATGACAGTAACAAAGATGTTTGATTTATGGCTGGGCATGGTGGCTCACACTTGTAATCCTAGCACTCTGGAAAGCTGGGGCTGGAGGATCACTTGAGCTCAGGAGTTCGAGACCAGCCTGAGCAAGAGCAAGATCCTGTCTCTACTAAAAATAGAAAAATTAGCCAGGTGTCTTGGCATGGGTCTGTAGTCCCAGCTGCCCAGGAGGCTGAAGCCAGAGGGTTGCTTGAACCCAGGAGTTGGAGATTGCTGTGAGCTAGGCTGACACCATGGCACTCTAATCTGGGCAACAGAGTGAGACTCTGTCTCAAAAAAAAAAAAAAAAAAGATGGTTGATTTAGAATATGGCCCCGACACTTTTGGATGTTTCACCTGATGGTCACTTCTTTGTCTACCTTGGGCACATACTTCTCCCTAACCCACACCAGAAGTTTGGGCAACATTCATCTTCCCTCCTTGGTCTAAAGTTTTAAACTCTGTGTCAAATGGCTTTGATTCCTTGTTCTGTGTAATACACTTCACCTTGATGTTTGAATCAGAAATAGCTAGAGGTACCTTTATTCTAAAAGCAGCAACTTCGGGGGAAAAAGTAGACTGAACTGCCAAACTGCTCTCTACCTCCAGAGATTTCACTATGTGTTGGGAATAAAGAAAGGAAAAGGAAAAGACAACACTAGAGAGGTCATTTATATTAATAGATTAAGTGAATAATTTGCAGGCGTACTTCTCAAAGTAATGATCTTTCTCACAATAAACATGTTTTGTGCATTTATGTAATTCTCTGTAACATAATAGTTTACAAGTTTTAGGAGTTAACTTTATTTACATTAAAAGTCAGGAAACCAAAGGAAGGACTTGTAACTTACAATAAAAGACAGAACATGGTAAAATGTAATCTTAGTGGAGACTTTTGCCTCAGCCTGGTTAGTCACACAAGAAGGCTTGGTTTATATCACTGCACTTACAGGTCCAAGGAGTTTGCTTCTCTCCATACGAAACCCTCATTCCATTGCTCCTTTTTAATCAAGATAGGACTAGAAGACATTTAATTGATTTCAATCTACATTTCTCTCCTCTGGAGACATAATTTCAGATTCTACAGTCAGGAGTTCTCACCAGTCCCCCAGGAGGTTTCGGAGCCCTCACGTGAAGAGGACTTCTCATGTATGCTCTAATTTCTCAGAATTCTTGTGGCCCATGTTAGATATTAGCTACTCCCTATCCACCGTGAGCATAGGTACCTAGAGAAATCAAGACTCTGGCTAGATAAGTACAAAGCCAGCATGTTAGAATTGGTAGAGAGCTTGACGATCACCCCTCCTGACCATGTACCCTCTCAGGACATTTTACAGAGACCAAACCCCATGGACAGGAAAGATTTGCCCAAGGACTCAGCATTTCAGAGTTTCAAATGGCCTTAAAGATCACCAAAAAATATCTCCCCAGTGTCAGAGCCAGAGACTAGAATTCAATCCTTCTGACTCCTGGTACAGTGTTCCTCAGACTTATCCTGAGATGGTACACTTGGGTTTCAGAAGCAGAGAGGTCTAGAGAGGTGTAAAACTTTTTTGTTTTTCTGCTCAAATTATCCTTACTTGCCTTCTGGCATCTCATAGAAGAAACTAGGAAGAAGAGATAGAGTAAGAGACTGACTTTCCAAGTGTTTTCCAGGACCAGCATCATCAGCATCTCCTGGGAACAGGCTAGTAATGCAAAATCTTGGACCCCAACCCAGACCTAATGGATCAGGAACTCTGGGGGAGGGACCTAGCAAACTGCTTTAATAAGCACTCCAGGTGATGTGACAGACATTAAAATTTGCAGTGCACTATAGTGGAAAATTAATTTTGCATTAGAAAGACATCCTGTTCACTGAATCCTTCCCATCCCAGAGAAAAATTCCAGTCCTCTCCAAGGCTATAAGGTAGTAATATGAGCTCTAGGGTCAGAGTGAGCTCTTCCACTGCTGACTTGTGAAGTTTCCTGTCTCAGAGTCTGTGTTTTCTTATCTATAAAGTAGGATAACCCTTTCCATAAGCCCCAAGGGATTGTCGTAAGGCTGGCTGATAAATTGCTTTCTAAAAAACTGTCTGCTCTGACTTTGTGAGGGATTGCCAGAGTTAGTAGCTGGATTGCTACTTTCAACCCTGAAAAAGAATCCCTCTGTGAAAAAAATTGCCTAGCTCTACATACAGAGCAGCCAGCCCACCAACTGGAGGTAGTTCTTTCAATAGAAGACACTTACTGGAAACTTCTGCCCTGAGTCTTGGGTTCTGATGAGTGGTTGGAATGCAACTCAGCACCTCATGTTCAGGGAGTGGCCAGCTGAAATGTCATCATACTCAGTAAGTTTGTTTTCTCCTTTATTAAATTGTTAAGGAGGAGCTCGGTTATTTTTAATTTGGTATCTTTTTTAATTATTCAACACAGTCCACAAAAGACGGTAGAGTACCTTCAGAATGATCTCCCTTGAAGTTTCAGGGCACTGAATGTTAAAAATAACAGGAAATCCTGCCTCAGAAATCAGTGAGTTGTGTTAAAACTCCTAATCCTTTGCTTTTTGCCTTTTCCCCTTTAACTTTCTTGAGTCACCGACTTTTATTTATTTATTTATTTTTATTTTTATTTTTTATTTTTTTTGAGTCAAGTGCCATGGTGTCAACCTAGCTCACAGCAACCTCCAACTCCTGAGCTCAAGCGATCCTCCTGCCTCAGCCTCCCAAGTAGCTGGGACTACAGGCATGCGCCACCATGCCCGGCGTTGTGGAAAAAAAGTTTCTATTTTTAGTAAAGACGGGGTCTCGCTCTTGCTTGTCTCAAACTTCTGAGTTCAAGGGATCCTCTCGCCTCGGCCTCCCAGAGTGCTAGGATTACAGGCATGAGCCACCATGCCTGGCCAAGTCACAGACTTTTAGAATTAAAATCTTAAGAATCATCAAATCTATTTTTTTTAGTCATTATAGAGCTCCTGCCTATCATATGTGCACCATTTTGTCAATCAGCCCCTTTTTGCACATCTCTGGTGACTAGAAGTAGCCTGTTCCATATGTGATGGTTGTCACTCTTAGAATGTTCTTCCTTTTGTTGAACTGAAATCTATTAATACCTTCCTGTAGCTTCCCAATTCCCTCTTTGCTTTTGGCTGTACCTCCTAGAGAAAGTTGATATTTTCATAATAATAATAGCTAACATTTAAGATTATGAAGGAGTCTTCCAAATTCTGAAAACAACTGACTTTCTGGAGAAATACATTGTAAGCCCTGAATACCTTAGATTCAGTCTTAATTATAATTAGGTTGAGACCAAAGGGCACAAATGTCAACAGCAGGAATTTTGAAAGGACACAAGTGTTTTTGAGAGAGCAAAGCACTGGATTAACCATTAACTTCTGTTTACATGCATAAGAGGAAAGATTAGTGCATAGCTATATACCATTTATCACTGAATTTAAGTTAAAGATACACTTATTCTAAATTCTTCCTCATAAAGCCGGGCACAGTGGCTCCTGCCTGTAATCCTAGCATTCTGGGAGGCTGAGGTGGGTGGATCGTTTGAGCTCAGGAGTTCGAGACCAGCCTGAGCAAGAGCGAGACCCTCGTCTCTACTAAATATAGGAAGAAATTATCTGGCCAACTAAAAATATATATAGAAAAAATTAGCCGGGCATGGTGGCACATGTCTGTAGTCCCAGCTACTTGGGAGGCTGAGGCAGGAGGATTGCTTGAACCCAGGAGTTTGAGGTTGCTGTGAGCGAGGCTGACACCACAGCACTCTAGCCTGGGCAACAGAGTGAGAGTCTGTCTCAAAAAAGAAAAAAAAAAAAAAAAGAAACTAAACTAAATTCTTCCTTATAAAGTTGAATTCCCAATAACATCAAAAGGTTTATTTTAATAGTTCCAAGGAATCCCAATTTGTAATCTTGAGATTGTGAATTGTCACAGGAAATTACATTTGTTAGAATTTTTGTTGTACAAAACAATATTTGTTCACTTAAAGTTGTAAATTCCATTTGCCAAAAGAGGTTGATTATATTCACTAATTTATGTTGAGTAACCATTGATCTGGTTCTATTAATAATTAACTCAACAAGAATAAAAAACTGTATAGAACCTCTTAAGATTAAAACATCAATAAAGGCATTCCTCATGGTAAAAATTAATTTCACTTATAAAATAAGTAGCTCTAAATTATTATTATTGTTGTTGTTATTATTATTTTGAGACAGGTCCTTGCTCTGTTGCCCAGGCCTCATCATAACACACTGCAACCTCAAACTCCTGGGCTCAAGTGATCCTCCTGCCTCAGACTCCTGAGTAGCTGGGACTACAGGTGCCGAACTACCATGCTGGACTAAGTTTTTTTTTTTTTTTTTTTTGTAGAGACAGGTTCTTGCTATTGTCCACACTGATCTCTAATGCCTGGTCTTAAGTGATTCTCCTGCTTTGGCCTTCCAAAGTTCTGGGATTACAGGTGTGAGCCACCACACCTGGTCTAAAAATTTGATAAATACCATCAACAAATCATCCTCTATAGATGTTATCCCAATTTACAGTCCCACCAAAAAAATGTGAGAGTACCTGTTAAACATCACTACCCCTACCACAGACTGTCTTATCACTCTTCTAGATCTTTGCCAATCTGATAGGTGAAATATAATATTTTAAAGAAATTACAATTTGTGGTTCCCCCCCCCCCCCCCCGGGGTTTTGCTCTTGCTCAGGTTGGTCTCCTGAGCTCAAGTGATTCTCCCGCCGTGGCCTCCCAGAGTGCTAGGATTACAGGTGTGAGCCACTGCATCAGGCCTGCTTTTCTCTTATTATGAGTTAGAGTGAGCATTTAAGAGCCATTTCTATTCCTTTTTCTGTGAACTATCAGTTCATATCTTTTGTGCATTTTTTGCTTTGGGTTTTTGTTCTTACTGATTTCAGCTCTGTATATAAATATGAAAATTACCCATTTTCCTATGACATGAAATGGAAATATATGTATGTAGTCATTTGTCATCTGACTCTCCTTATGGTGGCTTTTGCCTTTCAGACATCTTTCATTTCTATGTAGCTGAATTTGTCAATCTTTTCTTTTATGGCATCTAGGTTTTGTTATGTACTTAAAAAGAACTTCCTCATTTTGGGATTACGAAAAATTCTCCCATGGTTTTTTCTAGTATGTTTTGGTTTCATTTTTTTGTCACATTTTAATCTTTGATATATTTGAAATTTATCTAGGTGAATAGTGTGAGGTGTAGATCCAAGTTAAAAATTTCTAAATGTTTATCCAGTTATTCTAACACCAAATATGATTCCACTTTTTTCTTACTGATTTGAAATGCTATCTTTATTATACTAGATTTCCATGTAATTTGGTGCATTTTTGAATTTTTTATTGTTTCATTGATTACAGATCAACTGTGGCTCCATTCTTTCTTGATGGCAAAACCCTAATTTTTTATGGTGATTTTCCTCCACTAACATCAAATGCTTAGGGAAAGTGACTCCCAGATCAGACAGAGAGTAAATCATGATTGGTCTAAGCTAATATTCGTGGCCTTATTCTCTTTACTATTTCCTGGTTTATTCCTGACCATTAGTACTTGAGGGGAAGGCTATTGAGTGACTACTAGGAAAAATAGTAGCCAGCCTATTAAACATATGAGGGGAGATATTTAGTTGACAGTTGGACACATAAATCAGAAATTCATAGTAGAGTTGTAATTTGGGGGTTATCACTATATAGATCATATTTAAAGTAATGTGATGGGTTAAGATCATCAAAGAGTATAAATGGAAAAGATAAAATGTCTAAGTGTTGGCTGAGTGCAGTGGATCACGCCTGTAATCCTAGTACTTTGGGAGGCCGAGGCAGGAGGATCATTTGAGCTCAGGAGTTCGAGACCTGAGCAAGAGCTAGATCCCGTCTCTACTAAAAAAAATAGAAAGAAATTATCTGGACAACTAAAAATATATAAAAAAAATTAGCCGGGCATGGTGGCGCATGCCTGTAGTCCCAGCTACTCAGGAGGCTGAGGCAGTAGGATTGCTTGAGCCCAGGAGTTTGAGGTTGCTGTGAGCTAGGCTGACGCCACGGCACTCTAGCCCGGGCAACACAGTGAGGCTCTGTCTCAAAAAAAAAAAAAAAAAAAAAGTCTAAGTGTTGAGCCCTGGGTCCCTGCAGTATTTAGAGGTCAGAGAAATGAGGAGAAACTAGGAGCAGCCAGTGAGACAGGAGAACCAGGAGTGTGGAATGTTATAGTAGCCAAGAAGGGGTAAATGATGAATTGTGTTTGGTGCTGTTGGTAGGTCAAGTAACATGGGCACTGAGAATTCACTGGTGTTAGCAAATGGACATCACTGGTGACCTTGACAAGAGCATTTCAGTGGTGTGGAGGAGGTAAAAGTTTAATTGGAGAGCGTCCCACAGAAAATGGCAAAAAGGAAGTCAAGACATTGAGTACAGTACAGGTCACCTTTGTGAGGCATTTTGCTGTAAAGGAAAACAGAGAAACAAGGCAGTAGCTGGAGGGTCAAGCTGAGTGGAGAGAGGATTTTTTGTTTGTTTGTTTTAAGATGGAAAAAATAAATTCATGTTTGTATAACCATGAGAAAGAAAAACAAAAAATGGTGATGTAGGAGAGAAGGAGAATTGCTGGATAGATTCTCTGAGAAACTAAAATGGTATGACCATACTTGTGCTCCTCAAAGTGTGATCTGTGGACTAGTGATGTTCTACAAATGGTTTGTCACCAGTTTGTCACAGCAGTTGAGAGTAAATATTTTGAAACTTTTATAAAAATATGACAGAAAAAATTTATGTCTATTGGATTTAATAATAAAAAGTCTGATCTAGAATAGTCTTACAGGAACAGAAAGTAGAACAGTGGTTGCCAGGAGTTGGGGAGAAGAGGGATGGGAAGTTATTGTTGAATGGATACAGAGTTTCAGTTTTGCAAGATGAAAAGAGTTCTGGAGCTTCGCAGTGGGGATGGTTGCACAACAAAGTGAATGTACTTAATAACACTAAATTGTATACTTGAAAATAGTTCAGAAGGTAAAAAAAAAATCTGGGCTTGCCTTTTGTATGTCTGTTTTTTAAATTTCATTTTTTCTAGTAATTAATTTTTATTTTATTTTACAAAAATTTAGGTCTGTGACTGGGGGAAAACCCCCTAGATCTTTTAGCACAGATTCTTGAGAAGAACTGAGGAGGGTTTGATATTAAATAAAACAAAAATAATTCACTTGTAGTAAAGAAAGGAAGGCAGAGTATAGAAGCAGGGTTACAGGTAGGTTGGAAGTCGGGGGGGGGCGGTTGGTGGAACTCATAGATGTTCTGTTTCATTTTCTCACTGAATTGGAAGCAAGTTATCAGTTAAATGAGGATGAGGGAGGAAATGTTGGAGGTTTGAAGAGAAGGAAGATGTGAAATAGTTATATAGGAGGGTGGGAAAATGCATGGAACTGGAGAAATGTAGTAGTACAGCTGAGCATTATGGGTCCCTTTGAGAATAATGATATCAAATTTAGGGAGAGTCAGTCAACAAGACAGTATGGTTTGGGATTCTTCTCTACCTTCCCCCATTTTGCTTCAGGTTCAGGATTGGAGTTTCCTCAGAAGGACTGGAGAAATGAAGGTGAATACTGAGAATGATTTTCATCATGGACAATAGAATCTAAGCTGTTTAAGGAAGAAAGTGAGGACACGAGGGCAGTGTGAGGAGGAATAGCAAAAACGTAGTAGGATCAATGGATTTGAGTAGGATCAATAAATTTGGGTCTTAGCGGAGTTGAACAGTTTTTTTGGAGTTGGAGTATTATCAGAGGGAGTGGGCTAGACAAGAAGGAGGCTGTGGTGGGAGGGTTAGATGAATAAAAATCGAGATTACAGAGGGGTTACAAATAGTGCTAATGAAAAGATCTAAGACATGAGGATGGGAGTGACAAGCTGAGGCAAGAATGATCCCCAGAGAGGAATCTCCGAGGCCGGAGGATTGGAAGAATCATCTAAGAGAATGTTGAAATCACCAAGAATTATGACAATAGTAGTAATGAATGACAGTGAACCAGAAACTAAAATTTTAAAGAATGATGGTAAGTGACAGAGGGGTTTATAGGTGACTGAAACGGGCGGGTGCGCTAGTCTTTGGTCATGACGTAATGCTTAAAGCTCCCCTCATTTTTAAAGGGAGCTTAGGAGGATTTGAAGCGTATGGCTCCCTTAAAGGCCTGGGAAAGGGGAGACGCCAGAGGTCGGGTTTGGAGCCGGGAATCCTCAGTGGAGTCTGCGCATTGCGAGAGGAGGCGGGGCCAAGCTCGGCTCTCGAGCCAGGGCGGGGCCTTACGGGGGCGGAGTTTGCGCTCCAGTACGGGCTGCGGCTGCGGCTGCGGCTGCTGCACTTCTAGCTTCTGAGGGAGAGAGGCCGAGGCCTGGGTCGATCCCGGAGCCGCCGCTCGCCGGAGCCTCCTGGAGCCCCAGCGCCGCCTCAGCCTGGGGGCGGGCTCCGGTCCGGCCCGCCGCCGCACCCAGGACAGAGGCTGCATGCCCGAGGACCAGGCCGGCTCAGCCATGGTGAGGGAGCGAGGCCTGCCCAAGCCGCAGCCGCCCGCCACCCTAGCCCCCTCCCGCCACCCGAGTCCCCTCGGGCCTGCCCCTCCCTAGCTCTGATGTCCCCCTCAGGCTCCTTGCCTTCACCCTCAGCCCCTTGTTACCGCCTGCTCGGTTTCCAGCTCCTCCTTCCCCGCGTATCCCATTCACCTGCTGGGATGAAGCCCTTTAGGTAACACCCCTTAATCTCCCTTCTTCCCAGTGACATCCTTTTTTATCACCCCCAGTGACAGACAGCCTTTTTCGCGTTCACTTTGCCACCCTCTCCGCGTACTTTAACCCTAACCCTTCCTTCTTTTTCTCTACCATTTTATCTTTTTCTCTGTTCTGTGATCTTTACTCCTTTCTCCGTTTTCCTCCCTGTTTTTTTGCTCTTTCTTCTCACCCCCTCTTCACCATTTTATCTCCGCTGACCCCTCCTCTCCATATCCCTTCTCCCGTTGGTCCGCTCATCCACATTTCCTCTCCCCTTATCGGATGTCCTTCCTCGCCCGCTCTCACAGCTGTCCCCATTTCCTTCTACAGGCTTCAGGGGTCTAAGCAGGAACAATTGGAGGACTATTGCTTCCCAGGAACTGTAGGGCGGGCAGATGGGGATTTGTAGTTTTCTTCTTCCTTTTGTTTTTGGAGAAAGGGGAGATTGGAGGTGTTGAAGAGAGCCTGGAAGCCTTAGTACCTACTGTCATTGCAAAACCTGAGAGATGGTGTGTTATAGAGTGATAAAGTGAGGGCCAACATGCATATTGTGACCTTATGAGATATTTAGCCTTTTGACAAAAGTAGCTAAAAAATACTTTGATTTTTTTTTTTTTTAATTTTGAGCATTTTTTTAGTGGAGAGGTACAGCTTGGGAAATTTAAAAATATTTATTTACAGGCTTGACTATTATAACTTAGAACAAATGATTTGTTTTTATTGGAGGCAGAGACCAAGGGCATTTGAGGACTGACAATCAGCTTGCTTGGCAGTCAGATTGTGACAGCCTCTTTAATACCTTCTAAAGGGTTCATTTGTTTTGCCCTCTCTGCTTTAGTTGGGAGAACCTTATATTTGCAAATTTTCTCCTTCCTGTTTCAAAATAGCTTGAGATTTCAGTTGGTTTTTTTCATTGAGTTGGATTACACATGGTTTGCAGTACATTTATTGAAAACATTGCTCCATCATATGCAACAAGCTAAATTTTGGTCTCTGAGAGGAATAGACATTCTAGTCAAAACTAAATCCTAGCTGGGCGCAGTGGCTCTTGCCTGTAATCCTAGCACTCTGGGAGGCTGAGGCGGGTCGATTTGAGCTCAGGAGTTTGAGACCAACCTGAGCAACAGCGAGACCCTGTCCCTACTAAAAATAGGAAGAAATTAGCTGGATGACTAAAATATATACAAAAAATTAGCCGGGCATGGTGGCGCATGCCTGTAGTCCCAGCTACTCGGGAGGCTGAGGCAGAAGGATCACTTGAGCCCAGGAGTTTGAGGTTGCTGTGAGCTAGGCTGACATCACGGCACTCTAGCCCGGGCAACACAGTGAGACTCTGTCTCAAAACAAAACAAACAAACAAAAAACCCCTAAATCCTAATAATCATATTCTCCTATGATGTCAGTCAGTTTCTATTTTCCCTCCATCTGTTCTTTAGGAAAGTGTATTACTATAAAATCGTTTAATCTATGAACTTTCCCTAACTCATTGGATCCTGCATTTTTAAGTTGTCATTTTCCTGTGTCTGTCTCCTTCACTTTCACAACCCATCACCCTGTTATTGTGTGCTAACCTCTTTCTCTTTGTGGAATATAAGTTCCTATAGGCAGCACCTGTGCCTTATTTATTCCTGTTATTCCTAGTGCTCAGGACAACTAGGTGCTTGAATGATTTACTTTATGGTCTCATTTTCCCAGCTGACAAGTATAATCTTAAACTGAAATTTGAGGCAACTGGACTACTCAGAGTGAGTTTGAGAATCTTATTTTTGGTGCAAAAAGAAAACTTAGTGAGATATGGTGATATTTTCTTCAGAATAACAAGCCATCCTCCCTAAGACATCAAATTGCTAGATTTTTGGAAGTGTGAGCCATCCCGCTGATAATAAATGTATAAGTTATGAGGGAGGAGTTATGTACTCCTATTTGGGTATTTAGGATCCCAAAGTATCATTTGGGCTGGGCCTGAAAGATGAATAGGATTTATGTAGATCATTTTGGGAAGAGAAAGAATGCTTCATTGTGAATGTGAGTAGAAAGTGAAAAGGGATCAGGATGCATTGTAGGAAGCAGGATTACCTTTATATAGCATGGAAGGATGCAAGAATGAAGATATATAGCAGGAAATGAAGCTAGAAAGATGCTGTCTTAGTCCATTTAGTCTGCTGTAGCAAATGCCATAAACCGCTTATAAACAACAGAAATTTATTTCTCAGAGTTCTGAAAGCTGAGAAGTCCAAGATCAAGGCCCCAACAGATTCAGTGTCTGGTGAGGGTTCTTTTCCTGACTCGCAGATGGCATCTTTTTTATAGTCCCCACACATGGTGGAAGGGGAAAGACAGCTCTCTGGGGCCTCTTTTATAAGGGTGCTAATCCCATTCATGAGGGTTCTGCTCTGGTGTTCTAATCGCTTTCCAAAGGCTCCACCTCCTAATACCATCACTTTGGGGGTTAAGATTTCAACATAAGAATTTTTAGGGGGCACAGACATTAGACCATAGCAATTATATTAGGCATGATTATGTTTCAGACTTTGTCTCTAACTAACTTGATTTTTCCTTACCATTGACACACAGAGTAAGAGTACATGTATAGGAGAGGTGAAAATAGGCAAAATATTAGCTTATAATGAGTTAGGAATTGTCTGTAGAGGCTACTTTTTTTGTTTTCCTTGTGCAATATGTTTAGCAGGCACTTAATAAATAGAGTTGAATGATTATTATAAAGCTTTATATTTTATATTTGTCATATGTTTGTTATGTTGTGTTTAAATAGTTGAGATGTTTAAGATGAGTTCTCAGACTTCAAAATGAGAATCTCCTGAAGGGCTTGCTCCCCCCCAACCCCCCAGTTTGATTCATTAGGTTTGGGGTAGGGCCTGAGAGTTTGCATTTCTGACAAGAACCCATGTAATTCTGATGCTGCTGGTTTGTGAACCACAATTTGAGAACCACTGGTCTAAGATAATAGTCCTTACTTTTCATTCTGACAGTGTTTTTGGAGTGCCATTGACTGTTGGCATTGGGGATATCACAAGTAGTAAAACAGATGTGGTCCTTGCTTTTTGTATCTTATGTATGTAATTTTGAATGTGAAGAGTTTTATACATTCTCAATGTACTAACAAAGGAGAAGTTGTGGCATAATGGAATGGGATACTCAGGGATGACTTTGCAGAGGATCTTACTTTCAAGTAGAGAACTGAGGGATCAAATTATAGGAGTTATGTTATAAAAAGAGTAGTCCAGATAGAAGGAACAGCATGTGCAAATGACCTGTGATGGTACTCTCTCTTGCTCGCTAAATTCTGACCTATCCCGGAGTTCTCAATTCAAGGAACTCAAAAGAATCCTATCTGTTCTACCTGCCTTAAAAAAACATAGCTCATACCCTTGTTTGTTATGTAGCTCTTTCTCATAGCATACATATTAATTGTACTTTTTAATATCTTAAAGTTATTTGATTAGAGTCTGTCTCTACCTCCAGAATGTAAAAATCATTAGTATAGAGATTATTTTTGACTAGCTGCTAAGGGCCAGGTTGTAGGCACTGTTGTTACAGTGGTTAAAAAAAAAATGGGAGAAAGGATAGATAATAAACAGATCTATAAATATATAATGAGAGGTAGTTGCAAACGCTAAGAAAAAATAAACCAGGGTAAGATATAAAGTGATGTGTGTGTATGGGGAGGCAATTATTTTAGATGGGATGGTTAAGCAGCAATACTAATAGCTAATATTTATTGAACATGGTTGTACTACATACTATTTTAAGTGCTTTATATATTTCATTTTGTCCTCATAGCAATCCACTGAGATACGTACTAGCTCTATGAAGGTAAAGACCATGCTTATTTGGCCTGTCATTACATCTTTAATACTTATGTAGTGCCTGGTGCATAATAAGTACTCAATAAATATCTGTTGAATGAATGAAGGACTTTACGGATGACCAGATATTCAGGGAGGCTTTGCTGAGAAGGGCACATTTCAACTGTGGGTTTTAATAAGTGAAGTTTTATTGGGTAAGAATTTGTGAAGGGAAGCCATTCCTGGTAAAGGGACCAGCTTAAGCATAGAAGCTGAGACAGAAGCAGGTGTGATATGTTTTGGGAAATGTGTGAAGCTAGCATTGAGGGTGCAGCAGGAGATGAGATGAGCCTAGGGTCACATCACGGGGGACCTTGAATTATAGGCTAAGGAGTTTGGGCCTCATCGTAGAGACCGTGAGTACCTTGAAAGATTTTTTTTGTGTGAAGGATCATAATCAAGAGAAGATTTTGAAGATGATCATTCTGAATGCATTATGAAACATGGTTTGGAATGAGGAATTCTGCACTAGTCTAGGTGAAAAGTAAGTGTGTGAACATTCACTCTCACCTTGTTATGGTGGTAGGAAAGAGAGTACAGGGAAATAAATATGAAGATCTGACACACTACTTTTTGGCTAAGTGAATTTTCCGTAGAGGCGTCACTGTGGAGTTATGTGTAATCACTAACAACATTGCAGTTTTGCTCACTGGTCCTCAGTTTTCATATATGCTGCCTTTATAGATTTATGAGAATATTAAAATAAACTTACCCTACCAAAGTCCTTTATTTATAAACAGTAGGTCTCCCAAAGGGCATGTATTAGGGAATCAGCACTTCCCAACCTTATTTATTATTATCATTACTAATTCTTTTTGTTGCTGATATCATCTTTATTGTCCTGTAATGGCTGAGTGAAGATTATATTAATTGTTAGTCACAGGTGAAAAATACACTGACACACACACACACATCCATCCACACATACATCTTTTTACATCTATTCATATAGAAAGCTGGAGGTCAAGCAAGGAGCAGTGGCCTGTTTTAACAATGCTCTCTTGAAAGGATTCAGTTCCCAGAGCACATCTTTGACACCTTGTGTGTACATGGTATTCGACTAGGGCTTCAGAGTATGAAGTGTATTTAGAAGACGGGACTTTGTCCTTGAAGAGTGTATATTCCTAGTTACAGGACAAGGCATACACAGGTATAGCAATAGGACAATAATTCCCAGGCAACAATGACCCCTCCCATCCCCAGGGTTTTTGTATCAGAGCTATCAATTATTTTTTTTTATGATAGTGACATTTTGAACTAAAAAGGTGGAGGTTAGTATTAATATCAGTAAATGTGTTCTTGAAACTGACAAGAGCATATGTGTGGGGAAAATCAATAAATAAATCAAAATCCCTGCCAAGTTTATACTTTTGAACCATAAGTCTGAGAGATCCTGTTCCAGTGTGAATCACAGAGAGTCATTCAGAAGCACAGGTGGAGAAATGTTCTACAATAGGAAGGAAATCTTACTAAATTTCCTTCTTGCTTAAAAGAAAAATTATGTATTGTATACACACAGAGATTAAATGTTAACACTGGTGGCATTCTGTATCTCCTTGTACCCAACTTTCAGACATACAATTTAATTTATTAGCTGACTAAAATGATTTCTAAATTAAATAATTACTCTATATAGGTATTTTCTATAGATGGTAAATCTTGCCTGTGGACTTAATCATATATGAGGACAGAATCACTTCCTATTTCACTAAAATTTACAAATAAGACTCAACTAATTCTGTTTAGGATAGTCATTCTAATCATTTTCAGAGTATCTTGCGGTGAATTTCTCTAAGTACAATTATCTTAAGTCACTGAGATAGTTTTTATCAAATTTTGCTTTGTGGGACTTTATATCTAATCTTTATGGGTTCCTGATTTCAAAGTAATGGTGGTATCTCTTAAGTACTAATAATAGAATGCTGTTATTTTTTATTCCTTTTTATTTTATTAAATTGTTTATTCTAGAGGTCATGTTTAATCATTTCCGAGAACATATTTTTTGTATAGTTTTTTTGGGTATGAGAAAGGAGTAATTTTAAGTAGAATATATTTTATTTTTACATTATACATGTAATTCATTTAATAATACATTAAACAAAATACATTTAAACAAATTTCACCCTTTTCCTGTTTAACAAATGACACATTAACATAAGATAAAGCATTATTGGTCACATTTTTAAATGGATACATATTAAAATGTAGATTGAAACTATGTTTATGGTATCAAAATAGCCAAGGACTGACTTTTCTAAAACTTAAATTTGTAACTCTTGCATTTTTTTACTTACAAAAATCAACAAGTTTTTTGTTTGTTTATTTTTTATTTTATTTTATTTTTTTGAGACAGGGTCTCTCTCTTTTGCCTGGGCTAGAGTGCAGTGGTATGATCATAGCTCAGTGCAACCTCCAACTTCTGTGCTTATGCAACCTCGTGTCTCAGCTATTGGTGTAGCTGGGACTACAGGTGTGTCTGGCTAAGAAAATCAACAAGTTTTTATGATTGTTCTGCTTTGTTTCTAAATGACAAAAGGAAGAGTTCCAGGCTGCTACTTGCAAGCCTGTCTCCCCAATTAAAACCTTGGAAGTGTGTATAGTTTATTTCTAATAAATGAAAATCCAAATTTGATATAACTATCACCATATTTCTTATTTTTAACACTTAAAAAATACTGAGATATCTTGATGTATCTTTAAGAATCCTGATGAGATAAATGTACTTATTTACTCTTATTTTATCATCAGCATAACTTATGTTTCCTATCTTTAACAGTTTGTATTAGAATAAAAATACTTTGAAACTACTGTGATATTCAATGTTCAGATGAAGTTGTAACAATTGAATGACTATATCATGAGCCAGTCTCCTAATTTCCACATGTTCAGTAGATTGAATTCTTATATACTCTCAAACTATTCTATTTTTTTTCTTTTTTTAAGATTTTTTGGCCATGCTAATCTTCTCAGTATTGTTCTAATTTTAGTATATGTGCTGCCGAAGCAAGCACAAACTATTCTGTTTTTAAAGGAGAAAATTTTAGGTAATTATTTTATTAAATGTTCAAAAATACAGAAATTGAAATAGACATCAATATTGAATTTAATGATGTGAGCCCATGCAATATCCATGAATTGGAAATGCTGGCTAAAACACTGCTTTTTTTGTAGGTTCTAAAGCTAGCTCTTAAAGCATAGTTTAACTAATAAGTGGCAAAAGTAGTCATTATTTGCAATGGAATAAAAGGCATTTTTAATGCTAGTAATTAAAAAAATAGAAAAACAATGTTAAGGCAAAAGTTCTTGAATGCTGAGACGTTTATTTAGAGGAGCATGATCTCATACATTAGATTTCATTTAGTGAGCACACAATGTATCAGGTGATGTGCTAATTAATCTTCACAGTTTCATGAGATTGATGTTTTCTCATTACACAGATAAAAAACTGTGGCTTTGAAAAATCAGGTAACTTTCCTATGATCATTATATAGCTCGTGTCAGAGCTGAATTCAAACACAAGTTTGTCCGGCCTTTAAACCTGTGCTGTTTCAATACTTTCCTTAGACTCCATGAGGTTGTAGGAGGTTAAACTGAATTCAAGCATTCAAAATATTTGCACCATTTTTTCCATTATAAAGGTTATTTATATTTATTGAAAAAAAATTGGTCAAAGGGTGTGTACAATTTGATGGTTCTTGATCCATACTGCCAAATCATTTTTATAAAGCACTTTCAAGGAGAATATCTATGTCTTCATCATTTAAGTATTTCTTTGACAAACTGTATGCTACATGTACTGTTCTCACACTTAATAATCGTGATTAAGACTATACAGGCTCATAACGGAAACAAAAAGAAATTCTCATATAGTAACTAGGCAAGGGCAGAAAGAGGAAAAGAAGAATGGAGTTGTGTCACTTTTCCTATTCAGAAATTTTTAGTTTTCTCTATTTTGTGAGGCAGTGGACTCCATGAAGATACCTTTATTTTTCTTTTGAGACAGAGTCTCACTCTCTTGCCTGGGTTAGAGTACATGGGGTCATCATAGCTCACTGCAACCTCTAACTCCTGGGCTCAAGCGATCCTCCTGTTTCAACCTCTTGAGTGGCTGGGACTACAGGTATGCGCCACCATGCCTGGCTAATTTTTTAAACTTTTTGTAGAGACAGGGTCTCACTGTTGCCCAGGCTGGTCTCAAACTCTTGGCCTCAAGTAATCCTCCCACCTCAACATCCCAAAATGGTAGGATTAGAGGGGTAAGCCACCATGCCTGACCTACCTTTTTAACACTGAAAACCTTGTGAGATATGAAAAGAATGTACTTTCAGAATACATTAATTGTGGGGGATAAAGCAAAAAGCTTTTAGGAATTCAGTAATATTTTAAAATGATACTGTACTCTGTTAATCCTAACAACATCTATTATGCATTGAAAATATCAAGATATTAGTTTACAGTGGCCTTATAGGGCGGCTGCAACCACAGATCATACTGCACAACTCTGGCAGCAACTGTACATACGGACAGCAATGGATCTACAGAGATCTGTATCCTGTGTACCTGGTGATGTCTAGCACATAGTAGGGGCTCAGCAAATAGTTGTTGAATGAAAGTGTTTTGCATAGTGTATTAGGACCCTTCTGATCTTTTCTATTGCTTCAGCCTCATTTCTCATTTTATGAGAGTCTGCATTTTATGCTCAGTAATACTAAGCATATATTATGCTGTTTTTTTTGTGCCTCCAAGTTTTTTTTTTTTTTTTTTTTTTTTTTTTTTTTTTTTTGTTGAGACAGAGTCTCACTTTGTTGCCCAGGCTAGAGTGAGTGCCGTGGCGTCAGCTTAGCTCACAGCAACCTCAGACTCCTCGGCTCAAGCGATCCTACTGCCTCAGCCTCCCGAGTAGCTGGGACTACAGGCATGCGCCACCATGCCCGGCTAATTTTTTCTATATAGATTTTTAGTTGTCCATATAATGTCTTTCTATTTTTAGTAGAGACGGGGTCTCACTCAGGCTGGTCTCGAACTCCTGACCTTGAGCGATCCACCCGCCTCGGCCTCCCAGAGTGCTAGGATTACAGGCGTGAGCCACCGCGCCCGGCCTGTGCCTCCAAGTTTTGCATACACTGTGCCTTTTGCCTAGAATGTTGTCCTACTCTTCTTGACTGTTAAACCTTCAAGTGTCCTCTTATACCCTACTTCTTTTGTGAAGCCTTCAGTCACCTCCAGGCAGCCTTGGGTTATTCCTTTCCGTGTGCCTCTCCTGTACATTGTATGTGCCGTGGCTACTGCAGTTATTTTGTGGTGGTATTATTGTTTTTTTAACAAAGCTGGCTGTCTCTCCATATTTTGGGCTCTTTGAGGGCAGTACTGTGTTTTTTCAACATCATGTCATTAGTGCTTGACCTCGTAATAAGTATGTAAATACTTTTTCAATGAATGTATATATCTTATAGAATTGTATAACATGATGTTAAGTGAGACGTGAGTTGTGATAGAGGAAAAAAAGTTGAACACTTTGTACAGGTCCTCTGAGGGAAAAGAGGTTTGATGAGTATATATTAGATAGTTTCTCTTACTAGCTTTTGTGGTACTTTTGACCTAGGATAAGTGTTATGTCCAGAAGGATTTATCAGGAAGAGTTGGGAAGAAAGCCACGTAATTTGGAGATTAATTGCAAAGCAATATCCCTTTGTATAAACACTTGCAAGTTGCTTGTCTATAATTTGTGGAGATATCCTTCCAGAAAGTAGAGTATTTAAACTCAAATAGCAAAGAATCAGTTACTGGTAAGTCTAGAGGGGTGGTTAATAATTTTTAAAATTTTTATTACCTTTATAGAATGATCTTTTTTGGTGTTTGTTTTTTCCTGTTTCCAGTTCTCCTCTGTATAAATATTTTTCTTAGCTCTCCAGTGTCTTGATCCCTGTTCAATATCATATTCTCCTTTTCTAAAAGCATTTTTAAAAAGTTTGAGTTTTCTTGGTTATGTAATACCAATAATTTTATTTTTATAAGCTGTGTAACCTTTGGTAAATCATTTCATCTCTCTATGCCTCCATTTTAAATCTCTGAAATAATAGATTCTATTAAATCCTCTGTGTAATTCCTTCTGTCTCTTAAAGTAAGATTCTAGCAAGTGAATGGTCCATACAATAGTAGAGTAGATACTTTCTATTAGCTATAGTACTATGGAATTTGAGCAAACTGCTTTTATAGGTTTAAATTTTGTGTAAACTTGAGCTCTTACTTCCATGAATGTATTACCCAACTTTCCATACCAGGAACCATTCATTTCAATTATGTTAATATTTGCAGAGTACTTTAATATTTTAAAGGCATTTTCACACACATCCCATTTATTCCTCACTACCATTTTGTGAAGTAATCAAGATAGAGGCTTAGTTTCAATTTTTTAGATAAAAAAACTGAGAAGTTAATTGATTTTCCTGAGGTCACACAGTTAGAAAGTAGCAGAGCCAGGACTGACTGCAAGCCCAGTGCTCTTTCCATTATTAACCCTGCTTCTCTGTTTACCATATTATATTTCAAACCTCACACTTGTATTTAAGAGGAAAATAATGTTAAAGTATCTTTTTGAGTTAGTGATTCTTATGATCTGCTCATCTGCTTAATAATCATTGACTTGAATTTTTGTTTTGTCTTAGAATAACTTTATTGCATGACCTAAGAAGGAAGACAGGGAGATTTACTTACCCTTTCCAGGCCTTGATCTTTTTTAGATAGAACTCTACCTCCTTGCCCTTTAGCACATAGCCGGCTTGCCATACTGGCCAGGCCTTAAAGTGATATATGCAAGAAGCTTGCTTTAGTTTTTAGTTTGGCATCTTGGGGTCTATGAAGAGTAGTTGGTGGTTTTGAAAAAAGAAAAATAACTACTCCCATAGTTCATGCCAAATAGTTCAATGTATCTGTACCCTTGGTACTACTCGCTTTCTTTCTTTTTCTTTTTTTTTTTTCTTTTCTTTTCTTTTCTTTTTTTTTTTTTAAGATAGAATCTTCCTCTTTTGCCAGGGCTAGAGTGCAGTGGCATGATCAAATACTTCTTTTTCTTTCTTTCTTTTTTTTTTTTCAAGTACTCCTTTTTCAAGAGGAAGTTTCGGATGAACATTTTCCCCAGTTAGCAAAGGTCATTGATGAGCAGGATGATATATGCGAGTCATTTGAAGAATACGCAGCTATTATAGACCTATTAATTGGAGAATACAATGAAAGATTCACTGACTTTGAGAATCGTGACATCACACTCAAATTAGCATTTCAGCCTTACCTAGTTGCTATCACCAAGGCACTTAGAGAACTACAGATGGAATTGAGTGAGCTCTCAGTAGATGACATTTAAAAGGCATTTTTTTGATGCTAAGAAAGATCCAATTAAAATATAAGAAAATACAATAGAATACCCATGCTGGGCCCGAAAAATAAGTTTTGAGACAAGTCATCCATCCAGTAATTTACTAATTCATTTAACAAATAATTTATTAGAAGTGTATCATGGGGCCTCAGTTCTCAAGTATGAAAGATGCCTAATTAATGGGTACGACCTACATTATTCGGACGACGATTACTGTGAAAGCCCAGACTTCATCAATATGTAATATATTCATGTAACAAAACTGCACTTGTACCCATTAAATTTATACAAATAAAAAAGATAAAAAAATAAAAAAAATGCCTGATCTACAAGAATCTCTTTCATTTTCCATCATACCAGCAGCAATACCATATGTAGTCGATTCCCAGTGTCTCCCATGTTCCCACTTTGTAAAAATGGATGAGCCACTGCTCAGAATGTTGAAATACTTCTTTGCTATGGCTCTGTCAATATAGTAACAAAATGAAAGTTTTAAATATACAAAACAAACCAACCAACAATAGATAACTAAGTTATGGGAAAGTGATTGAGAATGTCTCTATGGTTGAATGCTGTGTAGATAACTAAATACTTCAAGAAAGGGGAGAGTATAAGAAAGCAAAAAAAAAAAAAAGGAGGGTGGAGATTAAAAGAAAACTGTGAGAATATTTAGGAAGAGCTAATGATGTAAGATTCCTTTTTTGCCCTGTCTTCATAGCCCCATGCTCCCAGGTGTGCCATGTTTTTATAAGAAGCTGTGGTTCAAAAGCAGGGGATCTGCCTAAAGGCAGTTCATTTATTCATATTTATTTCTTACTCAATAGACACTGAGCATTTATGCTGTCAGAGTAGGGGGAAAGAGAAATATATAAGGCTTTTTTTTTTTTTTTTTTTTGGTCTCAATATGTTGCCCAGGCTGATCTCAGTCTCCTGGGCTCAAGCAATCTTCCTGCCTCAGCCTCCCAAGTAGCTGATGTTACAGGCATGCACCACCATACCTGGCTAAGGAATGGTTCTTAACTCTTAACCTGGTGGTTTTCAACGTGTGGGACACAGAGCTCCTCCTGAAGGATCATGAACTGTCCTGAAAATCCTTTTCTTAACTCCTAGGGACTGGTAAATGATGCAATTTCCAGACTTTTGATTTTTATATACAATTAAGGGATCCATACCACAGAACTATTAGGTGAATTACTAGTGATTGCTACAATTTAGTAATCATAAAATTAAAGTTAGCAGATTACTAGAGTTTACTGAGAACTCTAGAACTGTAGTGCCCAGGCCAGGCACTATAGCTCATGCCTATAATCCTAGCACTTTGGGTGGCCAAGGTAGGAGGATTGCTTGAGGCCAGGAGTTCAACACCAGCCTGGGCAACATAGCGAGACCCCGTCTCTAAAAAAAGGACTTAAAAATTAGCCGGGTGTGGTGGTGCACGCCTGTAGTCCCAGCTACTATGGAAGCTGAGGCAGGAGGATTGCTTGAGCCCAGGAGTTTGAGGTTGCAGTGAGCTGTGATCGTACCACTGTACTCTAGCCCGGGCAACAGAGTGAGACCCTGTCTTTCAGGGGGGAAAAAAATGTCTATGCGGTATTTGGAAGTGTTGCAAAGCTCCTTCTGTGTATGTACAAATGTAGTTTGTTGGAATTCCTGTAATTTCTTATAAGGGAGCTTTGTAATCAGTGCATCAGTAATATTGTCTTGAGTTGATGGTAGTTTTTGTTTGCTAGTTTGTTTCTTAATTATGAATTATCATTAACTTTATTATTGATTTCATTTGTTGTGGTTTATTTGGTTAGCTCTGGTATGTGGTAATGTATAGTTGCATTAATATACTTTTAACTTAAAAGTTTCCAAATTTAGACCTTGATACATTGTTATTCAATTAGGAAACATCCCTTTTCTTATTGTCAAAGCAGATGTATATAAAATTTCCTTGCAAAGTGATACTTTATTGTTATTACTGTTTTCCAGTGAAACGTGAGAACCAGGAGGGATGGGTAGGCTCTGAGGTCTTTTCCCTCCTGAGTGGACTACAGACCAAAAACATTTGAGAACTACTAACTATCCTTGATCTAATAGCCTAGACAGGGGAGACAGCTATCTAAACAAATAAATTACAGTGGATGATTGTTATAGAACTATACATACATGTGTAGTATGATTACATCTGCCTGTGTTTTGGTTTATGAGAGATAGCTTCATGTAGTAATGGGCATGTGAAGTGGCTCTTGCAAGATGAGTAGGACTTGGATAGGCAGAACAGATGGTGAAGGACATTCTAAGGAGAGGTAACAGCAAGTATAAAGTAAGGGAGGCGTGGCTGCCACTAGGAAAGTGGCAGAAATAGAAATAATCTCTGTTCTCCTTACCTCACAGAGTTGTAATGATTGTTTTGAAAAGGCTTTATAAACTACAGTGCTAAATACATGTTGTAATGGTGAAGATTCCCCTTGTTTTTTTTTTTTTTTTTTTTTGAAACAGAGTCTCGCTTTGTTGCCCGGGCTAGAGTGAGTGCCGTGGTGTCAGCCTAGCTCTCAGCAACCTCAAACTCCTGGGCTTAAGCGATCCTCCTGCCTCAGCCTTCCAAGTAGCTAGTACTATAGGTATGTGCAGCACACCCAGATAATTTTTTGTAGACAGGGGAGTCTCGCTGTGTTGCTGTATTGCCCACAGTGGTCTCCAACTCCTGGGCTCAAGTAATCCTCCCATCTCAGCCTCCCAAAGTGCTGGGATTATAGGTGTGAGCCACCTCACCCGGCTTTTGAAATATAATTTTTAATGATTGTGTATTACTTAGCCATTAAAATGTTACATGTGCAGTGTAATGTGTCTAAGAGTTGTGCTCCCTATCAGTTTCTAGTTTGAAGCAACACTTTGTCACTTACTGTATATGTAATGCTGAGAAAGATGTTACCTTCCTGAGCCTATTTTCATTTATGGAAAATGAAGATAACACTTGACTACTCTATAAAATGGGAGTGAGGAATAAATGAAATAATGGCTAATTCTTGTAAAACATTCAGCACAGTAATATAGAAAGTACCTAATGGATGGTTAAATATATTTTAATTATATCATTGTTGGGGACATTTGGTGTGTTTATTTCAGTAATTATAGCCCATACACTTAATTGTTTGTTCTAATTTGATTAGTTTTTCATTCCTCAGACTAGAAAACTGGGTTAAACTTTTTTGAGAATGTAAAACCTATACCGTATTCTTTTACTCAAGTAAATTTATTATATTTGAACTATCAGGCTGGGCTGATGGCTCATGCCTGTAATTCTAGCACTCTGGGAGGCTGAGGCAGGAGGATTGCTTGAGGCCAGGAGTTCGAGACCAGCCTGAGCAAGAGTGAGACCCTGCCTCTACTAAAAATAGAAAAATTAGCTGGGTGTGGTGGCATGTACCTGTAGTCCCAGCTACTTGGGAGGCTGAGGGAGAGGGGATCACTTGAGCCCAGGAGTTTGAGGTAGCTGTGAGCTATGATGATGCCACTGCACTCTATCCGGGTTGACAGAGCGAGACTCTGTCTCAAAACAAAACAAAACAAAAAAATTAAAAAAAAAAAATTGAACCATCAGGTTGGAATGGGAATTTAGTAGGAGATCAAGTTGAAAAGTAAATTGGGGCTAGATTTCGGAAGGATTTGGATATCAGTCTAACAATCTAAGAATTTTGTCTTTTGTCTTCAGGCCCATGGGAGTTTATTGAAGATTTGAGCAGGGAGGATCATGGGTGGTAATTTAGGAAGATTAATTTGCTATACCTCTAAGGTCTTCCCCTGACCATGCCTGACTGATGAGAACCCCCTGCTTGTGTGCTTACATAGTATCCAGTATGTCCTCTATTATAGTATTTAAGAGACTGTATGTAAATGTTTATTTCGATGTTTCTCTTCTCTTGCTTCTGAGAATATGGATCACATGTTGTACTCCCACTGCCTAACACAGTTATCTGGCGTTTGATACACCTAAATAAATACTTGTTGAATGAGTAAATGAATGTTTTATTCTTTGCTTTTCTGGAAACTAACTTGTTGGCTTTTTTGTTCCTTTATATTTTTTTCCTGGGCCCCAAGGAGGAGGCATCTCCATATTCCTTACTTGATATCTGCTTGAATTTCCTCACTACTCACCTTGAGAAGTTCTGTTCAGCAAGACAAGATGGAACACTCTGTCTGCAGGAACCTGGAGTATTCCCACAGGAGGTGGCTGATCGACTGCTTCAGACCATGGCTTTTCATGGTAAAAAATAAATGGAAGAAACAAAAATTATGTGCTGTTGATTGGCATTGGATTTTGAAGTGCTACTGTAATCATTTAATTATTTTCTTAGAAATAACAGGGAAGGTCATATGAGCCTGATTCCAGGAAAAGGAATTCACTTATTTTTACTTATTCTTCCTCTTAACTGTGTAATTTAGAATAAACATTTTTCTAATCTGGGCAAACCTTTTTTTTTTTTTGTTTTGAGAAGCCATTCTTGTCAGAAATAACTCCTCTTGCCTGGGCATGGTGGCTCACGCCTGTAATCGTAGCCCTCTGGGAGGCTGAAGTGGGGATCGTTTGAGATCAGAAGTTCGAGACCAGCCTGAGCAAGAGCGAGACCCTGTCTCTACTAAAAAATAGAAAGAAATTAGCTGGACAACTAAAAATGTATATATATATAAAAAATGAGCCGGGCATGGTGGCGCATGCCTGTAGTCCCAGCTACTTGGCAGGCTGAGGCAGTAGGATTGCTTGAGCCCAGGAGTTTGAGGTTGCTGTGAGCTAGGCTGATGCCACGGCACTCTAGCCCAGTCAACAGAGTGAGACTCTGTCTTAAAAAAAAAAGAAAAAAAAAGGAAAAGAAATAACTCCTCTAACTTACAAAATCTCCACTTAGAAGTCGGCCAGCAAAAAATTACATTTTTATTTGACAGTAAGAGAATCAATGCTCTTATGGAAAGATTAGTTTCTGCTTTTGACCATTTAAACGGGAAATCACAGTTAATTTAGTACTTCTATTTTCAAAAATAAATTCTGAAAATAAATTGAGAAAATCTCATCTGTGAAGTTTTGGTTACGTATATTGAGTATTTTTGTTCTTTTTAAGTTTTAAGTTGAAAAAGATATACCTTTATATCTTTAGGGCTTGTAAACTCTTACAAGTAGGAAATATGATTTGTCCACAGCTATAAAATATAATGAAAAATTGGCAATAATAATAGCTATCATTTATTTCTTGCCTATGTGGTAGACATTTTATATATATTTTCATGGAATTTTTTCAAAAACTCTGTAAGATAGCTGTTTTTATCCCCATTTATACACAGATAAGGAAACTGAGGTTCAGAGAAGTAACTTGCTGAGGGTCAAACTGCTAATAAATGGTGGAGTCCTGGTTCATATGCAAGTCTGTCTGATTCTAAATATATGCCCTTCCCATTGTGCTACACGGCGTTCCTGCACCTACATTAGAAGCATCCCTGCTCCTAGATGCCAGATAATGGTTTACACTTTTGCTGTGACTTTATATGTATATATATATATACACACACGTAACTATTAAGCATGAATATAGATAATGCATTCCAAGGAAGAGTGGGGGCCGGGCGTGGTGGCTCATGCCTGTAATCCTAGCACTCTGGGAGGCCGAGGTGGGCGGATCGTTTGAGCTCAGGAGTTCAAGACCAGCCTGAGCAAGAGCGAGACCCCATCTCTACTAAAAATATAAAGAAATTATATGGACAGCTAAAAACATATATAGAAAAAATTAGCTGGGCATGGTGGCGCATGCCTGTAGTCCCAGCTACTTGGGAGGCTGAGACAGGAGGATTGCTTGAGCTCAGGAGTTTGAGGTTGCTGTGAGCTAGGCTGACGCCACGGCACTCACTCTAGCCTGGGCAACAGAGTGAGACTCTGTCTCAAAAAAAAAAAAAATAAAAATAAATGTATATTCTACCTTTTCTTTTCAAACTGCCTTCCGAGGAGGAAACTGAGGGTCAGAGAAATAACTTGCTGCCCCTTAATAACACATTGTGTGTTATCACAATGTGATTACCTGCTTTTTTCACCAAAAAGGCTTCTAAATTATTTAATCTCTTTGTAAAAATCATGTCCATCTTCAAACAAGAGTGGACACTACTGAAACTATGCAAGAGAACATGTTGCCAATTCTTGTCACAATTTTTAAAAGCTGCTTTATAAATTTTTCTGTGTTTGAAAACTTTTTTTAAATTGAAATGTATTGTAGTGTCAGAAACTATGTATAAAACAGATTATAGTCATTAACATTGACTCTTCAGCCTGATTCTTTTAAGTATTTTGTTCAGATTGACATACAAAAGACTTTATGACTTTTTTAAAATTGTTCCAGTTCATTTTGATTCAATAATAATTTTATATTCAGTGAGTTTAACAACATGCTTTGATGTTTTGAGGGATTCTTTTAGTTGAAGTTTCAAAAGTTAAATATCTAGATTCTAGATTTGTGACTTTGGGGTACTCATCATATTCATTAATGAAAAACAAACTTTTATTCTCCTCATTCATTTCCTGCAAATTTTCTTTTTCCTTTCTTTTTCAATTTAATTTTATTTTTTGAGACAGAGTCTTGCTCTGTCACCCGGGCTAGAGTGCAGTGGCATCATCATAGCTCACTGCAATCTCAAACTCCTGGGTTTAAGCAATCCTCCTGCCTCAGACTCCTGGGTAGCTAGGACTGCAGGCTCACGCCACCACACCTGGCTAATTTTTCTGTTTTTTAGTAGAGATGGGGTCTCGCTCTTGCTTCGGGTGGTCTCAAACTCCAGACCTCGATTCTCTTACCTCAGCCTCCAAAAGTGCTAGGATCACAGGTGTGAGCCACTGTGCCTGGCTTCTTTTTTTAAATTAAAAAAAAACTTTAATAGATTTAGAGAGTACAAATTGAATTCTGTTACATGCATATTTGGTATAGTGTGGGGCTGGACTTTTGGTGTACCCATCACCTAAGGGTAGTGTACATGAAAACTTTTAAATAGAAAAAAATTGTTCTATGAATGCTTGTAATATTGGTAATACTATACTTTTCCTAATAGCATTGATTTTAGAAAATGCTTAACATATGCATTTAAAATGTTTTACTTATTTACCCAACTCAAAGGATTAATGATATTGTTAGCAGTCTTTTTTTTATTTTTTTGTTGTATTTTTTAAATTGACATATAATTGCTGTGCATATTTATGGGGTAAGTAGTGATGTTTCAATCATATAATGTATAGTGATCACATCAGGGTAATTAGCATGTCATTTCTTTGTGCTGGGAACATTCAGTATCCTCCTCCTAGCTATTCGCAACTATATATTATTGTTAATGCTACATCCTACAGTGATATAGAACATTAGAGCTTATGCCTATCTAGTTGTAATTTTGTATACTCTAACAAATTCCTCCCCCCCCACCCATCTTTCCTGGCCTCTAGTATCCTTTGTTCTACTTTTTGCTTCTATGAGATCAACTTTTTTTTAGCTTCCACATATGAGTGAGAACATGCAATGTTTAACTTTCTGATTCTGGCTTATTTCACTTAACAAAATATCCTCCAGTTCCATCCATGTTGCTTGCTGTAACAGGACTTCATTCTTTTTTATGGCTGAATAGTATTTGCTTGTGTATATTATGCTACATTTCCTTTATCCATTCATCTATTGTTGGACACCTAGGTGGATTCCATATCTTGACTATTGTGAATAGTACTACAGTAAACAGGGCTGCAGATGTCTGTTCATTATACTGATTTCCTTTCCTTTGGATAAATGCCCCATAGTGTGATTACTGAATCATATGGTAGTTCTGTTTATAGTTTTTTGAGGGACCTCTATATTGTTCTCCATAGTGGCTGTACTAGTTTACAGTCCCACCAACAGTTTATAAGAGTTCCCTTTTCTTTACATCCTTGCTAGCATGTTATTTTTTTGTCTTTTTGAAAATAGCCATCCTAACTGGTATGAGATGATACTTCATTGTGGTTTTGATTTGCATTTCCCTGATGATTAGTGATACTGAGCATTTTTTCATGTATTTTTTGGCCATTTGTATGTCTTCTTTTAAGAAATGTCTATTTAGATCATTTGCCCATTTAAAATTTTTTTTTTTTTTCAAGGCCGGGCGCGGTGGCTCACGCCTGTAATCCTAGCACTCTGGGAGGCCGAGGTGGGCGGATCGTTTGAGCTCAGGAGTTCGAGACCAGCCTGAGCAAGAGCGAGACCCCATCTCTACTAAAAAATAGAAAGAAATTATATGGACAGCTAAAAATATATATAGAAAAAATTAGCCGGGCATGGTGGTGCATGCCTGTAGTCCCAGCTACTCGGGAGGCTGAGACAGGAGGATCGCTCGAGCTCAGGAGTTTGAGGTTGCTGTGAGCTAGGCTGATGCCACGGCACTCACTCTAGCCTGGGCAACAGAGTGAGACTCTGTCTCAAAAAAAAAAAAAAAAATTTTTTTTTTTCTGTTTCAGACATGATCTAACTTTGTTGCCTGGACATGAGGGTAGTGGCATGATCATAGCTCACAGCAACCTCAAACACCTGGGCTCAAGTGATCCTTCTGCCTCAGCCTCCTGTGTAGCTGGAACTACAAGCATGCACCACCATGCCCAGCTAATTTTTCTTTTTTATAGATATGGGGGTCTTGCTACATTGCTCAGGCTGGTCTTGAACTCCTGACCTCAAGCAATCCTCCTGCCTTAGCCTTCCAAAGCACTAGGATTATAGGCCTGAGCCACCACACCCAGCCCGAGTTTTTAACTGTTTAATGATAATTAAGTGAAAAATCTGTTAGATAGTAGTGCTGCCTTTAAAAAATACCTTAGTTCTAATTTAAGCGTAGCTGGCTGGCAGCCTACCTACTTCTTGAGAATGAGCTAGCTGAGGTACCACTTAAGAGTTCTTCTCTTGGGCCGGGCAGGCTGGCTCATGCCTGTAAATCTAGGTGGGCGGGAGGATTGCTTCAGGTCAGGAGTTCAAGATCAGCTTGAGCAAGAATGAGACCATCTCTACCAAAAAAAAAAAAAAAGAAAGAAAGAAAAAATTAGCGAGGCCTGGTGGCACACACCTGTAGTCCCAGTCCCAGCTACTCAGGAGGCTGAGGCAGGAGGATTGCTTTATCCCAGGAGTTGGAGGCTGCAGTGAGCTGTGCTGATTCCACTGCACTCTAGCCCAGGCAACAGAGCAAGACTCTGTCTAAAAAAAAAAAAAAAAAAAGTTTTTCTCTTGACTTCAGGCTATTTATTTACCTGGGGCTAAGTGGTAATTCACCCCAGACTGTTCTTAGACTACCTTTTATTGGCATGACTGTTATTTCTTTCACAGTAGATGTTGTTTAATATATAATATTGTTGAGATTTGTATCATATATTGGTGGCACTTGATTGGTGGACAGGTAGATCTCTAAGGGATTTCAAGAGGTTACTATGTCTACTTCATTTGCATTCATCTGACAGGGAGGGAGGGGCTATAACTACTAGATCTTTTTAATTAGGTTTCAGATCTGGCTAGTGGTTTGATAATTAATTTGTAGGCATTATATGTGCTAAATATACTGTATGTATATGTGTTTGTGTGTATAACAAAGTGTTATAGTGAATTTAAAGGATAAACTAGAAATGAGTTGTAGCAAATCATATACTTAACACAAAGTTTATAACTCACTCATGGTATATAACCTCTATAAGTCTGTAGAAGGTTCTGCTTCTTGGTCACCCTAGGATCTAAACTGATGGAGGTTCCACCTTCATAAAGGTACACTCTCTACAACATGAAGCCTCCTCATTTTTCCTAGCAGGAAAAGATAGCATGAAAAATCATGCACTGGCTCTCAGGTGCTTCAGCCTACAGCCCATGGGCCTGAACTAGGAACATGGCCTCATCTAACTACAAGGGAGGGCTGGAAAATGTAGCTGTCTATATGTCTAGTAAGGCGAGGAGAACCAGGTGTTAGTGTATATCAGTAATGTCTGTGACGTCCTGATTCTGTCATTTGCTAGCTCTGTGATTGTGGAAAAGCACTTTCTGAGCCCCAGTTTACCTGTCCATAAATTGTAGATAATAATATTCTCCTCTCAGTGAATTGTGATTATCAAATGAGATACTGTTATGTGGGAGTGCTTTGGAAATTTAAGTGTGATAGAAATTTTAGCTATTCTTTAACTGTTTTTTGAAGTTAAAATGTTGCTTGTTTTTTCCCAGGTCTACTGAATGATGGAACTGTGGGTATTTTTAGGGGCAACCAAATGCGCTTAAAGCGAGCTTGCATTCGCAAAGCAAAGATCTCTGCTGTTGCTTTCCGGAAAGCTTTCTGCCACCACAAGTTAGTGGAACTTGATGCCACAGGTGTGAATGCTGATATCACAATTACAGACATTATCAGTGGTCTTGGCAGTAACAAATGGATCCAGCAAAATCTCCAGTGCCTAGTGCTGAATTCATTAACTCTCTCCCTTGAGGATCCTTACGAGCGGTGCTTCAGCCGGCTTTCTGGCCTTCGAGCTTTAAGCATCACCAATGTTCTCTTTTATAATGAAGACCTGGCTGAAGTTGCCTCGTTGCCAAGATTAGAGAGCCTGGATATTTCTAACACCTCGATCACAGACATCACTGCTCTGCTGGCCTGCAAAGACCGACTCAAATCGCTAACCATGCATCACTTGAAATGTTTAAAAATGACAACTACCCAGATACTGGATGTTGTTCGGGAACTAAAACATCTAAATCATCTTGATATCTCAGATGATAAACAGTTTACGTCAGACATAGCTCTTCGCTTACTAGAACAAAAAGACATCCTACCCAACCTTGTCTCTTTGGATGTTTCTGGGAGAAAGCATGTGACAGATAAAGCTGTTGAAGCCTTTATACAACAACGACCCAGCATGCAATTTGTAGGTTTGCTGGCCACTGATGCTGGTTACTCTGAGTTCCTCACAGGCGAAGGACATTTGAAGGTTAGGCTTTAAAAATGTATTATTTTTTTAGGCAGAGCAATGTCTTAGTTGCATAAGACTTTATTAAGATGAATGTCTAATAATATATGGAACATGTTCATGAAACAGGTTATTGTATAGTGGAAAGGTTTGCTTTAGAGTCAGAGAGTCCTAATTAAAATCCCAGCTTACTTGTTTCATGACCCAGAGCAAACTATGATGTAACTTTTTTGTTTTTTTTTCTTTTTTTGGAGGGTTTCACTCTGTCACCCAGGCTGAAGTGCAGTGGTGCAATCATAGCTAACTGCAGCGTCAAACTCCTGGGCTCAAGTGAAGCATTCCTGCTGCCTGAGCCTCCCAAGTAGCTAGGACTATAGGCATATGCCACTGTGCTGGCAATTTTTAAATTTTATTTCTTGTGGAAATGTGTCCTTGCCAGGTTGGCCACGCTAGTCTTGAACTTCTGACCTCAAGCAGTCCTCCCACCTCAGTCTCCCAAAGTGCTAGAATTACAGGTATGAGCCATTGTACCCACTTGAGTTTCCATTTCTTTATTTGTAAAATAGATATTCCTACCTTGTAGAATTCTTCTAAAGATTAATAATTATATATGTAAAGTGCAAGTCACATAGTAAGTCCTAGATGAGCAATAGGTCTTGTTACAATGACAATGTTTAGCTATTTTAGACCATTAAACATACCATTTCTTCTGTCTTCTCTCCCCACCCCCACCCCCACCAGATAAGGTCTTGCTTTTTTGCACAGACTGGAGTTCAGTGGTGCTATCATAGCTCATTGCAATCTCGAGCTCCTGAGCTCAAGTGATCCTCTCACTGCAGCCTCCCAAGTAGCTGGGACTATAGATGCACACCACCACACCTGGATAATTAAAAAAAAAGTTTTATTTATTTTTTTGAGACAGAGTCTCATTCCCTCACCCTGGGTAGACTGCAGTGGCATCATGATAGCTCACTGCAACCTCAAACTCCTGGGCTCAAGCTATCCTCCTGCCTCAGCCTCCCGAGTAGCTGGGACTACAGGCGAGCACCATGATGCCCAGCTACTTTTTTTTCTATTTTTTGTAGAGATGGGGTCTCGCTCTTGCTGAGGCTGGTCTTGAACTTCTGAGCTCAGGCAATCCTCCTGCCTCAGTCTCCCAGAGTGCTAGGATTACAGGCGTGAGTCACAGTGCCAAGCCTTAAATTAATTTTTTAAAAAAGAGCTCACTGGGGATGGGCACAGTGGCGCATGCCTGTAATCCCAGCTACTTGGGAGGCTGAGGTGAGAGGCTTGACCTCAGGAGTTTGAAGCTGCAGTGAGTTCTGATTGTGCCACTGCACTCCAGCCTGGGTGACAGAGACCCTGTCTCAAAAAAAAAAAGAGAGAGATTATTGTTGGAACTTTGCCCTTTATTTAACTATGTACAAAAATTGGTGTTCATTTTAAATTATTTGTTTGACTATTATTTTGAGAGCTGAAAAATAATAGATCATATTAAAGGAAGAGAGCTAAGGCTGAGTGTGGTGGCTCACGCCTGTAATCCCAGCACTCTGGGAGGCTGAAGCGGGAGGATCATTTGAGGTCAAGAGTTCGAGACTAGGCCAGGCGTGGTGGCTCACGCCTGTAATCCTAGCACTCTAGGAGGCCGAGGTGGGTGGATCGTTTCAGCGCAGGAGTTCGAGACCAGCCTGAGCAAGAGCGAGACCCCATCTCTACTAAAAATAGAAAGAAATTATATGGACAGCTAAAAAAATATATATATAGAAAAAATTAGCCGGGCATGGTGGTGCATGCCTGTAGTCCCAGCTACTCGGGAGGCTGAGACAGGAGGATTGCTTGAGCTCAGGAGTTTGAGGTTGCTGTGAGCTAGGCTGACGCCACGGCACTCACTCTAGCCTGGGCAACAGAGTGAGACTCTGTCTCAAAAAAAAAAAAAAAAAAAAAAGAGTTTGAGACTAGCCTGAGCAAAAGTGAGACCCCATCTCTACCAGAAAGAGAAATAATTAGCCGGGTGTAGTGGCATGCGCCTGTAGTCCCAGCTACTTGGGAGGCTGAGGCAAGAGGATCATTGGAGCCCAGAAGTTGGGGATTGCACTGAGCTTTGATGATGCCACTGCACTCTACCCCAGGTGGCAGAGCAAGATTCTGTCCCCCCCCAAAAAAGAGAGAGCTGAAATTGCCACATATATCATCTTTTCTAGAATTGTCCAGTTTAGCAGAGTTGGTACAAGCGTTGTCTTAAATGATTATCTAAGAATTGTGATGGTTTAAATTAGGTTAGGTTGGTTTTAGATTGGCTTTTTGGCCTTGTGTGCCTCAGTTTTTTAGACCACACTAAAAGATGCAAGATATAGAGTCAGTGTCATTTCCTGGTATTACAGCCTGCCCTTGTTACCGGTGGACTATTTGATTCTAAAGCCTGTTTCCTTTCCATTGTACCTCACTGACTCTATCTTAGTTCTGTTGTTTTCCTCAGTTTCTAGTCCTACCACAGATGGTTTTCTTACCATAGAATTTCCAACTCTGTCATCACTAATTTCTCCACTCAAAGTTCTCTTCTGTCACCATTGGTTTCCTGAACCTTTCACTTTTCTACAACTAGAATTCTTATATTTGTTGGTCACCTCATTTCCAAACTTAGATTATCTACCAAGCTGTGGCTCTCAGCTCCTGAGAACATTGGAAATCTGTTAAACCCAGTGTTATTTGTCAGTCTTCATCTTATTTGACCTAAAGTGGTATTAACACAGTTGATCTTGCCCTCCTCCTTGAATTTTTTTTTTAATTTAGCTTCCAGGATATCACACTTGTTTTTTTTCCGACTTATCTTGCTTCTCAGTCTCAGTTTCCTTTTTTGGTTCTTCCTCATCTTCCAGGCCTCTAAATGTTAAAGCATTCTATACCTTAGTCCTTAAATCTATATGCCAATGGTTCCTAAATTTGTGTCTCTAACTTACACCTCTCCCTTGAACTCAGACTCCTGTATTGAACTGCAATAATGAACATGCAGTAAAGGTACATGAAAGTTTTTTTTAACCATTTCAAACAACATTTACTAAGTACTTTTTTAAGATGTCTGAGTTAGTATCCTTGCTCTTGAGGAATTCTAGTCTAGTGGAAAAGAGACACATAAATGTAAAAATAGATTTATTACAGTATGAGAGATATTATAATAGAAGTATGTATGGAGTGCTATAGGAAAATTTGTTCTTAGAGTATACATTTTAGTTTAAATCCACATAATAATTTTTTTTTAAGATGGGATCTCATTCTTGGCTCAGGCTGGTCTTGAACACCTGAGCTCAAGCTATCTTCCCACCTCGGCCTCCCAGAGTGCTAGGATTATAGGCATGAGCCATGACACCTGTCCTAAATCCATATAATAAGTATTTGTAAGGCTTAATTTAATGATTAAGGACAGTTTCTCTATTTTAAACTGTAGGCCAGTCCCTTTCTTTTCCTTATAATTTGTCTATTGAAGAATCTAGTTCTTTTGATTTGTAGAGTTACCTCAGTCTGGATTTTGTTTATTGTATACTAGCAGTGCATATTTCTTTGTATTTTCTGCAAATTGGTAGCTGGATTTGGAGGCTTAATTAGACTAATGTCTGATCCCTCTGCCAGGACCTTTATTTGTTGTGCTCTTTCATTAGGAGATACATAATGTCTAGTTGTTTCTTTTTCTGTGATGTTAGCAGTTATTGGCCCTCAGTACCTAGTTCTATTAATTTATTGGGGATTATTCCCCAATAATTCCCCAATTATGGTGATATTTTAATTATTTCATTTTCATTTATTAGTTGAATTACTTTTATAAAGAGCCACTTCCTGTTAGCTATATTTGGTTACCCAATGGTACACATGAACCATAGTTAAGTATATTAACCTATGTAAATGGAAAATCCCTAGATAGACTTAATTTTTAATAGTACCTCTTGGTGCTGAATGGCAGCTTGATAAATCTGGGGAAATTAATACTTACTGAGTACTTCTCCTGACCCATGCATAATGCTAACTACTGGGGTAAAGTAGTGAATGGATCAGTCTAATGGGGGATGATGATAATGGCTATGAAAGAGATGTTTTAGGGCAACCTGATTTAGATCATTGGGTCAAGGAAGGCCTCTTTAAAGAAGTGTTACTTAACTTGAATTAAGATGTGTAAGTAGAAATTAGTCAAGCGAAGAGAGAAAGGAAGTTTTCAATCAGAGAGGACATTACATATAACGGCCTTTTGCTGAGAAAGAGCTTAGCTTTTGAAAAATCAGGAAAAAAAGACCAGTGTAACTATAATACTGTGATCTAGGGGAAGAGGGTTACCTTAAGAGAAAGATGGAAGCCTAATAATATAGTAAGTCCTTATAAATAGTGTTAAAGATCTTGAGATTTATTTTAGGTGTAATATAGAGAATTTTACCCATAGGCTTATGCTAGGTTCTGAACCTATCTAATATATATCTCTTCAGGATGAATATACCTCTTTAGGATGACTATTCCAGATAGGTTGGAAAGTGATTATTTCCATTCATTTCAAGGCTTACGAAACTATCCTGCATGCCATCTATACAAGTGATATTTAGATAGAGAAAGTTAGAAGGTTGAAAATAATTCTAAAACCTAATCTTTTGGCTACATTCAAAGGTGTCTGGAGAAGCCAATGAAACTCAGATTGCAGAAGCATTGAAGCGGTACAGTGAACGGGCATTCTTTGTCCGGGAAGCTCTATTTCATCTTTTTAGTCTAACTCATGTGATGGAAAAAACAAAGCCAGAAATTTTAAAGGTAAGAATAAGAAACTGGACGTGAAATCTTTGAAATTGTCTATCTGGGTAGATGATGCTTTTGTGAAGAACAATGGTAAAAATTTGCATTTAGTTTTTTTTTCTTTTTTTTTTATTTCAGCATATTATGGGGGTACAAAAGTTTAGGTTACGTATATTGCCCTTGCCCCTGCCACCCCCGAATCAGAGCTTCAAGCACGTCCATCCCCTAGACAGTGCACATCGCACTCATTATGTATGTATATACCCATCCCCTCCCTGCCCACATCTGCCCGACACCCGATTAATGTTATTCCTAAATGTGCTCTTAGGTGATGATCAGTGAAACCAATTTGATGGTGAGTATATGTGGTGCTTATTTTTCCATTCTACTGCTTCACTTAGTAGAGTGGGTTCCAGCTCCATCCAGGAAAATACAAGAGGTGCTATATCACCATTATTTCTTATAGCTGAGTAGTACTCCATGGTATACATATACCACATTTTATTAATCCACTCATATATTGATGGGCACTTGGGTTGTTTCCACATCTTTGCAATTGTGAATTGTACTGCTATAAACATTCGAGTGCAAATGTCTTTATTATAGAATGTCTTTTGTTCTTTTGGGTAGATGCCCAATAATGGGATTGCTGGATCAAATGGTAGGTCAAATTGTATCTGTTTAAGGTATCTCCATATTGCTTTCCACAGAGGTTGCACTAGTTTGCAGTCCCACCAGCAGTGTATGAATGTTCCTGTCTCTCGGGATCCACACCAACATTTATTGTTTTGGGACTTTTTGATAAAGGCCATTCTCACTGGAGTTAATTGATATCTCATTGTGGTTTTGATTTGCATTTCTCTGATAATTAGAGATGTTGAGCATTTTTTCATATGCTTGTTGGCCATTCTTCTGTCTTCTTTTGAAAAGTTTCTATTCATGTCCTTTGCCCACTTTTTGATAGGGTTGTTTGATTTTTTCTTGTTGATTTTCCTGAGTTCTAAATAGATTCGAGTTATCAGTCCTTTCTCGGATGTGTAGCCTGCAAAAATTTTTTCCCGTTCTGTCGGTTGTCTGTTTGCTCTCGTGACTGTTTCTCTGGCTGTGCAGAAGCTTTTTAGTTTAATCAGGTCCCATTTATTTGTTTTTGTTGTTGCTGTGATTGCCTTTGGGGTCTTCCTCATGAATTCTTTGCCTAGGCCAATGTCTATAAGAGTTTTTCCCACATTTTCTTCTAGAATTCTAATAGTTTCGCACCTCAAGTTTAAGTCTGTTATCCACCACGATTTGATTTTTGTGAGAAGTGAAAGGTGTGGGTCCTGTTTCAGTCTTCTATATGTGGCTATCCAGTTTTCCCAGCACCATTTTTTGAATAAGGATTCTTTTCCCCAGTGTATGTTTTTGTCTGCTTTGTCAAAGATTAGATGGCTATATGAGGATGGTTTTATATCTGGATTCTCAGTTCTGTTCCACTGATCTGCATCCGTGTTCTTGTGCCAGTACCAAGCTGATTTAATAACCACCGCTTTCTATTATAGTTTAAAGTCTGGTAAATTAATACCTCCCATTTTGTTCTTATTACCTAAAATTGCTTTTGCTAAACGGGGTCTTCTCTGGTTCCATACAAAGCGTAAAATTATTTTTTCTATATCTGTGAAAAATGATGTTGGTAATTTAATAGGGATTACATTTGACTCTGTAGATCACTTTGGGTAGTATAAACTTTTTTTTTTTTTTTTTTTTGACAGAGTCTTACTCTGTTGCCCGGGTAGAGTGCCGTGGTGTCAGCCTACCTCACAGCAACCTCAAACTCCTGGGCTCATGCAATCCTCCTGCCTCAGCCTCCTGAGTAGCTGGGACTACAGGCATGCACCACCATGTCCAGCTAATTTTTTCTATATATTTTTAGTTGTCCAGCTAATTTTCTATTTTTAGTAGAGATGGGGTCTCGCTCTTGCTCAGGCTGGTCTCGAACTCCTGAGCTCAAACGATCCTCCCACCTCAGCCTTCCAGTGTGCTAGGATTACAGGCGTGAGGTACTGCACCCAGCCAACCTCCTAAATTTCTTAAATTTTGAGAATGGGGTATTTGGAGAGTAACCAGTAACATTTCAGTCCTTAGGATATTATCCCCAACAATTGTCACTCCATATATACCAGAGGATATTGGCATTTGGTATAGGCATTGTCTTTTTTTGGTTTTAGTTACTGTGAACCTGAACAACAAAGGACTAGATCTCTAGTCTTGATCTGAAATATTCATTCATTCATTCAGAATGATTCAGAGAAAAAATAAAGAATACAGGCAGTTCTCACATGGAGTTTTGCTGCAAAGGGAAGCAAAAAAAAAGGTGTTAATTGTCTGAGAAAGTGGGATCAAAAGAGGGCTTTTTGTTTTGTTTTTTAAGATAGGAAAAATAATAGCTTGTTTGTATGCTGATATGAATGATACAGTACAGAACAAAAAATTGATGTAGAAGAGTGGTGAATAGCTGAAGTGATGTCCTTGGGTAGACAAGAAGGGAACAATCTCACTTATAAATAAAGGAATTAACTTTAGAAAGGAGTCCAAAAAGATCATTTATAGTAAAAGGCAGGAAAGTGGCATATGTATGTGTACGTGCTGGTAAGGGGGATACATGTGGTAGTGAGAATCTGAAGTTCTTTTCTGATTGCTTCAGTTTTCTGAGTGTAGTTGGAAGCAAGATCTTCAGCTGATAGTGAGGGATGGGGAGGATTTCTTGGGGATTTGAAGAGAGAGAACAAGGTAAGAAATAGTTTTCTTTCTCAAGTCAGTAGCAGGTGTGAAAAATAGGATGAAAAAAATTTAAAAAGAGACTAAAAAAAGAGATAAAAAAAGAAATAGTTTTCTAGGACAGGGGTAAGTGAATGCATTTTATTGCACTCTAACTTCAGCAGAGTTCTCAAGTAACTGAAGGTTGGGCTGTAAAAGTGAGTCTGCCCCCTGGTTTACTCTATCCAAGCCAATGAGAATTTTTTCACTGCCTTCCGTATAACAGGCACTGTAGTAGGTCTTGGAAATACAAAGACAAGTAACTTGTATAGAAAGGATCTGTCAGTTTTACAGAAAATTCTAGATACAAACAACTGGATACCTGCCTCAGCTAGGTAGGCTGGAACTATTTGTGAGTAACTGCTATGTCCTAGGCTCTTTGCACATGAGGATGAAAAGGAAACTTAAGACATCTTTGAAATTATTATAGATCAACAAAGTAATGTTGCTCTGTGAAGAAAGCTTGTATTTATAAGGTGAATTAAGAGGACTAATTTTTTTTCCAGCTTGTGGTCACTGGGATGAGAAACCACCCTATGAATTTGCCAGTGCAACTGGCTGCAAGCGCCTGTGTATTTAATTTAACCAAGCAGGACCTTGCTGCAGGAATGCCTGTCCGACTCCTGGCTGATGTGACCCATTTGCTGCTCAAAGCCATGGAACATTTCCCCAATCACCAGCAGGTAAGAATATATGAATTCCCATTCAAATAGTCCTTTTAGTGTCTCTTTCTCCTCATCTCCTACTTCCATATAGTTCAGTTTAATAAACCAAGGACGGAAGTTCAAATACCTTTGGAGGCTGTATAGTAATCTTTTTTTTTTTAGGAGAGGGTCTCACTCTGTTGCTTGGGCTAGAGTGTAGAGTGCAATGGTACGATCATAGCTCACTGCAACCTCAAACTCCTGGGCTCAAGTGGTCCTCATTCTCCCGAAGAGCTGGGAGTATAGGCATGCACCACCATTCCCAGCTCATTTTTTAATTTTTTATAAAGACAGGGTCTTGCTATGTTGCTTAGGCTGGCCTCAAACTCCTGACTGCAAGTGATCCTCCTGCCCCAGCCTCCTAAAGTGCTAGGATTACAGGCATGAGCTACCATGCCATTTATAGTAATAAATGTGTGAAATTACTGAGTATGGAACAACAGAGAAGTGGACAATTAGAGAGTACATTTCCTGCCTAAAAGCATTTAAATCCATGTTGGGGAAAATAGTGCAAGCTATACAAAACTCATCTTCCATGTAGATCTTGCATTTGTGATAATTTCAGCAAATAGACACACATAGGATCTGTTCTGGACTAGGCACTATAAAATGTTGGGATACAGAAATAAATAAGATGAATATGACATGTATTTTCTATCTCTAGCTATATGATAGACCACATAACCTGTCTTATCCTCAGGATGAGTACCAAAAATGCTGCATGAATTATTTTTTTAGGTCATTTGAAATTGAACAGTGAATTGGCAAGGTAGTGAAAATACTCAGAGACCCACAACCAAGTAAAAATGGCACCCCAGACTGGTGATGAGATCATTAAAACCAGCTTCCCTCATTTAGGCCAATTGCCAAAGAGATGAAATTAGGCTTTAGTTTTAATGGCCCCTGGAAGCCAGTCAGGCAGAAGACATACCCCTAGCATAAAGCTATGATTCCCCTTCCCCAAAAGGATGCATCCTTAATAAGAGGGAGTTATAAATAAACCTGACTCTGTTAGAGAAACAAGAGAATAAGCCCCCAAAAATTAGAAGGAAGGAAATAATAAAGATAAAAGTAAAAATTAATGAAACAAAAAACAAATACACCATTGGATTAGAGGATCAACAATACCAAGAATTGGTTCTTTAAACATATTTAATAATGTTGAAAAATGATTCGCAAAATTGATGAAGGAAAATGAGAGAAGATGCAAATAAACAGAGTAGAAAATGGTGGCTGGGGAAATGGGAAGTCATTACATTGAGTATAGAGTTCCATTTCTGGGGTGATGAATATGCTTGGGGTGATGAAATTGTGGTAATGGTTGCACTACTCTGTGAATATACTAAAAACTGTCAAATTGTACACTTTAAATAGGTGAATTGTATGATATGTGAATTATATCTCAATAAAGCTGTTAAATATTTTTAAAAGGAATATTTGGCCAGGAGTGGTAGCTCACACTCATAATCCCAGCGCTTCGGGAGGCTGAGGCAGAAGGATCACTTGGGGCCAGCAGTTCGAGACCAGCCTAGACAATATAGTAAGACCCCATCTCTACAAAAAAGAAAAAGGAGAAAAAAAAAAAAAACAATTAGCTGGCACCTGTAGTCCTAGGTACTCAGGAGGCTAAGCCAGGAGGATCGCATGATCCTAGGCGTTTGAGGTTGCAGTGAGCTATGATCATGCCACTGCACTGCACTCCAGCCTGGGCAACAGAGCAAGACTCTCAAAAAAAAAAAAAAAAAAGAATGTTTACAAAGCATTATATATGATGATAATGACAATAAATTAGCATCAGCCTGTGTCTGTATTTAGTCATAACAACAGAATACTTTTTTTTTTTTTTTTTTTTTTGAGACAGAGTCTCACTCTGTTGCCCAGGCTAGAGTGAGTGCCGTGGCGTCAGCCTAGCTCACAGCAACCTCAAACTCCTGAGCTCAAGCGATCCTCCTGTCTCAGCCTCCCGAGTAGCTGGGACTACAGGCATGCACCACCATGCCCGGCTAATTTTTTCTATATATATTTTTAGCTGTCCATATAATTTCTTTCTATTTTTAGTAGAGATGGGGTCTCGCTCTTGCTCAGGCTGGTCTCGAACTCCTGAGCTCAAACGATCCGCCCACCTTGGCCTCCCAGAGTGCTAGGATTACAGGCGTGAGCCACCGCGCCCGGCCACAACAACAGAATACTTAAAAACAGTGAATGATGAATGAATTATAACTCTAGACTACAACCTAGATCAATCTCAATTACAAGTTGGATATAAAAGAATTGCAGAAGAGTACATACATATGATTCCAGTTACAGTTCAAAAACTTACAAAACTATATGGTATATTATTTAGGGATATAAATATGTGTTTAAAGAAAAGCAAGGGATTGTTAAACACAGAATTCAGCCTAGTGGTTCCTCTCAGGGGAAATGAGAGGGAATAGAATTGGGCAAACAATTTGCTAATGGTACCATTGGTGATAGATTCTTTTTCTTAAACTGAGTGGTAGGTACACAGATACTCATTGTATTGTTATTCCTTATATCCTTGCTATGTAAAGTGTGTTTTGTTAACCAGCTGTGTTGGCATCCCCTGCAGGCTTGTAAGTAATGCAGGATCTCAAGATCCCAGACCTACTGAATCATTTTATAAAGATCCCCAGTGATTTGTATACACATTAAAGTTTGAGAAGAACTGCTTTATGGTTACATATATTTTATAAATATTCTTCTGTGTTTATTATTTAATAAAAACATTTTAAAACAATTTTTTATAGCCCTTGGGAACTCACTGATTGGTTGGAAAGTTGGATATATTGTAAGCTATTATGTAAATCTCTTCAGCTATTTGAAGTACTTGCCACAGAAACTTGAGAATGGTTAATTCTACCAGCTCGATTAGTGTATGGACAAAGGTGCCAGGCAAGATTTTAAAGGGGAAGGGACATTTGAGTTACATCTTGAAAAATAGATAGGATTTCACATGGGAGAAAAGCAGAGAAAAGCAGAAAAGCAGTGGACCTATGTGGAATGCACAGGGCATTCCAGGAAGGGCAAGTTGCTTGTGACTGGTGTGTAGGATGGGCAGAGTAGGAGGAGGCCAGTGATATCCAGATTAGGGCCAGATTTGGTGAACACCAGCATAGAAAATTCTTGACTACTTGCATATTTCAGGCTGCAGCCCCCAAAATCAAAACTCCAGTTGGACAGAACTTGAATACTACAGCAAATGTCTTCATCTTTTCCATAGTTGCCTTTGGTGCTTTTCAGATGCTGTAAGCCACAGATCCAGTGGAACTTACCTTGTGTTACCAGTTTAGTTATTAGCTCAGTTAAGTTTAGCATCTTCTTGTTGAGTTCAGACTATGTGTACCTGTGCTAAATTCTACAACTTCAGATGCAGGAACACATAATATAGCACAGCATGACAAGTACTAAAAGAGAATTAAGTACTATTGGGAGCCCAGAAGGGGCATGTAGGACAATTTGAAAATTAGGACAGCTTCCTCAAAGAGGTAATATCTGCCCTGAGCTGGATTGTGAAGGAAAATTAGGAGTTTCCCAGATAAAGGAGGTGGAGGAGGAATGAGATTTCCATGCAGAGATGATTGGAATATTATTATTGCCTCTCTTATTTCCATGGATCCTGAGCCTATTGTGTTTATTTGGGGAGAAAAAGTGAGGGGAAGGTGGTGAAGGGGGAAAGGTATCCCCCTAATCACTCATCTGCCAGATAACTTATTTACATTTTGTGGGGAGGTAAATGGATCCTCAAGCAGAGTCCAGCCTATCACCTTGACCACCTGTGGTGAATATAAAAATTCCTGAGAAACCCTCTTAATTAATTACACTTGTACCTGACTTGTTCACTGTCATTCACCTGGGATTTACTACTATTTGTCTTTTCTCTGCCATTTCTTCTATTATATAATCTCTCTACATCTTCCATGAAGCAAAGCAAATGTTTGTTTTATACCTGTTTTTCTATTTTTATTTATTTATTTTTAGAGACGGGGTCTTGCTCTGTCACTCAGGCTGGAGTGCAGTGGTATGATCATAGCTCACTGCAGCCTCAAACTCCTAGGCTCAAGCAATCCTCTTGCCTCACCCTCCCAAGTAGCTAGGTGGTAACTACAGGTGCATGCTACCATGCTCTGTTTTTCTATTTCTTGACTAGCTTTACATATCCCGTTAATCTGACTTTTGCCTTCCCTGATTGAACTCCTGTATAGTAAGTCATCTTTAGATAAGAAATCTTCCAATTGCACACAGAAACCTTTAAAAATATTAAAAAGCCATTTTTTCCAAATTCAAAAAATTAGTAGTATACAACATAACATTTTTTTTACACCCACACCTTAAAAGTTCTTATTTCACTTCGTAGGAATAACCTGAATCACCTTTCTGTGGTGTACCTTGACTTGGGTACCTTGACACCACCCTTCTATGGTGGACCTTGGTGGTGTACCTTGACTCATTGGTGAATTGTTCATATTTTCATTTACTCTTGTTTAATTGTACTGGTCTAAACTTTATTTGAAAGATAGAGCCAAGTCTATTAGTCACTCTCTACTTAGAGACTAATATGTAGAACACTAGCCCCATGTACTCTAAGGTTAGGGTCAGACTATCTTCAAAGCAGGCTGGCTTAGATTCTTTGAAGCTATGTCACCAGGCAAAATGTTCAGCCATTGTTTTTGCCATCCTCTCAATCTTAAAAAAACAGAAAAGACAAGATTACTTCATAAGCCATCAGAAAGGAGAGAGATTAGCTGGAATTATCCTATTTATTCTATTTTGCATCCAATGGAAAAGACAAAAGTGCAAATAAACTTACATGAGTCTGGTGGAAATCAATCTTTCAATAGTAGGTGGGCAGAATAAAGGTTGTAAGAACTAACTGGTGTTTCTTCAGTCTTTTTCCTATTTTTTATAGAAACTGCCTCTGGATAAAAGATACCAAGTGATATTTTATTTGTGATTTTTTTTCTCCCTTTGATTCTTTAGTTACAGAAGAATTGCCTCCTTTCACTTTGCAGTGACCGGATCCTCCAAGATGTTCCGTTTAACAGGCAAGTGATAGCCCTAGAACTTAAAATGGGGCAAAACAGAATTTTAGAAATCTGTCTTGGGTCATTTCTTACTATTTATTTTTAGGATATCCCTGGTGTAAGATTAATTGAGTAGGTGGAATTGTGGGTTGCTTTATAGAATGCTGCATCTACTTTCTCTAATTCAGTACTTTGATATTCATGGTAGCAATTGGCCCCTGTTTTAATAATCCTTTGCTTAAGAATTTATATTGGTTATAATTTTTAGAATATCCATATGACATTGTGGGCTATGAGCATTATTATCCCCATTCAAAGAAACTGAGGTATATATTCATTATCTTGCCTGTGGTTTTGTGACTAATAACTGCAATGTTAGAAAGACTAGGCTCTTCTGTTTCTAGGTCCAGTGTTCTTTTCTCTGTAACATACCTCTTATTATTATGATTATTCAATATTGAATTATGGAAGAAACTTTTTGAGCAGAGGTTAAGGGAGGGTTCCATTAAGTATAAAGGAGTCCCTTGTTTTCTAAGATGTAATTTAGGAGCTAAAAAGGTGATTTTCTTCATTTTACTATTTTAAAGTATAATTTTTAAATAATGGCATTTTGAAAAGGAAATTTATACTTCATAATTGAATGAAAAGTCTGTTTCTCAGGCAGCAATTTTACTGTGATTTACTTTTTCCTTTTTTAAAATATGAGATGCTTTATGAATTTACGTGTCATCCCTGCACAGGGAACATGCTAATCTCTGTATCGTTTCAATTTTAGTATATGTGCTGCCAAAAGGAGCACTGTGATTTACTTTTACTTGGATAACAGAGTATACTGTTACCTGGCATAGCTAAAGAATGAGATATTCTGTTTTTCATTTGAAATAAATTATTTGTTTTTTTTTGTTTGTTTTTTTTTTTTTTTTTTTTTTTTGAGACAGAGTCTCACTCTGTTGCCCGGGCTAGAGTGAGTGCCGTGGCGTCAGCCTAGCTCACAGCAACCTCAAACTCCTGGGCTCAAGCGATCCTCCTGTCTCAGCCTCCCAAGTAGCTGGGACTACAGGCATGCACCACCATGCCCGGCTAATTTTTTCTATATATATTTTTAGCTGTCCATATAATTCTTTCTATTTTTAGTAGAGATGGGGTCTCGCTCTTGCTCAGGCTGGTCTCGAACTCCTGAGCTCAAACGATCCGCCCACCTCGGCCTCCCAGAGAGCTAGGATTACAGGCGTGAGCCACCGCGCCCGGCCTGAAATAAATTATTTGGATAAAAATATAACTACATGTATCTCATGTAGACTGCTAATTTTATTTTGTAAATATTGAGCCTGTGCAATGCGGTCAAAGGTAGGAAAGACAGTCATTCTCCTGAAAGCTGTAATCTAGGCCAGGGTTGGCAAATATTTTCTTAAAGGGCTGGATTGTAAATATTTTAGGGTCAAAGGGTCTCTGTCACAACTACTTATCTCTGCCATTGTACGTCAAAAGCACTCATAGACAATATATAAGCAAATGGGTGTGTCTGTGTTCCAGTAAAACTTTACAAAACAGATAGCCAGGTTCACAGTCTATAGTTTGCCTACCTCTGATCTGGCCAATGCACTCTGATAGAATTGACCTTCTTTGTGGTCAGAGGCTGTGCTTGGTTCATGTCTTTGTCTCTGGTGCTTGAGTGGATGGTTAGTGGATGGATAGATGAATGACTGAATGAGTATAACATGAAACAGAATTTTTCATAGAAGAGGTGTTGATGGAATGCATTGTGCTCCCACACAAGGAGGGAAAGATTCCATCTGATTGATGATCATTGAAAACTTCTTGTTAGCGATGGCACTTGAGACAATAGAGATAAAAACTAATAAGTATGAAGCATTTAATATTGCCAGTAACTATGCTAAAGTGTTTTGTATATGTTTATTCAGTCCTCACAACAATCCTGTGAAATTGTTACTCTTGTAATCTTCATTTTACAAGTGAGGAAATAGAAGCACAGAAAGGTTTAGTAACTTGCTCAAGGTAGTAAGATAATATATAGCAAAGTCTAGCCTTAAATCAGACTGATTCTAGAGTCTGCACGTTTTATGTCCCTGCTATAGTGCTTTGAAGATAAAAGTTGGTTGAGTTGTTTTGTGTTGTGGGAACTGCATGAATACAGGCACAGAGGAAGTTAATAATATTATAATTCTAATAAAAATAATCAAGTGCTTGTTATGTGCCAAATCATGTGCTGAGTCTTAGGCTTATATGTAATATCATTTAATCCTCATAACAAGCCTATAGAATAGGTTTCATTAATAGGTTATTATTGTTATAATAGGTTATTTTTGTACAGGTAGGAATATTGAAGTTAAGAGAGATTAAGGAACTTGCCTGTGGTCCCAAAGTCAGTAAATTGTGGAACTGATATTTAAATGCACACTTACTCTAAAGTGTGTGATGTTCTTAATGACTTGACTGCATTGCTTCACATGATAAAATAATTTGCTTTATTATTATCATTAAGTAGAACTAGAATTCAAACCCAGGAATCTGTACTCCTCACCACTAGGCTTTTTTTTTTTTTTTTGAGACAGAGTCTTGCTCTGTCACCCTGGTAGAGTGCAGTGGTGTCATCATAGCTCACCGCAGTCTCGAACTCCTGGGCTCAAGTGATTCTCCTGCCTCGCTGGGACTACAGGCGTGCACCACAACGACTAATTTTTCTATTTTTAGTAGAGACAGGGTCTCGCTCTGGCTCAGGCAAGTCTCAAAATCGTGAGTTCAAGCAATCCTCCTGCCTCGGCCTCCCAAAGTGTTAGGATTATATGCTTGAGCCACTGTGCCCAGCCACCACTAGGCTATGTTACCTCATACTTGTGGGCAAGTGTGGGGACTAATGAGCATTCCACTTGGCAGTAAGCATAGGATAGATGGGAAAAAGATTTGAAATCATGGCCCCATACTGGAGTCCCAGGATGCTGTGAGTACAAGAGTGACATCATACCTCTGTCCTCTGACAGTTTTATTTATTTCTAATGTGCAGGCACAAATTGAAGGGAAAGCAATGGAGACAGAGAAACTAGTTAGGAATTTACTATAGAAGAACATCAATAATGGGCCTGATCCAGAGATAGCCTTGGGAATAAAAAGAAGGTAACAATAAATTTGAGGGAAGTTGCTGAGTAGTAATATACCTCAATATAATCAGTCAACATGTATTAAACACTATTTATGTGTCAATCAACTGTATTGAGTACTTGGCATAAAGGATTAAATAGGACATGCTCCCCTCCCTCAAGGAGCTCACAGGCCAGTGGGGGATTCAGGTGAGTCTATAGTAATGATCACAGATCTGTGACAGAGTTAGAAAGAAAGCACTAAGGAGATGAGAAGGCAGTGATGAACTCAACAAGAAAACCTTCTCAAGGGAAGTTATATTTGAGCTGAGTCCTGAAGGATGAGACTATAGGTAAGGTAATCATATATTCTTTGATGACATCTTGCTTTTTCTCCTTATCTCATATCTTACCTTCAGTCCTTTGGCAAATCCAGCTCTGTCTTCATAATATATCCAGAATTCAATTATTTCTTTTCACTTCCATTTCTACCTCTTGGGCTAGACTAAAAGTGATTTCTCTCCTGAATTATTGCAGTAGCCTCTGAACTGCTCTCCTGCTTCTGTCCTTGTCCTCCTGAAGTTTATTCTAAACAGAGGTGATAAGATGTCAGTTCACATCATATCCCTGCTCAGAAGCCTTCCATGTCTTTCCGTCTTGTTCAGAGTAAAAGCTGATCCTTTACTAAGACTCTGTATGATCTGGTTCCCCTATTACCTTTATCTCTCAGAACTCTTCCCCTACTTCTCTATGCTCTGGCCTCACTGGCCTCCACGCTATTTCTTGAAACCTCCAGGCACACCCCGACTTTAGTGCTGTTGTATTTCCTATTCCCTCAGCTTGGAATGCTTTTCCCCTAGACATCCACATGGGTAGCTCTCTTCTTCAAAAGTTTCAGTCAGTTAGCTGGTATGGTGATGCATGCCTGTAGTCCTACCTACTCAGGAGGCTGAGAAAGGAGGATCACTTGAGCCCAGGAGTTTGAGGATGCAGTGAGCTATGATGATGCCACTGCCCTCATGCCCAGGCAACAGAGCAAGACTCTGGACCAGCCTGAGCAAGAGCGAGACCCCGTCTCTACTAAAAATAGAAAAAAATTATATGGACAACTAAAAATATATATATAGAAAAATTAGCCGGGCATAGTGGCGCATGCCTGTAGTCCCAGCTACTCGGGAGGCTGAGGCAGGAGGATCACTTGAGCCCAGGAGTTTGAGGTTGCTGTGAGCTAGGCTGACGCCACGGCACTCAGTCTAGCCTGGGCAACAAAGTGAGACGCTGTCTAAAAAAAAAAAAGGCTTCAATGAGGCCTTCCCTAGCTGCCCTACATAAAATTTCATTTAATGTCTTCTGTTTTCCTGCTTTATTTCTTTGCTCTATAGCATACGTCAGTACTTAACCTTACTATATATTTTACTTATTAATCTAACTTATTTTTTGTCTTTCTTATTAGAATGTAAGCTCTATGAGAAAGGGACATTTTTCTGGGGGTTTTTTTTTGTTTGTTTTTTGTTTTCAATACTCTATCTCCAACACTAAGAACAATATCTGGCTCAAAGCAGGAGTTTAATAAATGTTTGTAAATGAATGTTCTCATTGTGCTAGGTGCCATGAGGAACCCAGAAAACACTTAAATTATAACTACAGCATAGAAATATATAATAGAAATATAAAAATATGTTCTAATTCTAGAAGATGAAATGCCAGATATTTTAAATCATATTTTCCGAACTCTTCTGTCTTAAAAAAATATTATCAGCATTTATAATATGGCATCATCTCTAAAGCACTAAGTGTACTTGTTATTCTCTACGAGTTAAGAGGAATTTTCCCTTTCCTTCTCACCTATTTAAATTATAGCATCAGTTCCCAGCTGGAGCTCTGAAACTGTACCTAGGACTCCAGGATTTGTTGATGAAACCTTTTGTGTGTTTTCAGATTTGAAGCAGCCAAGCTTGTCATGCAGTGGCTCTGCAACCATGAGGATCAAAACATGCAAAGGATGGCAGTTGCTATCATTTCCATCCTGGCTGCCAAGGTACCTTAATTCTTGCTGAATAATTTTCTATAGGCAGCTGTTTCTCATTACATTCCCCAAAATATGTGCGCCAGAAAAATTAGTAAACCTCTCTGCTAGCCTGCTTATTCAAGCTGCATTCAATATTGCAGAATTCTAGTCTGACCTTTAGAATCTGTTACAGTGAATGATACTGAACTCACACTGGTGAGTTCTTGGACATTTACTTTGTTTTATGTTTACTTGCAGCTTTCTACAGAACAAACTGCACAACTTGGTGCTGAGCTCTTCATCGTCAGGGTAAGTCTATTTTGTCCTGTATATGGGGCAGTAGATAGTATTCATTTTTGTTGTTTTCAGGCAGTGTTGTGTATCTTCTGATGTTTATTTATTTATTTGTTATTTATTTATTTGAGACAGAGTCTTACTCCACTACCCTGAGTAGAGTGCCATGGCGTCAGCCTAGCTCACAGCAACCTCAAACTTCTGGGCTCAAGCAATCCTCCTGCCTCAGCCTTCCAGGTAGCTGGGACTACAGTTGCACACCACAACGCCTGGCTAATTTTTCTATTTTTAGTAGAGACAGGGTCTTGCTCTTGTTCAGGTTGGTCTTGAACTCCTGAGCTCAAGCAGTTCTCCCGCCTCCGCCTCCCAGGGTGCTAGGATTACAGGTGTGAGCCACAGCGCTTGGACTATACTATTTTTTAGAAATTCTTTTTGTTACTTCTAAATGGGTGTATTCATTTCTTCATTGAGGCAGATTTACTCCTCAATAGAAATAGAGCCCTGAACTTGTGATTGGATGACCTAGGATCTAACTTTTGTAAACTCATTTTGTGAATTTAGGCAAATTACTTGAACCATTGGGACTTACATAAGCATTAAGATCCCATCTAAGGCCGGGCGCGGTGGCTCACACCTGTAATCCTAGCACTCTGGGAGGCCGAGGTGGGCGGATCGTTTGAGCTCAGGAGTTCGAGACCAGCCTGAGCAAGAGCGAGACCCCATCTCTACTAAAAATAGAAAGAAATTATATGGACAGCTAAAAATATATATAGAAAAAAATTAGCCGGGCATGGTGGTGCATGCCTGTAGTCCCAGCTACTCGGGAGGCTGAGACAGGAGGATTGCTTGAGCCCAGGAGTTTGAGGTTGTTGTGAGCTAGGCTGACGCCACGGCACTCACTCTAGCCTGGGCAACAGAGTGAGACTCTGTCTCAAAAAAAAAAAAAAAAAAGACCCCGTCTAGTTCTAAAATTCTGTGATATTGTTATTTATGTAGAAAATGTAGACTCTTACAGGCATAAGATTGTGCTATGTGCTTTGGAGAAGCAGATAATTTAAATAGTTGATATATGATTTTGCTTACTTATAATGAGTTGAGGAAATGACAGTAATAAACAGTGAAAAGTTTAAAAAGCTTTAAAGAGAGCAGATATAAACAATAGATATATAAGCAATGTCTTAGGGAGGACTCGAGGCAAAACTTCTGTTTTAAGAGCTTCTGGTTAAAATCCTGTAATTTACTCAGGCCTGTAATCCTAACACTTTGGGAGGCCAAGTTGGGAGAATTGCTTGAGGCCAGGAGTTCAAGATCAGCCTGAGCAAGAGCAAAAACCTTGTCTCTACAAAAAAATAGAAAAATTAGCCAGGCATGGTGGCACTCGCTTATAGTCCCAGCTACTAGGAAGGCTAAAGAAGGAGGATGGCTTGAGCCCAGGAATTTGAGTTTGCAGTGAGCTATGATGACGCCACTGTACTCTAGCCTGGGCGACAGAGCAGGACTCTGTCTAAAAAAAAAAAAAAAAAATCCTGTCATGAGGTGTTTGAACAGTAATAGTACATGGAAAAGTCAAATAAGAGGTTCCTTTTTTTGATGATGTCTTATAAATTACGTATGCAATGAGAAAGTAAGTCATTCATTTGATAAATATGTATAGAGTCGTCAAGTACCTGCCACCTTACTAGATGTTAGGGTTTCACACTGAATTGTGTCTGTAATTTCTTCCCATAAACTTACAGTATAGTAGAGAAAATAGCTTTGTAGATGTAGTTACAATACAATCTAAAAAGTATAAACTGGGCACAGTGGTGCATGGACACTTGTATTCCCAGTGACTCAGGAGGCTGAGTTTGGAGGATCACTTGAGACCTGGAGTTTGAGGCTAGCCTGGGTAACCTATCGAGACCCTGTCTCTAAAATAATAAGAAAAATTAGGCAGGTGTGGTAGCATGTGCCTGTAGTCCCAGCTACTTGGGAGGCTGAGGCAGGAGGATCGCTTGAGCTCAGAAGTTCGCAAGGCTGCAGTGAGCTATGATCATGCCACTGCACTCCAGCCTGTGTGACAGCACAAGACTTTGTCTCTAAAAAGAATTAAAATAAATTAATAAGATAATAAAAAGTGTATTAATAGAGATATGAATGAAAAAAATAATGCTATAAAGAGAGGGAAGGCTCTTGTAGGATGATGGAAAGAGAAGGAATTCTGGAGTTGACATATCTGGCTGAGTTTATTCCCAATTCTCTTTTGAACTAACTGTGGTATTTTCAGCAAGTCACAATTTTCTTAGGGGTGATAAAAATACTTCATATAGTTATTATGAAGATTAAGTGAGAAGAAAAAAGATTAATTATAGGAATATATTGGTAAGTGCCTAACAAAATACAATATATATTAGAAAAGTAGAAAAGGATTCTTTTTTTTTTTTTTTTTTTTTTAAGACAGAGTCTCACTCTGTTGCCTGGGCTAGAGTGCGATGGCGTCACCTAGCTCACAGCAACCTCAAACTCCTGGGCTCAAGCAATCCTCCAGCCTCAGCCTCCCGAGTAGCTGGGACTACAGGCATGTGCCACCATGCCCGGCTAATTTTTCTATATATATTTTTAGCTGTCCATATAATTTCTTTCTATTTTTAGTAGAGATGGGGTCTCACTCTTGCTCAGGCTGGTCTCGAACTCCTGAGCTCAAACGATCTGCCTGCCTCGGTCTCCCAGAGTGCTAGGATTACAGGTGTGAGCCACCACGCCTGGTGAAAAGTATTCTTATTTTATTTACTTTTAGTAGTTGCAGAGATGACATTTTAGTTTGAAAAATGGCATTTTATTGCTATATATGTGTCTCAGTAATTTTGGCTGGAGTTATATTCAAAGATTTTAAGGAAGTAGTCTACTTATGTTTCAGAGGGAAATTAGGCTTACTTTAAGGAGGAATTAGTAGTAGTAGTGATGAAGATTATAGCTAGTTTTTTTTTCTACTCTTAATTATCACCTGCAATCTATAGTTGAGGAAACAAAGAATGAAATTGGTAAACAAAGTTGTGCAGGTAGTCAGATACAGAGATAATATTTAAGCTCAGGTAGCTTTTTTCTAGTGCCACACTCTGAGCCACTATACTATTAACTTACCTAATCGTACCTAGATATTTGTGTTCCTTAAATTTTTTTCCTGAATTGTGTATAACCTTTAGTAATAGTGTTCATTAATATTTTCTTATATCTGTTTTAGCAGAGCTTTCTTTTACCCCCAAAATGTAATCTAAAAATGGAATTATAGGTGCCTCATATAATTTTTAAAACATATACCTTTCAAACTTAAATTTCTTAAAGCTATGATAGAAATAATTTACAACTGGAATTCAAAGCTATTATCTTCTTTATATCCAATATAGACTTTAATTCCCTTACCATCTCATGTAGTTTCTCCTTTCTTTTTTTGTTTTTTAAGGAAAACTTGGAGTTAGGTAAAATTAGGTCTTCCAATTCTTAGTTTCTCTTACTAAGTTGACTATAATCAAATTAGTTAATATTTCTCAGACTCAATTTCCTCTCCTGAAATATGGGGATAATAATGCTATATTATAGGGTGTAATTTGCTGATCCTTAATAAATACTAGCTTCATTCCCCTTTCTCTTCCTTCAGCTTTTTAATTCTAGCATCTGGAAGAAGTATACGTTGTGAGTGATTTGATAGGATAGTTGTTCAAAAGTTTTAATCATTTTGCCTTTGTTATTTACAGGTGATTAGATTGAAGGTATGATCAGAATAATATAGGAGTATTTGTGAAAATCTTATACTTTTTTCTTGTTGAAGAAAAGTCCAATCCAAGATGCTGTTGGTTGTACTTATAAGAACCTTTACAGGAAATGCTTTAAGCTATGAGACTAATCCTTATCTACTTGTGGTTATTAGCAACCACAAATTGTGATAATTCAAAAATGAAAAATTGTTTTCCTTTTTCAGCAACTTCTTCAAATAGTGAAGCAGAAAACCAATCAAAATTCAGTGGACACTACGTTGAAGTTTACCTTGAGTGCACTTTGGAACCTCACAGATGAATCCCCAACCACTTGTAGACACTTTATTGAAAACCAAGGGTTGGAACTCTTCATGAGGGTTCTGGAGGTTAGAATGGAAATTTAGCTTACAGTTTTGCTATTTATTGATTTACTTATTTAAACATTTATTATACTTGGTTCTTTAGGTATTTATAGTTTTCTCTTTCTTTTTACAGTCTTTTCCAACTGAATCATCTATTCAACAGAAAGTTCTAGGACTTTTGGTAAGATATAAGCATTTCCTGCTAAGTTTCTGAGCTGTAATTTTTTTCTGTCTGCGGTAATACATTGAAGGTTGCTGCTGTGATATTTGCAAACACTTAATGATGTTGGAAAATACATACAATATAATTATTAAATTTAAAAAGGCTATAAAACTATACATATTAAGATTTTTGCCACAGTTTAAGAAAAAATGTAAATATACATGGTTTTCCTTATATTTTTTGGTATTATACAAAGTTTCACACTGAGCATCTCTCACTTTTATAACCGGAAAAAAAAAGATTTCATTTAAGGCCGGGCGCGGTGGCTCACGCCTGTAATCCTAGCACTCTGGGAGGCCGAGGTGGGCGGATCGTTTGAGCTCAGGAGTTCGAGACCAGCCTGAGCAAGAGCGAGACCCCACCTCTACTAAAAATAGAAAGAAATTATATGGACAGCTAAAAATATATATAGAAAAAATTAGCCGGGCATGGTGGCGCATGCCTGTAGTCCCAGCTACTCAGGAGGCTGAGACAGGAGGATCGCTTGAGCTCGGGAGTTTGAGGTTGCTGTGAGCTAGGCTGACGCCACGGCACTCACTCTAGCCTGGGCAACAGAGTGAGACTCTGTCTCAAAAAAAAAAAAAAAAAAAAGATTTCATTTAAAAAAAAAGTCATTGACTTATAGATGTTCTTAAATGCTATGTTTGATAGTTATATATTTTTTTTATTTATTTATGTTTTTTGAGTCAGTCTTGCTCTGTTGCCCGGGCTGGAGTGCCACGGCGTCAGCTCACAGCAACCTCAAACTCCTGGGCTCAAGCAATCCTTCTGCCTCAGCCTCCCGAGTAGCTGGGACTACAGGCATGCGCCACCATGCCTGGCTAATTTTTCTGTATATATTTTTAGCTGTCCATATAATTTTTTTCTGTTTTTTTTAGTAGAGGCGGGGTCTCGCTCTTGCTCAGGCTGGTCTCGAACTCCTGAGCTCAAACAATCTGCCCGCCTCAGCCTCCCAGAGTGCTAGGATTACAGGCGTGAGCCACCGCACCCAGCCTGTGTTTGATAGTTAATGGCTACTTAAAGGACTGCTTACTGGGCATGGTGGCTCATGCCAGTAAACCTAGTACTTTGGGAGGCCAAGAGGGGAGGATGGATTGCTTAAGACCAAAAATTCAGGACTAGCCTGGGCAACATAGAAAGACCCTTTCTCTAAAAAAATTTTTTTTTCTTAATATATTGGATATAAGTTAAGATGAGCCCTCTAGGATTTTGAGGCAAAGATGAAGGATTAGATGTTTTGTCAACTTAAATCACCACAATAGGCAAAGTGCCACTGTGGCAAAAGCCATTTTAGAGCAGACTTCTGCTCTCAAGGAATTAGATTATAGGAGGCATAGATAAATGAGTTAAAAAATATAACTTGATATTTTTTTTTCCACATGCAAAAGTATGAAATATTGAACAGTGAGGAGATGAATATTTGGGAAAGCTGAGGGCTGGCATATAAGGAGAACCTATCTATTCATTGTAGCTTTAGTTATGTAAAGTAAAAAATGGAAAACAACCTAAATGTCAGTAATAGAGGAATTATTAAATAAATTATAGTATTTGGTTGTTTTATTCAGTGTTCATATAATTATTAGAATAACCATTATTCTATTTAGATTATTAGATAGAATTAGATACAGGTTGGCTTAGTCACCTGAAGAGGAAAGGAGGAATTTAATTTAAGGATTTGGAAAGTTCTCTTAGGGCTTTAAAAATATCTTTTTTAAATTTCAGACGGAATACATGTTTATTATAACTAGTCAAACAGTGCAAAAATGTATTTAAAATGTTTAAAACTCTGTCCCCAACCTTCTATCATTTTCATCTCCATGAGATAATTAATATTGATACAACTTGATATGCTTCCTTCCATATCTTTATTACCTTGTAATTAAAACTGTTTTTTAATAATTTATTTTGAGATATTGATTCTAGTGTAATTATTTGTGATCAGAGAATATGCGTTGTTTTATTTGAGCCTTTTTGAATTTATTGAGACTCGTGTATGTCCCAGAACATGGTTTATTTTTGTAAATGTTCCATATGCACTTGAGAAGAATGTGTATTGTGCTGTTATTGTGTGCAGTGTTCTATAAATGGCAATCAAGTCTAGTTGGTTGATATTGTACAAGTCTACCATATCCTTACTGATTTTCTGCCTACCTGTTCTATCAATTATTGACAAAGGAGTTTTGAAATGTCTGACGATAATTGTGGATTTATCTGTTTCTCCTTACAATTCTATCAATTTTTGCTTCATATATTTTAAAACTCTCTTATTAGATACATAAACATTTAGAATTATGTCCTCCTGATTAATGGATCCCTTTGCCATTACGAAATGACTTTCTTCATCCCTGGTAATATTCTTTGCTTTGAAATTTACTTTGATACTAATATAGTCAGTCCAGCTTTTATTTGACTAGTGTTAGCATGCTATATCTTTTTTCATCCTTTTACTTTTAACCTATATTTGTCTTTATATGTAAAGTGTGTTTCTTATAGATAGAATATATTTTGCATTCTGCTTTTTAATCCAATTTGACAATCTGCTTTTTATTTGGGGTATTTGGATCACTTACATTTAGTGATTTTTTTAAAATTTGGAAATAATAATTATAAATATTTATATGGGGTACAATGTGATGTTTTGATGTTTGTGTAACTTGTGGAATAATTTAGTCAAGCTAATTAATATAGCCATCACTTCACATACTTAACATTTTTTGTGATGAAAGCATTTAAAATTTATTCTTAGCAATTTTGAAATGTATAATACATTATTATTAACTAATAGTCATGCTGTATGATAGATCTCAAAAATTTATTCCTCCTGTCTAACTGAAACTTTGTACTCTTTGACCAACATCTCTCCATCCCTCCCTCATCATTCCTAGCCTCTGGGACCATCATTCTACTCTCTACATCTATAAGTTAGACATTTTAGATTCCACTTGTAAGTGATATCATATAGTATTGTCTTTCCATGGTCATCAGTGTTGTCACAAATGACAGGATTTCCTTCTTTTATAAGGCTAAATAGTATTCCATTGTGTATTCATGCCATATTTTGCAAATTCAGCCATCCCTTGATAGACACTTAGATTGATTCCATAATTTGGCTGTTATGAATAAAACTATGATAAATATGGGAGTACAGATATCTCTTTGATATACTGATTTTAATTCCTTTATATTTTTACTCAGAAGTGAGATTGCTGGATCCATATGTAGTATATTTTTAATTTTTTAAATGTGATTATTGATATGGTTAAATTTGAGTTCATCACCATGCTATTTGTTTTGTTTTTCTCTTTGTTTTTCCCTCTTTTTCTGCCTTCTTAAAAGGGTTGGAGTATTTTTTATGACTCCATTTTATCTCCTTTCTTGGCTTAATAGCTGTAACTCTTTGCTTTGTTATTTTAATGATTGCTTTGGGTTCATAGCATACATTTTAATTACAGTATACCCTAAGTGATTTTATACAACTTCATATATAAGAACCTTAAAGTGGCCGGGCACGGTGGCTCACGCCTGTAATCCTAGCACTCTGAGAGGCCGAGGCAGGCAGATTGTTTGAGCCAGGAGTTCGAGACCAGCCTGAGCAAGAGTGAGACCCCCGTCTCTACTAAAAATAGAAAGAAATTATATGGACAGCTAAAATATATATAGAAAAATTAGCGGGGCATGATGGCTCATGCCTGTAGTCCCAGCTACTCAGGAGGCTGAGGCAGGAGGATCGCTTGAGCCCAAGAGTCTGAGGTTGCTGTGAGCTAGGCTGACACCATGGCACTCACTCTAGCCTGGGCAACAGAATGAGACTCTGTCTCAAAAAAAAAAAAAAAAAAAAAAAAAAGAACCTTAAAGTAGTAGCCTTTCATTTCTGATCTTTCCTTTATGGTATTATGGTCATACATTTTACTTTTACTTATAAATCACACAAAATATTATTTTTGTTTGAAATGTCAATAATCTTTTATGGAGATTTAAATAATTTGTAAAACTTAGATATTTATTCTAATATTAATAATTACTATTACTATTTCTGGTGCTCTTCTTTCTTTTATGCAGGTACAGATTTCCCTGTGATATTATTTTTGTTTTGCCTAAAAGACATCCTTTAACATTTCTTCTAGTGTAGGTCTGCTGATAAAGAATTCTTCAGCTTTTATTTATTCGTTTACTTTTAGAGACAGGATCTCACTCTGTCACCCAGGCTGAAATGCAGTGGTGCATTCATAGCTCACTCCAGCCTCTAACTCTTGGTCTTGGGCTCAAAGGATCCTCCTGCCTCAGGCTCCCGAATAGGTGGGGCTATAGGTGCATGCCATCACACCAGCTTTTTTTTTTTTTTTTTTATAGAGATGGGGTCTCACTAGGTTGCCCAGGCTGGTCTCAAACTCCTGACCTCGAGCAGTCCTCCTGCCTCGGCCTCCCAAAGTGCAGGGATTACAGGCATGAGCCACCATACCTGGCCCTGACTTTGAATTCTTTGGGGTTTATATCCAGAAGGAGAATTGTTGTGTCATAAGATAATTGATTTTTTTTCTTTTTAAGGTAGTGTCTCAACTCTGTCACTCCAGCCAGAGTGCAGTGGCATCATCATAGCTCACTGCAGCCTCAAACTCCTGGGCTCAAGCAATCCTCCTGGCTCAGCCTCCCAAGTAGCTGGAACTACAGGCATGTGCCACCCTGCTCAGCTAATTTTTCTATTTTTTGTAGAGACAGGGTCTCACTCGTGCTCAGGCTGGTCTCAAACTCCTGACTTCAAGCGATACTTCCTCCTTGGCTCACAGAGTGCTAGGATTACAGGCGTGAGTCACTATGCCTGATCGATAGTTGATTTTTTTTTTTTTTCTATGAGACAGAGTCTCGCTCTGTTGCCTGGGCTAGAGTGCCATGGTGTCAGCCTAGCTCACAGCAACCTCAAACTCCTGGGCTCAAGCAATCCTCCTGCCTTAGCTTCCCAAGTAGCTGGGACTACAGGCGCACACCACCACGCCCAGCTAATTTTTTCTATTTTTTAGTAGAGCCGGGGCTTACTCTTGCACAGGCTGGTCTTGAACTCCTGACCTCAAGTGATCCTCCTGCCTCGGCCTTCCAGAGTGCTAGGATTACAGGTGTGAGGCACTGCGCCCAGTCAATTTTTAATTTTTGAGGAACTGCTATACTGTTTTCCACAGCAACTGTACCATTTTACATTCCTACCAGCAGTGGGCAAGAGTTCCTGTTTCTCCATATTCTCACCAACACTTATTTTCTGTTTTTTGGTTGGTAGCCATTCTGATAGGTGTGAGGTAGTATCTTACAATTTGGATTTACATTTCTCTAACGATAAGTGATGTTGAGCATCTTTTCATGTGTTTATTGGCCATTTGTATATCTTCTTTGGAGAAATATCTGTTCAAATCCTTTGCCTATTTTTTAATTGGATTGTTTATTTTTTTTGTTGTTGAATTTTAGGAGTCCTCCATAGATTCTGGATATCAATCCCTTATCAGATACATGATTTGCAAATATTTTTTCCCATTCTTCTTGGTAGTTTTTGATTGGATGCCAGACATTGTGAATTTTACCTTCTTGGGTGCTGAATATTTTTGTTTTTCTATGAATATTCTTGAACTTTGTTCTGGGATGTAATTAATTTACTTTTAAACAGTTTGCTCATTTGGGGGTCTTCCTTTTCTGATTGATTAGGAGATTCTAGAGATGTAATAAGGCTAGGGCTAATTATTCTCTGCTATTGAAATAAGATTTTCCTGAGTATTCTACACAGTGCCTTGTGAATGCAGAGTTTTCCCGTACTGGCTGGTGAGAACAAGTACCCTTCCTGGCCCCGTCTGAGCACTGGGTATTTTTCTGTAATCCTTTTTTATGGTTCTTTTCCTGCCCTCAGATGGTTAACTCATGTTGATGTTCTGATCAGTACTGTGCTGAATGGAGTAGGACCCTCTGCAGATCTCTGAATTCTCTGTGTATTCTTCACCCTGTATTCTGTCCTCTGAATTGCCTTAATCTCTGTGGACTCTCAGCTTCATCTCCTCTACTCCATGAGTCCACTGGACTCTGCTTTAGTTCCATATCCTTGTGCCACAGTCTGGAAATGCTCTCAAGGCAGTATCTCACTCGTTTTCTATCTCTAAGAGTCACTGTTCTTTCTTGCCTAATTATTCAGTGTCTTGAAAATAGTGGTTTTAGTTTTATTTGGTTTTTTTTTTTAGTTGTTTGAGGCAGAAATGTAAATGTAGCCACTTTTTTTCCATGTTGGCCAGGAGCAGGAGTCCTCACCAATCTTCAGTTAAATAGATTTAAAAATGAGAAATTTGTCTTTCATATTTACCCACATATTTCTCATTCTGTTAATTTTTTTAAGTGAACGTAACTATAAGATTCTATTTTCTTCATAATAAAACAAAAGATGACACTTAGAACTGGATCACTGGGCCCTTTCTCTTTTTATCTCCTCCTAATTCAAAATGCTTGCATCTCTTAATAGCCAACATTCTCTTACATCTGCAGGTGGACTTGACACACTCATGCCTCAGCACAATCTTCTTGGTAGTTTTAGCTTTGGTCCAGAAAATTGGCTTAGTCTGCCCACCATGGCCACTCTGCTTCCTGTCATAACACCACTTTCTCTGGACATACAAAGAATCCTTGCCCTTCTTGTACTGTGTCACTATGTGGGATTGGTACTTGACACACTTTTTAGAGAAAGTCCAGTGGGTTTTAGAAACCTTTACCATGTTTGCAGGAGTGCTATTGGCATTGAAAGACTTTTTTTTTTTTTTTTTTTACATTTCTTATCTTGTAGGTATGCCGTTGATGAATTTTCACTCAGGTTTATTTGCCTGAAAAAGTCTTTTATTTTCCTTTCATTTTCAAAAGACAGATTTTTTGTGCCCCTGTGAGAGAGATGATAAAAAAAAAATACAGAAGGTAAATTTTTACTTGGCTTTTGTTGTTGTTAGACACAGGATCTCCCTCTATCACCCAGGCTGAAGTATAGTGGTGGCCTTTCCTGGGCTGGGCTCAAGCCACCCTCCCACCTTGGTGTCCCAGGTAGCTGGTACTACAGGTGTGCACCACCATGTCCAGTGTTTGCTTGGCTGTTGAAGTCTATGTGGGTGTTTTTTCCTGTTGAATCTTTGGGTTTATAATTTTTATCAATTTGGAAAAATTTTGGCCATTATATCTTAAAATACCTTTTTTTATACCTTCTCTAATCTCGTCTCCTTCTGTGACTCTAATTACAAATGTGTTAGAGTTAGATATCTCCCAAAAGTCATAGAAGTTCCCTATTGCTCTATTGGCTCCTCTCAACCCCTGTAATCATCTTTTTTTTTTTTTTTTCCTGTACTTTGGTTTGGATTCTTTCTCTTTCTGTTTTTCACTTTACCAATTTTTTCCCCTGCAGTATCTCATCTGCTATTAATCTCATCCAGTATATTTTGTATTTCAGATATTGTTCTTTTTTTTTATTTCTAGAAATTGCATTTAGGTCTTTCTTATATCTTCATTTTCTCTCCTCATGTTTATGTTTTCCTTTCATCCTAAATCATATAATAGCTATTTTAAGTCCTCAGCTGCTAATTCTGTTATCTCTGTCATTTCTGTGTCTTTTTCTATTGATTGATTTTTCTCCTGATTATGGATCATATTTTGCTACCCCTTTGTACGCCTGGTAATTTTTGAGTGCCAGTCCTTGTGAAATTTACATTGTTGATTGCTGGATATTATTATTTTTCTCTAAAGAATCTTATACTTTCAGCCAGGCGTGGTGGCTCACATCTGTAATCCTAGCACTCTGGGATGCTGAAGCAGGAGGATCGCTTGAGCTTAGGAGTTTGAGACCCCATTTTTACTAAAAATAGAAAAATTAGTTGGGCATTGTGGTGTATGCCTGTAGTCCCAGCTACTCGGGAGGCTGAGGCAGGAGGATCACTTGATCCCAGGAGTTTGAGGTTGCTGTGAGGTAGGCTAATGCCACAGCACTCTACTTAGGACAATGGAGTGAGACTGTCTCAAAAAAAAAAAGAATTTTATACTTTGTTCTTGTGTGGCATTACTTGAAGATCAAGTTGTTCCTTTTGAAGCTTGTTCATTTAACCCTAGGGCTATTATATAATTTAGCCCCACTACTATCACATGCTTTGCTTATTATGAGATCTCTTCACTCTGGCTAGTGGGAATGTGAACTATTTCTAGCCCTGTGTGACTTTGGATTTGTTTGTGTACTACTTTCTGGTAGTTCTTTCCCTAGCCTCGTGGAGTTTCACCCAACGTCATTACTCAGCCAAAGATTTAAGGGGACCCCTGTACAGGTTGTGTGCACTCTCTCGCTCTCTCTCTGAGTGTGGACCTTTTTCCTTTCCAGTACTCTGTTCTACAAAGGTTTGCTGCTTGGCCACCCTGAAATGTGATCTGTCTCAACAAAACTACCAGGTTTTCTTTAGGTTCCCCTTCATTGCAATCTGGAAACTGCCCCATTTGAATACTTTCTCTCAGGGAAATACTTTACTCTCACCTTCCTGCATTGCCTGTTGTCTAGGTCTGAAAACGGTTCTTTTAGCCATTTACCTTACATATTACTTTATTTCCTTTTTTTTTTAAGGCCTCACTACCACCACCACCCACCCACCAGTCTCTGAGGCAGGGTGGGACACTTAATTTTTATGTCTTCTTTTTTTCCAGAACAATATAGCTGAAGTACAAGAATTGCATTCTGAATTAATGTGGAAGGATTTCATAGACCACATCAGTAGTCTCCTACACAGTGTTGAAGTGGAAGTCAGTTACTTTGCAGCTGGAATTATTGCCCATTTAATATCAAGAGGTGAACAAGCTTGGACATTGAGTCGTAGTCAGAGGAATTCTCTTCTGGATGATTTGGTACGGTTACTTGGTGTTTTCTGGAAGCATACAAACAACATTCATAGTAGTTAAACTATCAGAGCCTCAGAATGTAATAAATAATGCAATGCTAAGTAAATATTGTAATCCTTTCTTGTGTGTCTTGTGTCTTCCAGCATTCAGCGATTTTGAAATGGCCAACTCCAGAGTGTGAGATGGTAGCATACAGGTAAAACAGTAACCTAGTCATTTTGCCTGCATAGAGATCATTTCTACTAGATGCATAATTTTTCTATCAGGTATCTTAGTAATGGCTTTCAAAGAAACAAAGTATTTTGACTTCTTTCTGCCATTTATCATACGTCCTTCCTTCCTTCATTCTACATTTATTGAAGACAAGTGCCCAAGTGCCAGGGATTTGTTCTTTGCTCTTGAATTTTTTTTTTTTTTTTCCCCAAGACAGGGTCTCACTCTGTTGCCTAGGCTAGAGTATAGTGGTGTCATCAGAGCTCACAGCAACCTCAAACTCCTGGACTCAAGCGATCCTCCTGCCTCAGCCTCCCACATAGCTGGGCCTACAGGGGCGCACAACTACACCAGGCTAATTTTTTCTATTTTTTTGTAGAAATGGGGTCTTGCTATGTTGCTCAGGCTAGTCTCGAACTCCTGGCCTCCAGGGATCTTCCTGCCTCAGCCTCCCAAAGTTCTAGGATGACAGGCATGAGCCACTATACCTGGCCTGCCCTTGAAATTCAAAGATGAACAAGACATGGTACCTACACACAAGAATCTTATATCCTAGTGAGGGAGATCAAATGTGAATCAGAGGCCAGCACGGTGGCTCACACCTATGATCCCAGCACTTTGGGAGGCTGAATCAGGAGGATCGTTTGAAGCCCGGAGTTCAAAACCAGCCTGAGCCAAGAGTAAGACCCTGTCCTAACAATAACAAAAAATTTTAAAAATTAGCTGAATGTGGTGGATACTTAGGAGGCTGAGGTAGGAAGATTGCTTGAGCCCAGGAGTTGGAGGCTACAGTGATCTGTGATTGCACCACTGCACTCCATCCTGGGTAACACTTTTATTCTGGGGGAACACAATGGGACCCTGTCTCTTTAAAAAAAAAAAGTGAATCAGATATAAATCACCATTAGGCTACATGTACATAGAATATTATGAAATTAAAGGTTAAAGTGCTTATTCCACACTGGAAAATGATAAAAAGCTTCCAGAGGAAGTGAGTTGTGAGCTGAGTTTTGCAAGCTAATTAAGTAGAGGTAGGAGATTTTAGGAAGAGAAAATAATATATCAATGCAAGGAAGTCTAAAACAACATGACATGTTGAAGGGACTAAAAGTAGCACCAGATTCAGTTGCGGAAAGTGCATAGTGAATGCCTAACTGTTTATGACAGGTGACTTTATAGCTAAGTTGTTAATTACCAGAAATATTTCAGGTTGCTGCGTAATTAATTTCATTACAACTTATTTTTGTTGTTTGCTTCATAAATGCTGATACTGCCAACATTTTTGAATTCTCCAACTTACATTCTACCCATTTTTGTTTATAACAGTAGAAATAGAAAGGATAATTCATGGTGTTCTACCAGTTAGTTATCACCTAACCTCTCCATTTCTTAGTTTCTAAACCGAGGTCTACTAGTCTTCAAATATAGCTTTTTTTTTTTTTTTTGACAGAGTCTCACTCTGTTGCCCAGGCTAGAGTGCCGTGGCGTCAGCCTAGCTCACAGCAACCTCAAACTCCCAGGCTCAAGCAATCCTTCTGAATCAGCCTCCCGAGTAGCTGGGACTACAGGCATGCACCACCATGCCCAGCTAATTTTTTTTACATATATTTTTAGTTGTCCAGGTAATTTCTTTCTATTTTTAGTAGAGACAGGGTCTCGCTCTTGCTCAGAGTGGTCTTAAACTCCTGACCTTGAGCAATCCTCCTGCTTCAGCATCCCAGAGTGCTAGGATTACAGGCGTGAGCCACTGCGCCCAGCCTCAAATATAGCTTTTGAACAATTTTTTTTCTCTTTTAGTACCGTGTTCTTATCACCTTCATCTTCTGTACTGAGACTTGTCTGAATGCAATCTTCTCTGAAATGGCTAAGACAAAGAAAAGATGTTCTGTAGTTCATTTATATTAGTCTAGATATAATAGGATGATATTTTGAAAATGAAAAGTTTAAGAATCACTGCTTTAGAAAGTAATGCTAAGTATGGGATGTAACTTTGATGTTTTCTTTTGAACCTTTAGGTCCTTTAATCCATTTTTCCCATTACTTGGCTGTTTCACAACACCAGGAGTCCAGCTATGGGCAGTTTGGGCCATGCAACATGTCTGCAGCAAGAATCGTATGTACCACAAAAAAGAACTATGTTTTCCTTTTTAAAGTGAAATTCTCCTTTCGCAGGAAAGCCATTTCTAAATTGTAAGGTTGAAGTGATTTTTAAGGACACTGACTTTTAAAGATGCAATGAGAATCTTTGGTTATAAACCAAATGTGTTCTTTCAGAATGAGTTTGACAATGCTAGGTACTGAATAACAATGGTGAATGAGACACTGTTCTAATCTCATGGAATTTAAAGATTAAGAGCCTATAGTGAGTCCATTTGTTGAATAAAAAGTCTTAAGTAGATCTGTTTCTGATACATTCCAATGCCCAAGTCTCATCTGTTCAAGATATAACTGTCAGCACCCATGGTCTCTGGAGAAGCAAAGCATTTAAATCAGGTTTCATATCATTCTTTTTTAAAGGTCATGATATAACTCTTTTTGAGTTATTAATATAAATTCAGTCCACAAATGCTGTGACACAAACACATAGAACCATTTTCATAGTAAAGTATAAATTAATAGTTTTTGACATTAAAAATAAGGACCAAGGAAAAATAATTAAAAAAAAATTAAAAAGTAGAGGGAAAATAGTAGAATGTAGACCCGTAGGCCATACATAGTGATTCATATACTTTTTGTGGCTGGGTACAAATAGTAAGCTACATGGTTCTCCATATAAAGGGGGAAAACATCTTACAGGGAGCAGCAGGGAAGTAAAGCTTTTATGAGCAGTTAACTACAAATTAAATTTCTTATATAGGACCTTAATAGGGGATGTATTATAAAGCACCTTATATAGGAGACGTGAGAATTGTTTCTAACAACATATAGCAGCAGTAACATTTGGTGAGATTATTTCTTGTGTTCTTTGATGAAAACTAAGTGCACAGCCTGAACAAAAGCAAGACCCCATCTCTACAAAAAATAGAAAATTAGGCCCGGTGCAGTGGCTCATGCCTGTAGTCCTAGCACTCTGGGAGGCCAAAGCAGGAGGATTGCTCCAGCTCAGGAGACTAACCTGAGCAAGAGCAAGACCCCTGTCTCTACAAAAAATAGAAAAAAATTAGCCGAGTATGGTGGCATGTGCCTGTAGTCCCAGCTAGTCAGGAGGCTGAGGCAGGAGGATCGCTTAAGCTCAGGAGTTTGAGATTGCAGTCAACTATGATGACACACTGCACTACAGCCTGGGCAACACAGCAAGACCTTACTAGGAAGGAAAGGCAAGGAAAAGGGAAAGGGAAAGGAAAGGAAAACTCAGTGCATACCCACAAAAAGGCAACTCAGTAAAAGCCCCTCTGTGTCAAACAGAGATGGTGTGTTTAGAGAACGGGATGTGAAAGAGAAAACTGCTTTGTATCCATCTAAACTCCCACCTGGAGGCTTCTCTGGCCCCTCCTACTAAATTACCCAGAAACAGAGTTGTTCATTCAAAAATACAAGACTGCCTCTTTAGCTACATTAAACTGTCTCTGCTCTAAAACCTTTTTCCTTTTACCATACCCACAGGTTCTGAGAACTCCCTAGTTTTAAGAAACTAGTCTGTCCCATCGTATACCCAGCCTCTAATCCCTAGGCTTCTTTCCTCATAACTCAAGGAAAGGACCTTTCACAGCTCAGTAGGAGACAATAGTGCATTTTCACATAAGTATTTATTTTTGTGACTACTTTTAGGTATCAGTGTTCTTTCAAATTTATTCTATGGAATGACAGTTCCAAAGAACTTATTCTAAAATGCACTGTAATTTGGGGGAATGTCAGAATATTTTATTTCTAACTCAGGTAGTTTAGGTTCCTACTTTCTTGCTTTCTGGGTTTATTTTGTGTATATTTAAATGGAATTTACTTCTGTTTGTATTAAAATGTCTTAATGCTGCTGATACCTGTTAATAATTAAGAGATAGAGGTTGAGTATCTTTTATCCAAAATGGTTGGGACCAGAAGTGTTTCAGATTTTGAATTGTTTTGGATTTTGGCATATTTGCATATACATAACGAGATAATCTTGAGGATGAGACCCAAGTCTAAACACAAAATCCCTTTATGTTTCATATACACTTAATACATATAGACTGAAGATAATTTTTTTCATTCTTTTCCTGATCAAATAACTCAGATTTTAACTCTGAAGATAATTTTATACAATATTTTAAATAATGTGAGATCAAGTGTGGAATTTTCCACTTGTGGTGGTGTGTCAATACTCAAAAAATTTGGAATTTTGGAGGATTTTGGATTTTCAGATTCGGGCTGCTCAACCTGTGGTATAGCATGGTGTTTAAGAGCATATAGTAATCTACTTGGATCCAAATAGCATCCACCACTTACTATGTATGCTACCTTGAACAAATTATTAAGCCTGGGCCTTAGTTTCCACATCTGTTAAATGGGAATAATGTACCTATTTCACAAATTATAATGAACATTTTTAATATTTTACAAAGTTTTTTTGACATAATTTGTAATAATCACATAATCTTTATTGTTGAGTGTATTGGTTTCCTAGGTCAGCTGTAACAAAATACCACAAACTGGGTGGCATAAAACAACAGAAATTTTTTGTCTCATGGTTCTGGATGCCAGAAGTCTGAAATCAAGATGTCAGTAGGGCCATGTTCTCTCTGATGGCTCTAACGGAGAATCCTTCCTTGCCTCTGCTAGCTTTTGGTGTTTGTCTCTTATCCGTGGAATTCCTTGGCTAGTAAACGTATCACTCAAGTCAAATGGCCACCTTCTCCCTGTGTATCTTAACATTGTCTTCCTTCTGTGTGTGTCCTTTTCTGTGTTCCAATCTTTCCTTTTCATAAAGATGCCAGTCATATTGGGGCCAATCCTAATGAGCTCATTTTTAACTTGACTAATTATTAATACATCAGCAATGACCCTTATTTCCAAATAAGGTCACATTTTGAGGTACTGGGGGACTTTAACATATCTTTTCATGGGACACAATTCAACCCATAACATATGGCTAATACACTTATTCAATGAATTTATCAGTAATTTATATAAGCACTTACCTATTAATGAACATTTAGGTAGTCTACTTTTTCATTTTAAAATTATATTGAAAAGCTTGTTTTTACAGAGATACTCATTCCAACATTATTTGTAATAGCAAATAACTCTTAAGTTAGAGGTCCAGCAATAGGTAAATGTTAAGTACTGTTGAAATATCCATACAGTGGAATATTTGCATGTCATTATAAGTGAAGAAGACATAATAAGAAATTACATAAGCAAGAACTTACATTCTAACTGGTACCAGATTAGCACTTTAGCTACAGAAAAACTGAGGGAGAAATTTGAAACTCTTTTCAGATTAGACAAACGTAGCAAGGATTCTGATCCCTGAAAGAAGGAAAACAAATGAGCTTCACTTTCTCCCTGATTTTCTTCCTGTAAGCATTTACTAGACCCTGGCTGTCTTAGTCAATTTTGTGTTACTATAACAGAATACTTGAGACTGGGTAATTTGTAAGGAACAGAAATTTATTTCTCATAGTTCTGCAGGCTGGAAGTCCAAGATTAAGGCACTGGCATTTGATGTCTGGTGAAACCCTTCTCACTGCGCCCTCACATGGCAAAATGCTAAAGAGCAAGCTAGCAGGGTGGCAGAAGGAAAAGCTAGCAAGCTAGCCGAATGCTGTGCCTTAATCCTGTTAACAAGGAAGGAGCCCTCCTGGCCTAATCACCTCTTAAATGCCCCAACACTTAATACTATCACATTGTCAACACCTGGATTTTGAAGGGGACACATTAAAACCATAGCACTGGCATAAGATGGGGGAACCAAGCACAGCACAGCAATTTCATTGAGCCAAGGAGACAGAGATCAGAGTTTGGCAAGATTTTGGGGTGCCTGGAATTATGGGCAGGGGCAGAGTAATGCAGAGGTGGCAGCTACATCTAGAAAGCACTCTAGAAATCTTTATAAGAGTCCGTTATGTCGGCCGGGCGTGGTGGCTCACGCCTGTAATCCTAGCACTCTGGGAGGCCGAGGTGGGCGGATCGTTTGAGCTCAGGAGTTCGAGACCAGACTGAGCAAGAGCGAGACCCCATCTCTACTAAAAATAGAAAGAAATTATATGGACAGCTAAATATATATATATATATATAAAAAAATTAGCCGGGCATGGTGGTGCATGCCTGTAGTCCCAGCTACTTGGGAGGCTGAGACAGGAGGATCGCTTGAGCTCAGGAGTTTGAGGTTGCTGTGAGCTAGGCTGACGCCAGGGCACTCACTCTAGCCTGGGCAACAGAGTGAGACTCTGTCTCAAAAAAAAAAAAAAAAAAAAAACAGAGTCCGTTATGTCTTTGGCTAAATACTAAGCTGTGCATGCCTAGGGTGAGATTCCTTGCAGCCTGGGAAAGTACAAATACCAAGGAGCTGCTAACTGAACAACACCTGGAGTTCACACAGGGTTGGGAAATATGTGAGCTCCAAATAGAGTGGAAAGAACAATACCCAGGGCATTCAGTAGAGATGCCAGAAAAGGTTAAGGCTAAACTAGCCCCAAAATATTGGCCTTTGGGCCAATCTTAGCAAAACTTAAACACAGTCTTGAAATGATCAAGCTGCTCTGCAAATAAATAAAGTCTACCAGAGAACAACTAAGCACTCTTTAAAAAAAGACAACAAAATCTAAACACTCAACAACATGCTTAGGGTCTGGTAAAAATTGCTAGGTGAAGGAAGAAGGAAAAAATGTGATCCATATGATCCATAACCAGGAGGAAAATCAGACAATTAAAGGAGACCCAGAAATGATGGTGAGGATGGAATTTAGCAGAAAAGGACTTCAAAATATTTCTTATAGATGTGAGCTAGGATTTTAAAGAGAACATGAACATTAAGAGAAAAAAATATGATATAAAAAAGTAATACAGAAGTCCTAGAGCTAAAAGCTTTGAATATCTGGCCTAAAAAATACCTAATGAGCTTAAGAGCAGAAAAGCTACACAGAAGAAAAGATCAGTGCAATTGAAGACATAGAAATAGAAACTGTCCACACTGAAGCATAAAGAGAAAGAAAACTGGAATATAAAAAAGAAAGAACAGGCCTGGTGTGGTGGCTTACACCTATAATCCTAGCACTCGGGAGGCCAAGACCAGAGGATTGCTTGAACTCTCGAACAGGAGTTCGAGACCAGCCTGAGGAAGAGTGAGACCCCCGTCTTTACTAAAAAAAAAAAAAAAAAAATGGAAAAAATTAGCTGGGTGTGGTGGCACGTACCTTGGGAGGCTGAGGCAGAAGGATCACTTGACCCCAGGAGTTTGAGGTTGCAGTGAGCTACAGCAAAGCCACTGAACTCTACCCAGGGTGAAAGAGCAAGACTCTGCCTAAAAAACAAAACAAAACAAAACAGAAACTTAGTGACCTCTGGGATAACATCAAGTTGCCTAATGTGTAATTAGAGTCCAGTAGTGGAAAGAAGATGAACAGAAGAAGATTGGAAAAAGTGGTGGTTGAAAATATCCCAAATTTGATTAAAACTGTAAAAACCACAAATGGAAGAAACTCAGTGAACACCACACAGAATAAACCCAAAGAAAATCATACCAAAGCTCATCATAATCAAATTGCTAAAGGCCAGCACAGTGGCTCACACCTGTAATCCTAGCACCCCGAGGCAGGAGGATCGCTTGAGCTCAGGAGTTCAAGACCAGCCTGAACAAGAATGAGACCCTGTTTTTTTTTTTTGAAAAAAAAAAAAATTGCTGAAAACTGGTAATGAACAGAAAACTTTAAAAGCAAATAGAGAAAAAAGGCATGTTATGTATAGTGCAACAAAAGTATCTTCAACTGAATGAACTTATCACAACATATCTAAATGGATAAGTTGCAGGTAAAGCAATACTTGGACTTTTATAGCATTAAAGGCCTATAGTAGAAAAGAAGAAAAGTCTCAAATCAATGATGTCATTTGTACCATAGGAAGCAAGACAAAGAAGAGCAAATTAAACACATTGTAAGCAGAATAAAGGAAATAACAAGGATCAAAGTAGAAATCAATGAAATAGAGAACAGGAAAAGATAGAGAAAATTATTGAACCAGAAGCTGACTGGGCTTGGTGGTGCACACCTGTAGTCCCAGCTACTCACAAGGCTGAGGCAGGAGGATTGCTTGAGCCCAGGAGTTGGAGGCTGCAGTGAACTATGATCACACCACTGCTTTCCAGCCTTGGCAACAGAGTGAGTCTCTATTAAAATTTTTTGTAAAAAAGCTAGTTCTTTGAGATCAATAAATTTGATAAATGTCTAGCCAGACTGTTCAAGAGAAAACATAGACACAAATTACCAGTATCAGGAAGGAAAGATGTGATATCACAACAGATTCTTCAAATATTAACAGCATAATAAAGGAATTTTTTGAAGGAGAATTTTTACTATTTTTATGTACAGAAAACTCAACAGTGTACATTTAACCCAGTTTAGTGGCAAGCTCTTTAGCCTTTGCCTTTCCTAGCTTGGCAATACTAGCCACAGATTTTGGATCCAGGACATTGCCTTCCCAGTGATGGCAGATGTCATTATATCTGTCATTGTAATTGGTCCTGATAACTTCTACCAGCTTAGCCAAAGCCTGTTTGTCTTCTGAGTTAACCTGTATGAAGGTGACAGTGGTGCAGGTCTTTCTATGGACCAGACATCTCAGTCTTGCCTTCCCCTTGATAATGCAGTAGGGAACGCCCATCTTAGGACACAGGGCAGGCAGGAAGACAACCAGCTTGATGGGATCCATGTCATGTGCAATCACCACCAGCTGAGTCTTCTTGTTCTCTACCAAGGTGGTGACAGTATTAACCCCTGCTCAAAGGACAGGTGGTCTCGTAGTGGGGATATCCCCATTGCTGACAGCTTTTTTCTTAGCCTGGGCCAACAGTCTCTGCTTGGCTTGCTTTGTCTCTGGTCTGTATTTGCGAGCCAGCTTAAGCAGTTGAGTAGCTGTTTGTTGGTCTAAGGCCTGGGTGAACTGGTTAGTTGCAGGAGGCACTTTCAGTGGCTCATAGAGGATAGCCCTTTGCCACCACAGCTGGATATAGCGGGGCCATTTGACAAAGCAGTGAGATCCCTTTTGAGCTGGATGTCTCATCTGATGCCAAAATTCTTTAAGCCTTTTCTCAAACGGGGGACTTACCACCTTTGTGGTCTCCTCCTTCTTCAAAACAGCAGCCCCATGCCACCTTCCTCCCCTTGACCTTCTTTCCGTTCAGCATCTTGGGTGGCTGGAGGAGACTGATAAGGAATATTTACGGACAACTTTATGCCAATAAATGTGACAACTTAGATAAAATGGATAAATTCCTTAAAAGACACAAATTACTAAAGCTTACTCGACAAGAAATAGATAACCTGGATAGCCCTATATCTATTAATGAAATTCAACACTAGTTAAAAGCCTTTCCACAAAGAAAACTCCAGGTTTAAATTATTTCAGTGGTAAATTCCACCAAACATTAAAAAAAAAAAAAACTATATAAAGTCTTTCAAAAAATTGAAGAGGAGGAAATACTCTTCAATTCATTCTATGAGGCTAGAATTACCTTGATAATAAATACCAGGTGAAGACATTATAAGAAAAGAAAATTGGCCAGGTGCAGTGGCTCATGCCTGTAATCTGAGTATTTTGGGAGGTCGAGGTGGGAGGATGGCTTGAGATCAGGAGTTCAAGACCAGCCTGGGCAATATAGTAAGACCTCTGTCTCTACAAAACACTTTTTAAAAATTGGCCAGATGTGGTGGTATGCACCTGTAGTCCCAGCTACTCGAGGCTGAGGGGGGAGGATTATGTCAGCTCAGGAGTTGGAGGTTGCAGTGAGCTATGATCACACTACTTCTCTACAGCATGGGCAACAGAGCGAGACTCTGTCTCCAAAAAAAAAGAAAGGAAAAGAAAATTACTGAATGATATATCTCATGAACATAGGTGGGAAATTCTTAACAATTTTAAAAAAAATGGAATCCGAATCCAACAATGTATAAAAAGGACCAAAGAGGTTATTCCAGCAATGCGAGATTGGTTTAACATTTGACAAGCAATGTGTTTTATCCTATCATCAGAGCAAGAAAGAAAAGCTATCTGGTCATCTCAATAGATGCAGAAAAAGCATTTGACAAAATCTAATGCCCAGTCCTGATGAAGAGCATGCAAGGAAAACCCACAGCTAACATCAAAATTCATAGTGAAAAATTAAATGTGAATGCTTTCCCCCTAAGATCAGGAACAAGACAAGAATGTCTGGTGCTCGCTTCGACAGCAGATGTACTAAAATTGGAATGATGCAGAGTAGATTAGCATGGCCCCTGCACAAGGATGACACACAAATTTGTGAAGCATACCATATTTAAAAATATATATATCTGATCTCACCACTATTCAACATTGTAATGGAGGTTCGGCTAGGGTGGTCAGGAAAGAAACAGAAATAAAAGACATCAGGTTGGAGAGAACGAAGTAAAATTGTTTTTATTCACAGATAACATGATCATCTATGTAGAATATCCTATGGAATTTACCAAAGGACATCTAAATCTAATAAGTGAGTTTAGCAAAGTCCCAGGATACAAGATCAATATACACAAATCAGTTGCATTTCTGTATACTAGCAACAATCAAGGTAAGTGGAAAAGTGACATTTATGATTGCATCAAAAACTAAAATATGTAGGGATATCTGACAAAGATGTGCAAGACCTGCACTCTGAAATCAACAAAGCATTGCTGAGAGACATTAAAGAAGGCCTAACTAACTAAATGGAGAGATTTACTGTGCTTATGAGTTAGAAGACATAATGTGGTTAAGATGGCAATTCTCCCCAATTTTATGTATGGATTTGATACAGTCTCAGTCAAAATCCCAGCAGGATTTTAAGGAGATGATAGGCTGATTATAAAATTCATGCAGAAATGCAAAGGACCCAGAATAATGAAACAACTTAGAAAAAAAGAAGAACAAAATTGGAAGACTTACACTACATGACTTCAAGATATACTGTAAAACTACAGTAATCAAGTGTTGTGTGGCATAAAAATAGACAAAGGTAGTTCAATGGACCAGAATAGAAACTACAGAATTAGACCTATATATATTTATATACAGTTAGTTTTTTATATAGGTTCAAAGCAATTCAGTGAAGAAAGGATAGTCTTCTCAACAAATGGTAGTGGAACAACTAGATCTCCATATGCCAAAAAATTGAACTTGATCTATACCTTGTACTATATATAAAAATTAACTTTGAAAAAAAAATTTTTTTTTAACAGAGTCTCACTAAGTTGCTAGGCTGGACTGAAGCTCCTGGTCTCAAACGATCCTCCTGCCTCAGCCTCCTTAGTAGCTGGGACTGTAGAGGTGCTTACCACCAGGCCTGGCTACAAAAATTAAATTGATCATAGAGCTGAATGTAGAACCAAAACCTTTTAAAAAGCTCTAGGAAAAAAAATCAGAAAATCTTGCATTAGTCAAAGATATCTTAAATATATACAAAAGCATGATCTATAGAAGAAAAAAATTGCTACATTGGACTACATCAAAATTAAGAACTTCTACTCTTTGAAAGACACTGTTAAGAGAGTAAAAAACCAGTATGCATACCAGGAGAAAATATTTGCAAATGACATGTCTGATAAAGGACTTGCATATAAATATATAAAGAATTTTCAGGCCGGGCGCGGTGGCTCACGCCTGTAATCCTAGCACTCTGGGAGGCCGAGGTGGGCGGATCGTTTGAGCTCAGGAGTTCGAGACCACCCTGAGCAAGAGCGAGACCCCATCTCTACTAAAAATAGAAAGAAATTATATGGACAGCTAAAAATATATATACAAAAAATTAGCCGGGCATGGTGGTGCATGCCTGTAGTCCCAGCTACTCGGGAGGCTGAGACAGGAGGATCGCTTGAGCCCAGGAGTTTGAGGTTGCTGTGAGCTAGGCTGACGCCACGGCACTCACTCTAGCCTGGGCAACAGAGTGAGACTCTGTCTCAAAAAAAAAAAAAAAAAAGAATTTTCAAAACTTAAAAAAACAAAGTAAAAAAATAGACAAAAGAATTGAATAGATCCTTCACCAAAGAAGATTAACGGATGCCAAATAAGCCCATGAAAATATGCTCAACTTCTTAATGAGAGACATATAGATCAATGCATTAGAATTAAGATTCTAATCTTAATTATTTGACATCTATGATCAAGTAATTTTCAATAGAGTGCCAACACAATTTGCAGGGCATGGTGGCTCACTCCTATAATCCCAGCACTTTGGGAGGCCTAGGCGTGAGAATCACTTGAGACCAGGAGTTCAAGACCCGCCTGAGCAACATAGCAAGACCCCATCTCTACAAAAAATAAGAAAAATTAGGTGGGTATGGTTGTGCGCACCTGTAGTCCCAGCCACTTTGGAGGCTGAGGCAGGAGGATTGCTGGAGTCCAGGAGATTGAGGTTACAGTGAAATATGATCACGCCACTGCATTCTAGCCTGGGGAACAGAGCGAGATCCTGTCTCTAAAAAAAATAATAAGTTTAGGCCGAGTGTGGTGGTTCACGCCTGTAATCCTAACACTCTGGGAGGCTGAGGCAGGAGGATCGCTTAAGGTCAGGAGTTCAAGACCAGCCTGAGCAAAGAGCGAGACCCTGTCTCTACTAAAAATAGAAAAATTAGCCAGGCGTGGTGGCTTGTGCCTGTAATCCCAGCTACTTGGGAGGCTGAGGCAGGAGAATTGCTTGAGCCCAGGAGTTTGAGGTTGCTGTGAGCTAGGCTTATGCCATGGCACTTTAGCCCAGATGACAGAGTGAGACTCCATCTAAAAAGAAAATAATAATAAATTTTAAAAAATAAATCTTCATGACCTTGGATTAAGCAGTTGTTTATTTCTAGGACACCAAAAGCACAGTGGCAAGAAAAACTAGCTTAATTAGATTTAATAAAAAATAAAATTTTTTGCTTCAAAGGAACCATCTAGAAAGTGAAAAAAAAAACATAGAATGAGAGAAAATATTTGCAAATTATCTGTCTGATAGGAACTTGTTTTCAGAATATATAAAGAATTCTTACAGGAACTTGTTTTCAGAATATATAAAGAATTCTTACAGGAACTTGTTTTCAGAATATATAAAGAATTCTTACAACTCAATAATAAAAAGAAAAATAACAATCTTTAAATGGGCAAATAATCTGAATGTCTATTTCTCCAAGGAAAATATAGAAATGACTAATCAGCACATGAAAAAAAGGTCAGCATCATTAGTCATTAGAGAAGTTTATATTAAAACCACCGTGAGTTACCACATCACACCCATTAGGGTGGCTGGCTATGATAAAAAAGATGGTCAGTAACAAATGTTGCCAAGGATGAGGAGCAACGTTCTCATTGCTGATGTGATTGTAAAGTTGTACGCCATTTTAGGAAACTGGTGATTTCTTTTTTCTTTTGTTTTTTCAGAAAAGAGGTCTCCCTGTGTTGCCCAGGGTGGAGGGCAGTGGCTGTTCACAGGTGTGATGATGGCACTCCTGGGCTTAAGGTGTTCCTCCCACCTCATCCTCCCAAGTAGCTGGGACTGCAGGTGCACATTGTATCTGGCTCAATTTGGCAATTTCTTTTAAAGTCAAACATGAATTTGGCATTTGACTGGCAATCTCAGTATATTTTCTCAAGAGCAACAAAATGAAAAGTCCAAGAATGATCATAGTAGTCATTATAGCCTAAACCTAGAGGGCTAGGGGGACCAACAAATGTCCATCAACACAGTAACAAATTAAAAATATATGACACATTCAATGCAATGGAATACTTTCCAGCTTAAAAAACTACTGGCTGCTCATGGTGGTACATGCCTGTGGTCCCAGCTACTTGGGAAGCCAAGATAGGAGGATCACTTGAGCCCAGGAGTTCGAGGCCAGCCTGGGCAACATAACAAGACCCCATCTTTTAATAACAAACAAACAAAAACACCCAACACTGTTAATGTGTAACTCATGCTGAACAAAAGTATAAAACTTTGTATAAATGGAATCATATAGTATATATTCTTTTGTATCCATACAAAAGAATATATACTATATGATTCCATTTATACAAAGTTCTAGACCAGGCAAAAGTAGTCCATATTATAGAAATTGGAACAGCAGGCTGGATGTGGTGGTTCATGCTTGTAATCTTAGCACTTTAGGAGGAGCATTGCTTGAAGTCAGGAGTTCCAGACCAGCCTAAGTAAGAGCAAGACCCCTTCTCTACAAAAAATAGAAAAACTAGCCTGGTTTAGTGGCGCATACCTGTAATCCCAGCTACTGAGGAGTCTGAGGGAGGAGGATCACTTGAGCCCAGGAGTTTGAGGTTGTAGTGAGCTGTCATGACCCCACTGCACTCTAGCTGAGGCAACAGAGCAAGACTCTGTCTCTAAAAAAGAAAGAAAGAGAGAAAAATTAGAACAGTGGTTACATGGGATGAGGGGGCACAGGAGAGATTGACTGCTAAGGTGCACAAGGAAACTTTTTAGTTGATGAAAATATTCTTTATCCTGATTGTGCTCATGGTTATACAGATATATGCCTTTGGCAAAATTTATCAAGCTGTAGATTAAAAATGGTTCATTTTGTGTAAATTACACTTTAATAAAAACAACTGAAACTAAAAAAATCCTTAAAAGTTATATGTACGTAAAAGAAGAAATATTTTTAAAAACAAAAGGCAAAGAAAATATTAAAAAATTTAAAAGTTGCATGTGCAGTATGAGTGACATTAAGTTAAAAAAGAAAGCATAGGAAATGCATAAAAGTATGACAGCACTTATCTTACCTGTAATTTTGAGTCAAAGATAAGATATGGAGAGGAGTGTGAGAAGGACAAAGGGATGAAAAATTACCTATGGGGTATAATGTACACTATTTGGGTGATATCTACAAAAGCCCAGACTTCACCACCATACAATATATATATGTAATGGAATTCAACTTATATCCCCTCATTTATTTTTTATTTATTTATTTTGAGGCAGAGTCTCACTCTATTGCCTGGGCTAGAGTGAGTGCTGTGGCGTCAGCCTAGCTCACAGCAACCTCAAACTCCTGGGCTTAAGCAATCCTTCTGCCTCAGCCTCCCAAGTATCTGGGACTACAGGCATGCGCCACCATGCCAGGCTAAATTTTTCTATATATATTTTTAGTTGGCCAGATAATTTCTTTCTATTTTTAGTAGAGATGGGGTCTCAAACTCCTGACCTCAAGCGATCCACCCACCTCGGCCTCCCATATGTCCCCTCATTCTGTTAAAATTTATAAAAACAAAAAAGGATGAGAGTCTTATGGTTCTGATTCTTTTTATTTTCTTTGTCAGATTATATACATCTTGAGGGTAGAACAATTTATTTGTGTTTGTTTGTTTGTTTGTTTGTTTAGGGTATGTGTATTATTTATGTGAGGGCCTTGTACTGTAGACATAACATCATTATAGAGGTATTTATTAAGATATAACATGTTAGCAGTCAGTCAAAAAAAGCTAAAATTTAAATACAAAAAGCTCCTAACAACTCATTTTTTTGTGTGTGGGATAATCGTTTTAAGAAAAGCTGTTTCTCCTGTTTTCTTTCAGCTTCAAGATATTGCAGCATGCTGATTGAAGAAGGAGGATTGCAGCATTTATACAACATCAAAGATCATGAACATACTGATCCCCATGTCCAACAGATTGCTGTGGCCATTCTGGACAGCTTAGAAAAACACATTGTGCGCCATGGGAGGCCACCTCCCTGTAAAAAGCAGTCCCAAGCCAGACTAAATTGATAGCCATAAGTAATTGGATAATTGCATCACAGGCATCCTTTTTGTGATTGATCCATTTGGAATATCTTACCCTCTGTGATGTTTTGGGGGTTTCTATGACAAGAGTCATAAGATCAATTTGGGATTAATAATGTACAGTACTGCCCATGTGAACAGTCTTTAATTTGTCTTGTGATTTTTAACTTATGAGGCAAGAAGGGTCTCTTCCTTTATCATTGCCTTTTAGGAAATTTTCCACATCTTTCAGTGTTTGAACTTACCTGTATTTGAGATCTACAGTTTTATGGTAAAGTTTGCACGAACCCTTAGGCCAGACTTTTCTGATCTCAAAGTCCCTTCTAGTCAATTTGCAGCTGCAGATAATCTGTTAACCTGATTTCTGCTTCAGTTGTAAATTTTATACTGCTTCTGTATAAAATGCCTTTATTCTCTATCTGTTCACCTTTTATAAGATGTCCTTCTTATTGTGAAAGAATGGAAGTCAAAGTTGACTCCTCATGGAAGCTACTCACTGGCAGGAGCCTGGATGGCTGGCAGAAAAATATGTTAGAAAGAAAATCTATTAAGGGAGAACATTGTTTAGGAACTGGTAATTGCTTTCACGGGATAGTTTTAAAAATGGGACAGGCTATCCTTCTGGAGCCCACAGTGAACAGAAAATTGTTCTCCCTATTTATGCCTGGAAGCATGGACTGCTACTTCTTACACAGACTGCTGTTTACTCTCTAGAAATATTTCCCCAAGCACCACACTGTAAAATAATACAGCATTCTGTGTTAAAGATGTCCAACTCTACATGTTATATTGTGAAAATGTGAATTTTTAAAAATTTTCTCTGGTTAAAACTTGCCATTCTTTCTCCTCTATTCCAAAGTCATTTTTGTTCAGTGGAATAGAGACTCCAGCATAGTGTTAACCTGCTCAGTTAAAATATAATTAACAACAGTAAATTTTGCCTTTAAATTTTCTTTTGTTGATAATACATGTATCTTATTAATGTGCTCATGTTGGAGAAGAATGTCCACATCTCACTGTTAAAAATGAAAAGAGAATTAGACTGTTGTTAAATGGTTACATGTAATGATTCCACTTGCAGTACATAACAGGAAATAATTTTGAGGGATTATTTTTTAGATAATTACCTTTCCTTTAAGATACCTGATACAGTATAGTAAAGAATCAGTTATCATTATATCAATAATAGCACTTGGGAGACAGCAAGTCACCAAGAAACTTAATTTCCATTTAAAATTTTATTTTATTTATAAGATTAATCTGCAATCTCAAATACTACAGTTTTTTCTTAGATGGCCAAAATGTTTTCAACAGAGTTTTTAAATGGAAAGTTTAAATTACTGTGACTATTCACTGTAATTTAGAAAAGACATTAGTGCACTGATAACATTTTTGACACACACGTTTCATCCGACTATCACAGTAATCAGACTTGAAGTTTTTGGAGTTCCTTAATGGGGATGAAAACTGAGTTAAATTAAAATATGTATTTAGAACCATTAAAAACCATATTAAATTGTGGGTTAAGGCTGACTCAATTGGTTTAAGGAATTTTTATAGGTATATAAGATAAATTTTCACAGATTAAGTTTATTCCAGAGAAAATAGAAAATTCTTTTGAAGTTTTTTTTTTTTTTTTTTGCCTTTTTTCTGAATTTTAATGTCTAAGGCAAAATTTAGAAAATAAGATGGCCTGCAGTAGCTTCAAAGTTGCTAGGTGTGTTGACCATTTCCAGGTCTTTTATCTAGTGTAGTTAAGGGAAAGCCTTGAGAAGTTTGGCTTCAAGTTTCTATTTTATACTATTCAAGACAAAAGCGCATGTTCCTTATAGGCTAATGCTAAGTTTTCAGAAATGGCTAAAAATGTACAGAAAACAGTAAATCATTGTTTATTCAGATTCACTTCTTGATAGATGAAGACTCAAAAATATTTAAAATTAAATTTAAATTTACTACTTCAAGCATCAGTAATAGCCAGATACTTCTGAGTCTTAAAAGCAAAACAATTGATCACATCCCAAATATATAAAAATTTTAGTGCCTTTGTGGTTGGGATGGTTCTTAAAAACTCTGTATATAATTAAGGCACAGAATTGTCTGTAAGGTCTTGAATCTGGCTAAAATATAGTAGTTGTATATATTGAAATTTTGAAGCATAACTGGCCAGTGTCTAGTTAGAATCTATGAGGCCTCCCTTTTGCAGTTGTAGACTAGAATGTAACAGTTCTTGGTGCCTTCAAGGGTTACCTTTCAGTGGCTTAGAGGTGCTGTTTCAAGCACGATTTAGACTAGGGTTGAACCACTCATTGCTCAAATCATTGGTGTGCTCAGATATTATAAAACATAACCAGATCAGTCCACAAGTAAGAGTTTAGATCTACTAAAGGAGATGGAATTGGGCCAGGAACAGTGGCTCACACCTGTAATCCTGCCACTTTGGAAGGCCAAGGCAGGAGGATCCCTTGAGGTCAGGAGTTCAAGACCAGCCTGAGCAAGAGCAAGACCTCCATCTCTATGAAAAAATAGGAAAATTAGCCACGTGTGGTGGCGCATGCCTATAGTCCCAGCTACTTGGGAGGCTGAGGCAGGAGGATCCCTCGAGCCCAAGAGTTTGAGATTGCAGTGAGCTATCATGATGCCACTGCATTCTAGCCAGGCAACAAGAGTGAGATCTTGTCTCAAAAAATAAGTGAATAAAAATTTTTTTAAAAAGAAAATAGAATTAGACTTTTTAGAGTATAATGGTATATTTTGGTATCATTGAGTAAAACAACAAATTAGAGCAAATATAATGAAGACATTCTTGGTATCGAGTAAATTTTGCTGTGATCTTTATACTCTAAAAAATAATTTTTCCTTTTTTTTTTTTAATTTTTATTTTTTTGAGACAGAGTTTCACTCTGTTGCCCAGGCTAGAGTGCCGTGGTATCAGCCTAGCTCACAGCAACCTCAAACTCCTGGGCTCAGGCGATCCTCCTGACTCAGCCTCCCAAGTAGCTGGGACTATAGGCATGTGCCACCATGCCCAGCTAATTGTTTTCTATATGTATTTTTAGCTATCCAGCTAGTTTCTTTCTATTTTTTTAGTAGAGACGGGGGTCTCGCTCTTGCTCAGGCTGGTCTCAAACTCCTGAGCTCAAGCAATCCTCCCGCCTCGGCCTCCCAGAGTGCTAGGATTACAGGTGTGAGCTACGTGCCCGGCCTTAATTTTTCCTTTTTGCAGTTGAAAAGAAACAGAAATTAAGTAGTAATAAGGGGTTAGTTTACCCTCTGGCCAAGGACTCAGTGGCTACTGATCTTAATTAGTTTGGGATCTTTAAAAAGCATACCGGACCCACAGTTCTAGGAATTGACCATAAATATTGCTGCTCATCACTCCTAGACAGGAATGCTATTTAGTGTCACTACCCAACTTAAGTGGATTACTCAAGGTGGAGGTGAACAAAGCTGCTATGTTAGTTGGCTTTCATGATATCCTTTATTTGCAAACTTCCAAAGAATCAAACATTTATGTTTCAAACCATCAATCCTATATATCCAACTTTAGGAAGTTGCTCTTACAAATGGGACTTTTTCTGTTGGCCTGTTTTCTACCCATTCACATTAATTTAGCTGTTTTTCATTATGCCATTTGTCAAGATAGCATTGGGCCATCTTATTTCCCTTTTGAGCACCTTTTAATGAAAACATATTTTATGTGTAAAATTAGGGTAAATTAGATTAATGAACCACAGATTTGGCTTACTGTTTTAAAATGCATTAACCCTCCATAGAACAATATGCAGCAGTACCCAAGGTTGAAAAGAGGTAGCAGGGAAAACAAACTTACTGTTTTATATATAATGAAACCCACCCTCTCTTGCCCTCTAATGATATGTTTACATTGTTTGGTTATTGTACAGCTTTTATCATGGTATTAACAGTATTATTAAACTGAAGGCATAAGGCAGTATCATACTTTCAGCTGATGTGGGCTCCTCCAGTTTTATCTGTATGTTACTCATTTGAGGACTTTGTACTGCAAGGGCTTAGGAATAGTGCTGTGAGACAGCTTCCAGAGAGGTTTGCAAACTTTTGGTTTTCCTCTCAAATCCATTGTAGCAGTTTCAGATGATTTTGTGGATAATGGATGTTTAGTCTACCATTCGCTGTGTATTGACACAATTTTAATTTTCAATGTTTACTCATAAACTGTTTACTTTAGGAATAATGCAAAAACAACTGTTGTCCAGTAATGAAAATAACAATATGATAGGAAAATATTCTCATTGTGCTTTAAATGAGTCATTGCTTTATCTTATTTAGTATTTCATAGATTTGCATGACATGGTACACTCCTAATTATGCATTCTTTGGTTTCCAAATCTTAACCTAGGACTCTCAGTGTTAACTGACTGGTAGCCTAAGAAAGATCTTTTTCTGCCTGTTTCTCATTTTCCCCACTTTTTTGGGTAAATTATGCAAAAATCAGTGCTGTTTCTCATTTTCTGAATGAAGTAAAGCTCTTTTGGATAGCACAGCTTAACTTTATAGCTAGATAGAATGGCTATTAAGAATATTTTAAAAATCCAAATTTACCAAAATTATTTTATGAGAAATCATAAATCTAGTTTAGTAATAGTATATGCTTAATTTTGGACTTATTTTGGGGAAAATTGTTCAAATTGGGTTCTTTTAAGCTTATTTTAATCAGCTTAAAAGGAAGAAACTATAATACTTAGCTAATGAAAGCTGAGATGCTTTAATAAAAGCAGGAAATTCTTTAGAGCATTTTTTTCCTTTAAAAATGGGAGGAAGTTATGTCAAGATTTATACACAGGTAATCTGCAACATAAAATTTCGAAAATCCCTGACTTTTGTAGAATTCCCCTGTCAAATTCTCACTGACTTGTGTTAGAAGAGCTATCTTTTGCTTGAATTCTGATGGAAGAGTTTACTTCCTTTAAGGATATGAAAAATTCATTGGAAAGTATAATGTATGTACATTTCAAAGACTTTCAATTATCTGGACTGAAGGCACTGTTCTCACCATGGCCAGATGAATGGGAGTGTTCTGTACATGAATCATGCTTTATTTTAAATCAGGACATCACTTAAGTATTAATGTTGTGTGTACAGATTCTTGTTTTGGGATTTCTTTTTTGCCTAAATAAATGTTATAAATTTTATGTCAAATGTGTCTTGTCTACTTTGATTCTAGACACTTGCTTTCTGAAAAAGGCCAGTTTTACTGCAGAAGAAGTTTTTAGTACTGGAACATCATTCATCCATTTCCTTTTTTTCTCAAAGGTGACCTTGAACATCCATTTCCTTAAATACCTATGCTAAGTACTATTAAGTGTTGGAACTTATATAACGTATAAATCCTTCAGGGAACTTAAGTATAGTGGAGAAGAATAAATATTAAATAAACAGATAAATATTAACAGTATATTGCAGACCAGCCCACAGTGATTGTTATAGAGGCATAGAGTCTACACCTAATCCAGACTGGATACCCATCAGGTCAAGAAGACTTCCTGGAGAAAGTGATATAATATCTGGGTTGACGTTCACACAAGTATTGAGGTAATTAACCAATATAATGTATATCATTTAAGTGCATTTAGTGAGGGGAATTACCAAAAAAAGTATTGTCTGAGAACCCCAGGTACATGTATGTTTATAGTAGCATAAATGCAGATGTACAAAAAGGACATCTCTTCATTTATTGAGGAAGTGTCAACATTTTTACTTTCACACACAATGCTTACACAGTCAACCTTGTGATAATACATGTTCACAGAGTAAAATTTGCAAAAAATGAACTAGAGCTCTCTAAAAAAATTGACATAATTTATACCACCAGTATTGGAAATGATTCAAAGATGAAATACATAGTATAGCGAATTGTAAAAAACGCTGACGATTTAAAATAGTGGGAAAAAACGAAAGGAAAAAATTTAACATGAAAAAGTGTATTACAGGGGCCGGGCGCGGTGGCTCACGCCTGTAATCCTAGCACTCTGGGAGGCCGAGGTGGGCGGATCGTTTGAGCTCAGGAGTTCGAGACCAGCCTGAGCAAGAGCGAGACCCCATCTCTACTAAAAATAGAAAGAAATTATATGGACAGCTAAAAATATATATAGAAAAAATTAGCCGGGCATGGTGGTGCATGCCTGTAGTCCCAGCTACTCGGGAGGCTGAGACAGGAGGATCGCTTGAGCTCAGGAGTTTGAGGTTGCTGTGAGCTAGGCTGACGCCACGGCACTCACTCTAGCCTGGGCAACAGAGTGAGACTCTGTCTCAAAAAAAAAAAAAAAAAAAAAAAAGTGTATTATAGGGATAGATTATGGTCAATTGCACGGAGGCAGTCTGTAAGAGCTGATTTTCATGATCATTAAGAATATTTTGAAGTGGCTTTTTTCTTTTAGGGCATGGCTCTTGGAGAATACATTCACATTCATTTTCTACATGGTGCAGCTCTTTTTGAAATTATTCTGTGATACGATATACACCCACATGAGCATTCCCTGTTTTCCCATCTTCTGTGCCATCCTTCTATGTTGCTTTGGGTACTTGGAAATCCATTTCACGTGCACTCATATACAGACCATAAATTTGGCTGAAACTATACTGGTGGATCAAACAGCAACACTATTGTGTGTCTTCTTATCCCACCATGCACATAATTATTTTTGAACCAGTCAGTAACTTTGCTGGCTTCTTCAGGCAAATTCAGCTTTAATTCATTAAAAGATCCTAGAATTTCATCAGCTGGAAAGAATGCCAGTGCAGACAAATGACGAATTTTTAAAACTGAAGTTTTCATCCTTGCTGAATAGTGTGTCTAATCCGCTCATCTGAATTTTCTGCCAAATGCAAATAAAAATAATAACAAGGTCATAGTTCTGCCTAACATGATGCAAATAACGTAATATCCTGTGTACAACCAAAAATGCACTAATCCCTTCCCCAGAATTCAGTTTCAGGATTTTAACATTTGGGATTTTAATCTTTCAGGATTGTGATTTTGGGGATTTTAGACTTCAGGGATTTTGATCTTTCAAGATTTCAACATTTTGGATTATGGCATTCAGGGTTGTGTTTTAGGGATTATGATAGGCTCCCAGCCCTACTATGTGGTCTCATAGCACCCCATATGTGCTTTAGCACACTATTTCTCAAAACTCCCTACTGATTTTTTTTAAGAGATAGGGTCTCACTCTGTCACCAGGCTGGAGTGCAGTGGCATGATCACTGCTTGCTGCAGCCTCAAATGCCTGGGCTCAAGCAATCCTCCTGCCTTAGCTGGAGTAGCTGGAACTACAGGCATGTTACGTGCTCATTTAATTTTTATTATTTTTGTAGAGACGGGTTCTCACTATGTTGCCCAGGTTTGACCTGAACTCCTGGGCTCAAGCAATCCTCCCACTTCAGCCTCCCAAGAAGCCAGGACTACAGGTGTGTGCCACCATGCCCTGCAAGGGCAAGGACTTTGTCTAAATCAACATGATTTCTTTCTTTCCTTTAGTGTTAGTTCTTCACTTATAGAAGAATAATAAAAATATCACCCACTTCAAAGAATTGTATGAGAATTCATTGAATTGATGCTTCTAAAATGTTTATCCAGACACCTAGCACATAGATCTAAAAAAAAGATTGGCCAATATTATTACTATATATCTGTGATGGCTAAGTTTATGTGTCAATTTGGCTAGGCTGTGGTATCCAGATATTTGGTCAAACATTATTCTGGATGTTTCTATGAGGGTGTTTTTGGATGAGATTAACATTTAAATTGGCAGACTTTGAGTAAAGTAGTTTGCCCTCCATAATGTGGCAGGCCTCATCCAATCAATCAGTTGAGGATCTAAATAGAACAAAAGACTGGCTTCCCTGAGCAAGAAAGAATTCTCCAGCAAATGTCCTTCTACTTGAACAGCAACATTAGCAGTTCCTTGAGTCTCCAGCATGCCCCCCTCTTGCAGATTTTGGATTTGCCAGGTTCCATAATTGCATGAGTCAATTCCACACACACACACACGCCCCCTATTGGTTCTGTTTCTCTGTAGAATCCTCACTAATACAATATCAAACCTTTAAATATGGTGAAATTATTATGTACAATTTGTAAAAATGAAAATCTGAAGATAGGTAAGATTCCTATTACCCATTAAAAGTAGATGTTCCTTCATTTCAATATAAGATGAGACTAAGTTACTAAGAGCAGCAGCAACAAAGACAACAAAAGAAAAACTGGCTTAACAAAAAAGATAATAAGGAGAAAGAGGAAGAGGAGGAGGAGGAGGAAGAAGAGAAGAAATGCATTGGCTTACCCCTACCCTCCAGGTCATGGACCTCTCTCTGCTCTGAGCAAAGCCAGAGGGTAGGGTGTCCTGGCTCATGTGACTGACATGTACTGGCAGAGTCTAGCTCCTGCAATAACTGGATCTATATCTCAAAAATATCACCAGGGCCCAGTTTCTGTCTGTCTCTCAGAGTGTCTTCTCCATGGGGTTTCACTCTCAGACACCCAGGTATTACTATCTGCCATACATAGTCAGGAGGACAAATTCCTGTGGCTAATTTTTTGGGTGTTTTTTTTTTTTTTTTTTTTTGAGACAGGCACTTGCTCGTCGCCCTGCTAGAGTGCAGTGGTGTCATCATAGCTCACTGTAACCTCAAACTCTTAGACTCAAGTCATCCTCCCACCTCAGCCTCTGGAGTAGCTGGGACTACAGCCATGTTCTATCACCCCTGGCTAATTTTTCTATTTTTTGTAGAGGCGGGGTCTCCCTATGTTGCTCAGGCTCCTTTGCCTAATATTTAACCAAACAAGTTGTTGAGCTCTGTTGTATATAGTCATCACTTCAAAAAAAAAAAAGGAAAAAAGGAAAAGCCTCTCTCCCTTTCTCTATTCTTCCCCCTCCCACCCTCAAATTTTTTATTATGTTGATTGACTTAGTCTCTCTTGGCTAAAGTGTTCCTTTCCTGCCCATTACACTTCTATCTCCTATTACTCATCCTCAATCTGCATCATAAAAGTCCAATAAATGGGTCTATCTGCATAACTTCTCAAACTGATAAGAGGGAGCAAATGGTGGAAACCTTGAACACTCACATTAATCATTTTTGTCTCTTATAATTTAAGATTCTAATGCATTCTCAAAATTCAGCCGTTAGCCAGGCTCCAGCCTATGAAAGAGCAAGATGGCCGGAGTAACCATAAGAGCTCCTGACTTCCTTTGGAGCAGGCTTAGGGAGATGGCATCAGTGGCCAGATATTGCAGATGAATGGCTTACTCCTGTTCTTCCAGTAGGACAGCTGTTTAAGGGGACTGCTTCTGGAGTATCTCTCCTAGACTGAGATGTGAATCTAAGAGATAAGAACAACACATTATAAAAGGACACATTTATAATCACATACCTAGAATATGGGTGTCATATGTGAATATGGAGAACAAGGAATTACCAAACACATTTTCTACCTAAGTCTTGTCAATTCAGTCTTAAAGAAAGTCCTTCAAAACAGAAAGATTATGAATAATGAACCAAAATACTATGTTTAGCCCTCAAAACATCTTGTGAAGGAAGATAATTATCCTCCTTTTTGAGAAGAGGGGAAACCTACTGGGGCGAATGATTTGCCATGAATCACACAGATAGCAAATAGAGCAACTTGTAGATTAAATTTACACACTGTTGACACAGGAGTCCCCACTCTGTAGAATCCTTGCTGCTTTGTATAATTTCAGTAGAATATGAGGAAAAAGGTATAGTCAAAAGTCCTCCAAAATGACTTATAAAGTAAATCATGTTGTTTGTGGCTACTAGCAGTGGAGTTACAGGGTCTTCTTTAAAGATCTGTGGGAACAGATCAACTATAGGACTTAGGATCAATCAATTAGCACCCTGGGCCAAGCACTATTGTAAGGGTTCTATAATTTTATTATTATTATTATTTTTTTTTTTTTGAGACAGAGTCTCACTTTGTTGCCCAGGCTAGAGTGAGTGCGTCAGCCTAGCTCACAGCAACCTCAAACTCCTGGGCTCAAGCGATCCTCCTGCCTCAGCCTCCCGAGTAGCTGGGACTACAGGCATGCGCCACTATGCCCGGCTAATTTTTCTATATATATATTTTTAGTTGTCCATATAGTTTTTTTCTATTTTTAGTAGAGACGGGGTCTCGCTCTTGCTCAGGCTGGTCTCGAACTCCTGACCTTGAGCGATCCACCCGCCTCGGCCTCCCAGAGTGCTAGGATTACAGGCGTGAGCCACCGCGCCCGGCCATGGTTCTATAATTTTAAATACCACTAGTGATTCAGTAGATTCCAATGACTGACTTGGAATTCTAATGTAGCCAAAGAGCATATCAAGGCAAGCCCTATGCTAACTCTTGCTCAGTATATTTTCTCAGCTAAGCTTTGCAACAACCTTTTAAAGAAGATAACTATTTCATGTTCAGTATAAGGAAATCGTGAGCTAGTGAATAATTCTGCCAAGGTTACAAGCTATTAGGTGTCAGAGTCACACATCAGACTCTATCAGTTTCTGAAATCTACACTTTTAATCATGGTGCTAAAAGGGGGAAGAATCCAATTTAACCCTCAAGGCCGGTCTCAAACACCATTCCCACACACACTTTTTGCCTATCTCAAAGAACTGACCCCACTGACAACTTTCCAAGTTTATGATTTTTCAGCCTCACCTCTGTTGTTATTGTAGGGGCTCCTACACTAACACATAAGATTTTTACAGAGCAGAAAATTTCCTTTCAAAAATATGATGCTGAAGAGACCACCAACCCACCAAGCTGATAAAGAGATTATTTCAAAGTGAAAACATCTGAGCTGTGGAAAATGCAGAAAGAAATTTTTATCTGAATTTTCCTTTTCTAACTAGAAGAGAGCTTTGTAAGAGTCAGCTGCCACAACCTTCCCCTCTGGGGAGGTCTCCAGTCTTGGAGACACTGACCTTGGACACCAGGACATTCAAAAAAGCTTGTATAAACGGGACTCATCAGAACCTTCCATCTTTTGAGCCTTAAGCACCACCCCCTTCTCCTTATTAAGTCAGTAAATAAACCTTTACTCCTAGCTGTTCTAGGAGCTTCTCTTACCATGGGGTTCTCCCACAAGTGTAATAAATTTTTCTTCTGTTAATCTATTGTTAATTAATTCATAGGCCTCCAACTAGTTGTACCTAAATTGGTAGAGAAGTTGTTTTTCCCTCCCAAAAGGGCTCAATAAATAAAAAAAAATTAACAACAGCTGGGGGCAATGGCTCACGCCTGTAATCCTAGCACTCTGGGAGGCTAAGGTGGGAGGATCGCTTGAGCTCAGGTGTTGAGACCAGCCTTAGCCCTGAGCAAGAGAAGACCCAGTCTCTACTAAAAATAGAAAATATTAGCCGGGCAACTAAAAATAGAAACAAAAAATTAGGCAGTTGTTGGTGGGTGCCTGTAGTCCCAGCTACTCGGGAGGCTGAGGCAGGAGGATTGCTTGAGCCCAGGAGTTTGAGGTTGCTGTGAGCTAGGCTGACACCATGGTACTCTGGCCCAGGCAACAGAGAGAGAATTGGTCTCAAAAAAAAAAAAAAAAAATTAACACCATTAAATAGGAATATAATGTTAAAATAAAGGATGGTCTTTTATTTATTTTTTTGAGACAGAGTCTCACTCTGTTGCCCAGGCTAGAGTGCCATGGCGTCAGCCCAGCTCACAGCAACCTCAAACTCCTGGGCTCAAGCAAGCCTCCTGCCTCAGCCTCCCGAGTAGCTGGGACTACAGGCATGCACCACCATACCCGGCTAATCTTTTCCATATATTTTTAGTTGTCCGGATAATTTCTTTCTATTTTTAGTAGAGACGGGGTCTCGCTCTTGATCAGGCTGGTCTTGAACTCCTGATCTCAAACGATCTGCCCACCTCGGCCTCCCAGAGTGCTAGGATTACAGGCATGAGCCACCGTGCCCGGCCAAGGATAGCCTTTTAAATGGGATGCATTTAGGGTTTTTTTTTTTTTAATGCTTCAGAGGTTTCATTGCAAAATTGGACATTGGTTCCTGTTCCTATTCGGTAAATCTATGTCACAGGATGAGCTAGGATTTTATATGCATATACGTGTGTGTGCGTGTGTGTGTGTGTGTGTGTGTGTATATATATGCATATATATATATATATATATATATAAACTTTTTAGCATCTTTCATTTCAAATTAGAATGCAGATTTGGAATTTAATGCCGCAGTCTCAACTGTGCATGTCAATAGTGGCTGAAACTGGAAAACATTTAAAAAAAAAAACAAAAAACCTTAAGTCATCCATACTTGTGATTTATTTAGTCTTCTAGTAGTTTGGAACAAAAAGTAAAGAATTTGCAAATACCACACCATCTAAACGCCTGTTTCAAATGAAACATTAGCCTTCACCTTGCAAAATAATTTCTTTATAATTAAGTAAATCACAGCAGAAGACCCATGTCAGTTGCTTCTTTCTTCCTGGAGAAGTTGGCAGGATAACTGCATCCTAGGGGCTTATCTGTGTTGAATCTGAGAGGTGGAACACCAACAAAAAAGAGTGTCCTTTTCCATTCCAAATCACAGAGGTAATGAGTAGAGATACTCACATTTCAAGAATAGAGAAAGTGGCTGGATAAAAGAAGCAGGTCTACCTGCTCTAGAAGACAATATAGAGACACTTTCCAAGTCCTGGAGTTCAGAATTTTGTTTTTGAGACGAATATAAAAGCATCTAAAAGCCAAGGAAAAAGTTCTTCCTGTGATAAGCAGATGCACTCAGCCTCCAGGGGGCCGGCCCGCCCCGCCCAGAGGCCATTCTGCAGCAGCACTGCTCACTCTGCCATCTCTGCTTCTTTCCTTTAGTTTTATCTGTACCACTTACCCTTATTTTATTCATTTTCTGCCTTCCTAAGACAACTTAAGGACAGCAAGAGTCTATGAACAGCTTTAGGGAACCACTGCCCCAGCTAATTCTGTTGCCCAGGAGTGGTTTCTCTTTCTTTAGGAGTTCACTATTTCAGCATGTGACCTTTCACTGATAATCCTCCAGAGAGACCTCTGAACTCCGGGCTGAACCTTTCCTGTTCAAGGCTGTTCCACTCTGTAGTCTTCTGTGGTTCCTGTTCCTTCCTCCTTTTCTTGGATAGGCCCTTTCCATAATAAAGGTTTTAATGCTGATCACTACAATGGGAGAAATAAAGCAAGGCTAACAGACATAGATATGGGTAAATCACAAATCTTAATAGCTAGTCTTTGATTTTTTTCAAATATGATTTATCTTATCTAATTTTTTTTTTTCTTGAGACAGGGTCTCACCCTGTCACCTGGGCTAGAGTGCATCATAGCTCACTGCAGTCTCAAACTCAGGGCCTCAAGCCATCCTCTTGCCTGAGCCTCCAAAGTGGGAGGAGTACAGGTGTGAGCCACTGTGCCCAACTTTATTTAAATTTTAATTCATTAATTTCATAAATATTCCTAGGAAACTTATTGAACACATTAGGTGAAGGAGGGGAGGGAGTCCGAGAATTACAGAGATCCTCTGATGCAGCACCTTACTCCATTTTTCAGATGAGGACATTGATCCTCAGAAAGAGATAAAGACTTGTTAAAAGTCAACACATGATCTTTTCCTTTAGGAAGCATCCTATTTGAGAAGATGAAAATAACACATAGGGTGTTAGACACTCTTAGTACTTGAAATTCTGCAAGTTTTTTTTTTTTTTTTTCCTTTTTCTTTTCATTAGAGATGAAATCTCACTCTTGCTCAGGCTGGTCTTGAACTCCTGACCTCAAGGGACCCTCCTGCCTTAGGCCTCACAAAGTGTTAGGATTACAGGTGTGAGCCACCTTGCCAGGCCAAAATCCTACAAGTTTGGTGTTATTTTATTATCTCATTTTCCAGAAGAGGAAACTGAAGGTCATAGGTTAAGCAACTGCCTAAAGGAGAAGTGGAAGTGGCATTCGAATCCAGGCTCTTCTGACATCAAAGCCCATAATCTTTCCCCCATACTTCATGACAACAAAGCTTAAAAAATATTACAAAGTTCTTAAAGAAATCCAATCCTGATTTAAAGAGATATCAACTATGGTTCTCTAATTTAATTTCAGGTGTTTGATTTCTTTAAACTTCCCAACTTTGTATCTGTGCTATTCTTCCCCTACCTATTGAAGAGGGTAGGGCATGTTGGTCAAGGCTTTCTAGAAGAAATGACACCTCAGTGAGACCAGAAGGATTAGTAGAAAGTACTCAGTAAGGTGAGGTAGAGTGGAGAACAGAATGTGCAAAAGTACATTTCTAGAAATAAAATAATTTCCATACATAATGATCAAAGGAAAGGTTGTTACAGGGAAATACTAATGGTTTAAGCTAGAGACTTAACCAGGAGATAGATCATGAAGAATGACCTAACACCACCCTAAGGCTGGGCACGGTGGCTGGAACCCATAATTCCAGCACTTTGGGAAGCTGACGCAGGAGGCTTGAGGCCAGGATCTGGGCAACATAGCAAGACCCCATCTCTACAAAAAATTAAAAAATTAGCTGGGGCCGGGTGTGGTGGCTCACACCTGTAATCCTAGCACTCTGGGAGGCCGAGGCGGGTGGATCGCTGGAGGTCAGGAGTTCGAGACCAGCCTGAGCAAGAGCGAGACCCCGTCTCTACTAAAAATAGAAAGAAATTATATGGACAACTAAAATATATATATACAAAAAATTAGCCGGGCATGGTGGCGCATGCCTGTAGTCCCAGCTACTCGGGAGGCTGAGACAGTAGGATCACTTAAGCCCAGGAGTTTGAGGTTGCTGTGAGCTAGGCTGACGCCACGGCACTCACTCTAGCCTGGGCAACAGAGTGAGACTCTGTCTCAAAAAAAAAAAAAAAAAATTAGCTGGGAGTGGTGTCACAGGCCTGTAGTCTTAGCTGCTTGGGAGGCTGAGGCAAGAGAATTGCCTGAGTCCAGGAGTTCCAGGATTGTGCCACCGCACTCCAGCCTGGAAACAGAGTGAGACCCTGTCTCTAAAAAGGAAAAATAAAAATCCTAAGAAGTTTGGGTTTCAACAATGGGGAGCCATGAAAGTGTTGTGTTTTTGTTTTGCTTTGTTTGAGACTGGGTGTCCCTCTGTCGCCTAGGCTTTAGTGCAGTGTCTCAATCATAGCTCATTTCAGCTTCAAACTCCTGGGCTCGAGTGATCCTCCTGCCTCAGTCTCCTGAGCAGCTGGGACTATAGGTGCACCAGCTAATAGCTACCATGCCCAGATAATTTAAAAAAAAAATGTTTTTGTAGAGATGGGGTCTCACTATGTTGGCCAGGCTGGTGTTGAACTCCTGGCCTCAAGGGATCCTCTTGCCTCAGCCTCCCAAAGTGCTGGGATGATAGGAGTGAGCCACCATGCCCAGCCTGGAAGTGTTCTAAATTGGGGACAAAGGTGATCAAATTTGTGTTTTAGGTAAAGCACTCACTGTAAGTGGGTCAAGGATTAGAATGAATGAGTCTAGAAACAGATTAGGATCATGGACTAAATCCTCAGAAAATGCTTGTTAAATTGAATTGGAAAACTGAAGAATAGGTAGGGGACAGCTGTACAGGACACTGGGGGAGGAAGGAGTAGAGAACAGATTTGCCACAATTTGCCTTCTCCTACATGGATGCAATCTTAGCTCTGATTTTGGGGAGAAACTAACCTCTGCAGCTACAATTTTTTTTTTCCCACATAGCCATTTCATGTATTTTTCAATATATTTTTTCATTAAGGTATAAGTGACATGTAAAAATTCTAAGGCGGGTGCTGTGGCACATACCTGTAGTTCCAGCTACTCAGGAGGCTGAGGCAAGAAGATAGCTTGAGCCCAGAAACTGGAGTCCAGCTTGGTCAACATGAGGAGATTCCATCTCTAAAAAAATTTTTTTTGATCACTTTCTGTAAGTTAGGCATTGTTTTAAGCCTGGGATACAACAAAACAAAATTGATGCCCTAATGTAGCTTGCATTTTTTCCTAGTGGGAGGAGGCAGAAACTATGCAGAAATAAAATGAATATATAGCATGACAAATGGCAATGATCAGGAAAACAGACTAAGGGGGACAAGAAGTACAAGGAAGAGATGTCGACGGTGTTGAGCGTTGCTCTTTTAATTTATCAGCGTCAGGGAAGTCTTTACTGATAAGGCAACATTTGGACAAAAATTTGAAAGAAGAGGGCCAGCCATAAGGATAGCTAAAGTAAGAGAGATATCCATGAAGACAGCAAGGAGTCCAAAAGGGATGGAGTGGAATAAGCAAAGGGGAGAGTGGCTGGCAGAAGATGAGGTGGGAGAAGGAGGGCATGGGGAGAGTAAATTCTGTAGAATCTTGTAAAGCACCATGCTTAAGGCTTTTGTTCTATTCTGGGTGAGATGGGAAGCTATTGGATGGTTCTGGGCAGAGGGTGACATCAGTTTAAAATGATCACTCTAGCTACTGTATTGAGAATAGATTTTAATGGAACAAAGGTGTAGGCTGGGAAACCAGATAGGAGGATATTGTAAAAATCCAGGTGGGTAATGATAGGAATTGGACCAGGGTGGCAGTAACAGAACACGTAAGACATAGACAGTCTCTGTATATATTCTCAAAATAAAATCAACATGATTTCCTAACAGATAGAATGTGGGATATGAGAGAAAAAAAAAAAAAAGAGGAGTTAAGAATGACTTTCAAGGTTTTTGGCATAAGCAACTAAAAGGTAGGAGTTGTCATATACTGAAATGGACCAGAGAAGAATATTGGGGGTTTATTTTGGGGCATGGTGAGGCCTTCTAGATAACTAGGTGGATATGTTGAATAAACAGTGGGATAGTTCAAAGTGAAGAGCAGGCTAGATATATAAAATAGAGATACATCGGCAGGTAGATTGCTTTTAAAGTTATGAAACTGGGTAAGATCACCAAGAGAATGGATAGAGAAGAGGTGTATAAGTATTGAGTCCTGGAATACACGAAGATTTCAGTTGGGGCGAAGAGGAATCAGGAGGACGAGAAGGAGCAGACAATGAGGTTTAGGAGGAGAGAGAGAAAGAAGAAAGAGGAAGGGATAAGGGTTGGAGGAGGAGGACATGTGTTCTGGAAGCTGAGTGAGAAAAGTATTTTAGGGAAGAAGAAATGGGTTAAATGCCACTGAACAGCCAAATAAGACGAGGAATGAGAAGTGACCAATGAATTTAGCAACTTGGAAGTGGACAAGAATGGTTTAGCGGAGTTGCAGGGGTAAAAGACAAATGGTAGAATTGCAGACAGCAAGTACAGACCACATTTTGGAGAACTTTCCCAGTAAATGAGAGAGGAGATGGGGGCAATATCTGAAGAGAGAAATTGGGTCAAAAGAGGTATTTTTTTTTTAAACTATGAGAGAAATATCAGCTTATATAAATGCTGCTAGGAACAATCTAAGAAAGAGGGAAACATTGATAATGCAGGGGAAAGAAAGGACATTGCAGGATGATGTCTTTGAGTAAGCAAGAGGAGATGGGACCGGGGCACAAGTCCAGGGGTTGTCCACAGATGAGAGTATAAATAGGTCATGGTAAGAGGAGGGAACAAAAGGCAGAAAGTGTATACAGGTAGGAGAGTAGAAGTGATGGTGGGAGCTTGAGATGTTTTTTGATTGATTTTATTTTCTCAGTGAAAGAGGAAGGTGACAGTGTGGATGTGGGAGGTGTTGAAAGTCTTGGAGGAGAAAATATGTAATAGCTCAGTTTTAAAAAAGCATATTGATTGGATTTGCAGTTAGAAAACTCAGGTTTGACTTTCATGTGGGTCACTCATCAGCTGGATAAAAAATTTCTTTTTCTTTCTTTCCTTTTTTTTTTTTTTTTTGAGACAGGATCTAGCTCTGTCGCCTGGGCTAGAGTGCTAGAGTGTAGTGGCTTCATAATAGCTCACTGCAATCTCAAACACCAGGGCTCAAGCCATCCACCCAGCCAAAAATTTAACTTGTCTACTTAACTCTTTAGTTTTCCAGTTTCCTTGTGGGTAAAATGGGGATGATACCTACTGTACAGGGTTTTTTAAAATAAGAGGATTAAAGAATAAATGTGAAAGAAAAGCATTTTGCAAAGTACTCAGAAATAATTTAACATTTAAATCCAATCCACTTATCAAGGACTTGCCATGTGCCAGACATTGTAATGTGTTTTACATACATTATCTTATTTAATCTTCACATTAATCCCGTGAGACAAAGCATTCCCATCCCATTTTACTGATGAGGAAGTTGAGCTTCAGAGAAATCAAGAATCTTGCTCAAGGTTCACAATTTACCAGATGGCCGAGCTAGTGTTCCAATTTAGGGTTCAAACTCCAAGGCTCATACTCTTAAGAACTTTCTTTTTCTAAGGCATTATTTTCCCCTAAGTTAGCTAAAGTGTACTAATTTATCAGGTTTCTTTCTTGGAGCAAGTTATAAGGGTCTTCTTGCTACTTTTCAGGTAACAAGAAAGCTCAGTAGTCTTTTTTTCTAGTTACTTGCCAATATTTTGTATTCGTTTTACATTTGATTCATCCAATGTCGCCAGGAGTTGAAACAGAGAGGACTGTTATGAAAGAGGTTGTTGCTCCTAGATTTTTAGGAGCAAAGTCTTCGAAAAGTATATTTTAAAGTATTACAGCCTTTAAAACATATATTCTATTTCCCAGCTCCATAGAGCTGGTCCTCGGGAATGCCCCTAAAGGGGTGACAGGAATGTGCTAGCTATCAGGCCCTGAGATATGGGTTTGAGGGAGGTTGGTCTCAAAGGGGTGAGTAGGAGTTGGGTGTGTGGTTGGGCAGGTTAAGGCTAGTTTCTGGACTGGGGCGGCAGAAAAGAGGAGGACGGTTGGGGTCCCGCTGGGGGGGGGGGGTCGCCAGGATGGGGGCTGGAAACGGCGGCCCTGGGGGCGGGGCCTACGGCGGGCCGGCCCCCCCCGGGGGCGCGTGCGCGGTACCACACCCAGCGTTTCAAAAGCCCAGCGTCCCGGGTCACCACGAGAGTGGTGTGCTCGTTCGGCGTGATTGGCGTTGCTCAGCAGCCTCTGCCTGCTCTCGCGGGATCCGGGTCCCCGCTCGACGCCAGCTCTCTTTTCGACGCCCGGGCGGCGGGGGTCGCTATGGTTCACTTCTTGCACCCGGGGCTCTTGCCCCGGACCATCGTCCCTCCGGACGCTCAGAAGGATGCACTGGGCTGCTGCGTGGTGCAGGTGAGCACTGGCGTGGGGGCGGGGACGCGAACCTCGTGGCGACGCCCGACTCCCGCGAGCGCGGCAAGTTGTCCGGGACCCCGACCAGGGACTTGTTGGGGAGTTTGGCCGACGCGCGAGCGAAGTCTGTGGAGGCTGAGCCCCTGTCAGGCCCCCAGGCGTCGCCGGGGAAGTGCGTGGGGGAAGTGGACTGGGCGCTGGAGGGGAGTTTTTGGCCCGGGGCGCTTCGGCCTTCCGGCCGAGCGCTTTGACCTTGCACAGCTGAGAGTTGGCGCTGCGGGAGCAGAGACCCGCGGGACCCGGGCGAGCCGCTTCTCAGGTCTCCAGTTCTCACCTGTTGCAAAGGCAGCAACTCTTGCAGGGTCGTCTAAGCTTGGACGCAGGTGCTATGCGGGGCGCTCGGCTCGTCCTGTAGTGGAACGGTGTTGATTACTATTGTCATAATGAACCCAAATGCCCTAAACCTTGACTGTTTCCCCACGTGCGTGTGGACGTGGCCCTCCCCAGAGGCTGTGACCCAAGGCTTTAGCCCTCATGAGTCTGGAACAAACCCCCGAAAACTGAGATAACTTCAATTTCACGTGTTGTCCCCTCCCCCTTCCGAATGCGTGTTAAACTAAACTCTGAGGAAAAGGCAAACTAAAGGCCAAGCGCGGTGGCTCACACTTGTAATCCTAGCACTCTGGGAGGCCGAGGCGGGAGGATTGCTTGAGCTCAGGAGTTCGAGACCAGCCTGAGCAAGAGCGAGACACTGTCTCTACTAAATATAGAAAAATTAGCCGGGCGTGGTGGCGTTTGCCTGTAGTCCCAGCTATCTCAGAAGGCTGAGGCTGGAGGGATCGCTTGAGTCCAGGTTGCAGTGAGCGATGATGACGCCGCGCAGCGACGGAGCAAGCCCCTGGGGGGCGGGGGGGTGGGGAAGCAAGCCAAAATAATGTGTATTTAGCGCGTACTGTGTATGAAATACCTCTTTTCCGAAGTAATCCGGTAATCTCTAGTGTTTTGTGGACATTGCTGGTATCTGTTTTACTGATGTAGGGAAGTTGGGAGCCTTGAAACTTAGTTGATTTACTGGTGAACTTAAATTGACTTAAGCTGTTCTGACATCAGACCACATTTAACAGAGCCCCGAGGACGACCACCTGAGAACTCAAAAGGGTTGAGTGGTGAAAGCTCAACCCAAAATTAATACAGAACTATTCCGATTAAGGAACTATTCCCATTAAGGTTGTGCTGTACATATCAACGCCTTGTTGGATGACTTTTGTGCCCTGCAGAGATCTGGCCTGTGGCGTTTTGCACTTACTTGTTAGTGCCTTTGTCAAATTAAGGAAGCTTCCTTCTATTTCTAGTTTAAGATCATGAATGTGTGTTTTGTTAAAATTCTTTTTTGGCATTTATATTAAAGATCATATGAGAGTTCTTTTTTCTGTTAATGTTTATTTTTCATTTTTAAATTAATGTTTTTTTCTCTATTCTGAATTTCAGTGATTGAGAATTTAACTTTATATTCTGTGATTAAATCCTACCTGGTCATGATGTATTGTTAGTGATGTATTGCAGCATTTTATTCATATTTTTTGAGTATTTTCATGTACATGTTTATGAGGGATATTGCTCTCTAGAAATATATTATCTGGTTTTTAGTATCAGGATAATGCTGTCCTCAAAAATTGAATTGGGAAGTGTTCCCTCTTCTATTGTTTGAGTTTGTGTAGGATTGGTATTATTTCTTACCCAGGTGTTTAATAGAACTCACCAGTGCAGCCATCTGAGACCAGTTTCTTTGGGGGAATGTTTTTAATTCTGCTATGTATTACTATTATCTTTTTAATGCTTATGGTTTCTGCACATTCCCTCTTTTGGGTGTTCTTTTGTTCTGGATATTTCCTCTTTTGCTCCTAGGATTGGTAATTTGTGTTTTTTCTCCTTTTTTCTCCTTCTCTTGGTCACTGTACCCAGGGATTTAGTAATAGTATTAAATCTTTTTAAAGAGCCAACTTTTAGCCTTGATTATTTCCATTGCGCATCATTGTTCTCTTTTATTGATTTCTGCTTGTATCCTTATAATTTCCTTTCTTCTGTTCACTTTGTGTTTAAGTTTTATCTTTGTAAGGTGGAAACTTGGGTTATTAATTTTATGCCCTTGTAGTTTCCAATAGAAATATTTAGAGGTATACATTTCCTCTAACACTGCTTTGGTTAACTCCCATAAATTTTTATATATTGTACAAAATATTTTCTAGTTTCTGTTGTGATTTCTTCTTTGACCCATGGGATATTTGGAAGTATATTGCTTAGTTCCTAAATATTTGGGGATATTTTACGTATCTTTTTTGTTATTGATGTCTTACTCTCTTTTTGTTTTTTTTTTTTTGGTTTTGGTTTTTTTGGGTTTTTTGGGTTTTTTTTTTGGTAAAGATTGAGTCTCCCTATATTACCTGGCCTCAAGGGATCCTCCTACCTCAGCTTCCCAAAGTGCTGGGATTACAACCACACCCAGTTTGTTACTGACTTCTGTTGCATTGTTGTCAGAAATAATTCTGATTACAATCCATTTATATTTGTACATTTTTATATATTTAATGTTCCTGTTTTCAGTACTCATTTTTTTCCTAGATCCCAAATATCCATCTTGTATCATTGTTTTTCAGCTTAAAGAACTTCTTTTAATGTTTCTCACAGTATATATCTGTTGGCAACAAGTTTCTCTCTGCTTTTATCTGAGAATATCTTCTTTTTTTTTTTTTTTGGAGACAGAGTCTCGCTCTTTTGCCTGGGCCAGAGTGCCGTGGCGTCAGCCTAGCTCACAGCAACCTCAAACTCCTAGGCTTAAGCAATCCTTCTGCCTCAGCCTCCCGAGTAGCTGGAACTAAAGGCATGTGCCACCATGCCCGGCTAATTTTTTCTATATATTTTTAGCTGTCCAGACCATTTCTTTCTATTTTTAGTAGAGACGGGGTCTCTTGCTCAGGCTGGTCTCGAACTCCTAACCTCGAGTGATCCTCCCGCCTCGGCCTCCCAGAGTGCTAGGATTACAGGCGTGAGCCACCGTGCCCATCCTGAGAATGTCTTTATTTCATCTTCATTTTTGAAAAATACTATGTCTGTTTTCCCCCCATAACACTTAAAAAATGTCATTTTATTGTCTTGGTTTGCCTTGTTTCTGATGAAAATTCAGTGGTCATGCTTTTAACTGTGTCTAACTCCCCTCCTCCACCCCCTGGCAATCTTAAGATTTTTCTCATTATTATTGGTTTTTAGACATTTGCCATGTGGTTTCTCTTGTTTATTCTGCTCTGTGTCCATTTTGCTTTTGGGATCAGTGGGTTTATATTTTGCATGTAATTTGGACATTTTTGGACTTTTTTAAAAATGAAAACCATCAATTTTTTTTGTTTTTTGTACCCAGTGAATTAACTGTAATTTAACAAATATTAAACTACAAAGCAATTTTATAGGTTCTAAGTATAGGACATTGTCTTTGTTGGCTACTATTTCTTTAAAAATTTTTTCTTCACCACTCCTCTCTCTTTTTTTAATTTATTTGATAATATGGTAATTCAAAGAGGGTTTAGGAACTCGAGTGGCGCAATCGGTTAGCGCGCGGTACTTATACAAAGAGGGTTTAGTTTAGGGATTTTTTTCTGAAGATAATAAGGTGAGGTATGGAAAGCCACAGTAATATAGTATTCCATATTCAGCAGCAACAGCTGCACCTCCCAAAGGACCTTCCAGGAGAGAGAGGGATGAGTTTTAGAGGAGTGGTTGTGGGACAGAGCGAGCCCAGAACAATCTTACAGAGGGAGCTGGGGAAATACACTATAGTGGCTTGAATTGTGTCCCCCTAAGATATGTCCAAGTCTTAACCCTGGTACCAGTGAATCTGACCTTATTTGGAAATAGGGACTTTGCAGATATAATTAATTGAAGATCTTGATGGACTCATTGGATTTAGCAAGGTGGACCCTAAATGCAATGGACTGGTGGTAACCTTAAAGAGAGGGGGAGAGAGATTGGAGACCGAAGAAGGCCATGTGAAGATGAAGGCAGAAATTAGAGTTATGCTGCCAAAAGCCAGGAAGGCTAGGAGCCACCAGAAGCTGGAAGAGTAAAGTAAAGATTCTCCCTTAGAACCTTGGGAAAGGAGCGTGGCCCTGCTGACAGTTTGGAATCTATCCTCCAGAACTGTGAGAATAAATTTCTGTTGTTTTAAGCCTCCCATTTTGTGGTAATTTGTTGCAGTAGCCTTAGGAAACTAATACTGTACGTGTTCTAATTTCACTTTCCCTCCTTCTATCTTTGAGAGTTTCGTGTTCTCAGAACCAAACTGACAACCAGAGGGTAAGGGAATCTATTTAGAGGAGCCACACAGGTCACCTCCAGTAGTAGAACAGGGTGATGAAGGGTAAGGAGTGAGTCTAGGTGGGAAATAGATGACAAATGGGAGCTATCAGACACAGAGAGAGAACCAGTGGGGTTCGTTAATACATTGGATGTGTGTTTGTGTGGGGCTGTTGGTTGAAGACAAGGAAATGTGGCAAAGATTCAGCAACTGAATAGATGTGATTCTGTTTACCGAGCTGGGAAAGACTGGGGAAGTTCAATTTTGTATAAGACGAATTTGAAGTATTTGTGACACAGTTAAGTAGATAGGGAGGCAATTGGGTATCTAAGACTATCACTTAAAGAGAGATCTGACCTGGAGATGGTATCTGGAATTCATTGGCTTTATAGATAGTATAATATGTATGTATGTATGTATTTATGAGACAGGGTCTCGATCTGTTGTCTGGGCTAGAGTGCAGTGGAGTGGTCATAGTTCACTACAACCTCAGACTCCTGGCCTCAAGCAATCCTGCCTTTGGACCACGGGGGGATTGTAGTGACTTGAAAGAGATGTGGGGGCATCAACGAACTGTTGCATATTGAAGCCTCTGAGAAAGATACCTATCCTTCTGGCTTATCATTCTCTCTTCATGTCTAATACAGTGCTATGTCTTTCAAATATTTTTTAAATGAATGATGATCATTCTATCTTAGAGGACAAAGGGACTACAGATGCTCTTCAACTTATGATGGGGTACATCCCAGTAAACCCACCATAAGTTTAAAATACCATGTCAGAATTGCATTTAATACTCTTAACCTACTGAACATCATGGCTTAGCCTAGCCTGCCTTAAATATGCTGAGAACACTTATATTAGCCTACAGCTGGGCAAAATCATATAACACAAAGCTTATTTTATAACAAAGTGTTAAATGTTTGATGTACTTTATTGAATACTGTATTGAAAGTGAAAAACAGTGGTTGTTAACATATGCAGCTGAAAGCACACTGGGCCTGAAGAATGTTTGAAGCATTGAGCTAAAAGTGGCATTGCTAGATGATGGGGATGCTACAGTGACAGGGTCATCAATTTCTTTTCTTAGCGCTGGAGCACATCAACACTGTTGATGGTGTAGTAAGTAGACATAATGTTTTTCAGGAAGATACCATGTATTAGTTTACCCTTGCAGTCACATGGCTGGCGGGGAGCTGTGGTTCGCTGGTACTGTCATCGAAAGAATATGATACAGCATATCACTAGCCTGGGAAAAGATCAAAATTCAAAATCTGAAGTAGGGTTTCTACTGAATGGGTATCACTTTCACACTGTCATAAATAAGATGGTTTCATTACATATAAACTATTATTATTTTTTTTTTTTGAGACAGAGTATTGCTCTGCAGTGGGGTCATCATAGCTCACTACAACCTCAAACTCCTGGGCTCAAGCAATCTTCCTGCCCCAGCCTCCCAAGTAGCTGGGACTACAGGTGTGCACCAGCATTCCTGGCTAATTTTTTCTGTTGTTAATAGAGACAGGATCTTGTTCTTGCTCAGACTGGTCTTGAACTCCTGAGCCCAAGTGTTCCTCCCACCATGGCCTCCCCGAGTGTAGGATTACAGGTATGAGCCACTGCACCTGGCCTCATTACATACAAATTATTATTAAATAGGATGTATCTTCAGATATCCTTATCAAGTAGGATATGTATGGCATAATCAATTGTATGTTGAATTTTTGCAGATCTTTTCTAACAGAGTTTGTCTGGGGTTTGTTTGCTAGGAGGAGGCATCTCCCTACTCTTTGGTCAACATCTGCCTAAATGCCCTGATTGCTAACCTGGAGAAATTGTGTTCTGAAAGACCTGATGGAACACTGTGCCTTCCGGAACATTGGAGTTTCCCTCAGGAAGTAGCTGATCGGTTCCTTGGGGTGATGACTTGGCAAGGTAATGATAAGCCTCCTCTACAGTCTATTCTTTTTTTTTTTTTTTTTTTTTAAAGAGACAAGGTCTTGCTTTGTTGCCCAAGCTGGAGTACAGTGGTATGACATAGCTCTCTGCAACCTCCAACTCTTGGGCTCAAGCAATCCTCCTGCCTCAGCTTCCCAAGTAGCTGGGACTACAGGCTAATTTTTTCTTTTTTTTTGTAGTAGAGATGGGATCTTGCTCTTGCTCAGGCTGGTCACAAACTCCTGAGCTCAAGAAGTTCCTGGCCTCCCAGAGTGCTAGGATTACAGGGGTGAGCCCCCGTGGCCGGCCTAACATCATATTTTTAAAGTTAACCCATGTTGTAGCATGTATCAATGTATGAGTAGGTACATTCATACATTCATTCCGTTGTTGTTGTGGTTTTTTTTTTTTTTTTGGAAACAGGGTTTTGCTCTGTCATCCAGGCTGGAGTGCAGTGCAGTCACAGCTTGCTGCAGCCTTGATCTCCTGTGCTTAAGTGATCCTTTTGCCTCAGCCTTCTGAGTAGCTGAGACTTTAGGCACATGCCACCACACCTGGCCAATTTTTATTTTTATTTTTTTGTAGAGATGGGGTCTTGCTTTATTTTCCAGGCTGGTCTTAAACTCCTGGTCTCAACTGATCCTCTTGCCTTGGCCTCCCAAATTGCTGGGATTATAGGTGTGAGGCAACATGCCCTGCTACTTTTGCTTTTTTGTTTCTATGCAGTACCAATCCTTTCTACCATTTGTTTTAGTTTCAGTGCCCATATCATAGAAAGGTTCATGTCATAAAAAAAGTTAAAAGCAGTTCTGAGTGATCAGAACCCTTCTGCCAGATTGTTTGATGTCAGTTTGTTTTCTGGCATTGCTTCTTCTGTTTTCTTCCTCATTATCTGACACTGGCTCAGAAGCACTCATCTCCATCAAGTCATCTTCTGTTAATTCCTCTGGTGTGGTGTGTGTTAGCTCCTGAATTTCTCCAAGATCCCTATCTTGAAAACCTTCAGCATTTTTTTTTCTTCAATGTCCACAATCTCTTTCATGGTTTCCTTGATTTGCTCTGTCATAAGTTTTATGAAGTCACACACATTTGGACGCGATTTCAGGTTTGATGGCTTTATGGCTTTTTCTATAATATCATTGGGATTTTTTTTTTTTTTTTTTTTTTGAGAAAGAGTCTCACTCTGTTGCCCAGGCTAGAGTGCCGTGGCGTCAGCCTAACTCACAGCAACCTCAAACTCCTGGGCTCAAGCAATCCTCCTGCCTCAGCCTTCTCAGTAGCTGGGACTACAGGCATGCACCACCATGCCCGGCTAATTTTTTCTATATATATTTTTAGCTGTCCATATAATTTCTTTCTATTTTTAGTAGAGATGGGGTCTCCCTCTTGCTCAGGCTGGTCTCGAACTCCTGAGCTCAAACGATCCACCCGCCTCAGCCTCCTAGAGTGCTAGAATTACAGGCGTGAGCCACAGTGCCCGGCCTAGCAATGGGATCTTAAGTGGTGTAATTCTTCCAGACTTTCCTGATGTTCTCTCTGAGTTCTCTTCTATAGTGTTGACTATCATTTCTGTAGAATACCGTGTGTAATGAAAGTTAAAGGTGCTAATGACTGTCTTATCTAGAGCCTGAATTGGAAATGCTGTGTTTGGAGGCAGTAGGCAACTTTGACATCTTCAGCGTTAGAGGTGTGGGGTTCTTGGTAGGCAGTGGCATTGTCCAGTGACAAAAGAACTCTAAAAAGCACTCCCTTACTGGCAAGGTAACTTCCTGACTTCAGGAATAAAACATCAGTGGACTCAGTCCAGAAAAGTGTTCTTGTCCAGGCATTCTTGTTGTGTAACCAAAAGACAGGCAACTGGTGTTTATCTTTTCCCTTCAAGGCTCGAGGTTTAGCAGCTTTATAGACAAGGGCGGTCCAGATCATAAACCCGACTGCATTTGCACAAAACAGCAGAATTAGCCCATCCCTTTGTGCCTTGAATCCCGGTACTCCTCTTCCTTACTAATAAATGTCCTTTGTGGCATTTTTTCCAGAATAGGGCGCTTTTTTCCCCATCTGCATTAAAAGTCTGTTCAGGCAGATATCCCTTCTCCTTAATGATTTTCTTAATGGCATCTGGGAACTTGTCTGCTGCCTCCTCATTGGCAGAAGCTGCTTCTCCTGTTACCTTGACATTATTTTAAGCCAAACCCCTTTCTAAAGTTATCAAACTGTTCTTTGCTGGCATTAAATTGTCCAGCTTTAGATCCTTTTTACTTTCCTTTTGCTTTAAGTTGTCATATAATGACTTTGCTTTTTCTTGAATCATATTAGAGTCCATAGGTATTAGGGCAATCCTATACCCACATAGAAGCTGCATTTTCAGTATAAGACAAAAAGGTATTTTGCACAAAGTACAAGGTTTTCATGCCTGCTGGCATAGCTGCAGCAATGACTTCATGAATTTTTTTCTCTTTTCTTAAAATAGTCCTTAGGACTGTGTTCATTTACCTTGAAATGCTGGGCTGCAGCTGCATCCTCAGTCTATGTGGTACATATCAAGCAAGTCAGCTTTTTCTTGTAATGTCATTTTTCTCTGCTGCTTGGGAGCACTTCAGCATCACTAGTGCCACTTCATGTGGGTCCAGATCATATGGTGTTATTCAGGGTTTGTGGTATTACAGACTAAACATGATGAAAAATATGTGAGAACATGAGAGAGCACATTTTACTGCAACATGCAATTAACTGGAGAGATGAACTGCCCACCTGGAGATGATTAGCATCAGGTAACTTCACCGGATACTCCCAACACTTGAGCTCACTGAAATAGCAACAGGAGGTGGCTGTGAAATTATTATAGAAACAGTGCATGCAGTTATGATTTAATACTGCATCTTTATGTTCCTTTATGTTTTTCTTGACTACAAATGGTGCTGTGTATGGTCTGTGTGTGTATATGTTTCAATGAATTTTAACTTTTTATAATAGATTTGAGTATACTTTATGGTAGTAAATGATAGACTAGTATATCTATGTTTTATGAATTCATGACATATATTTTTCTTAATTTTTTCAGCATTTGTAGGCTATGTTGTTCACCTGTGAGTTTTCAAATTGAGGCAAATCTCCAAAAGATTTTCCAATATATTTATTGAAAAAAATTCTTGTGTAAGTGGACCTGCACAGTTCAAGACCATGTTGTTCAAATGCCAGCCGTATGTATGGCTACATGTATCTCTGTGTGTGTGTGTGTGTGTGTGTGTATGTGTATGTGTTAAAGAAACTGGTCATTTGTTTTGTAAAGTTTTTCGGAATCTAGATTTTACCATTGTTTAACTGTACTGTGATTTTTACATGTTCCTCTGGTCCCTGTATTTCCTGTCAATTGGATGATAGAGGTAGATGTTTGATCAAATTTGGGTTCAGGGTGTTTTGGTGTGTGTTTTTGCTTGGTTTTATTTTTGTTGTTGCCCTGTGCTTCCTTCAGTGAGTTTATAAAGTCTAAACTGTCTGGTTGGTTTTTGTGATTATGGTGGCCACAGATGGATGATCATTGCCTAGATCCATTAAATTATCAGTTCTTGTAGATTTGACTTTTAGTGTTTATTACTCTCCTTGACCTTTCTGGCTTAGAATTGTTTTTCTGTTTTTTTCTTGTATTCTTGAATTACTCTTCCATAATTTCCTTCTGTTTTTCTGCCTGTGCCTTAAGTGTTTTCTGTTCCTTAAGGTTTTGTCTTGGATACCCTTCTCACTCTGCACACTACCTATGTGATTTTCCTTAGTTTAGTTAATCTCTTCTACTCTGATTCCCCAGAGATCCCAGCTCAGACCTTTATTCCAAGCTCCTGAATCATGTATCCTAATGCTTCCTTGGTGTCCTGCACTCTTCTCTGGGCTGCGGAGTCATCATATTCTTCTGGTTTTCTTCCTACCTCAGTGAATGCTGCTTGTCTTTTTATCCAGGTTCCCCTGAAAGGCAGTACAGATTGAAGGTTAAGAGCTCTGGCTCTGGAACCAGACTACCTGGGTTTGCACACTTTTTTGACTATTTATTAGGTAGGGTTTCTTGGGCCATTAACTTAACTTTTACATGCCTCACCTCATCTGTAGAATGATACTAATACTGGCTTTTATAGCAATTTAGAGAATTAATATATACAAAGTACTTAGAAAGTTCAGTTAGTTTTTATCATAGTTATCTTCCTCCTACTATCTGATTTTAAGTGTTGTTGCTCTCAATACTTGGTCCGTGTTCCTTTTCATCTCTTCCTGCATTCCCATGTTCTTCATCCCCATGGTTTTAAATATTGTCTTTATGCTGACTAAAGGTTTATATTCTGGTCTTACAGATTTCAAATATGTGGAATCTAGATGATCTTGTGGAGAGTCCTGATGATAGAATGACTATTTAGTCCTGTCTTGAGTTGTGGTGTGAGAGCTGGGCCCCTTATACCTCTCACTTCAATCTTTGGATGTCGGTCCCTGTGGGAAGGGAGTGTGAGCTTGCTGGGACAACTCTTCTTCAGCTAGGCAGTACCCATGGGTGAGAACTGTCAGCTGGTGGCACTCCCAGCAGCTGAAGTAGTAAGTCCTTTATTCCTAAGGGGGATGTAGATGACACATAACAGTATCCACCACACTCCTACCATTTCCCTTATCTCTGTAATGTGTTGGCCATGTACCTAGTGAATCTTTATTAGGATTCATTTTTGATTCTTCCTGTTTCTCCTCCCTGAGGTATGTTGAAACATTTTCTACCTTCAGAATATATATCTCAAGCTTTTCTTTTCCTCCTAACCCTTGTCACGTTAACACCATTCTGGTACATCTCCATTGACCTCCCAAGTGGTCTTCTCCCCTTCGCTTTTGCTCCTTGCCCAGCGCTGCTACACAGCAGAGAGCAATCCTCTTAAACCTTACCTGATCTTTCCACTCCTGTGTCACTCATTAAAGGCTTTCCATTGTACTAGATTCTCAACCTTTTTGGCACCAGGGACCAGTTTCGTGGAAGACAATTTTTCCACGGACTGGGGTGGGGCGGGGCGGTTTTGGGATGATTCAAGTGCACTACATTTATTATGCAGTCAAACCTCTCTGCTAATGATAATCTGTATTTGCAGCGGCTCCCCAGTGATAGAATCATCAGCTGCCTCAGCTCCCCCTCAGATCATCAGGCATTAGATTCTCATAAGGAGCACCCAACCCAGATCCCTACATGTGTGGTTTACAGTTTTCTGTTCTGTAGGGTTTGTGCTCCTGTGAGAATCTAATGCTGCCACTGATCTGACAGGAGGCAGAGCGTATGGGGTGATGTGATGGGGAGTAGCTATAAATACAAACGAAGCTTCATTTGCTAGGTAGGGGTCCTGCTAGGCTCCAGGGCCAGGGGTTGGGCACTATAGTACTAGGATACAATGCCAACTCTTGCGGTATCTGACTCTTGCCCTTGTCTCTATCATATCAGGTACTGATTTTCCCTTCACCAACTGTGTTTAGCCACACTGGTTTTCTTTCACAGAAAAAGCCAAGATGTTTCCCACATCAGGGATTTAGTTCTGGTAAAGGTAAAAGTTTGAATTTCCTAGCTTTTGTACAGGACTTTTACCATCCTCCTCACTCTCATTCCCAGCTATGCCTCCCCTTGCACACTATGTTTCTAGCAGTGCTAATCTACTTAGGGTCGTTAATACCAGGCACATATCACTACTGCATATACCACGCTATTGTACTTATTTATTTACCTGGTATGCCTTCCTGTACTAAATGCCTTGTGGTCATAAGTGTCTAATTACCTTGTGTGCCATTACTTAACGTGGGATCTCACATACAGAAGATCCTTAGTAAATTTTTGCTAAATGAAATCTAGTACAACCTATTCATTTTACAGATGAGGAAAATGAGGCCCAGAGAAGTGAGTGACTTGTGAAAGATCGTCCACTAATTTGGTTAAAGTAATCATTAGTAGTGTTTTTTGCCTATTGTGTATCCTGTACTTATCTACCTATTTTATTTTGTTATTAGTTTCTATGACAATGTTACTGGGGACAAAAAACTTTGAGCTCTGGAGTCAAACTGGGTTCAACTTCTGATTTTGCTATGAATGTTGACCTTGGGGAAGTTATTTAACTTCTTTAAGCTTCAGTTTCCTCAGCTAAATAGTAGTAGTACCAATAGTCTCTTTTATAGTATTAGTGCAAAGAGTAAATGAGATAATCTTAAAGGACAATGCCTGGCATAGAGTAAGTAGTAACTGTGGTCATTATTGATTGTTATTATCAGCATCTGTTCTTGTCATTGCCGCATTGCATCCTGGAAAGGCATGAGTTCTAGTTGTTATTACAGGCTGGTTCTGGTTCTCTTATAGGCAAGCTGACTGACAGAACGGCAAGCATTTTCCAAGGCAACCAAATGAAATTGAAGCTGGTCAACATCCAAAAAGCTAAAATCTCTACAGCTGCATTCATAAAAGCCTTCTGCCATCATAAGCTCGTTGAACTGGATGCTACTGCAGTACATGCTGACCTCCCAATCCCAGACATCATAAGTGGACTCTGCAGTAATAACTGGATCCAAGAAAACCTTCAGTGTCTCCTGTTAGACTCAACAAGCGTCCCTCAAGATTCAAGACTACTTTTCTTTGGTCAGCTCACTGGTCTTCGCATTTTAAGTGTTTTCAATGTTTGTTTTCATACTGAAGATCTGACTAATGTTTCTCACTTACCAAAACTGGAAAGCTTGGATATCTCCAACACTCTGGTCACTAACATCTCTGCATTGCTTACCTGTAAGGATCGACTCAAGTCTCTAACAATGCACTATCTGAAATGCCTGACCATGTCCAAATCACAAATTCTTGCAGTCATTAGAGAACTTAAATGTCTGCATCACCTTGATATTTCTGACCACAGGCAACTCAAATCAGACCTAGCTTTTCATTTGCTACAGGAGAAGGATATCCTGCCTAATGTCGTATCATTGGATATTTCTGGGGGCAGTTGCATCACTGATGGAGCTGTAGAACTGTTTGTACGGCAGCGGCCTACAATGCAATTTGTGGGACTACTGGCTACGGATGCTGGTTATTCTGACTTCTTTACTACAGAGCAAGGCTTGAGGGTTTGTGCTTATCCGAAATAAGTTTTGTTTAATGTATTCAAAATGTTATTAAGTTTTTGCTGTACACCAGAATCTATACTAGGGGTTAGGATTACAAAGACAAACAAAATCCTTAGCTCATCTAATAGTGTGTTTACCTACTATGTGGTAGGTTGTGGGAATGTAATGTTAAGATGTAGTCCCAGCCTCCATATTTTCTAGTCAACTTGATTATTACTATACATTACCTCCTATGTGCCAGATGCCATGCTGTACATATGCATTGTTTTCTCCTTTAATCCTCCCATTTTATGGGTGAGGAAATGCAAGTTCAGGAAGCTTTAGGTACTTACACACGGTCATGGAGCTGACTGTTAGATGGTAGAGCCAGATCTGTACCCAAGTGTTTATGATTCTAAAGCTTTTGTTCTTTACGTCTAATAAGAGCTAAATATAATTGATAAAGCAAGGTGATCAATATGACTCACATTATTTTTGGCCAGGGTATGACAAAAAGCGATTTTAAAAAGAGAACATAAGAGAGAAGTGAGCATTGCCAGAATAAGTTTACAGTTTCTCATTGTGTTTCTTTTCTATCTTTTTGTTTTTTGAGATAGGGTCTCCCTCTGTCACCTAAGCTAAAGTGCAGTGGCCACATCATAGCTTACAGCAACCTTAAACTCCTGGGCTCAAGTAATCCTCCTGCCTCAGCCTTCTGAGTAGCTGGGACTAGAGGCATGCACCACCATGCCTGGCTAATTTTTGCTATTTTCAGTAGAGATATGGTCTTGTTCTTGTTCAGGCTGGTCTCAAACTGACCTCAAGCAATCCTCCTGCCTTGGTCCCCCACAGTGCTAGGATTATAGGCGTGAGCCAGAGCACCCAGTATCATAGTGCTACTTTTGAATATATATTTAAATATGTATGGTCAGGAATATTTCATTGTTTTAAAAAAAACAGTGGTTCTTTATCTTGGTGTTGTACATTGTAATCACTCTGAAAGCTTACAAATACACCAATACCTATGTCCTATCCCTCAAAGATTCTGATTTAATTGGTCTGGAACATGGCCTGAGCATCAGAATTTTAGAAGGTAATTCTAATATGCTGCCAAGGTTCAGTGTCATTGCTTTAGAAGAACCCTTTCTTTATAATCATGCCTCCTGTAGTTCTTCCTAGGGGGAGAGGATAAAGTGATTTGTAGAGTCATTAGTTGTGTTCATATCTTACTCTTTCAATCTGAAAGTAGCAATTGTTTGTATTTTAAAGTCCTTTAATTTTCTGGTATTTCTAACAAGGATGAAAGCCATCAATTACATCCTTGAAATAGAGGTATAAACTGAACTTTTGGATTAAATATGTATAGTAGAGAGTTGTTTTTCAGGAATGTACAGTTAGGCTTATTTCAGATTAATAGCCTTTAATGTCATAATGATTAAAAGACAACAGTGATAACAAAAGATTTTAGTACACTTAACTCTTGGTGTATATACAGTAATATGGGACAAGTGCTGGAATACCTTTTAGGGGGATGAAGCATGTAGTTGAGATACTGTCAAAGCAAGTACACCAAAAGAAAATGAGAGAAGTTTTGTTTCAGTAAGCTTATCTGGTATATAAGTTTAGATCATTTTGAAATTTAAAATTACACATCATATATAGTGTTAGATATCATGGGGAGAGGGGAAACCACAATCTTCCCAGTACTAAGAACCTCTAAAGATCTTCAGCCCAATGTGGAGTGTCAGGTATGGTAAGTTTAAAAGGCATGTTTTAGAAAAACTTTTATTTAATGTGAGTATGTATGTGTCTTTCAAATCAGATGCAAAATATAGTAAGTATTTTTGTTGTTTGAGTTCATCAAAAAATTTGCTTACATGAAGATGGATAAAATAAGTTGGGTGAGGTGGCACACGCCTATAATCCTAGTATTCTGGGAGGCTGAGGTGAGAGGATTGCTTAAGGTCAGGAGTTCGAGACCAGCCTGAGCAAGAGTGAGAACCCATCCCTACTAAAAATAGAAAAATTAGCCAGGTGGTGTGGCTTCCACCTATAGTCCTAGCTAATTGAGGCTGAAGCAGGAGGATCACTTGAGCCCGGGAGGGTGATGTTGCAGTGAGCTATGATGACACCACTGCACTCTACCTGGGGTGACAGTGAGATGAGACTGTCTTAAAAGGATTAGTGAAAATGTTGAAACAAAAATGACTTGTTATTTCTGGCACCCAAAATGAGAATGGAATGGATGATATAGACTTAATGCCTTTAAAATTGATGGAAAGGGCACCATCGGTAAGTAATAAAAACTATGAGGAATTTTCATTTGCTAGGAAATACTTGTTCATCCACTGGTGGAGTATAGCAAGAATCCCTCCTCATGAAGATGGTTTTGTAGTGGCATCTGTGGGAAGCCAAGGAGAGAGAGGTTGATGCAGAAGCTAGCTGGTCATCTTGTTGATATTGCTGCAACTCATCCCTTTAGTTTCTCTTTCAGCTCTTACACCTGGATGATCACCTGGAGTTTTAAATTTGAGAATATATTCATTGTTTGGATTCTTAACGATGTTTAGGTTCTTAGGCAATCAATCTATGTATAGTACTTAAAAAACTTATTTCAAAATAATTTTTGATTTCAAGATCACTAGTTTTAAACATTTTGTCACATTTGTTTTTATATTCTCTCTACATGAGCACACATATACTTTTTTCCTGAGCCATTTGAGAGTAGGTTGCATATATCATGCCCCTTTATCTTGTGATACTTGAGTTTGTATTTCGTAAGAACCAGGATATTCTCCTTCATAACCACTGTAATTTATCATGTTTTAGGAAATTTAACATTGATATAATACTTTTATATAATTTATTATGTATATTCTAATGTTGATTGTCCCAATAATGCCCTTTATAAAATATTTTCCTTTTAGTTCAGGACCATATTGCACTCAGGTGTCATGTCTTATATATATATTAATTTTTTTAAAAAAAATATTGTTTTAGAAACAGGATCTTGCTATGTTGCCCAGGCTAGACTTGAACTCCTGAGCTCGAGCAATCTCCCACCTCAGCCTCCCAAGTATCTGGGACTACAGGTGCATGCCACAGCCCAGCTAATTGTGGTTTTTTATAATTTAATCTGGAAGAGTTTGTTAGTCTTTATTATTTCAGGAAATTATGGGGGTGCAAACATTTTGGTTACATCTTATGACTTTGCCATATCCCAACCATGATTTGAGACGTGCCCTTTCCTCCCCCACAACGCTCACTGCGTCCATTAGTTGTGAGTTTACTCACCCCCAACTTTCCACCCCCAAAGAATATTACTACTGTGTGAGTACCTTGGTGTTGACCAGTCAGTGCCGGTTTGATGGCGAGTACATGTGATGCCCATTCTTCCATTCTTGTGATACCTCACTTTGGAGGATGGGCTCAAGCTCTATCCAGGAAAATGTAGGAGGTGCTAGATCACTGTCGTTTTTTATAATTGAGTAGTATTCCATTGTATACATATACCATATTTTATTAATCCAGTCATGGATTGATGGGCACTTGGGTTGTTTCCACATCCTTGCAATAGTGAATTGTGCTACCATAAACATTTGAGTGCAGATGTCTTTATTATAGAATGACTTTTGTTCCTTTGGGTAGATGCCTAATAGTGCTGTTGCTGTATCAAATGGTAGTTCTACTTGTAGCTTTTTGAAGTATCTCCAAATTCTTTTCCACAGAGGTTGCACTAATTTGCAGTCCCACCAGCAGTGTTAGAGTGTTCCTTTCTCTCCACATCCTCGCCAGCATTTGTTGCTTTGGGATTTTTTGATAAAGGCCAATCTTCCTGGAGTTGGGTAATATCTCATTGTGATTTTGATTTGCATTTCCCTAATGATTAGAGATGTTGAGCATTTTTTTTATATGTTTGCTAGCCATTATTCTGTCTTCTTTTGAAAAGTTTCTGTTCATGTCCTTTGCCCATTTATTAATAGGGTTGTTTTATTTTTTTCTGGTTGATTTTTTTTTGAAGTTTGTTAGCTTTTATTTGTCGTTTTGTGGCATTGATATTTTTTGAAGAATACAAATCAACTTTGTTTTGTTGTCTTTTTTTGGAAGAATATTCCTCCTATTTGGTTTGTCTCATGTTTTCTTATAATTAGATTCAGGTTCTTCATCCCTATCAGGAATAACATATAAGGAATGTTACATCCTTATCAGGGTTTCACATCCAGAGGCACACAATAGCCCTCATTAGTGATGTTAGTTTTCATCACGTGGTCAAAGTATTGTCCATTTTTCTCTACTATAAGGATAATATTTTTCCTTTTGCAGCTAATAACCAATACATAAGTTATATAAGATATTTGAAGAGTGGGCAAATAATCTTGCTTCTTATCAAACTTCTGGATATACATTTAGTATCCATTGATGATTCTTGCCTGAACCAATATATATATATATATTTTTTTTTTCTTGAATCAGTCTTTTTTTTTTTTTTTTTTTTTTTGAGACAGAGTCTTGCTCTGTTTCCCGGGCTAGAGTGCCATGGCGTCAGCCTAGCTCACAGCAACCTCAAACTCCTGGGCTTAAGCAATCCTTCTGCCTCAGCCTCTCGAGTAGCTGGGACTACAGGCATGTGCCACCATGCCCAGCTAATTTTTTCTATTTTTAGTTGTTTGGCTAATTTCTTTCTATTTTTAGTAGAGACGGGTCTTACTCTTGCTCAGGCTGGTCTCGAACTCCTGAGCCCAAGCAATCCTCCCACCTCGACTTCCCAGAGTGCTAGGATTACAGGCGTGAGCCACCGCACCCGGCCTTCCCATTCTTTTTCATCCCCAGGTAGGTGTCTCTACCTGAAGTTCATATTCCCATTCTTTTTCTTTCTTTTAACAGCTTTATATTAATAGCACTCTTACATGTATATATCATAATATATCCAGCCAATCTCCTATGCATATGCAAATAATGGTGCAATGAATAACCTTGTCCATATATATTTTGATATTATTGGAGGTGAATCTGGGATTACTGGTTAAAGGGTGAAAACACACATAATTTTGTTAGATATTGTAAAATATACATCCCTCGAGCCTGTACCGTTTATGTCCACCAGCAATGTTTGATAGTGCTTGTTTTCCTATGATCTTGTCACAGAATGTATTTTTTCTTTTTTTTTCTTTTTTTTCAACATTTTTTTTTTTTTGAGACAGAGTCTGGCTCTGTTGCCCGGGCTAGAGTGCCGTGGCGTCAGCCTAGCTCACAGCAACCTCAAACTCCTGGGCTCAAGCGATCCTCCTGCCTCAGCCTCCCGAGTAGCTAGAACTACAGGCATGCACCACCATGCCCGGCTAATTTTTCTATATATACTTTTAGATGTCCATATAATTTCTTTCTATTTTTAGTAGAGACGGGGGTCTCGCTGTACCTCAGGCTGGTCTCGAACTCCTGAGCTCAAATGATCCACCTGCTGCAGCCTCCCAGAGTGCTAGGATTACAGGTGTGAGCCACCACGCCCGGCCACAGAATGTATTATTGAACTTTTGAATTTTTGCTAAGCTATGGGGGGAAAATAATAACCTCATGTATTATCTTTCTGTTGCAGTATACTTCATATAACAAAATTCACCACTGAAAAGTGTACATTCTGGTTTTTAGTATATTTACTATGTTCTGCCACTATCTAGTTCCAGAACATTTTCATCACTCCACAAAGAAACCCCATACTTTTTAGCAATTAGTTCCAATTCCTCCCTCCCCTCAATCCCTGGCAGCTGTTAATCTACTTTCTATCTCTATGGATTTGCCTATTCTGTACATTTCATGTAAACAAATCCTATGTGACCCTTTGTAACTGGCTTTTTGTACTTAGTATAATGTTTTCAAGGTTCATTTCATCTATCTTATAGCATGTAACTGTGCTTCATTCCTTCTTACGGCTGAACAATATTCCATTCTATGGATATACCATATTTTGTTGATCCGTCATCTGACAGACATTTGGGTTTGTGTTTTTTGGCTATTATGAATAATGCTGTTATGAAGATTTGTGTACGAGTTCTCGTCTGAACGTAGGTTTTCAGTTCTCTTGGGTGTGTACCTAGGAGTGGAATTGCTGGATCATATGGTAATTCTGTGTTTAACCTCTTTAGAAACTGCCAAACTTTTTCAAAGTGGCTATACCATTTTACATTCCCACCAGCAGGGTACTAGGGTTTCAGTTTCTCCATATCTTTGCCAACTTGTTGTCAAATTTTTTAATTATTGCCAAATTGGTATGAAGATGGTACCTCATTCTGGTTTGGATTTGCATTTCACCATCTTACCATGTGCTTATTGACTATTTGTATATCTTTGGAAAAAAGTCTGTTTAGATCTTTTGCCTGTTTTATAATTAGATTTTCTTTATGTATTTTGGATATCCTGTCTTTATCAGATATATGATAATACATATATTTTTCCCATTCCTATACATATTTTCATTTAATTTTCACTTTCTTGGTAATTTCTCTTGACTGAAAGTTTTAAATTTTAATGAAGTGTAATTTATGTATTTTTTTCTTGTGCTTTTATTGTCATTTAGAAGACTGTTACCTAATCAAATGTCATGAAGATTTATACTCGTGTTTCTTTCTTTTGATCCATTTTGAGTCAATTTTTGTGTATGGTGTGATGTAGGAATCCAACTACATTGCTTTGCATGTGGCTATCTAGTTGTCTCAGCCTGGTTTGTTGAAAAGATACTCTACCCCCATTGAGTGGTTTTGGCACAACTAATTGACTTGTGCAGTGGCGTGTGCCTGTAGTGCAGCTACTTGGGAGGCAGAGGTGGGAGGATTGCTTAAGCCCAGGAGTTTGAATCCAGCCTGGGCAACATTGCAAGCCCCCATCTCTTAAAAAAAATTAACTGACCTTAAATGTGTGGGCTTATCTTTGGTTTTTAAATCCTATTCCATTTGTCTATATGTCTGTCCTTACACCAGCACCACCCATAGTAGTCCTAACTTCTCTTTATGAGTAAAGTTGAACATTTTTTCGTGATCTGAAGTGCCATTATTGCTATGTATGTGTTAATCTCATATCTTTTGCCCATTTTTCTATGGAGGATTATTATAGAGTTTTCTTCCATATTTGAAATTTCTTTATGGTATAGATGTTCTCCCTTTTTTTGCAATACAGATTACAAATACAGGCAGTTCCCCGGGTTACGGGCACCCAGACTTACGGCGTTCCATATTTATGAACAGGCTTCTACGTTTATAATTAAATAATTAAATTGATAATTTGGGAACTAGTTCCCACACATGTAAACAAACCCACATGGCATAAGTGGTTCCTTGGCACCACATCTTGACACTAGCAGCTAGTCTCATTGTTCATATGGTAGCTTACGCACAGCATCACTTTTGTCTTTTTTATTTGATTTTGTGAGTCTGTGTTTACCTTTATGACCATGCCTCCAAAGTGAAAGTCCACTGCAAGTCCAGGTGAGCCTGCAGCAATGAGAAAGGTGTGACTGTCATGCAAATGAAAGTAGAAAGGCCAGATGCCATAATTCGTTGGGACAGCGGTAGGCTTCAGTCACTACTGGAGCGATTAGAAAGGATAAAGTGAAAATAATGGAGCATGGGAAAGGCAGTGCTGCAGTGAAGTCATCAATTACTACTAAGCATGATAGTGGATTAATTATTGAAATGGAAAGGTTATTGACTTGGTTAGAAGATTAAAATAAGCATAACATGAGCAACAAAATATTAGAAATTTAAATGGCAATTACATTTAAAATACCATCAAAATATGAAATATCTATAGATCAGTCTTAGTCTAACAAAATATGTGCAAATTTTTGTACACCAAAATATTGCTGAGAGAAAGATCTAAATAAATGCAGAGAAATACTAGATTCAAGAATCAGGAGACTAGCTGGGTGTGGTGACTCACGCCTGTAATACTAGCACTTTGGGAGGCTGAAGTGGGAGAATCACTTGAGGCCAGGAGTTCGAGACCAGTCTGGGTGACACAAGTCCTTGTCTCTATTAAAAAGAAAAAAAATTTTTTTTTAAAATTCTGTGTTGTCTTTCTGCTTTGCTTACTGGTGTTTTGCCATGCAAAATTTTTATGTTTACAAAGACCAACTTGTAAGTCTTTTACTACATTTGGAGTTTGAGTTATAGTTAAAAAGAGGAAATCACCTAGTTTTAATATTTGTATGATTTCGTTTTTTACAAAATATCTGATCCATTTGGAATTTATTCTTGTATATGATACAAGGAATTGATCTGATTTTTGCCATTTATTTTTTTAAAAGGTTATCCAGATAGTCAACACCATTTTTTTAAAAAAATCATACCTTTGGTCTAGTAATTTGAGATATCATCTATATCATATATGTAATTAGGTCTTTTCTTTGTCTTTCTTCCATTTTGACACTCACTTTTAAATCCTTTTTACTTCCTTCTGTTTTAAACTTTTCTTTCTCTTGTTTCCTGCCTTTCTTCCTCTTACTAAATTTTCATTCAAATCTATTTTCCCTTTAGCACCTTGTACTTAGTCTTCATGTTTGATGTGGTTTTATATTTTTCTTTCTTCCTGAATTTAATAAAATCCTGTTTCACCTTTTTGATGTTTGTGCTATTTTTTCATTTTCCAAAATTCTTATTGAGAATATTCCATTTTAAGTGCTCTTACAATTTTCCTTTTCATTGGTGTATGGTAAGAATTTGTCTCAGCTAATACTTGCATTTTCTGGTTTCTTATGATTGCTTTATATGGACTTGGTTTGAATCTTTATGTTTCTTGGCATTTAATTGACAGGGTTCCTAAATTTAAAAGCACTCTCCTGTCAATTTGGTAAAGTGAGATTTCTTCAATAGATGATGTTATTGGTAATGGTAGGGTGGAGAAGGGGTTGTTTTCATTTTGCAGGATCCTTAATTCTACCTCTTCCCCTTATTTTTTTCCTTTTCCTTCACTACCCAGGAATGTTGAAAACTGGATTATGTCTAGTTTTATTTAAATTCCTTGTTGATTGATTTCATGGTTTGGAGAGAGGATATATATGTATAGGGGAGTGAAGGGTTGGGAGTAGGAGGGATTCAGAATCAGGAGGCTACCATTATCCTTTAGATCTGAAGTATATGCATATATATATAGACTTCTTGGAATGTAGTCATTAGTAGCAAGGAAGAATTAATAATACTACTAAAAAAAAAGTCAACTCTTTTTTTTTTATTTTTATTTTGTGGCCTTTTTTCTTACTATCTTATGTGAGTATTGAGAAAACATACATTCATCATTGGTTGTTTAAAAATTTACATGTTACGTTCAGTGGAGGTCTTAACTGTAATATATTTGTAGGGAGATGGTTTTTGATTCTGACTCCACCACTTAATTGCTTTCTTATTATTAAGCAGCACAGTTCCCTTCTCCTGACCCATGTGTAAAAATGAGGTTGATCATAGCATTTATCTATTAGAATTATGATTAAATGATAACTTTGTCAAGTATCTGGAACACTTCATTGAACATCTGTTATTATTGAGGCCCCAAAAAGTCTGTGCTCGAAGATGATTGGGGAAACCTGACATCTTTGTTTTTCAGGTTGCTGGAGGAGCCAATATGAATCAGATTACAGAAGCACTGAGCAGATACAGGAACAGGTCATGTTTTATGAAGGAAGCCCTTTACAAGCTCTTTACAGAGACATTTTCAGTGCAAGTAACCATGCCTGCTATTTTAAAGGTAATTGCAGAAAGACAGTTTTTGTTACTACTACTTAAGTTGGTTCTATTAAAACATGTTCACTAAACACACCGAATACAATAACGTATATGCGTTATTCTATAGTGAGTCAAGTGCCCTCGTAGAGAAAAGAAAATGATGTTAAGCTTAGCTGCCAAATTGTCTCACTTTGCGCATCTGGATTTATGTGGAATCATTTTAAATGAAATAATTTTTTAAATTTGGTTTAAATAAGGGAATAATAGAGCACTGCACTATTTTGTCTAAAACAGGACCTACTAATCTATTAACATGAATTCACTTTGCCCTAGAAGTTTTTTCTTACTCGTTTATTCATTTATGTGTTCACTCTTGAAAATCATAACATCTATCTGATTTTCTGAAAGAAAGTAAGCCTAGAACAAAATAAAAACAATTGAAGATGGCCAAATCTGCCATTTAAAGTATTTTGTAAATAAAATAAAGTTACTATTATTGATCCTTTTTTTTTTTTTTTTTGAGACAGAGTCTCACTCTGTTGCCTAGGCTAGGGTGAGTGCCGTGGCGTCAGCCTAGCTCACAGCAACCTCAAACTCCTGGGCTCAAGCGATCCTACTGCCTCAGCCTCCCGAGTAGCTGGGACTACAGGCATGTGCCACCATGCCCGGCTAATTTTTTCTATATATATATTTTAGTTGGCCAGATAATTTCTTTCTATTTTTTTAGTAGAGATGGGGTCTCGCTCTTGCTCAGGCTGGTCTTGAACTCCTGACCTCGAGCGATCCACCCACCTCGGCCTCCCACAGTGCGAGGATTATAGGCATGAGCCACCGCGCCCGGCCACTATTATTGAGATAGCCAAACTTAACTATGGTTTAGGGAAGGATGAGTTTAAGTGTAATTGAAAGTATTAAGTGGTTTGGGAAAGAAAATTGCAGTTACTTATTTTTCTTTTATACATGTGTTTATTTGAAAATTGTAATTATTTAGAATTAAGTGAAACACGAAAGTGAAGGGTCTTAAGAAAAACCTTGTCTTTATTGTTTGTAATTCTTTGCAGTTCATTTAAAATATGGCTGTTTCTGCAGCATGGGGGATTAAATTTAGTCACAACTTAAAAGCAATACTGTATAAAGAAAAAATCTGGGCCTTTGTTTTCCATCTGTATTGAGATTGAATTAGATGTTCTAAAAGTCCTTTTCGTTAACTAAGATTCTCTGATTTTTGTGAAAAAATCAGATTTCTAAATTGCAGATGATTGCAATCTAATCAAACCCAAAGTGCAGTTTAGCAAGGTACAAAAAAAGTCATTTTCCATAGCAGAAGTATATGCCAGGTCTGTTTCTAGGCTTCATAAGTTCATGCAGCTGTCAAAGTTAAGGGGGTCTGGTCTCTTAACATCATGGTTTATGTAGTATCAGTAGATTCATCTCTGAGATGATTATCTCTATTTGATAGAGGAAACATGTTCCTGAATGTTAGTGCAGGTGGGATCTAAGCTTAGAACAATGCCCTTATTTTACATTTGTGTTCTAGGTCTTCCACAGTCTGGCTTTAAATTCCTTTTTTTTTTTTTTTTTTCCTGAGGCAGAGTCTCACTCTGTCACTCCTGTAGAGTGCAGTGGCATCATTGTAGCTCGCTGGAACCTCAAACTCCTGGGCTCAAGTGATCCTTCTGCCTCAGCCTCCCGAGTAGGTGGAACTACAGGTGTACACTGCAGCACCCAGCTAATTTTTCTGTTTTTAGTATAGATGGGGTCTCGTTCTTGCTCAGGCTGGTCTTAAACTCCTGAGCTCAAGCAGTCCTCCCACCTCGGCCTCCCAGAGTGCTGGGATTACAGGTACCTGCCTGGCCTAAATTACCTTTCTAATGTTTTGTGTTATCACTTTTCAAATTCTCCTCTGTTGTGGATTCGTCCCATCCTCTTGTCCACTTTGTCATTTTCCTTATCATACTTCCCTTCCGTGGGAATACCCTCTCCATTTTGCCCCTACTTCTCTCTCTCTTTTGGCCCTATTTCTCTCTCTTTCTGTCTAATCCTATCTGAGACCCTGCCTAGATGTGCTTTCGGCATGAAGCTTTTTGATTATCTACCGGAAGGGATCACTCCCTCGATAACTGCATCAGAAACCACTTTATTTGTACCTCTTTTAGGTTGCCTTTTTTTTTCTTTTTTTTTTTCTTTTTTTGGTTGAGACAGAGTCTCACTTTGTTGCCCAGGCTAGAGTGAGTGCCGTGGCGTCAGCTTAGCTCACAGCAACCTCAGACTCCTCGGCTTAAGTGATCCTACTGCCTCAGCCTCCCGAGTAGCTGGGACTACAGGCATGCGCCACTATGCCCGGCTAATTTTTTCTATATAGATTTTTAGTTGTCTGTATAATGTCTTTCTATTTTTTAGTAGAGACGGGGTCTCGCTCTTGCTCAGGCTGGTCTCGAACTCCTGACCTCAAGCGATCCACCCGCCTCGGCCTCCCAGAGTGCTAGGATTACAGGCGTGAGCCACCGCGCCCGGCCTTGCCTTTTTTTTTCAATTTTATGTTTTGGCATTCCTCACAGTGTTACTTGCTTACATACCCTATTTCTCTTAGAAGGCTTTCTGCTAATGAATAAATCTGAATCATGTTGTATCCACTGCAATGCCTATCACAATAGATGATTATGAAATTAATTTCATAGATAAGGAAATAGAGGTCCAGAGAGGGGAAGTGACTTGCCCAAAGTTAGACAGCTATAGTTAGTGACTGCATTTGGATTAGAAGGTATTGTTGCAATACCTTGATGTCCTAAAGAATAAATGCTAATAATAGGGAAAATCTGTTACTGTCTCAATGAGGAAATGTTTTGGCCAACCAAAATACATAAGACCGTATAAAGAATGTGAATGTTGTCATATGCCACTAAAAACAAGTTCATCTTCAGCTTGTGGCTGTAGGAATGAGGAATCATCCATTGGATTTGCCAGTACAGTTCACGGCCAGTGCTTGCGCTCTGAACTTAACACGCCAAGGCCTGGCCAGGGGGATGCCTGTTCGTCTATTGTCAGAGGTCACCTGTCTACTTTTCAAGGCTCTGAAAAACTTCCCCCATTACCAGCAGGTAATTTGAATTGAATATTCGTTTGTGCTCTTTTAACTTCAGGATAAATATATGAAAAATATGTATTATTTAATTCTGATTTTCCCTCCTGTTAGAGAAAGAGAATGAGTTTGCATTTGTTACAGAAAAAATAGTAAATATGGATAAGCAATGATGTTAACATTTTTTAAATCTCTCATAAACTAGTTATCCAGAAACATCTATTAACACTTCAGTATATCCTTTTAGGCTTAAAAATCTTGACTTCTACCTCACCCCATACATGAAAGTGAAGTTTGACTAGATGATAGATCTAAATATAAAAGCTAACACAATAAAAATTTTGTAAGAAAACAGAAAATATTTATGACCTCAGGGTAAGCAAAAATATCTTAGGATACAAAAAGCACACATCATGAAAGGAAAAAATGCAAGTTCATCAAAATTAAAAATTTTTTCTCTCACACACTTACACATGTGCACATACATATACAAACATTAAGAAAAATACTGTTTGGCACAAAAAGGAATGAAGTACTGATATATGCCACATGAACCTCAAAAACACATGCTGAGCAAAGTAAGCGAGACATGAAAAAACAGATAGTATATGATTCCATTTATGTGAAACCTTAAAAAAACTAATCTATAATGACTAATTTCTGGGACTGGGGTTTGCAAGGTCAGGATTGACTGGAAGGGGTCATAGTGGAGCTCTTTGGGATGATAGAAGTATTTTTATCTTGATCAAGGTGGTGGTTGCACGGGTGTATGAATTTGTCAAATCTAGTTCAAATGTGTACTTAAAATGGGAGTTGATTTTTTAAAAATACAGTTAGGAAGGTAGTTTTCGCCACTCATTTAAAAAAAATTCATATTTTACCTTCTCTTGAAAGTTCCTGCTCAACTCAGTCTTCATTCCTGAATAGCCACCATCAGTTATATAATATTATTAAATAAAAAACTTGAAGAGGGCCAGGTACTCAGTGAGCTCTCAATAAGAAAAGTTCATTGGTAGGACCTTCCAAATGTTTAGAACCTTTGTTTAGAATGGAGTGTGAAATTTGTTCAAACTATTTTTCTTTATTCTCTAAAAGTTACAGAAGAATTGTCTTCTCTCCTTAACCAATTCCAGGATTCTTGTGGATGTTCCATTTGACAGGCAAGTATAAAACTTGGTCATCTGATGGGGGTGTTGACCAGTGTTGCTCTGAGCAATGTTGGCTTTTGATTATTGAACACAAGGGCCTGGTTAAGGCTGGAATAAGGTGTTTTGGGAGAAGGCTCTATTGAGCCTCTTCCACAGAGAGGTGATTAGAAGTACCTGCTTGCAAATGTTATCTCCTAAAGCGATTCCAATACAGGGCAGTGGGTAAAAAACATAGGCTCTGGAGAGTCAAGCACACTTGGACTGAAGTTCTAGACCTTCCATTATCTTTGCTTGTAAGTTTCTTCATTTGTCAGTGTTTGTGCCTAGTTTAAGGAAGAACAGGCTATTCTAAAGAACATTAGTCATTGTTTTCATTACATAATTATTACTTTATTATTTAATAATAATTTTTAAAAATCATCATCATCATAGATATACCAGAGGGATTCCTCTTGAGGCCTTTGTAATCTTCCAGATTAGTGAGTTTACAAATATATAATAGTTGACTGTGTGTGGTGGCTCATGTCTGTAATCCTAGCACTTTGGGAGGCCAAGCTGGGAGGATTGCTTGAGGCCAGGAGTTTGAGACTAACCTGATCAAGAGCAAGGCCCCGTCTCACAGGAAAAATAGAATAATTAGCTGGGCGTGGTGTTGCACACCTGCAGTCCCAGCTACTCAGGAGACTGAGTCAGGAGGATCGCTTGAGCCCAAGAGTTTGAGGTTGCAGTGACCTACAGTGATGCCACTGCACTCTAGCCCAGGCAAGAGTGAGACTATGTCTCAAAAAAAATCCAAAAACAAAAATATTTATGATATCTGATGCAAAGAACAGAAAAATGAGGCACAAGCTGACATGAGCAAAGCCTCTGATTTGTGGGTACAGAGTTATTGGCTAAGCCACTTTCTAACCAAGTGATTTGTTTGCTGCAGAATTTTAGGTCTACAATTCAGTTTATAAATTACTACCTCTGTGGGGGCTCCCTTTCTTTTTCAGATCCATGATAGTAGAAAGTGAATGATAAGGTTTTTTGCTTGGATTTCTTTCTCCAAATCTTGTGCATTTTGCTCACATTCTTATTTGTCTACTCTCCTGTTCCCCTCCTGATCTTCTCCTGTCTTTGCCAAACGCTCTTGGTTTTCACAGCTGAGGCTTTAGAAGTCCAAGACTATCTTTGTTACAGGATTAGATGGGGAAAGCTAAGTGATTTCTGTCCTCCGCCCAAATCTATAGTTTCACAAACTTTATTTAATTGTGAGAAAAATAAATACTGCTTTTCAGGTTTGATGCAGCCAAGTTTGTTATGAGATGGCTCTGTAAGCATGAAAACCCCAAAATGCAAACAATGGCAGTGAGCATCACCTCTATTTTAGCCCTGCAGGTATGTGATTGCTTAAAGGCAAGATATCTGTCTCCCTAGTTTTTATAGAGTTCAAATATTTCACATTAGGCTTTCTGTTTGCTTCTAGCTCTCACCTGAGCAAACTGTACAACTGAAAGAAGAGCTCTTTGTGGCAGTTAAGGTAGGTTGATTGTCACTTTTTTTGTGCCTGGGAAAAAACAGCCTACAAAGTATCTGTTGTGGACTGGGCTCTGCCTGATTGTCACTTTTATAACTCTTTTGTTGTTGTTGTTGTTAAGTAAATTTATGACCATAGTTTAAAAAAAGTCATTCTAAAAGGACTAAATGAGATATCTGTAAAACATGCTCTCCATAAGAAACTTTCTACTCTTTTTTTTTGAGACAGAATCTCACTCTGTTGCCCAGGCTAGAGTGAGTGCCGTGGCGTCAGCCTAGCTCATAGCAACCTCAAACTCCTGAGCTCAAGCAATCCTACTGCCTCAGCCTTCCGAGTAGCTGGGACTAGAGGCATGCGCCACCATGCCCGGCTAATTTTTTCTATATATATATATATATATATATGTATATGTATGTTTATTTATTTATTTTTTTTTAGCTGTCCAAATCATTTCTTTCTGTTTTTAGTAGAGACGGGGTCTCGCTCTTGCTCAGGCTGGTCTCCAACTCCTGACCTGGAACGATCCTCCCAGCTCGGCCTCCCAGAGTGCTAGGATTATAGGCGTGAGCCACCATGCCTGGCCAGAAACTTTCTACTCTTAACAGCTACTTCTTTTGGAATTTACCTTCACATTTCTAAATATAATAAGATGCAGTTTCTTGATTTAACAGTTTTAGGTGTTATCAATTGGTTTTGCTGCTGTGGTAAAGAAGTATGTAGTTCTACATATTTCTACAAATTACATCCTCTTCCAGTCCCCAGCCAACGTATATCACAATTTTTAATAAATTGGTAATCAGTATTTACATTATAATCATGCTAATTGCTCATTAAAAGTTTACATAGTTTTATTTTGTACTTATTTTAGTTGACATTTGAGCCATCTTTTTTTTAAAGAGTCATTTATGTTTCCTGTAAACTGTCTATTCATGGCCTTTTGCATATTTTCTTTTGGGTGTTTGGCTTTTTTCCTACTTTATAGGATTTTCTTTAATACATTAAGGAAACAAGCCTTTGACCAAGATATTAGATGCATATATTTTTTTTTTAAAGAAGAGAGGGGGTCTCACTCTTGCTCAGGCTGCTCTCAAACTCCTGAGCTCAAGTGATCCTCCCGCCTCGGCCTCCCAGAGTGCTAGGATTACAGGTGTGAGCCACCATACGCAGCCAATTTTTTATTTTTATGTGGTTGAATCTATTCTTTTATGCCTTGGGGATCGATGGCACCCTTGTAAACTATTTCCCTCCTTCATGAACTGGTCTTAAAAATTCCTCGTATATGTTTTTAATCTATGTTTTCCTTTTTATTTAACATGTAAATATTTATTTGGAATTTTTTTTGAGATATAGAAGTCTTTTTTTTTTTTTTTTGAGACAGAGTCTTGCTCTGTTGCCTAGGCTAGAGTGCACTGGTATCATCATAGCTCACTGCAACCTCCAGCTTCTGGGCTCAAGAGATCCTCCTGCCTCAGCCTCCCTAGTAGCTGGGACCACAGGGGTGCACCACCATACTGGGCTAATTTTTCTATTTTTTTTTTTATAAAGATGGGGTCTCTGTGCTTGGTCAGGCTAATCTCAAACTTCTGACCTTAAGCGATCCTCCTGCCTCTGCCTTCCAGAGTGTTAGGATTATAGGCGTGAGCCACTACACCTGGCTGTAGGTTTTTATCGTTTCTTCTTGATGTATTTCCACTTGCCTCTGCACCATTATGAATAATTTGTTTTCTCTGCAGTTTTGTGGTGCCACCTGTATCATATTAAATTGTCCCATATATTTGCATCTATTTCTGGCCTTTATTCTGTTCCATTAATTTGTATGTCTATTTACTAACTTTATAAATGCTTTAATGTTTAAGGTCTGTCTTCAAGTTTCTTTCAGTTATTGTTATCTGCTTTTTCTATGTAGACATCTGTTTTTTCTATGTAGAATTGGCTTGTCTATTTCTAAGGAAAAAAATCTCATTTTCTTTGGGATTATGTTAAATTTATAGATTGGTGTACAAAAATTTATATCCTGTGATACTGATTTTTCCCCTAACTGAGAACAGGTTATGTTATTCCATTTATTCAAGTCTTTTATGTGCCCCAGAAGTATGTGGAAGTTTTCTTCATGTTGATATTGTATACTTCTTACATTTATTCCAAGGCTTTTACCTTTTGCACTGCTGTTACAAGGGGAATTTTATGAGTATTTAATATCCAGCCATTAGGTTTATTTTGTTCTATTAATCTGTGTATCTGTTTACAATAGAGATAAAAATCTAGAGTGATTTTGGATGTCTTAGTTACAGAGATGCTTGAAAATGTCAAGATGACAGTTTTGTTATATGGAGTGCAGCTGAGAGGAGTGGTCAGGGCCAGAGAAATAATCTGAGTCATCAGTTCTGATATTGGATGGGAAAATTTAGAATGCAGACTGTATAATATATAAAGAAAAGAAAAGGGCTGAAATTTTAGGAAGAATCTACATAGGTGCAAGCATACATAGTTTTAGTGTGCTTTGCTTTATTGCGCTTCATAGATAATTGTAATTTTTACAAATTGAAGATTTGTGGCAACCCTTTTTGGAGCAAGTCTACTGGTGCCATTTTTCTAATAGTATGTGCTCACTTTATGTTTCTGCCACATTTTGGTAATTCTGGCAGTATTTTAAACTTTTTTATTATTATATCTATTATGGTGATTGGTGATCTTTGATGATATTATAATTGTTTTTGGTTGCCACAAACTGTGCCCGTAGAAGATAGCAAACTTATTGATAAATGTTGTGTATGTTCTGACTGCTCCACCTACCAGCCATTCCCCCATCTCTCTTCCTCTCCTGGGGCTTCCCTATTCCCTGAGACACAACAATATTGAAATTAGTCCAGTTTAATATCCCTACAATGGTGTTTAAGTGTTCAAGTGAAAAGAATAGTCTCTCACTTTAAATCAAAAGCTAGAAATGATTGAATTTAGTGAAGAAGGCATGTCGGTAGCCCAGACAGGCTGAAAGCTAGGCCTGTTGCACCAGTTAGCCAAGTTGTGAATGCAAAGGAAAAGTTATTCAAAGAAATTAAAACAGGTATCTGTCATAGTAGTAATAGCTTATAGTTATAGTATTTTGAGTAGTATTCAGATAAAGTGTGTAAAGCATCTTACCATGGGCCTGGCCACAGTCACTACTTTCCAGGTCAGCCTTGCTTCCTCCTTTGCATTGCTCATTTATTTATTCATCTTATTGGCTGCCTAGGTGAGTATCCTATCTGCCACTCTTCTCCTCTTGACTCTGTCTCTCTCTCTAATTTTTTTTTTTTTAAAGAAACAGGGTCTCTGTCACCCAAGCTAAAGTACATTAGTATGATGATAGCACACTGTAACCTTGAACTCCTTGGTCTCAAGCCACCCTCCTGCCTCAGAGTTCCAAGTAGCTAGGATTACAGGTGCATGCCACCATGCCCAGCTAATTTTTCCATTTTTTTTAATAGAGATAGAGTCTTGCTCTTGTTCAGGCTAGTCTTAAGCTGCCTGGCCTCAAGTGATCTTTCCACCAATGCCTCCCAAAGTGCTGGGATTACAGGTGTGTGAGCCACCGCACCTGGCTAGTGATGAACTTTCTTGACACGTTCTCTCCTGATTGGGCAAAATATTTGAGGTGGTTAACAGACAAATGATGATTTGTTTGGTGCTGTTATATTTTATGTATCTTTTCATTAGGTGATTAAAGTGAAAATAATTGTCTTTCTCCTTTCACATGCTTGAAAGTCTACTATGCTTGAAAGAAATCATAAATAGTAGCTTAGCTTGTGTCTGGAAATTTTCTTTCTTTCTTTTTTTTTTTTTTTTTTTTTTGAGGCAGAGTCCCACTCTGTCACCGTGGCTAGAGCGCCGTGGCATCAGCCTAACTCACAGCACCCTGAAACTCCTGGGCTCAAGCAAGCCTCTTGCCTCAGCCTCCCAAGTAGCTGGGACTACAGGCATGCGCCACCATGCCCGGCTAATTTTTTCTATATATTTTTAGATGTCCAGCTAATTTCTTTCTATTTTTTAGTAGAAACAGGGTCTCGCTCTTGCTCAGGCTGGTCTCGAACTCCTGACCTTGAGTGATCCTCCTGCCTCGGCCTCCCAAAGTGCTAGGATTACAGGCATGAGCCACCGCACTCAGCCCTGGAAATTTTCTGATCTAAAATGGTACATTGAAATTCATTAAAACGAGACAAAGGTTTCCTCAAGATGTAAGGTTATATGGTTATAACACTGGCCTTATGTTCTATCCCTATGGATCTGCTCAGTGGCCTAGAACAGCAGACTTTTTCTTGCCCCAAACTTTGCCAGGCATGTGCTTCTTCCCACCCACGAACACTATTCCTGCATGTGCCCATTTCTTACCTGGCTGGCCTGTCCTCTTTTTCTTCTGGCCTCAGTTTACATATTACCTTTGTATAGAGGTTTCCTTCTCCCACCCTTTTTAAAGTCAATTCTTAGGCTTTTATGTGTTTCTGTCAGAGCTTTTACCAGCACTTAAAATTCTTTAATTTAGTTGAGAAAAACCAACTTTTTCTTTTTGTCTGCCTCTCCTACCTGAATGAATGTCTCACTTACAGAAAAGGTTTTGACTAAGCATTCTGAATAAATAAAGAGTGGAATAGCTAATATGTACTGGATTGTGAACTTTATTACCAAGTGCCAAAACTTGGACTAAGTGCTCATTAAGCTTTAATTTTTTGTTTTTATCATTTAATCCTCATAAAGACTTTAAGAGAGGCTGGGTGTGGTGGCCCACGCCTGTATTCCTAGCACTCCGGGAGGCCAAGGCAGGAGGATCCCTTGAGCTCAGGAGTTTGAAACTAGTCTGAGCAAGAGTGAGACCCCATCTCTACTAAAAATAGAAAAAAATTAGCCGGGCGTGGTGGCATGCACGTGTAGTCCCAGCTACTTGGAAGGCTGAGGCAGAAGGATCGCTTGAGCCCAAGAGTTTGAGGTTGCAGTAAGCTATTATGAAGCCACTACACTCTAGCCCAGGCGATAGAGCAAGACTCTGTCTCACCAAAAAAAAAAAAAAAAAAAAGAAAGAAACAACATGCACACACACACACACACACACACACACACAAAAACTTTAAGAGGTAGGTGTAATTTATTTTTAGAAAGAAAATAGATCACAAAGCTATTAAGTGGTAGAACTTGGGTTTAGAGCCCAGGTTTGATTCTCAAGCTGTTTTTACTTTCCTTATACTAGAATTGAATTAGTCATTAGCACATCTAACTCCCTATCTCTTTTGTTTTTAGGAACTTCTAGCAATAGTAAAACAAAAGACTACTGACAATTTAGATGATGTCACCCTCTTGTTTACTTTGAAAGCACTTTGGAATCTTACAGATGAGTCTCCAGATGCCTGCAAGCACTTTGTTGAAAATCAAGGATTGGCAGTCTTCACACAAGTCTTGGAGGTGGGAAGACAGGATTGAGTTTATATGTAAAGTTCTTTTCTTCATGATAAAGTAACCTGTATGTTCTTTTGACAGACTTTTTCAGAGTCAGCAATACAAAGCAAAGTACTTGGTCTTTTGGTAAGGTGAATTGTTCTGAATTAATTTTAATTACTTCTTAAAAATACTAACATTTTGGTAGTACCTACTATATGCTAGGCACTGTTGTAAGCAATTTACATGAATAAACTCATGTAATCTTCACATCCCTGTAAAGTAAATACCACTGGTTTCTATATTGGTTATCTATTGCTGTGAACAAGCTGTAGCTTAGTGGCTTAAAACAATAGCTATTTTTATTATGAAGCTATGGGTTAGCAATTTGAGCTCTGCTCAGCTCAGCTGTACAGTTCTGCTGGTCTCATGTGTGGTCACGCATTTAGCTGCAGTCATCTGGTGGCTTGAGTGGGGCTGGCTAGTTGAAAATGAGCTGACTCTTGTGTCTGCCAGTTGGTGCTGGTTGTTGGCTGGCCCTGTGTCTCCATGTGCTTCTTCACATGGCAGTCACAGGACAACAATAGAGAGTGGGTCCTACTGTCCAGTGCTTTTTAAGCCTCTGCTTATGTCACCTTTGTACTTCATATCTGTTTGGATGGTGCAGATTATGTGGTTAAGCCCAGATTAAAGGCAATGGCCATCCCTTGATGGGAGGAGCAGCAAAGTCACATTGCTAAAGGGTTAGGAAAAACTGTGTTATGTCTGTACCACACACTGTTATCCACATTTCGTAGGTAAAGAATCTGAGGCTCAGAAGTGCCATTTATCTGGTCACCTAGGTAGTAAGAGGCAGATTCAAAATTCAAGCTCAGGCAGTCTAGTTCTAGACACTCTGATATTAACCATTTTATTATACTTTACCAAGGCAGTCAATTTTTAGAAGTTTTTTTGTTTATACCTCTGTACTGCCTCTCAGTCAGGATATTCAATAATTGAGAAATTTCTTTGTTTCCCAAAGATAACAGTGAAGATTTTCAAAAAGTACTGAAGACATATTATAAGCATCTGCAGTTTGCCATGCCCTGTGCAATGGGAGGCAGACAGATGTATGAAATATATCAAGGTGATGATGCTTGTAACTTTGGGGAGGTGGTGTTAGATATGTACAAATAGGGTTGACTGTGGTGCTAGGAGAGAGGCACAAAGTCCATTGGGAGCCTTTGGTTCTAGATCATGAACTCCCCGTAGGCCAGGATTGTGCCTTATCCTTTTACTATACTTTGCCTGTATAGGACTCAGAACAGAGTAAATGTGAAAGTCTTCACAGGGAGGAATAAATGATTAATACTGGAAATCTGAAGGTACAGAAAAGTAGAAAGAAGAGACAAAGGAAGTAGAGGATAAAGGTCATTTTGGGCTAGGGAAGGTGAGAAAATGTGTAATCATTTCAGGGACACTGTAAAACAGAATAGTTGGAATTTTGGGAGAAGATGGGAAGGAGAAAAACAATGGGAATTAATGCCAGAAAACTGGATCAAAGCCTCATATATCCTGTACAATGCTAAATATCCCAGTAGCAGACCTAAAATATCTTCCTTTTTTTTTTTTTTCTTTTTTTGAGACAGAGTCTTGCTCTGTCACCTCAGGTAGAGTGCAGTGGTGTCATAGCTCACTGCAACCTCAAACTCCCAGGCTCCAGTGATCCTTGTGCCTCAGCCTCCTAAGTAGCTGGGAGTATAGGTGCATGCCACTGTACCCGGCTAATTTTTCTCTGTTTAGTAAAGATGGGATCTTGCTCTTGCTCAGTCTGGTCTTGAAGTCCTAAGTTCAAGCAGTCCTCCCACCTTGGCTTCCCAGAGAGGTAAGATTAACAGGCATGAGCCACTGCGCCTGGCCTACTTTTTTCTTTCTTTCTTTCTTTTTCTTTTTTCTTTCTTTCTTTCTTTTTTTTTCTTTCTTTCTTTTTTCTTTCTTTCTTTTTTCTTTCTTTTTTTCCTTTCTTTTCTTTCTTTTTTCTTTCTTTTTCTTTCTTTTTTCTTTCTTTCTTTTTTTTCTATCTTTTTCTTTTTTCCTTTCTTTTTTTCTCTCTTTGTCTTTCTTTTCTTTTTTCTTTTTTTCTTTCTTTCTTTTTTCCTTTCTTTTCTTTCTTTTTTCTTTCTTTCTTTTCTTTCTTTTTTTATTTCTTTTTTCTTTCTTTCTTTCTTTTCTATCTTTTTCTTTTTTCCTTTCTTTTTTTCTCTCTTTCTTTGTCTTTCTTTTCTTTTTTCTTTTTTTTCTTTCTTTTTTTATTTTTCTTTTTTTTTTCTTTTTTTTTTTTTCTTTTTTTTTTTGAGAATCTCTCAGAATGCTGAATGTTTACAAGAAAAAACTTGAGGCTCAACTGAGGTGCTCCTCTCAGTAATGCTGAGGATGCTGTCATCTTGTTTCTCCTTGTTTGGGGCTAACATCTGATAAACTTAACACTGAAATCATGCTATTGACAAGAGTATAGTTGGTCTTAGGAACAACAGTGTGTAAGGCAGGGGGGGCATTTTAATTTATGCTTTAACTTTTAGTGTACTATGCTCTTTTCAACATACTAATGTCGAGGGTGTGCTTTCCTGAAAGCTGCTTCAGAAGCAGCGGAAGTTAGCACTAACACTAACTGCTGTGTTTACTTCTGTTTGTTTCACCCCTTAAACCTTGTTTTTTTCATTTGTGTTGACAGGGTGTAAGGTGACCCTGAGGATCCCAACCTCCTGGCATTTACATCTTTATGTAATAATCCCTTCCCCTCAAATGTGGGCAGGACCTTTTACTTGCTTCTAGCATTTAGACCATAGCAAAGACAATAGAATATTACTCCCGTGATTATGTTACCACATATGTGTGTGTGCTGGCAGACACATGGCTCTGAAGGAGTAAACTGTCCTGAAGTAAATTGTTGGAACAATGAGAAGCCCACATTTCAAGGAACTTTGGGCAGCTTCTAGGAGCTGAGGGTGGCCTCCAGGAAGAAACTGAGTCACTCAGTCCTGCAGCCCTAGAAAATGAATTCTGCTAACCGTCCGAGCTAGCTTGGAAGTAGATTCTTCCTCGTTGGAGCCTCCAGATGAGAATGCAGCCCAGCCACCACTTTGATTGTGAGATCTAAGAGTAGAGGATCTAGTTAAGTCATGCCTAGACTCCTTATCCTCAGAAGCTGTGAGATAATAAATGCATATTGTTTTAAGCCACTAAGTTTGTGGTAATTTGTTACACAGCATAGAAAAGCAATGCAATATATAGAATACTACCTGCCTTTCATTGTTATTGTTAAAACTTGAAGATAAGGTAATATTTAGTAGGCCCTTAGTAATGTTATGTGTTTGAGTTAGGCCTGGATGTGTATTTTAGTTTAACCACTTATTAGCAGTGTGAACCTGACAAGTTAGTCTTGCTGAGTATCAAGTTTCTTGATAGAATTATTTTAAAGATTAAATGAGATAAGGTGGAGAAAGACATTTTTATGTATCAAGAACTGTGCCTGGCACTTAGTAAGTACTTATTCAGTGATTTGTTATTAATGATCATCCTCATCATCAAGGGATGAGATTGTGGGTATTGGGCTAAATTGAGATGGAGGGGGATGAGAGTAAGTGTTCTGAATGTAGCTGCACTGAACAGCGGAAAGAAAAGAGAAACCAGTTCCTGATTCTTTCCTCCCTTCCTGTCCCTGATGTTCCCTGCTCCATCTGACCTGTAGAACAACGTAGCAGAAGTCAAAGAGCTGTCTTCCAGGCTTATGAGTGAAGATATGATAAAGCGTGTCGGCCGTTTACTCCACAGCAAGGAAATGGAAGTGAGCTATTTTGCTGCAGGTATCATAGCCCACCTGACATCAGACAGACAGCCTTGGCTATCCCGTGACTTTCAGCGGAGTGCTCTTCTCCAAGATCTGGTATAGGAACCATTCTTCTTCTTTTTTTTTTTTTTTTTTTTTTTTTTTTTTTTTTTTTGAGACAGAGTCTCACTCTGTTGCCCAGGCTAGAGTGAGTGCCGTGGCGTCAGCCTAGCTCACAGCAACCTCAAATTCCTGAGCTCAAGCGATCCTCCTGTCTCAGCCTCCCAAGTATCTGGGACTACAAGCATGCACCACCATGCCCGGCTAATTTTTTCTATATATATATTTAGCTGTCCATATAATTTCTTTCTATTTTTAGTAGAGATGGGGTCTCGCTCTTGCGGAACCATTCTTCTTTACAAAATCCAGAGTAATCTCTTCTCAAAAAAATCTTATTTTTCCAAATCATAAGAGTTTTAGAAATACATGATCATTGTAGGACATGGGAAAAACACAGAAAAAGAAATTGTAACTCACGCATACCTCACCTCCCAAAGCCAATCTCTGTTAACATTTTGTTACATTCCTTCTGATATTTTTCTTTTATAAAAGTTACACATGCAGGCCAGGCATGGTGTCTTACACCTGTCATCCCAGCACTTTGTGAAACTGAGGCAGGAGGATTGCTTAAGCCCAGGAGCTCAAGACCAGCCTAGGCAACATAGACAAATCTCTACAAAAGATAAGAAATTAGTCAGGCGTGGTAGTACACACCTGTAGTCCCAGCTTCTTGGGATATGCTGAGTAGGAGGATCCCTTGAGCCCAGGAGTTGGAGGTTGCAGTGAGTTATGATGATGCCACTTATACAACAGCCTGAGTGACAGAGTGAGACCCTATCTCTAAAAAAAGAAAAAAAAAGTGTTATACATGGAAATAGTTGCATATGGCTTGTTCCAATCCTCTTTCCCATTTTCAGTTCTATTAAAAGCCATTTCTTTTGGTATTTACTTCTGTACCTCTAAATAATGTTGCTATTTTTTTTGAGACAAAGTCTCACTTTGTTGCCTGGGCTAGAGTGCTGTGGCGTCAGCCTAGCTCACAGCAACCTCAAACTCCTGGGCTCAAGCTATTCTGCCTCAGCCTCCCGAGTAGCTGGGACTACAGGCATGCGCCACCATGCCCGGCTAATTTTTTATATATATATTTTTAGTTGTCCATATAATTTCTTTCTATTTTTAGTAGAGATGGGGTCTCGCTCTTGCTCAGGCTATTCTCGAACTGCTGAGCTCAAACAATCCGCCCACCTCGGCCTCCCAGAATGTTAGGATTACAGGGGTGAGCCCCCTCGCCCAGCCAATGTTGCTATTCTTGACTTTGCAGTTTTAGGCATCATCTGTCAATTCATTTTCTCACTCTGGAAGATGATTCTTTTTCTTACTGTCCCTATGCATACCCTTTCCAGGTATATTCTTCAAGTATAAATCTTTTAATACATTCAAATATATTCTGTCCACTTTACTTTGTCAGAGTCTTCTTTCCTAGAGCCTTCCATCTGGTCTGCTTGTTTCTTCCATCTGGTCTGCTTGTTTTATATACAGTATTTGCTATACCTCTGTCACCCTAGGATATTGCTTTACTATCCTGGAGATTCCCTCTGCCCCTCTTTTGTTGGATTCCCTGTTTCCTGTATTTCATACCTTCCTGTTTCTTGGTTTATTCCCTCATTTGTTGGATTATATCCTCCAGTAGGAGGATATATCCTTCCTAAGAAGAGACACATAACAGTAAGACCATACCTGTTTGACAAGACCTTTGTTTCCAGTCCAGTAGCTGGGACTACAGGTGTATGCCACCATGCTTGGCTAATTTTTCTAATTTTTTTGCAGATATTTGTCTCACTATGTTGCCTAGGCTGGTCTTCAACTCCTGGGCTTAAGCAATCCTCCTGCCTCAGCCTCCTGAGTAGCTGGGACTATAGCCATGTGCCACTACTCCCGGCTTATTTTTCTATTTTTTTGTGGGGTTGGGGGCAGGAGTGTGTGTGAGTGTGGGGTGGTGTCTCGGTGTGTTTCTTAGGCTAGTCTTGGACTCCTGGCCTCAAGCGATCCTCTGGACTTGGCCTCCCAAAATGTTAGGATTATAGGCGTGAGCCACTGCGCCAGGCTGCTCTGTTGTCTTTTACTTCTCAGTATCACTGTTGTGAATTCCTGTGCAGTTTTTTCTTTTTTAATCTTTAAGATCTTTGTCCTCAGTATTCAGAAATTACAATGTCCCTTGGTGTGGGTTTATTTTCATATGTTGTATTGGGTACTTAACACATAGGAAGCTTGTTTCTTTCAGTTTTGGGAAACTTCTTGTTTAAATTGTTTTCGCCAACCCCCCAATCCCCTTTTATTTTTTCTCTCATTCTGGGATGTTGGCCTTCTCAGGTTCATTTTTTCATGCCTATCTCCCTTGTCTCCCTATTTGTCCTTCTTGGTCTTCTTTAATTTCTACTTCTCTTGAATTTTGCATTTCTCCTGTTATGTTTCCAAGAACTCCTTTTTGTTAATAGTTCTCTGAATGACTTTTTAAAGAAAATACAGTATCCTGTTCCTATTTCATGGTTGCTATATCTATTTTCCCTTCTCTTTAGAGGTATTAATGATAATTAATTTTTTAAAGTTCTCCTCTTCCTTGAAATTCTGTTTCCTACAGGTTGCTTCCCGCCCCCCCCCCATTTGTTTTGTTCTTTTATGTTAGAGATTTTCTTAAAGTGTATGGTGATCCTCAGCTGTCCATTAACATCAAGAGTGGGACAGTTTGAAAACTGCAAATGGATAGAACTTGCCAACTGTGAGCTTCACTATAGAGTGATCTGGATTTAGGTGTTTCTTGATGTCAGTGTCTCCTTAGATCTTTTATTCTAAACTGGTTGGAACTTACCTGGAGAAGAATCTTCTATTCTCTTGCATAAAACTATAAGCTTGGTTGCCAGCACTCTGAAAGCTCAGTAAAGGAAGAGAGTTTGGGCCAAGGAAGTCTCAAATTTTATTATTTAGATTTTCACTTCAATTCCCTGTTTTTAGCATAGTGCTCCCACCCTTAATTGTTCATGGGTTTGCCTAGTCCATTTTTATTAGAGGTGGGAGAGGAGATCTGGAAGTCTTAATCCCTTGGTTCTTTTCACAAATCCTGTTTTGAACACCACCTCTAATTTCACTTGGGGAAGTACAATGCATGCCAATTTTTTAAGTCTCTTAGGGGTTCTGTTTAAATTGGTTTGTTTTTTAACCTTTCCCAGTGCTATATCACATCAGTTGCCATTTCTCCATCTGTTTTGTTCTCTTGTGTTTCCTTTTATTTTAAAGCCATTTTTACTATTAATATTAATGGTATTTGAGGAAAGAGTAGAGGTAAATGCATGCTCAGCCCATTATCTTTAAACAGATGCTCCTTTTTATTGCATTTTTTCCCCACATGACTTGCTTCATATATTCTACATATGTAATGATTATCTGATTGATATTTTGTCAAGTAGATTTGTTTATTCTCATTTTGAAGACTTTTATTTTAAAATGTATGTATTAATAATTATAAATAACATGAAATCGTTTATTATGACCTCTGTAAAATGATGGAATACAATATTAGAATCCTGGTTCCTCTCTCTCTCTCTCTCTTTTTTTTTTTTTTGGTATAGCATGCAACCATCCAGAATTGGCCAAGTTCAAGTTGTAAGATGACAGCATTGGTGACCTACAGGTAATTTCATGATGATCATGTGCATTTCTTAAAGCTTGTCCTCAGTATACTCAATGATAAAGTATTAGAGTCAATTAGCCTTGTGTTCAAATCCTATTTCTCTGTGATACCGGGAAAATCATTTCTGGAAAATCTGTGAGGCTCAGTTTTCCTCATCTGTAAAATGAGGCTGACAGTGTATATGAGATTGAGGGCGAAATGAGATGTTGAATGTATAGTGTCTAACACAGAATGCGGTTTCTTAAATGGTAACTCCCTTCATATTCCTACTAATAATACATCTGCTTCAGTGAGATCTACTAAGTCAGTTACCGTTTCTCCATCTGCTTTGTTCTCTTGTGTTTGCCTTTTATTTTAACCCATTTCCCCAAACCCTCTGGGGAAATATTGAAAATTATCATTATATCCCTGAACATTGGCCAGAGTTCTATAATAACATCTTTGTACTTTTTTAGATCTTTCAAGGCATTTTTCCCGCTTCTTGGCAACTTCTCTCAACCAGAGGTTCAGCTCTGGGCACTATGGGCTATGTATCATGTCTGCAGTAAAAACCGTATGTATTCAAAACATAATAGTTTTCTAGCCATTTTTCTGTATAAGGAACACATTCAAGATGGATTTTCAAAAAATTATTCATATGTGTTTTCTGAATTTAGCTGTTTTTAAAAAGAAACTGGAAAGTTGTTTTAGTTAAAAAGTGCTACAGAATTAGTAATATATTTGGGGTGTATAGCAAGCAGTATAGACAGTGCAAGTTTGTTCCCATTCCTGTTCCCTACAGGCAAGCACTGTTAATAATTTGATAGCTATCCTTCCAATACTTTTCTGAATCCATGCTATATTTAGTGTATGCTTGCTAGCTATCTCTCTATATATATCTGTCTGTGCATGTTGTCCTATAACTTGTTCTTTTCATTCAACAGTTTATCACTAACACTCTGTGGTAATACATAGATCTGCCTCTTTATTTTTTTTTTATTTTTTATTTTTTTGGGAAGAGAAAATAAGATGATAATCTGGAATGCACTATGGAAAGCTATAGGTTCATATGGTGAGGGGAAGGTAAGAGGAAGCTTATATTGGCAAAAAGGGAGAAGTTCCTGTAGGCTGCTTGCAAGCAGCGTTGTTTGGTTCTGGTGGCCCAAGGCCAGAGTTGGCATCAGTTCATTGGTGCAGGCACCGTTCCTGGGCAAGTGCTCCTTTGAGTCTATGTGCTGCCAAGGTGAACACAAGCAAGCATTCTTTTGAGAGCATCTTATCTGAATTACTATTGTCCTAAAGAATGTCCAGGGATATGGGAGACCAACAGTCGGGTTATTTCCCAGCCAGATTAAATGTTTTTGCACTTGAGAATTTTTGGTTTATATCCTTTGCTCAGGATTATTGTAAACACTTCGCTTTTATTATAAAAGAGACACAGGCTATGATTTTATATTAGAAAACCCAAAAGAAAACTTACAGAATTAAAAGTCTAGCATATTGACTAGTTATGAGGTAAATGTATAAAAACAAAGTTTTCTAATACCAGCAAAAAATCAGAAAATAAGGGAAAAGATATCATTCACTTTATCAGCAAAAACATAAAATTTCTAAAAATGGTTTTGACAAGTAATGAGACCTATATGCAGAAAACTATGAAATAATTTAAAAGCCTGAAATAATTATGAAACATACCATATTCCAAGATGGAAAGACTTATTAAGATACAGATGTCAATTGTGTCATACAATTCAAGTGAATGGGTAAGAGTTGGGGGATCTGAAAATTATTCCAGAGTTCATCTGGCAGAATAAATAGGCAAGAACTAACAAAGAAAAATCATTTTTAGGAGCGTGCCCTAACAGTTCTCTTAAGATTATAAAAATGTGCTATGAGTGGTGCTGACATATGAATAGATAGGCAGATTAGTGGATCAGAATGGCCTTGAAACTGACTCCAGTATATTCAGTTACAACAGGAGCAACCATAACAACAGTTAGAATTTAGTTGAGTACTTACTATGTGCCAAGCAGTGTTGTAAGCTCTTTATGCATAACTCGTTTAGTCTTCACAACTAGTATTGTCATTATTATCATCCATCATAGATGAGAAAACTGAGTCACAGAGAGGTTAAGTAACTTGCCCAAGTTTAAAACAGCTTGTAGCTGCCAGACCCAAGGTTCTAACCTAATGATTTGACTCCAGAAGCAGCACTGTTAATTATGACTACTATTTCTTCACCCTGTGGATGTAATAATTTAACCAGTCTCCTTTGGACGATGGACATTGTTTCCGGTCTTTTCTTATTACAGACACTGCTTCAATAAATAATAACATATATAAATAGAAAAAGCAAGATGCACATATGTAAGTAATAGTGTTGTGATTTAGGGGACAGATACTGGATCCAGACTACCTGTGCTGTATTCCCAGTTTCTGCCATTTACTAACTAGAGCAAGGTACTCAGCTCCTCTGTGCCTCAGTTTCATCTATAAAATGGGAATAATAATATCTACTTCATACGGTGGTTATGAGAATTGAGTTAATACTTGTAAGGCATTTAGAACAGTGCTTGGCTTATATTAGCATTTGTTAAATAACTGTACTCCATCTCGCAAGTGTATGAGTTAATCAGCAGAATCCTTGGAATTGCTGAGTCAAAGGGTGTTTTTTTTGTTTGGTTTTGTTTTTTAATAAATAGAGAATTTATTTGGGCGAAATTTGAGGACTGCAGCCCAGGAAACATATATTCAAGTTGCTTTGCATATATGTTCCCATAAAGGGTTTTTAAAAATATTTGTAATTTTGATAAGTATAGCTAAATTGCCCTCCAAAAAGTTGATTACCAATTTGTATTCCCATTAGCAATGTATGAGATCTTGCCAGTTTCCCTACATTGTTCCAAAAACAATGTTAATTGAACTTTTTGATCTTTGTCAATCTAAAGTGAAAGTGATAGTCTCAGTTGACATTTCTTTTAGATAAGGTTAACCACCTTTTCTTATTATATTCCTATGTGTCATTTCTTTTTCTGTGAATTGTCTGTTGATATCCTTTTTGTACTTTTGGTCTATTTTGTCTTTTTCTTTTTGATTTGAAGGAACTCTTTATATATTAGGTCTTTGTCATATATGTGTTAAATATTTTTTCTCAGTTTTTCTGATTTTGTCCATTATGTTTACAATTAAATCTTTGGTATGGCCTTTGGATTTTGGGTCATGTTCACACTTACATTATGAGATGTCTCATGTTGTAGTGTGTTTTCGTTTTTTATAGTAGTCTTTGATGTATTTGAAACTTTTCTTGATGTATGGCCTGAGGTCTGAATATAACTTAATGTTTTCTAGATTTCTCTAATACTTTGTCCCAATATCATCTTTTATTAAATAGTCCATATTTTTCCTGCTGATAAGCAAGCTACCCTCTTCTTGATTTTTCTGGTCTATTTTTGGATTATCTGTTTTATCTTTCCATGTGCTAACTCCACACCGTTTTAACAGTTGATGTCTTACGGTATACTTTAGTATATGGAAAGATTAGTACATTACTTACTCTCATTTGTGTTGGCTATCTTGTTTTTTTTCATATCAACCATAGACTTACCTTTTTAAATTCTTCCTCTAAAGCAGTCCTTTTAGCATTTTTATGAGCATCATGTTAAATTTATAAATCAACTTCAAGGCAATTCCCATCTCTGTGACAAATCAGTATTTCCATCCAGAAAATGGCTAATCAATATATTTTAGTTCTACCTTGTTTTCATATCCTTAAAGGTAGTTTAGCTGTTATTATTTTATACAGTCTATGCTTATTTCAATTTTCCCAAATGTTTACCATTTTCTTTTGCTCACCATTGCTTCATTTACCCTACTCCTTTTCTTAGTTCAGGTTTTGATGGTCTGTTAGTGACAAAATCTGCACCCCCTCCTCAATTCTTAGTGTTAAATAATAGTATAGCTAGGTATAGAATTCTAGAATGACAGTTATTTTCTTTCAGCATTTGGGAGAAAAAAATATTTCCATTTCCATTTTCTATTGTTGCTGTTGTGGTCTGCTGTCAGCCTAATTATCATTCCTTGATATGTAATTTTTCTTTTGAGGGGGTGCCTTTATGGTCTCTTATTTTTTGCTTACCTGCAGTTTTACTACATTCTATCTGTAGGTTTATTTTTATTTATTATGCTTTGGACTTCTGTTTCCCAAATTTAAGAATTCGTGTCTTTCCAAGATAATGAAAATTCTCAGCCATGTTCTTTTAAAATATTACCGTTCCTCCATTTTCTCTTTTTTTCTTGTGGAACTTCTACAGGCATGTATTATACCTTTTCTCATTCTATCCTCCGCATCTTGGAACCCCCCCACCACCCACCACTTTTAATAGTTTACATGTTGTCTTCGTCCATTTTCTGCACTATAAAAATACTTGACACTGAGTAATTTGTAAAGAAAGGGGGTTTAGCTTACAGTTCTGGAAGCTAGAAAATCCACCATTGGGTGGCTGCATCTAGTGAGGGCCTGGTGCTGCTTTATAGCATGGAGGGAGAGCAGAAGAGCAAGCAAGCACGTGTTAAAAAAGAGCAGGCCCACTCTTGGGAGAACTAACCCAGTCCCGAGAGAGCTACGTTCTTCTTTATGAGGGCTGAGCCTGCATGACCCAAGCACCTCCCACCGGGCCCCATCTCCCAGCACTGCCACATTGAGGAATTAATTTCCAACATGGGAACTTTTCGGGGATACACCCAAACCATAGCACATGTTTTTGTTCCTTTGTGCTACTTTCTGGGCAGTCACCTTGGATGTGCTCTTAAGTTCATTGTTTCTCTCTTTGGCTATGTCTGAACCTGCTCTTGGACTGATTAAACCTTTAATTTTAGTGACGCATTTTTAAATGTATATAATTTTTATTTGCTTCTTTTTCAAGTCTTCCTGGTTTTTATTCTGTAAAAGTAATTATTTTATGGTCTTTATCTGATCTTATTGTGTATGCATGTTGTGGGGGGGGTATTGTCTAGCTGTTCTTTTGGATTATGAGATCACCTTTAGCAGGCCTTGTTTTTCTGTGAGAATCCATTTTAGAGTGGATTGATGTGTCCCTTCAGCACAGTTTTATATTTGTTTCTGTGAAATGCTCCTATAGGTTTTCCTACACTTGAGCTAATTTTTATATTAATTTCTCAGCAACATTCAGGTAGTATAAATTCAAACCCTGTTACCCACTTGGGACTGTGGCTATGAATTCTCAGGAAAGACTTTCCTTCTGCTCCTGTGTACCCCTAGAGCCCAGGCTGAGACAGCGTGCTTCGTTGTCTTATCCCTTCTCTTGTATAGCCCTCTGAGGGTCCAGCTTTATGCACTGATTTTGCTTGCAACTTTCCAAGTTAAAATTTAAATTCCTAGATTAATAACAGTCTCCTTCTGTACCAGCATAGCCACAGGTTAGCTTACATGAGTTTAAGTGCTCCGTTTCTGGATCCTGGAAAATTTCTTTACCTTGTACATTCAGCTATGCATTAAAATATTTACAAATTATAGTGTATCCAATATCTACATGTTTTCAGTTATTTAGTCCAACATATTGCCTGAACTTTAAATGTGTATTATCTTTGTAATAAGAGAAGTTTGCATCTTTTTAGCTAGGATGTTTGAAGCATAGAGTTATCTGGAAGTAAACATACTAAAATGACCATCTGTTATCTCATCATACAAACCAGGCATTATTTAAGTTTTGACATATTTCTTTAGAATTGACTCATTTTATCTGTTAATTTCTGGGCCAAAGGGCTTAAACCTTTGTATTGTTTCTTCAGAACAGTGAATGTGGTGACTTGGGAATATCTAAAATGTCATTTGTCCATGGAGTGTCTTTGCTTGATTTTCTTTCAGCCAGCAAATACTGCAAAATGTTAGTCGAAGAAGAAGGATTACAGCTTCTGTGTGATATCCAGGAACACCGTGAGGCAAACCCCCAAGCACAGCAGATTGCAGCCTCCATTCTAGATGACTTCAGAATGCATTTCATGAATTATCAGAGACTCCCTCTGTGTTGAATGCAGTTCTTAACCTAAGGGGCTTCATGGGTGCTCTCTGTTCTTCAGCGTCAGTTCCTCTGCCCTGTCAGTAATTAAATGTTGAAACCAGTTGTTGAAGTTTGTGAATTGGCTGTCATATTGGCCATTTATTGTTGATTTTCTGTAAGTTACAAAAAGGTTGGATTTGTAGATAGCCATGACCCCAAATCAAGTTGGAATCATTCTGGGGACACCCCTTCAGCAGCAATTTTGAAGAATTAAACTATGGACTCTTGGGAAAACCTTGTGTGGGAACAGCTATGCCAGTTACTTAGCCCTGGACAACTTTTTTACTTTGGGAACATGTCGGGGGAATGGGACCAGTTACCCAGTAGAAGAAAGGAAAGACCTATAGAGAGACCTTGGCATTTATGTTCGGTTTCCTGAGTAGTTATTTGTGCTTATGTGAAGCTACCAGAAAAGAAGTATATAAAAAGAAAGTGGGAAATATATGCTTATAAATATGTTGTTTGTAAGGCAGAACTTATGGTGAATGGATAAAAAATAATTTTCTGTTCCCTTGTTTTCTTCCCTTCCCCCCTCCTCCTTTTCTTCCTCCCTTCCTCCCTTCTTCCATCCCTCCCTCCCTTCCTTCCTTCCCACCCCTCAGATACCAAAGTACTTTCCACTCGAAGGAAGGAAAGAAAAATATATATTTTGGGGAGGAGGGGCTGGGTGCATTCCCACCTAATGGTTACATTGCGCACTATCCAGGGGAGATGGGCACACTTGTAACCTTGACTCATGGTACAAAGGCAATTTAGGTAACCAAAACATTTGTACCCCTGAAATATACTGAAATTTAAAAATAAATAAAAGCCCTGCAATATGAAAAAGAAAAGAAAAATATATATTTTTACAACTTTATTGTTTGGCCCTTTTTCCTGCAACTTTACAAACTATCAGAAGCTTTTGTTTGTGGCCTCTGCAAAGCTGCTCTGAGGAATAGAGTATGAACTCGTTCCTTGCCTTATTGACTACTGATGCACATGTTTTATTTATTTTTAAGTTTAAGTTTTTCAAAAAACAAAAGTAAATTCCTATTTGATTATTAGCATAGCTTAGAACTAGATTTTTGTGCTTTTAGCTAGCTTGGTCCAGACTCTTAACCGAAGTACCATGTGCCATCTTTTGGAATCAAGGAGGGGGAAAAAAAAAAAACATTCTAAACTATTACTAGTGTCCTACTAGATAAGCAGGATTTGTAACCTATTTCCTTCAATAGTCCTTAAACTGCACTGTTTCCTCACACTCTTCTGCATGATTCTAGCAAGGGTGTCTTGAGTTTCCTGACCTGGGTTCCAGTACCTCGGAAAATTGTGTCATCAGATCCTAGCTTTTGCTAATGGGAAGATGTGTTGGGGCGGGGGAAATCACTGTGTTGAGGTCCAGGTCTATACTAGGCACCCTGTTTTCTTGTTCACAGTAATCATCAGGGGTAGGTACGTTTCATTTTCCTTACTTAACAGATGAGAAAAAGGAAGTTCAGTAAGGTTGTTGCTTTGTTGAGTAGTCCTAGCTGGTACGGTCTGTGCTGATTGTAAGGCCTTGGTTGGTTCTGTATTACTCTCCCATCCACGGTACAAGCATAACCTTGGGGCATATTTGTATTTAGCAGCAAGTCAACAATGTTATTCATATGTGTCCATGCTCATGATTTAGGGACTCTAGGCCAGGCCTAGGCTCGGGATGCTTAGCCAGAACTCAGATCCAGTTAGAGAATGATCACAAGGCCACAGCTTACAATGTAGCCTTGATAGAAGAGGAGAGATGGCTATTGAGACCAATAGGGATATGTATCAGCCCCCTCTTTGTTTTCTAAGGGCGTCATCCTCTGTTCACCTTTGCTCATGATGTTTGCATTAGGCAGCTGCTTTGCTTCACATGCCTATTAATCCTCAGGCTTCAATTCCATGTTACTTGCCCATTTCCTGATCCTCCCTTCTCTCCATCAAAGTTAATCGCACCCTTCTCAGTGCTTCTGAAGGCCATGAAAGATTTCCTGTCACCTTATAGTTTACATAGAATTTTCAGTGATGATTTCATTTAGTCCTCACAAGAATATTATAAGTTAACAATTAGAACACATTTATTGAACGTGAGTTTTTATTTTTTTAAAATATTCACAACATTTTCATTTTGCAGATGAGCAAGCTGAGGTTAAACAATTTGTCCAAGGTTACACAGCAAGTGACTGGCAGAGAGCCAGGGTCTGCTGTCTGACTGCTGACACGTGCTCACCCAATAACCAGGGTTTATTTATAATCTCTGTAGTCTAGAGGAAGAAACTACAGATTTCTCAAAATCTCTTGACATCTCTAGTGAGTGCCTGATAATTGAGAGACAAAGGGCCTGAGAGCCAATGATACAAAAATCCAGAGGGATCTATTTTAATCCTTAGTTTATCATTCAAGTAGGGAGAGAGACAGGCATTCTCCAAAGCAAATCCAACCTAGTGATTAGCCATAGTGAGGATGAGGAAGGTAGCAGTAAGTGGTATAGTCAGCACCCAGGTACCAGGCACTATGCCAGTCATTTCATATCCATCGTCGTCCTTGTGAAGAAACAGAAGCCCAAAGAGGTGGAATGGTGAGGGCAGTCCAGCTGCGGATTTCCTTTCTGGATCCTGCTCTTTAAGGCATCCATCTCCTGTGCTTAAGATTAAATGGGGGCTACTCGCCAACAAATCTTGGGGGCCGCTTCTCCCTGAAGGCTGCCATGCCCTCCAGCCGGTCCCGGGTTGGGATGTTCTATAACAAGGTACAGAATATTAATTTGGGGGGAACAGGGCTACAGGCCAGAAAAGAGTTCCTTAAGCTTGTTCAGTCCATGACAAGGCCAGGATCGAAGTGTTTCCATTGTTTCTGGACTTTGGTCTTGAGCCATACAAAAGCATAAGCAGTGGCTCCTTGGTTTCCTGGGGGGAGCAGGCCAGCCTCTGTAGGATCTGTATCCCATGGCCAGTAGCCTCTACTTGCACACTGCTTATGTGTTTCCAGAGGGCTCCCTACCTTCTGTCACAGTCTGATAATGAGGCTCCTCTGCAGAGAAGAAAGACTAGCCTTTGCAGCAAGAAATCTGGCTTTGAATCTGGGTATACAGCTGGTTCACACTAGGTTCTGCAAGCCCCAAGACCCCTTACTTAGGAGTGTTTCGGATATTTGTTAACCTGGAGACCAGCATTTTATTTACCCTGGAGTGAAGGACTGAATAGGTTAGTAGTCCCAGGCTTACAGCCCTTCCATTGAACACGCACAGCCTGCAGGCTGTAACTAAGCCTTGACATCCCAGCCCATCCTGGCCTCTACAGTGCTAGAAGCTGTTCCAGTACCTCTGCGCTGTCCTTTGATTCTCTGGGCACTAAGTGGGCCAGGATGTACCACCATTAGATGGTTGAGGAAATATTCCCAGAGATAAGCAGGGTGGCTCCCTTGGAACCATTCCAGGTTAACCAGGAGGTGGCATGCAGTCGTACTGTTAGGGTTCGGAGGAACCTTCTACATTGGTCCTGTACTATACAATGTCCCCTACCTCTGGCCCCGCCTCTGTTAACAAGCATGCACAGACTGGCAGCAGCACATACCTGGGCATAGCATATCCCTTCAATGGCCATCCCCGATGCAATATCCACCTGCAAGAAAGACATGCTCCCTGGATCAGCCTGACCATGTTGACAAACAGTGCTGGGAGAAATGGGGGCTGGAAGGACAATGAGGAGGGTCGACACAGCCTGCAGATTCAGACATGCTGTCAGAGCGGGGTGGGAGAGCAGGAGTCCACAGCCAGTGTTCCTTCCCGTCTGGCTGCTCGCCATGCTCCTGCCCCCTGGCAGTTAATTTGGCCAGCTGCTGCTGCCCTGAGGAAGAAGGGCCTGGGCCCTTATGACCTGGCCCCTGGCAATTTCTCCAGCTTCTAGGCCCAAGTGCTTGCTGTGACTAGCACTTGTAAGCACCATTCTAAGAGAAGTATCGGCCGGGCGCGGTGGCTCACGCCTGTAATCCTAGCACTCTGGGAGGCCGAGGCGGGTGGATCGCTCAAGGTCAGGAGTTCGAGACCAGCCTGAGCAATGAGCGAGACCTCGTCTCTACTAAAAATAGAAAGAAATTATCTGGCCAACTAAAATATATATAGAAAAAAAAAATTAGCCGGGCATGGTGGCGCATGCCTGTAGTCCCAGCTACTCAGGAGGCTGAGGCAGTAGGATTGCTTAAGCCCAGGAGTTTGAGGTTGCTGTGAGCTAGGCTGACGCCACGGCACTCACTCTAGCCTGGGCAACAAAGCGACACTCTTGTCTCAAAAAAAAAAAAAAAAAGAGAAGTACCATGTATATATGTGTGTAAACTCATTACTTTTCACAGCAAGGGTTATTATCCGTCATACGGCTGAGAAATGTGAGGCACAGAAAGGTGAAGCATTGACATTTTGGGCTGGATGGAAACACACACCCACCCACCCCAGAAAGGTGAAGTAATTTGTAAGAGTTCACAACAGAGTGTGGAAGAGCAGGTCTTGGAACCGAGTCCGTGCTCCTAACAGGCATGCAGTGTCTTCCCCTCGTCCCCTCAGTCAAGCTGCTCGCTTATACACTTCTGTTCTTTTGCTCAAACTGTTCCTTTTCTCTGGAATTCTTAGCCTTCCCACGGCCCAACTCTATTAGAATAAACACTCTTTAACCCAGCACTGTGCAATATGGTAGCCACTAACCACATGTGGCTACTGAGCATTTGAACTGTGATTAGCATGAAGGAAGAACTGAATGTTTTACTTGCTTTTAATTAAGTTTAAAACCCACATGGTGCTATCATAGGGACAGCACAGCTTTAACCTCTCTGAGGTGTCTGCTTAGTACCATTCACCTTTTATTAGTAATTTGTGTATTTTTGCCCTCTCCCTACCTTAGGAACAGTGACCATATTTAATTCATCTCTATGTCCCAGTTCCTTGCTCAGGTCTAGATTCAGTGTGTGATGAGTGAATTGATGGATAAGTTGATGTCCAGGGATAGATTAGCTACACACAAGGCATCACCCTGAGTCCTGCCCTCGAGGCCACATTACTGACGACCAGCACAAACCCCGCAACACTCACTCGGTGCCACGCAGACCTGGATTCTTCCTACTTGCTTTCCCTGTGACCTTGGGCAAGTCACTTACTTACCCTTTCTGAACCTCAATTTCCTCCTCTGTCCAAGGGGAAGGGGAAGAGGATAAAATGTAAACAATAAAATCATCTGGCCAGACTTCCCATTTTGGAGATGGGTAAATTGGGGTACAGAGAAAGAGGTCAGAATCTGTTAGAAGAGTCCAATTCTTGAGTTCTTTCTAACTGTGCTGTCAATCTGAGCCATAAAAAAACACTGTGTCTCAGCCATGAGTGACTTTAGTGGACCCAAGTCCCAACTCCAAACCCTCTCACCTCTATTCCTCGGTCAATGGCTACTTTGCCCAGCCGCACAGCGATGGGGGCCTAGGGAAAAGGAAAAGCTTGGTTGAGGAGGGGATCAATGCCAATAGAGATCTGAACTAAAGAGATGTACTCAGCTCTGTTGAGGGAAGAGTTTTAGACAAGGAGGCAGCGGTCTGGGTCTAGTTCCAGCTATTCTATCTGATGTGTCTCATTAATGTTAGTCTTCCTACCTCTTAGTTGAGGTTCCTTTTCTATAACAAAAGAAGCCACACTGATCCCTGACCCTCCCAATCCTAACCATCTGGGGTTCTTGTCATTCAGCCTGTCCTTCCACCATGTGCAACATACTACAGTTTACAAAATGCTTTCCTACCCACAGACTCACCTAATGGTGTTTCCGACCCTTCCAGGCTGGTGTTTTCACTAATCACCCATTTTACAGATGTGAAATTGAGGTGCAAGGAGGTGAAGCACTTGGCTGTGTTTATCCAGGGAGTCACTGGTGAGACTTGCATTTGGCTCCCGGCCACCTCTCCCATTGCTACTCCCTTCCTCTCTCCCCCTTATCTCAGTAAATGCCAGCCTTGACTATAAGCAGGTTTTACTCCAGCAGAGTTTTTACAAAAACAACAACAAAAAGTCAGGTTAGGAATTTGGGCTTTTGAGTCTCACAGATCTGGGTTGACATCCCAGGGGAGCATATTGACGTGTCCACATGGAAACAGCAGTGTCTTTGGTTTATTTATCACTGGTTTTACTTCGAGTAACCTGTGCCACAGCAGCCCTGGCACGCTAGGCAAGGAGTGCATCTATTTCCTAGATCATTCATACTGTATTATTTGAAGTGTTTACTATAGGACTATCAGACAATGATTTTTAAAGTGTTAGCATAGAATCCATAAATGAAAAAGCTAGCTACATAAAAATGAACTTCATATTGGAGGAAAATAAACACGAATAGAATAAAATAAAATGGAAGAAAAATATTTGCAACACTCAATGACAGATGAGTTTCCGTAATTTATAAAAAGTTGGTATAATTTTTTTTTTTTTATTTTTTTTTTCAATTTAATTTTACAGAATCAAAGAGTCTAACAGTATATCTTGTTAGATACAGTATGTCCTCATAATGTATACATTATTTCTTGTACAATGATATGAAATAATATGGGAAATATTCATGATAAATTATTAAGTGAACAGTGCAAGTTAAAAACAATAGTTTCATATTTTTTTCCCCACCCCCCCTTTCCCGAGTCAGCACCTTCAAGTGTTACCACTCCCCAAACGGTGCGCAATGCACTCATTGTGTAGGCATACCCCCATCCCCTCCCCCACCCCCCACCTCAGTCTGATGTCCAATTGATGTCATTCCCAGATTTGTGTTTAGGTGATGATCAGGGAAACCAATTTTCTGGTGAGTACATGTGATGCTTGAAAAGTTGGTATAATTTTTGAAAAACATTTACAAAAGGCACGTAAAAGTAGTACACAGGAAAAGAAACATAAGCGTGAAGGATGCCCTGCAGCTGCACTGAGAAAGGCAGATCAGACAGCGAGGCGCCAGGCCCCGCAGGAAAATGTTAGTAGTGCTCACTTGCTGAGATTGGGGAAACTGGTATTTGCATGTATTATTGATAGAGTAAATTGATATGCCTCAGGAAAGCAATTTGGCAAAAACTGGCAAAATGTTAGATACATGTGCTCTTTGCTGCAACTCCATGTAGGGATTTGTATGAAGTTATTCATTCCAGCCATTTCACAGTGGCAAAAAGATACAACATAAATGTTCATCATTAGGGTGCTGGTTAAATAATGATGACACATCTATACCCTGAATGCAAAAGTGTACAGTTGTTTAAAAGAATGACGTCAATTAGATATGTGCTGAAATGGAAAAATCTCCAAAAAATGTTAGGTGAACAAAGCAAGGTGCTATCTGGTATATACATTATGATTTCATTTGTGTAAAATGTGTTGGTATGACATGCTTTTGGGGAGAAGGGGGCCACTGGGTCTAGCTAGTATTATTATAATTTAGGTAACTATCCAGTAAAGAAACTGATTTTTCACTAAAGAAAGTTAAACTACATACATGGAGGCCAGGGGTAGTGACTCATGTCTATAATCTCAGCACTTTTGTAGGCCAAGGCAGGAGGATCGTTTGAGGCTAGGAGTTTGAGACCAGCCTGGGCAGCATAGTGAGACCCCATCTCTACAAAAAGAATTTAAAATTTGTTAGGTGTTAGTGGCATGCACTTGTAGTCCTAGCTACAGTCAGGAGGATGGCTTGAGCCCAGGAGTTCAAGGCTACAGTGAGCTGTGATCACGCCTCTGCTCTCCAGTCTGGGCAATAGAGTGAGACCCTGTCTCTAAAAAAGAAAAAGAAAACAAACAAATCCATTATTCAAAGGATAATATGTATTTACTATTTAAGGGTGAAATCTGAGTGTTAAGATGCAGACCTTGAGGATATCGACAGATTTTTTTCTGGGCTGAGTAAACTTTGGAACTGTGACTCCCTAGCCAGAGTGGTTTGTCCACTAGGTGGCAGCCGTCTGCCACCATAACTGGCACACCCATATGGGAGCCCTCTTTATTCTGAGTACCTAGTAACACAGCTGGATTGTTGCAGGCTTGTTTTTCATTTGCACCAGAAGGTCTCATCTGTGGAAGTGGTACTAGCTGGTAGACTGGTGTTTGGAGTACAAAACTACTATCACTGAAAATACTGGTAATCATATTAGTATAGTACTGTTATTTCAGTATATTTGGAAATCTGAATAATCCTGTGATTGTCATTTAGTTTACGCAAAAAGACAAACCCTACACAGTCTAGAGGTCTAGCTGTGGAAGCTGCAGTCAGCCTCTCCCTTAAGTGACTCAGAGTTCTGTATTAGTTTGGAGACTTTTTGACCAACTGTAGTAGAAACCTGACAGCGTTAAAATTGTCCAGGCAATGGCATCAGACTCTCCATTTATGTATAAGACTTAAAAAAAAAAAAAAAAGCTTTCTGTTAAACCAAAGCATTTGGTTTAGATTATCAATTTAAAAAAAGTTATGGACCCTGACTCCCAAATTAAAGAAGATCTCAGTTATAAGAGATAGGATTATTTAGGGACAGGGAAGGATTTTTTTCAAAATTACTTATTTTCATGGTTAATTCAAATACTATCTGTTAATATTAAAATGATGTACGGTTAACATGTTGTATAGGCTTATATTTTAACTTTGTTTTGTAACATGTTTGTAAATTTTTTGTATTGTAAGTACATTAAATATTTAGCTTCACAGTTTAAAATTTTTTATTCATATTTTGCACTGTAACAAAATAAAATACCAGTTTTTTTATTGCATTCTGTTTTGTGCAAAATAAATGCTGAAATACCAGTGTTGTCTGTTTTTGATGCTGCCGTCACTTTTTGTGACCTTGATGAGCAGATCACTGAACCTTTCTGGGTCTGTTTGCTTACAAATGGTGACTATTGCACTCACTTTTTGTGACCTCGATGAGCAGGTCACTGAACCTCTCTGGGTCTGTTGGCTCACAAATGGTGACTGTTGCAGTCACTTTTTTGACTTTCCTGACCAAGTCACTCACTGAACCTTTCTGAGTCTGTTTTCTCACAAATGGTGACAATTAACTAGATTGTTCTAATGATAGAGACACTGTAATAAAAGTAGCTAGTAGCATTGTGTCCGACAGGTGAGAGCTACTCAGAATAGGCTAAGTCAAGATTTATTGTAAATTAGTTAAACCTAGCTCCATTGCAGCTGCTTTTATATATCTTGATGGAAACTTGAGATCTCCTGCCCCTAACCCCTTCTACCTTGCGCCCCCAAAGAGTTGTAAGAAGCCAGCAGAACCTCTCAGGGCCTGGAGACCACAGCCAGCCAGATCCTTCCTTTCCCTGCTGAAGTCTTTGGGCCCTGCAGCTGGTAGGATTGCTCCTGGGCAGGGCCTAATAAGCCCACTCTCTAGCGAGCAGTACTAAACTTTTTAGGGATTATGCTCCAAAGCTATTTGAGGATTTTTAAAAAATTAGTGAGTCTTAACACATGTCTTGCATGATGTATTTAAAGAATTTCTACACCAGGCAGTATGGTAGGAAAGGAAAGATGGGCTAAGTTCTGTATCCATCTTAGAATCTTGCTTTTTCAGTCTTTGGGACACTGTAAGGCTGTGCCGTAATACAGTAGCCAGGAGCCACATGTGGCTGTTAGCATTTGAAATATGGCTAGTAGTGTGACTATGAGGAACCAAATTTTTTGTTTTATCTAATTTGAATTTAACTGCATTTGGTTAGTGGCTGCCATTAACGGACAGCACCAATGCAGAGCATTTCTGTCATCTCTTAAAGGTCTATTGGATGGTGTTAATTTGAGGGCTTTCACACCCATTTGATTCCAGTCCTTTGGAATTCAATTTTCATTTTAATTTAAAATTAAAATTTGATTGTTGCTTACTGGATGGCTGAATAGATGAAAAACTCCAAAAAGGGTTAATTTTTTGTCTTTGGGCAAATGGATGTGCAACCCCAAGGAATACCCTGCACCCCAAAACACCCTGCCTCCCCCATAGCACAGGCCTGCCCTCCTGTGCGGGGCTGTCACCATACCTGGGGCAGGATCTCTCGGGCCAGTTCTCGTGCCCGGTGGTAGGCAGCATCGCCCTCCTCGTTCTGGGCCACAGCATGATTCACCAGCCCCAGCGAGTGGGCCTGCTCTCCACTCAGTCTTCGGCCCGTGAAGATGAGCTCTTTTGCTAGGGCCACTCCCAGGCAGCGGGGCAGCCTCTGAGTCCCTCCTGCCAGGTGGAGGGGTCAGGGTGATAAATCGGTGTGGGAAGTGGGAGTCCAGAGAAGGCCCAGCCTGGGAGTCAGCCACGACTTCTCAGAGAAGCAAAGGGAGTTAGGATGGGAGGGGAGGACCCTGGTTAGAGGGGAATTGGGCAGGTGGAAGAGGGTGGGTAGATGCTGTAGGTGAGGTTACCTGCCCCTGGGAGGAGCCCTCGAGTGGTCTCAATCAGTCCCATGACTGCAGAGGAAGCTGCTCAAACAGAACAGAGTGAAGCCCGTGCCCACCCACCCCCTCCTCCAGTGCTAATCCCTGGGGAGAAGAGACACCTGTCTCTGGTCTGCTCTCCCCTCTGGCCAATTCCCCCATGGTCTGGCCACAGCCGGGCCCCTCTAGACTCTGCCTTTGGAAGAGCCCTAGCCTGGAAGTCAGGAGGCCCAGGCAGCCCTGATTCCACCATGCCCTTTGATGGAGTTGTGTGTCACCAGCAAGTCTCACCCTTCCTGAACTTCAAAGATGGGAAAAAAAAATGGCCCTTTTCTGCCTGCTTCAGAGAGCTGCTAAGGATTACGTGAGTAATGGTGCTTGGAACCAGGAAGGGGCTCCTAGAAGGTGCCTGATAAGCTATTTGTTGGTTAATAGAGTCTGAGCTCTGCCCTGTCCTAGAGTGTCAGTGACTCCTGCTCCTACCATGGTTATCCCTCCCAGCTTTGTTGTAGCCTGAAGTGTCCCTGACTTCCAGTACACGTCCAACTGAGTTCTACTTCCTTTGAGAAGCTGGCCTTGACTGACCACCTCCCACACCACATGCCTCTCCCTTCTGAATTCCTCACCCAGCCCAGGCCATGTTAACTGTGCAATGTCATGCTTATGAAAGGTTTTACATTCACTCTCTCAGTCCTCATGGAGACCCTGCCAGGTAGTTGCCTGAACATGGGCAGGTGAGAAGTTGGAGCTAGGACCAACCTGGTATTTTGGTGCCTGGCCACCTGGTCAATTCCTTCTCTTTGACCTGCATTGTGTGGTTAGAAGTGACCTTCATGCCTGGAGTTACACATTTTAAATGTCCCTCCTGGGTTGGCAGGAGACAGCAGTTGGGGGTAAGAGAGGTATCATGGTGGCGCTCAGACTCCGTCTAGCTGTCTCCAAGAAGGACGCTCCTAACCACCAAGGCAGTCACCTTAAAAAGCGATCAGTCATCTTCATCCCCTCTACTCCTCAAACAAAGCTCGATTGCTCAGAACAAGTAATGTGATTAGCTCAGCCAGTGAGAGACTGTCCCTGTGGCTCACCTTTGTTCAAAACATGGTAAATTAATCTGACTCGGACAGAACTGGAAGGTTGGACATTGATCTTTGTCCTCCTTGGCTTTCGTTCTCTGTATTCTTTTTTTTTTTTTTTTTTTGAGACAGAGTCTCACTCTGTTGCCCAGGCTAGAGTGAGTGCCGTGGCGTCAGCCTAGCTCACAGCAACCTCAAACTCCTGAGCTCAAGCGATCCTACTGTCTCAGCCTCCCGAGTAGCTGGGACTACAGGCATGCGCCACCATGCCCGGCTAATTTTTTCTATATATATTTTTAGCTGTCTATATAATTTCTTTCTATTTTTAGTAGAGATGGGGGTCTCACTCTTGCTCAGGCTGGTCTTGAACTCCTGAGCTCAAACGATCCGCCCACCTCGGCCTCCCAGAGTGCTAGGATTACAGGCGTGAGCCACCGCGCCCGGCCTCGTTCTCTGTATTCTTTTTGCTGTCAGCAGTTGCTCTGAGGTTGGTAGAATCATTCCCAAAAAGAGGGAAGCAGCTTCTGCCTGAGTTCCCTGTGTCCCCTACCCTGCCTCAGTTTTGCTCTTGGTTGAAAGGCCAAGTGCAGTGACTGACTTGGCAGAAGCCCAGACTTACCCTGTTTCACTCACCCTCCCGTCCTCATCCCCCCACAGCACTCCCTGCCCAATACCTGCCACTCGGAGGTCACAGGCCAGGGCAAGCTCCAGGCCTCCGCCCAAGGCAAACCCATCCATAGCTGCAATGGTGGGAGCGGGGAAGGCTGCTGTGGAGAGGAGGGAGGGCTCAGCCTGCAAGGCCCTGCAGGCAGGACCAGGACAAGGCTCAAGGTTGAGGAGGGGCAAGCTGGTCCCAGGTTTGGGGACCTCACCTGGTACCTCAGCCAGGTTATCTTAGATTGAAGTCAGTTTTCCCATCAGGGAAAGTTCTGGGATCAGCTGGGGAACAAGAATGGGGAGATGGGCTGGGTGATCCCTGCTCAGGCCCACTCTCCTGCTGGCCTTCCTGGGACCTGCCTTTCTGTGTGTCAAGCCCAGTGCCGGGAACACAGAACTGAATCAGACGTGGCCCCTGTCCCCATGGAGCTCAGTCTAATGGGGAGGGCAAACGTGTAATCAGGCAATGATTTCAGTGCTCTGACAAAAGGAAGCTTGGAGGGTGTGTCAGGAAGGCTTCCTGGAGAAGGTAATGGAGGCCTTGAAGGATGAGTAAAAGTCTAGGTACTTGAGAAGGGGTATTCCAGGCAAAGGGAACAGCAATTGCCAAAACCTGAAAGCATGCTTGGTGAAACCTGGCTCCTCTACAATGGCCAGGTTGAGCCCTGAGGGCACAGTGCAGCACAAAGGCTGAAGGGCCAGAGTTCACCCTGTAGGGCAGATACCCTCTGAACCCTGTCCCGGCTTGTACATTTCCTTGTACCCATCCCCCTGGGACAGTCATCTGTCTTCCCACAGAGCTCAAAACAGAAAGCACTCTGCTTAGAGGATGGGGGGGTGGACTGGCATCAGACTCCCTCCTCCAAGCCCCAGACCCTCACCGATGTCATCCATCAGGCCTCGGAGTCGCTGGACAAAGACCCCCACCTCCGCCTCACTCATCTGTTCCCGCTCCTTTAGGTCTGCACCTGCAGATGGCAAGGGGTTGGTGCCAGCCCTTGGGAAAATGGCCTGTTACAGAATCCCAGGTAGTTAAAGGATGCAGCAGAGAGGAAGGAGAAACACCAGGAAACCCAGTCAACGAAGGGGGTGAGGGAAGAGGAGTGTCAAACAAGGGAAGGTACAACAGCAGCAAAAAGGTAAACTGGACTTCATCAAAATGAAAAATTTTGTGCATCAAAGGGCACTATCAAGAGAGTGAAAAGACAACCCACAGAATGGAAGAAAATATTTATAAATCATATATCTGATAAAGGATTAAGATCTAGAATATATAAATAACTCCTACAACTCAACAACAAGAACAACCTGATTCAAAAATGGGTGAAGGACTTCAATAGACATTTCCCTAGAGAAGACAGACAGATGAGCAATAAACACATGAAAAGTTGCTCAACACCATTAGTCATTAGGGAAATGCAACCCAAAACCACAATGAGATACTGCCCCAAGTCCATTAGGATGGCCATTATTTAAAACAAACAAACAACAGAACAAAAAGTGTTGGCAGGGACGTGGACACACTGGAACCCTGCGGGCATTGGTGGGAATGCAAAACGATTCAGCTGCTATGGAAAACAGTTTGCTGGTTCCTCAAAAAATTAAGCAGTTACCATACAATTTCAGTCCTAAGTATATACGCAAAAGGGTAGAAAGCAGGGACTCAACACATAGCGTCATCCCTCTGTATTTGCAGGGTTTTGGTTCTAGGACCCTGCAGATAACAAAACCTGCCGACGCTCAGTCCCTTATACAAAATGGCACAGTGTTTGAATATGACCTATACACATCCTCCTGTATCAGTTAAATCCTCTCTAGATTACTTATAATACCTAATACGGGCCGGGCGCGGTGGCTCACGCCTGTAATCCTAGCACTCTGGGAGGCCGAGGTGGGCGGATCGTTTGAGCTCAGGAGTTCGAGACCAGCCTGAGCAAGAGCGAGACCCCACCTCTACTAAAAATAGAAAGAAATTATATGGACAGCTAAAAATATATATAGAAAAAATTAGCCGGGCATGGTGGCGCATGCCTGTAGTCCCAGCTACTCGGGAGGCTGAGACAGGAGGATCCCTTGAGCTCAGGAGTTTGAGGTTGCTGTGAGCTAGGCTGACGCCACGGCACTCACTCTAGCCTGGGCAACAGAGGGAGACTCTGTCTCAAAAAAAAAAAAAAAAAAAAAAATACCTAATACAATGTAAAGCTACATAAATAATTGTTATACTGTTTTTATTTGTACTATTTTTATTTTTATTTATTTATTTCTAATATTTTCAATCTGCAGTTGGTTGACTCCGTGAATGCAGAACCCGCTGATACTGAGGGCTGACTGTATTTGCACACCAGTGTTCTTAGGGACATTATTCACAGTGGCCAAAAGGTGAAAACAACCCAAGTGCCTATCAACAGAATAGGTAAAGAAAACATGGTATATATACAGTAGAATATTATTCAACCATAAAAAACAACAGAGTTCTAACACTTGCTACAACATGGATGAACCTTGAGGACATTATGCTAAATGAAATAAGCCAGACACAAAAAACACAAATATTATATGATTACAATTATATGAGGTATCTAGAATAGGCAAATATATAGAGACAGAAAGTAAAATAGAAGTTACCAGGGCCTGGAGGATACAGGGGAATTAATTATTGATTATTGATTAATGGGTTGGATTTGTTTGGAATGATAAAAAAATTTTGCGAATGGGTACTGGTGATGGTTGTACCATGTTGTGAATGTACTGAATGCCACTCTGAATTTTACACTTAAAAATGGCTAAAATGGGACAGGCATGTTAGCTCATGCCTGTAATCCTAGCACTTTGGGAGGCCAAGGTGGGAGGATTGCTTGAGGCCAGAAATTCGAGACTACCCTGGGCAACATAGCAAGACCCCATCTCTACAAAGAATTAAAACATTATCTGGGAGTGGTGGCATGGGCCTGTAGTCCCAGCTACTTGGGAGGCTCAGGCAGGAGGATCACTTCAGGCCAGGAGTTCAAGGTTGCAATGAGGTAAAATTGTACCACTGCACTCTAGCCCAGGCAGCAGAGTGAAACCCTGTCTCTCTCTCTCTCTCTCATAAATGGTTAAAATGGTAAATTTTGTATTATTTATATTTTATCATAATTTTTAAGTTATAAAAGGCAAGGTCATCGGGGTCCAAGGAGGTTGAGGGGTCAAGAGGACTGAGAAATGAGCATAGGATATAGTGGCATGGCAGTGGGCAAGAGCGCTGGTGAGAACAGTGACTTTGGTGGGGCCATCAAAGGCCAGATGGCAGGTGCTGAGCAGGAGTAGGGGGTGAATATAGACTCTTCAAGTCCTGAACTGTAGGAAGTCAGAGCTGGGAGAGCCCTTGGCAGTCTCGGATCAGTCCAGCCTCTCAGTGACTGAGGGGGAAACGAGGGCCCAGAGAGGCAGGAACTAGCACAGGATTCAGAGCTAGTCAGGGCAGATCAGGCCTCCTGCAGCGCCCCCTTCCTTCTCTCTTAGCTGGAATAGTGAGGAGTGGAGCTAAGGGGGGTGGGGTGGGGAGGAATGACATGACCTTGATAGAGGAGGTTAGAGACAGAGCCAAAGGAAGTGGCCAGGGTACGATAAAGACCACAGCCAGGACAGCTCTTGCCTATCAGTGCAGACCCCAAGCTGGGCACCCTGACGGCTCAAACCTAAGGGCTGAGCCAAATCCCCTTGCAATCCCCTTGCAATCCCCTGGGAGCCATGCTCCTCCCATCCCATCCCTTCACAGCCTCTTGCTGTGTGACACAGCAAGTGTGTGGCCCCTGTTGGCCCCTGCCCAGCCACACTCCCAGAATCTGTTCTCAGGTCAGCTCTGCTCTCAATTGACCTCCTCTTGTTTTAGGCCTGGGGCGTGTTTCTTCCCTCATCTTTGAAATGGTGCTTGCCCTGCTGGGAGGACCAAATGACACAGGGACAGTTGGTGGCAGGGACTGAGATCCTATGGGTGGGCAAAGGGGCACAGAGTCCCATCTTGGCCGCTGACCTTGTGAGCATCTTTGGACTGTTTCCTCAATGAAGGGTCAGAACAAAGCATGTAGCAAAACTGAGACTTGGGGTCAGAGAGGCCAAGTTGAGACTAAATTCTTTTTTTTTTTTTTTTTTTTTTGAGACAGAGTCTTGCTCTGTTGCCCGGGCTAAAGTGCCATGGTATCAGCTTAGCTCACAGCAACCTCAAACTCCTGGGCTCATGCAATCCTCCTGCCTCAGCCTCCCGAGTAGCTGGGACTACAGGCATGTGCCACCATGCCCAGCTAATTTTTCTATATATATTTTTAGCTGTCCATATAATTTCTTTCTATTTTTAGTAGAGATGGGGTCTCGCTCTTGCTCCGGCTGGTCTCGAACTCCTGAGCTCAAACAATCCTCCCACCTCGACTTTCCAGAGTGCTAGGATTACAGGTGTGAGCCACCGCGCCCTGCTGAGACTAAATTCTATTCTACCTCTTTCAGGTGTGTGACACCCTAGGCAAGGAATCTTTCCTCTCTTGAGTCTTTGAGTTCATATCTGTGAAATGGAAATAATGAGTTCTACGCTGGAGCTGATCTAAGGCTTCCCCCCAGCCCTGCAGGCTGGTGGGAGCCCTGCAAAGCCCCTGGATGGGGACAGGGGAGGGGACCCACCTGCACAGAACACACCCTTCACTCCACTTCTGAAGATCAGGACACGCACTTGCCGTTCCTCCCGCAGCCGGGCCAGAGCATCCAGCAGCTACAGAGGACACCCCGTCAGATACTCCCAGCCCATTCCCCAGCCCACCCTGGTGCCCTTTTTCTTACCTCGCTGACCAAGACGTTCCCCAAGGCATTGCGGGCACGAGGTCTGTTCATCAGAATCTCAGAGATTCCTGCAGGGGACAAAGCAGCCTTGGGTAAGCCAACTGGCCCTGCCCACTCCTGCCTGCGTTCTGGGCAGCCTCTGCCCTAGAAGACCAGCGTGACTTGGGGCAAGTCACATACCTGGGCCTCACCTCTCCCAACCCTAAAATGGAGAGAGTAAACCTTGCTCTTTCTGCCTCACAGGGGAAGTTGAAGGGCGTGTGAACTGTGGAGCAAAACGGGGGAGGAACAAGAATGACTGCCACAGTAGTCCTTGCCTGCTTCTGCCACCAGTACACACACAGACCCAGACACACACATGCACACCTTCACGTTCACAGTTCCCTCCAGATTATTCGTACCTTCACAGCCAAACTTCTTCCTGTAGAGTTTAAAGAGTTATAAGGCAAATACCCTTGTAGCCACCATCCAAATCAAGAAATAGAACAGTGCTCGCCACCTCAGAAGCCCCACCATGTGCCCTGACTCAATCATAGCTCCCTCCTTCCCCTCCCAAAATAACGCTTTTCTTTTTTGTTTTCTGTTTTTAAAGATGGGGTCTTGCTATATTGCTTAGGCTGAACTTGAACTTCTAGGCATAAGTGATCCTCACGCCTTGGTCTCCGGAGTAGCTGGGACTCCAGACTTTTTGACTTTTATAGTAATCATGTCCATGTATTTCTTTATAATTTTATTACTCAAGTGTGCATCCCTAGACATCATAGTTTAAACTTGCCTGTTTTAAAAATCTTAATGTGTCTTTTAAAAGCCTATTAAAGTCCCCAGATTCTCCTTCTAGCCCTGTCTTTCCCTCAAAGGCTATCTGACTAGGAACCTGGGTGTTTGACCTGTAGGATTTCCCAAAATCTGGAATTTGCTAATTGCACAATCATGGGCACTAATTGATATGTTCCTCTGTCACAAGCAATGAGCAACTAAACAACAGAGGCTTGATCACAATCATGTTCTTTCCTCTTTGGCAACACAGTAGCCTTTGCCCTATGCATGTGATGTTCTTTTCACCAGCAACAGCCAAGCTTCTTAAAAGAGTTCTCAGGCCGGGCGAGGTGGCTCATGCCTGTAATCCTATCACTCTGCTCTGGGAGGCTGAGGCAGGAGGATTGTTTGAGCTCAGGAGTTCGAGACCAGCCTGAGCAAGAGCAAGACCCCGTCTCAACTAAAAAAATAGGAAGAAATTAGCTGGACAACTAAAAATATATAGAAAAAATTAGCCAGGCATGGTGACACGTGCCTGTAGTCCCAGCTACTTGGGAGGCTGAGGCAGGAGAATCTCTTGAGCCCAGGAGTTTGAGGTTGCTGTGAGCTAGACTGATGCCACAGCACTCGAGCCCGGGCAACACTGTGAGACTGTCTCAAAAAAAAATAAAAGAGTTCTCTATACTGATTTGGCCACTTTCTTACCTTCCATTCACTTAAACCCTCTCCAATCTAGGTTACCGCTATCACTCAGCAGAAACTGTTCTCACCCAAGTGACCAGTGTAGCCACATCACCAGTCAAGGGACATGTTTCCATCCTTGTCTCAACCTCTCAGCAGCAGAAACCTCTGCTGACAGTACACACACTCCTTCTTGAACATTTTCTGCTTTGGTTTTTTAAAAGAATATTTATTTATTTATTTTTAAATAGACAATTTTTTTAGAGCAGTTTTAGGTTCACAGCAAAATTGAGTGGATGGTATAGTACAAAGAGTCAGGCCGGGCGAGGTGGCTCACGCTTGTAATCTTGGCACTCTGGGAGGCCAAGGTGGGACAATCGCTTGAGGTCAGGAGTTTGAGACCAGCCTGAACAAGAGTGAGACCCCCTCGCTACTAAAAATAGAAAAAATTAGCCGGGCATGGTGGAACATGCCTGTAGTCCCAGCTACTCGGGAGGCTGAGGCAGGAGGATTGCTTGAGCCCAGGAGTTTGAGGTTGCTGTGAGCTAGGCTGAAGCCACGGCACTCTATCCCGGGCGACAGTGTGAGACTCTGTCTCAAAAAAAAAAAAGAAAAGAAAGTATAGTACAAAGAGTTCTCATGTACTGCCCTCTCTCCCCTGCCCCACACAGGCCCAGCCACTTCTACTATCCACAGCCCCCATCAGAGAGGTAATTTGTTACAACTGACGAATCTGCACTGACACATCATCATCGCCCAAATCCATAGTTTACATTAGGGTTCATGGTGTATATTCTGTGGGTTTGGACAGTGTCTGCCTTGGCTTTGGGGGCCCCACATTTCTCCCACCTCTCAGGTGATACCTCTACGCTCCTTTATTAGGTTCTCTTCTACCCAGTTTGTAATCACTGAAGTTCCTTAAGGGCCAGTCAGGTTCTCTGTATTCATTTGTACATTTATATATTTATTTATTTATTTATTTTTTTTTGAGACAGAGTCTCGCTCTGTTGCCCGGGCTAGAGTGAGTGCCGTGGAGTCAGCCTAGCTCACAGCAACCTCAAACTCCTGAGCTCAAGGGATCCTCCTGTCTCAGCCTCCCGAGTAGCTGGGACTACAGGCATGCGCCACCATGCCCGGCTAATTTTTTCTATATATATTTTTAGCTGTCCATATAATTTCTTTCTATTTTTAGTAGAGATGGGGTCTCACTCTTGCTCAGGCTGGTCTCGAACTCCTGAGCTCAAACGATCCGCCCACCTCGGCCTCCCAGAGTGCTAGGATTACAGGCGTGAGCCACCGCGCCCGGCCCATTTATATATTTAACATGTGCTGGCCTCTGTCCCAGACACTCTGATTCTAGACACGAGGGCAGACTCAGCCCTTGTCCCCATAGAATTTACAGTCAAGCAGAGAAGGCAGACATTAAATATTTGTGATGAGGATTTGGAAAATAGAGGACAAGCAGGTAAGGGGATGTACTGGGCAGAGGGGAACCCCAGGGTACATCAGTGATGACTTCCTGGACGACGAAGTGACCTTAAAGCTGAGAGCTGACAGAAGAATAGGAATTGGCCTGGCAAGAAGTTTAAGTGTGCATGTGAGTGTGCACACGAGTGCATGCATGTGAGTGCATGTGCACCTGTATGTGTGCATGTGCGTGCAAGTGTGCATGCGTGTGCATATTGTGTGTGTGCGTGTGTGCGTGTTGGCAGTGTGCGGGGAAGGCAGGCAGTCCAGGAGAGAAGCCCACTGCAGGCGGAGGGAGCAGCGCAGCTGAGAGCCCAGGTGTGGAACTGCAGGGTACCTTCCAGAACAGAAGAGATCAGGCGGAGGGGAGGCACTGTGAGGTGAGGTGGGAGAGTCAGGAGGGGCCTGCGCTTGCTGATCTGGCCCTTCCCCTCAGAGAACCCTCCATGCCTCCCACACACTTGCCTCCTGTACACCCAGGACTGCCTCGTGTACCCGGCCAGCCCAGGGCACTCCTCTGCACCTCAGGCGTGAATATCCAAATGCTCACTTGATATCTTGACTAACATGTCCAAAAATGATCAATCTTTCTCCTGCAGGGGATAAGGCAGCCTTGGGTAAGCCAACTGGCTCCAGTGGTGCGTGAACGACCTTACTATCAACCAGAAGTTGGTCCTGTAGCCTCATGCTTCCTCACCCACAAAATGCACTCAGTCACCGAGGCCTCTCAAATAGATCTCAGATCTCTCAGCTCGTACCCTTCCTTGCAGCCGTTTACCTGGTACAGGCTCTTTCCTGTTTCTTGGATCACCCAGCTGTCCTCAGTCTTGTTCCCTCCCCCGACATACACATTCATTTGCCCATTTGGGTCAGAGTCATCTTTTCAAACCCAAATCTTTTCCCCCACTCCTTTCCTCAAAATGAAGTCCAATTCCTTAATACTACGCACAACCCCCCCCCCGCCCCGCAATCTGGCCCTTGCACCCCACTCTGCCCTCAACTCACTCCCAAACCCCACCATCTGGGCCAGGTGTGGGGAAGAGAGGCGGGCTCTGGGAAGGGCTCGAACACTCCTATCATCCCCCTGAGGCTGTTTCTACAATGTCAGGGATGGACTAGAGTGTGTCCCAGTCCTGTGGCCTTCATCCTTGGTTATCTCCCAGGGTCCTCAGCTTTGTCTGTGGAGCAAGCAGTGTTTATTAAGTTGGCATTCTCAGTGTGCGTTGATCTGAGACACAGAAAAGGGCCAATGAAAGCTTCAGGGCTATCAAGGGACAGGGTTTTCAGCCAGGAATTACAAAACTATGGTTCGGGCCAGAGAACTGTAACATGCAGGCAAGCTGGGCTTCCTTAGCCTCCCCAGAAACCCACAAAGAGCTCCTAAAGCCCAGCAGGTCTGGAGGCTCTACCCAGGAGCTCAGATGGCCCAAAGGTCCTTTCCAGTTCTGATGCTCCAGCAGAGAAAGTGGCCCAACCTTGGGGAAGGGAAACTATGGCGGATACAGAGAAATCACATCAGAGGAGTCGAGGAACCTGAGTCCCACAGACTTCAGAGTAGTCTAGATCCAAGGTCAGTGTGGCAAAAAGGGCCAGGCATGGTGGCTTAAGCCTATAATCCCAGCACTTTGGAGGCTGAGGCAGGAGGATTGCTTGAGGCCAAGAGTTCGAGACCAGCTTGGGCAATATAGTGAGACCCTATCTCTACAGAAAAATTTTGTTAGTTAGCTGGGCATGGTAGTGCATGCCTGTAGTCTCAGCTACTCAGGAGGCTGAGGTGGGAGGATCACTTGAGCCCAGGAGTTGGAGGTTGCAGTGAGCTATGATGCCACTACTGCACTCTAGCCCAGGCAACAGAGCAAAACCCTGTCTAAAAAATAAATAAATAAATAAATAAAAGCTTATAGAACAAGGATATAAAGAAAGAAAATATTTTTGTGCAGGCGCACAATGTGTTTTAAGCTAAGTGTTATCACAAAAGAGGCAAAAAGTTAAAAATTACAAAGTAAAAAAGTTATAGTAAGCTCAGGTTAACTTATTGAAGAAAGAAAAATATTTTTTATAAGTTTAGTGTAACAATGTAGCTTAGGTGTACAGTGTTTATAAAGTCTACAGTAGTGAACAGTAATGTCCTGGGCCTTCACATTCACTCACCGCTCACTCATAAACTCACCCAGAGCTTCCAGTTCTACAAGCTTCATTCACAGTAAGTACTCTATTACAAGAGTACCACTTTTTATCTTTTATACCATATATTTACTGCACCCACCCTATGTTTAGATAGGTTTAGATATACAAATACTTACCATTGTGTTGTACTTGCCTACAGTACACAATATAGTAACATGCTGTGCAGGTTTGTAGCCTAGGAGCAATAGGCTGTACTGTTAGGTAGACAGTGCGGGATTCTGGGCCTCCTAGGGATGAAACTGGCTGCTGTTGCCCCCATCTTGGTCCTGCCCAACCCTGATTCTCCATACCTGGGGGAGGAGGGAGTACCCTATGAATCTGCCAAACGGAACTTGGTGTGCCAGCTGCAAAAGAACGCAGAGGACTCTAGCCCACAGGCCAAGCTGCATGGGTACCATAAAGTCCAGAAAGTGACCTAGAACCCACATGTGTAGTTAAGGCTCAGGTCATGTGACTCCCAACTGTCTAATCAAAGTGGTTCCATGGTGCCCTCTGAACCACAAGGGAGGTCCCTATCCAGACACTATAAAATAGAACGCAGACCATAGCCAACCTCTCTCTCTTTGCCCTTCCTTTTGCCTGCCCTGCTGTGACAGTGGGTCCAGTTGTCATCTATGGCATATGTACCATGTTCTGTAAACCTGTATCGCTCTTGCCCTATACTCCTATCTTTCTCTCCTCAATAAACCTCAGTTTCGTGCTTGCCTAACTTTGGTGTGTCTGGTCATTCTTCGGCCAAGAGTGCACCAAGAACCAATGGTTTCAGACTGAAAGCTGACAGTACCATATAGCCTAGGTGTGTAGTAGCCTGCACCATCTAGGTTTGTGTAAGCACACTCAGTGATGTTCACACAAGAACATAATGACGCATTTTTCAGAACGTAGCCCCGGCGATGCCCGACTGTACAAGAAATAAGGGCAGCTAAAGAACAGGGGAGAGAGGTTAACCAGCCCATCTCACTCTCAAGGACAATAGGTAAAATGTGACAATGCTCTAGCTCTAGGGCTGTCAGCCCCAGTGGAAGGCATGTTAGTGGCTTCTAACATGAACATCGAATGACCCAGCTCACTTTCAGTGAGGGTTCTCCTGTGTGTGACCTCTTCCCCGTGCCTCCTCCACTATTTCACCTAGGTTTCCTTCTCCTGTCACTGACTTTCTCCCTCATATATGCCCTCTGGCAGGGACAGAGGCTTCATCTGCTGATCCTTGTCATTCATTCTGGATAAAATGATTCCCAATATTTCCAGTGAGCCCAAAGGTCTATGATCCATAATGATTTTTTATTTACAGATATACAAGTTTATGTTTTGGGTCACTGAATTATCAGAAGAGTCAGTGATGACCTAACAGTTGAGAACAGGCTTTGAAACCAGACCTGGTTCAAATTGCTTAATGCTCTGTGCCTCAATTGTTTAATCTGTAAAGTGGGGAGAATAATCATCGCTATCAAGGTAAGCACTGTTGGCAATTTGGCAGTACTAAGCATAAGAGTATGGGGTATTCTCTAGGGTCCAGCAATTCCACCTGGTCAGGGAAATGCTCACCAGGCAATGTAGTGGGACACTGGTGGCCTCTCTGTGTCCATTGAAAGTGGTGGGTGCACACTAGGAATATATGAACTAAAATAAAATCTTAAGGCTTCCCTGTCCCCCCGCAACTGACTGAATGGACCCACTCCTGGCCAAGGGGATACCCTAAAACTGAATTGCCTATCATGAGGAGGTAAGTTAGACATGCGTCATCATGCCCCCCTCCCTTCTTGGAGATATCCTTTGTAACTCATTGACAGGCTTAAGGCTACACAAGACAAACCTGCAGGTCCTTAATTTACATAACAAATATATGCTGGCAGTAGCTGGTCTTTGATTAACTGACCTCTTGATCTTAAAACATTCCAAGCCTTTAGACAAAAACTCATTTTTAACCAATTACAAGTCAAAGAATCTTTAAACCCACCTGTAACCTGTAAGCCGCCACCCCCGCCCCTTCGAGATGGCCCACCTTTTCTGGCCAAACCAATGTATGCCTTCCGTGTATTGATTTACGACTTTACCTGTAATCCCCGTCTCCCTGAAATGTATAAAACCAAACTGTAACCCAACCACAGAGAGTCCACTTGGGCACGGCCCCAGGTCATGGTCCTCAAATTTGACTCAGAACAAATCTCTTTAAATTAGTTTACAGTTTGGCTTCTTTTCCATTGACAAATAGTATGCAACAGCAGAAAGCAAGGAACTAGAAACTAGACTTACAAGGCAAAGCACCTCTTCAAAATTTAGTGTCCAGCGGATAAAAGGAAGAAATACAATGAAACGTACAGTACAATGCCAACTGTGTTAATTAAAACTCGGACACGAACAATGCTACATCAAACGCAGGGGGAAGCGCATGCGATGGCGGGGAAAGCAAAGACACGAGAAGGGCCTTGCCCGTCGGTTAAGGGCGGCGCACTGAGGAGTGTGCGGTCAGCGCCAGCCAACGCACTTCAAGTCCAACGCGGCAACACAGCGCGCAGTCAGAGCAGCTATCTGTCAGTGATCCCTGAACTTTCCCCTCGGTACTACACTTGAATCTTAGTCAAAAGGGCGAAAAGCCTAGAATTTCAACACACAGGGACGCAACAGTGTCCCCTCCCGGCCCTCCCTCCGCCCGCGGCAGAGCGGGATTGGCTCGGCCGCCTCCGCCCCCCGAACCTTGCCAGGATTCTCGGCGGGGGAGGGGAACCGGGCACTTTAACGCTCCTGACCCAGGGATACCGGTGCCAACACCTACCCCTGCGCGACTCCACTCCCCTTCCGCCCAGCCAGAGGCCGCCAAAGAGGGGCTGAGGACACTGAGATTGACAACGAGTCTCACCCCAGCTGGAGTCGGGCCTCCAGTAAGGTGGTCACCCACCTCTCGGGGTTTGGGCTGCTTGGGAGCCTAGATTGGGAGACAGGCGATTTGGGCGCGAATCCTCAAACGCGCTGGGCGACCTGCCTTCCCCACTGGCCTCGGTCTTCCCGCGCGCAATGGGCGCGTCAGCCATCGCTCGGGCCCTCGGCCCGGTCTTGGCCCGGCCAGGTCCCAGCCGCTTCCTGGGCGCGCCCGGGGAACCGCGCATTTACCTTGGTCCGGACCCGCCAGGGCGCGCACTTGGATCTCAGGGCTTCCAGCCGCCCCGTCGGAGGCGCAACCGCGGGCCCGAAAGGGCCTCCAGGGGCGCGGGAGGCGCAGGGCGCGGGGGACGACGCGCAGCATCGGGGCGCAGGCTGGGAAGGTGCAGCTCCGGCCCTCCACTGCCTCGGCTCCCGCTGAAAGCTCGCCGTTCTGGCTGGGGCGAGGCCTGCGCCAATTGCTCCACCTATGGGCCAGGGGCCTACGCCGCTGTCAGCACCTCCTGGGGACGGGGAGACTTGGGTGGGGGGAAGCCCAGCTCCTCCCAGAGATTTGGGGTAAGACTGTCAACCTCTCTAACCGTCAAGTGTTCTCATCTGTAAAAGGAGGATGATAAAGGTGTGAGCACCATTGCTTAGACATACGCTCAATAAATGTCATTTCTTTTAAAAATGTCATTTCATTCGTCCCTCAGACATTGTCTACATTCACTAACTTCACTGCTTCACCTCCCATTTGCATCTCAAATGTAATGGAAGGTGAGGAAGTGAGGCAGTGAAGGTAGTGCGTCACCTGCCACTAATTTTAACACTCGTCCCAGTTTAATGCTCAATAAATCAGCTCACAAAAAATTGGCTAGCTTCTGCCTCCCATTGTCCATCCAAACTGCCTTGGCAGAGGTCAGCAGTGGCCTTGCTTAGCTCATTCAGGGTGGACCAATAAAGAATGTTCAGTGCACACTCCCCCTGCCCCCCAACCTCCTCCCCTCCACTTGCTGAGAATCCCAAAGCCACTAACATTCCTGGCCTCCAACCCATGACTGCACTGTTAGGAGATCTAGAAATAAAATTCCCTCTTTAGAGTCACTGGTGTTTGGTGTCTCTTTGTTATGGTAATTAATATACAGTGTAGAGGACATTTCGGGTCATATGTGGCCCGGACCTGGGAATGTTTTCTTGTTGTTTTGTTCCGAAAACATGCCTGTAGGCTTGCACGCGAGCCAGGGCGCCCTGACCCTGCAAACAGGAGGGGCTAGAGAGTTCAGAATGCAAACATCAGCTCTCCAGAGACAAAACAAGGAATAGGACTTGCTGAGTACAGACAGTGTGGGAACAGGGAAATTGTGGTGGGACAGTTGCCAAACAGGCTGTTAAAAATAAAGACGCTGCAGCAGGAAGGCACTGCAGTCTTGTACCGTCGTTGTGTGTGTGTGTCTCTTTGTCTCTGTGTTCATTCCTCGTTCCTGCATAACGGGCCACGACATACAGCCCCTTTGATAGAAATAGTATCCCTGTTGTATTGAGCCCTGGGAAAACACACAGCCAGGGAGATTTGGGTTGCAAGTAAAGGAAAGCTACATAAGCTGGTTTAAGTCAAAAATGTTTGTTGTAATGTCACAATGAGCAACACAGGCAGTGGAATTGTCTTAGTTTGGGCTGGTATAGCAAATCTACCATAGACTAAGTGGTTTGTTTGTTTGTTGATTGATTGATTGAGACTGGGTCTCCCTCTGTTGCCCAGGCTGGAGTGCAGTGGCTTCATCATAGCTTACTACAACCTCAAACAACAGACATTTATTTCTCACAGTTCTGAAGGCTGGAAAGTCTCAGATCAAGGCGCTGGCAGATCCAGTGCCTGGTGAGGGCACTCTTCCCGGTTTGCAGGCCACCTTCTGGTATCCTTACATGGCAGAGAGTAGAGAGAACTAAGACCAAACTCTTGTGTCTCTTCTTCTAAGGGCACTAATCCCATTTTTGAGGGCTCCACCTTCATGACCTAATTGCCTCCTGAAGGCCACATCTCCTAATTTTATCACATCGGGGTATGAAAATTTATTATACAAATTGGGTCACATTTGTCATACCCAACTAAATCAGGGTTAAGAGGCCAGGGGGGAAAGCACTCGGGGCACATAGCACCTGCTCCAAGAATTGACTTTTCTGCAAGGCCAGCTGCTGAAAAGGCCTGCTATAACTCTAAGACCAGTTTTAGCTAGTGGCTTCTAAAATGACCTGCTGTGACTCTATGACCAGTTTTACTTACAACTATCACTCACCAATCCGAGCTTGCTAGCTCCTAAAAGCTTCTCTAGTGCCAGTGAGCTTTATTTCAAAACAATACATAACTTTTTTCTTTCTAATAAAACCACCAACCTTCTCTTTGTTCTTTGCACATACTAAGACACCACCTTGATCTGTGTGTCTGCCCTGAATTGCAATTCTCACATTCCCAATTAAAATGTTTAACTTATAGATTTGTCTCTATATTTTATTTTGGCTTCAACATATGAATTTTGGGGAGATATAAACATTCAGTCCCTATGCCAGGGACCAGGGCCACTCTGGAGGGGCAGGGTCCGACTTCTTGCTGTTTCTCTTGAGCACCTTTTTTTTTTTTTTTTATTGGGACTACAGGCATGTGCCACCATGCCTGGCTAATTTTTCTATATATATTTTTAGCTGTCCAGATCATTTCTTTCTATTTTTAGTAGAGACGGGGTCTCGCTCTTGCTCAGGCTGGTCTCGAACTCCTGAGCTCAAACAATCCGCCCGCCTTGGCCTCCCAGAGTGCTAGGATTACAGGCATGAGCCACCGCACCCGGCCTTGCGCACCTTTTATCCTGAAGCTTTCACATGGCTAAGCTAACGTGGCTGCCCCAAGCCTGCTCAACTCTTCATGACTTTTTAGTTTAAGCATCACTATCATCCAGTGACTCAGTCTAGTCCAAATCCATATTCCAGGAGAGTTTCTGATAGGCCCACATTGTCAGGTACCCATCTTGGGTCTAGTCAGCTGTGGGGAAGGAGGTGGCACATAGTCAAATATCATCACCAGGGCTATGGAGGGGGTGTCTTCTTGGACACCCTGTCTACATTGACTGAAGCAGAGTCTGTTGGGGGAGAAAACGTGTTCAGTTTGGAACATGATGAGTTTGAGGTGATGCTGAACTTCTCAGAGGAAACGGCCTGTGAGAAGGAGGCAACAGGAGACCAGAGAGCCCAACAGAGGGGACAGAACTATAGGTTTGGGGGTACAAGTCCTGAATTTTTGAGTTGGAGCAGTAGCTGCAGCCTGAACCCCGGAAAATACTTTCTTCAAGGCATTTATCACTTGTGGAAACATTTATTCTTGTCATCCCCACTAGAATGAAAGTTCTGTTGAACCGGGACTTTGTTTTGTTCACTTTCTGGCACACAGTAGGTACTCAATAAATGTTTACTGAATGAATGAACAAATAAAAGAGTGCTGGGCTCTGTGCCGGGATCGGGGATAGGCCACCTTTATTGTCTCATTTCCAAAAGCATTGGTTCTCTACCTTATTTTTTGCCCTATAATTTTGGGAGTTCTGCCAGACAGCCTGAAGCTTTGGGTGGCTGTGTGTTTAGACATGTTTTGGGGATGGTGAGGGTGGGTGGTAGAGAACTTCTCTTTTCTTTTCTTTTTTTTTTTTTCTTTTTTCTTTTGCCTTCCTTCCTCCTCGAGAACTTCTCTTTTCAATACCCCACTTCTGCCACTCTGTGTGCCCCTAAGCAAGTGTCTTCCCCACTCTGGACCTCCTCGACAACATAAGAGGGCTGAGACAGAATACAATTAAAGGTTCTTTCCGTTCCCTATTTTATGGATTCTTTCTGGCTATGACAGCCTCAGACCAGAAGAGGTCAGGGGAGGTGAGTCAGGGCTCAGAGACCTCTTGGCTATCAGTCCTGGGACCACCCATTCAGGATAGTCCAAGAATGCCTGTAATGGCTGCAGCCCTAAAGAATGGGAAGAAGGGAGGGAGGAGAAAGGGGAAAAGCATGGGCCAGGAAAGAAGTCAGAGAAACAGAGACAGGGAATAGAGAAATAAACAGCAAATATAGACGAGAAACATTTAAGGAAGTATTAATACCCATTCTCCACTATCTCTTCCAGAAAACAGAACAAGATAGAATACTTTATAATCCATTCTATGAAGCCAGCCAGCCTTACTTTAATATCAAAACCAGATAAACACATAATAAGAAAGGAGCACTACAGACTAATATTTATGAACATTGACACAAAAATCCTGAACAAAACATTGCCAAACTAGGCCGGGCGCGGTGGCTCACGCCTGTAATCCTAGCACTCTGGGAGGCCGAGGTGGGCGGATCGTTTGAGCTCAAGAGTTCGAGACCAGCCTGAGCAAAAGCGAGACCCCATCTCTACTAAAAATAGAAAGAAATTATATGGACAGCTAAAAATATATATATAAAAAATTAGCCGGGCATGGTGGTGCATGCCTGTAGTCCCAACTACTCGGGAGGCTGAGACAGGAGGATCCCTTGAGCTCAGGAGTTTGAGGTTGCTGTGAGCTAGGCTGACGCCATGGCACCCACTCTAGCCTGGGCAACAAAGTGAGACTCTGTCTCAAAAAAAAAAAAAAAAAAAAAAATTGCCAAACTAAATCCAACAATTATTGAATTTTATATCCAAAGAGTAATATACCATGTCTAAGTACAATTTATTTCAGCTATGTGAGTCTGGTTTAACTTTTGTTTTTTTGGTTGTTTGTTTTTGTTTTTTATAGATTAGGAGTTAGAGATGGGGGCGTGAAATCGGAAGATCCCTCAGTTGGGTGAGTCACTGTGCTTATTGGAGCCTCAGTTTCCCCACCCAGGAACATTAGAAAGTGGAACCAAAAATATGGAACACTTCACGAATTTGCATGTAATTCTTGCACAGGGGCCATGCTAATCTTCTCTGTATCATTCCAATTTTAGTATATGTGCTGCCCAAGTGAGCACTGGTTTAACTTTGGGAAAACAATCAACAAGTTAAAGAAAAACATGTATGATTATATCACTTGATCTTGAAAAAGTACTTGACAAGGAGAAGGATTCTGGGGAGATGGCAGAGTAGGAAGCACCAGGAATCTGTCTCCTTACCTAAACAATAATTACATTGGCGGAATCTGTCGGATAGAACTATTTTGTACACCTCTATTGAAAGTTTACAATTTCCAGTGGAAGGCTTGGAAGGTAAATTGTAGTTAATTTGGTAATTTTCAGCTCTTACCACAGCAGCAGCTGCCCCATCCTCCACTCCCAGCCCCATGGCAGGTAGCTGTGCACACAGCTTGCAGGAGCCAGGGTGGGCAAAAATGACCCTGTCTTCCAAATATGAGGGATCGGTGATTGGATCACTGCTTACTGCTTCTGATCACGTAGGTATAGACAAAGCGGCTAGTGGCCATTGTTGTTACACCTCCCCTGATTTTGTTGTAAAAGCCCCTCCCTCTCCAACTGAAGTAACTTTAAGGATTTTAAAAAATTTAAACCTTTAAAAAGGTTGGCACTTTTTTTACCCCTCCTTCATTTTTCTCTTTTTCCTCTGTTAGGTCCTAGACATTAAAGACTAGACCATTCAAAAACAAGTGCATATATGGGGAGAATTATTTATTTATTTATTTATTTATTTTTAAGACAGAGTCTCACTCTGTTGCCCTGAGTAGAGTGCCAAGGCATCAGTCTAGCTCACAGCAACCTCGCACTCCCGGGCTCAAGCGATCCTCCTGCCTGCCTCCCGAGTAGCTGGGACTACAGGCACAAACCATGATGCACAGCTAATTTTTCTATTTTTAGTAGAAACAGGGTCTCACTCTTGCTCAGGCTGGTTTTGAACTCCTGAGCTCAAGGGATCCTCCCCCCTCAGCCTCCCAGAGTGCTAGGATTACAGGCCTGAGCCACTGCGCCCAGCCCCATATGGGGAGAATTAGAAAGTGACTGTGCATGCCTAGGGAAAGGTCCAGACTCAGGAAAGAACTATGAAGACCTTAAGTTTACACCTCAGGCTAATCTTTGGCACAGAGAAAACCTACAACAATAAAAAAAAAAAAAAAAAAAAAACCCACCAAAAACAGTAACAAAACCTAGCAAACCCTGAGGAAGAGGGAGAATCTGAATTACAGAGTTATCACATTATTAGAGTCAAATGCCCAGTTTTCAACAAAAAACCACAAGACATCCAAACAGAAAAATATGGCTCATTCAAAGGAAAAAGAAATAAAGCAACAGAAATTGTCCCTGAAAAACACCTAATGGCAGATCTATTCAACAAAGACATTAAAATAACTATCTTAAAGAAGATATGGAGAAAGTTGAGAAAACTATATATGAACAAAATGGCAATATTAATAAGGAGACAGAAAAATCTAAAAAGAAACCAAAAAGACATTCTAGAGCCCAAAAGTATAATAATTGAAATGAAAAATTCAATAGAATTTTTCAAAGACAGATTTGAGCATAAAATCAGCAAACTTGGCTGGGCAAGGTAGCTCACGCCTGTAATCCTAGCACTCTGGGAGGCCGAGGCGGGAGGATCACTCGAGGTCAGGAGTTTGAGACCAACCTGAGCAAGAGTGAGACCCTGTCTCTACTAAAAATAGAAAGACATTATCTGGACAACTAAATATATATATATATATATATGTAGAAAAATTAGCCGGGCATGGTGGCACATGCCTGTAGTCCCAGCTACTCGGGAGGCTGAGGCAGTAGGATTGCTTGAGCCTGGGAGTTTGAGGTTGCTGTGAGCTAAGCTGATGCCACAGCACTGTAGCCCAGGCAACAGAGCAAGGCTCTGTCAAAAAAATAAATAAATAAATAAAAAATAAATCAGCAAACTTGAAAATAGAGTAGTGGAAATTATCAATTGTGAGGAGCAGAAATGGAGAAGATCGAACAAAATTGAACAGAGCCTAAGAGACCTGTGGGACACCACCAAGCCAACCAACATATGCACTGTGGGGGGTGTCAGAAGTAGAAGAGAGAAAGAAAGGGGAGGAAGAGAATATTTGAAGAAACATTGGCTGAAAACTTTCAAATTTTGTTTGTTTGTTTTTGTAGAGATGAGGTCTCACTATGTTGCCCAAGCTGGTCTCAAACTCCTGGCCTCAAGTGATCCTCCTACCTCAGCCTCCCAAAGCACTGGGATTACAGGTATGAGCCGCTGTGCCAGACCACGGCTAAATTTTTCCTGTGTTTTTTTGTAGAGACAGGGTCTTGCTCTGTCACCCAGGCTAAAGTGCAATGATGTAATCATAGCTCACTGTAATCTCCAATTCCTGGGCTCAAGTGATCCTCCCACCTAAGCCTCCTGAGTAGCTGGTACTACACACATGTACCACCATGCCTGGCTATGGCCCCAGCCAAATTTGATGAAAGACATGAATATAACATCCAAGAAGCTAACAATTTCCAAGTAAGATAAACTCAAAGAGACCCACACTAAGACACATTATAATCAAACTTCCAAAGAGAAAATCTTGAAAACAGCAAGAGATAAGCAATTACATATAATAGATATGATCATATACAAAGGATCTTCAATAAGAATATCCACAGATTCATCATCAGAAACTTGTGAAGCCAAATGGCAGTGGGCCAATATAGTCAGCATGTTAAGAGGAAAACATCTGTCAACCAAGAATCCTATAGCCAGCAAAACTGTCCTTAAAAAATCGGGAAGGCCCAAGTGCAGTGGCTCACACCTGTAATCCCAGCATTTTTGAAGGCCAAGGCAGGAGGACTGCTTGAGTTCGAGAGTTCAAGACCAGCCTGAGCATCATAGCGAGACCGCCATCTCTATAAAAATAAATGAATAGGCCGGGCTTCTATAAAAATAAATGAATAGGCCGGGCGCGGTGGCTCACACCTGTAATCCTAGCACTCTGGGAGGCCGAGGTGGGCGGATCATTTAAGCTCAGGAGTTCGAGACCAGCCTGAGCAAGAGCGAGACCTCATCTCTACTAAAAATAGAAAGAAATTATATGGACAGCTAAAAATATATATATAGAAAAAATTAGCCGGGCATGGTGGTGCATGCCTGTAGTTCTAGCTACTCGGGAGGCTGAGACAGGAGGATCGCTTGAGCTCAGGAGTTTGAGGTTGCTGTGAGCTAGGCTGACGCCATGGCACTCACTCTAGCCTGGGCAACAGAGTGAGACTCTGTCTCAAAATAAATAAATAAATAAATAAATGAATAAATAAATAAACCAATACATAAATAAATAATGGTGGCACTTAAAAAAAATGGTGGCATGTGCCTGTAGGTCTAGCTACTTGGAAGGCTGAGGCAGGAGGATCCTTTGAGCCCAGGATGATGGTGGCGTGCACCTGTAGTCCCAGCTGCTTGGGAGGCTGAAGTGGGAGGACTGCTTGAGCCCATGATTTCGAGGTTACAGTAAACTATGATCAGGCCACTGCACTCCAGCCTGGGTGACAGAATGAGACTCTGTCTCAAAAAAAAAAAAATAAATAAATAAAATCCATTGGTATAAGAAAAAAATCAAGATGCAGAATAGTGTATAAAAGAAAGCTAGTTTGTGTTATGAAGGGGGATAACATTACTTATGTATGCATTTGGTTATATTTATATAAAATATCTCTGGAAGGATGGGGTGAGGGACTGGAGGGACTACAAGGCTAGGAATAGGGGTGTGAGGGAGAATTTTTAAGTTTGACCTTTTGTACTTTTTGAATCTTGATGTATGTATTGAGTATTACCTACTTAAGAACAAATAATGAAAATGAAAACAAAACACAATGACAAAAATTAAAGATGTGCTATAGCAAAAATAAAATATATACACAAAGTCCAAACATTCAAACTGTACAGATAAGTATAAAATTAAAAGAAAAACATTCCCTCCTCCATATTCTATGTATTTAAAAGGATGTTTGTTGTATTCTATGCAGCATTTCTAAGTGTTTTGTAGCAGGCATGAGACAAAATATTAACAGCAAATGGTCCTGTGGTCCCAGCTATAACATAAGAAGCCACGTTTGCTCATTTCTGCTTGCCAGCAAAATTTCACAAAGGCCCTGACTCTGTGATGACATGCAGCTCTCTGGAAGGATGCTTTGAAGACAAAACAGGGTAGAGCACACTATGTGTCTTGCCTCAGTCACTACATTCCTTAAAAGATAAATGACCCTTGTCCTTGCCTTTTCCTACACATTAACATCAGACGCAGTTAGTGATTATGCTTCTGTAATCTATAACCAGATGCACTCTCACATCCAAACTTAGATGCGATCCTGCTTTAATGTAACTTCTGAGCAAGTCTGGCGTGATTTTGCCTGTAGTAAGCCTCCACTACCTGTATGTAAACTGTCAGCTGAAACATGCTTTGGAGCAGTCTGATAGACCCTCTCTGAAAGACTCCTTCCCTGCCTTGGGGGCTGTAGCCCTCAGTTTACTGTAATTCTTTAGAAACTTTATTTTTTTTCTTTTGTTGACACAGGGGAATTTTTGGATTTTTTAGTTTTCTTCATTGGAAAGAGAAGTGTTCTTTCTCAACCTTCTTAGTATTAATGAATACCTTTTATGACCTTACTATCCCCTCTTCACTTCTATGGACTACTATTTTGAAACCAATATCCAGTGTACAGCCAGCATTTGTTACATAATAATTAATCTGGGCCTTGTGACATCTTATTCTATCAGGTTGGTAACTGATCCACCAATCCCATTGCTGTCTTTATCAGTCAATCAGTTTCAAGACACAACTGTTCACTTCGTAAGGGCCTCTTCAGTGTCCTGCCTTGTGCTAGGCCGTAGGGATAGATAGGATAACATCCCTTTGTCTCTTCCTTGATCAGCTGGAGATTTTACTCTTTGTTTGTTTTTGTTTTTAAGAGACAGGGTCACACTCTGTTGCCCAGGCTGGAGTGCAGCCCCAGCCTCCAGAGTACCTGGGACTACTGGTGCATGAGGTGGGGACTGGTGGCTACTAGGTTACAAAGATTTTTTCCAACGGCTGAGGTGGACTCAGTCTTGAGTCCACGTCCGGGAACCCTGGCCTTGGACTCCGTGCGCCGAGGGCTGGAAAACTACGCCCCCCGCCCCCAGAGCCGCACACCGCGCCGCGCACGCGCAGGAGCCGATGGCTAACAGTCCGCTGTCGCTTCGCGTTGCCAGGGCCCGACCCCGCCCCGCCTCCGCCGCCTCCGGCCCAGAGGGAGCTCCCGGCCGCCACGGCCTCAGGCCCCGGCTATAGTCCGCTGCGCTCGCCGCTGCCGGGCACTGGCAGAACCATGTCTCCCCCCTTGGGGACGTTTCCGCCCCTGCGCCGGGTTTTCGTGGTGGGGGTTGGCATGACCAAGGTAAACAGCAGTGTACGGTGGAGGCGGGCTCCCTGTCCCGATCTGCCTCAGTGTGGCGGGGGAACCTCTAGGTGACAGGAAACCGAGGCGGTCAGTGCCTGCGCCGTTCCTGTCTGTCCTTCCTGCCCGGAGGAAGCCGGCTCCTAGCTCCGGCTGCTTGGCGCGTGGGGCATCCGGGTGGCGACTCGGGGGCGGGGAGGCGGGGTGGGGTGGGGTTGCGATCTGCGGTGTCTCTGGGGCTTGTAGTGTCTCAGGCTTGCTCCTGCGGCCATTTTTTTCTCCTTCCCTTTTCTCCCTGGTCAGAGTTTGTGATGCAGCCCTCAGGATACCCAAAGTTCTCACCTCTTTAGATTCTGGGTGAAGTCCCAAGGTTTATGGAGCTCGACCCGAGGCAAAGGTCATCTCGCACCAGAAGGGAAGCAGGTCGTGAATGTCACTATGTGCCCTCCCAGAAATACTTCTGGTAGGAGCCCATCTTAGAGACAGCTCCAAGTGTGGATCGGGAGGAGAGACACTAGTGATGCTCAGCGTCTCGGCACAGGTGGCAGGTTTCCTGGATCCTCTGACCCCTCTCTGTTCCTCAAGTGTCAGCTTGGAACTCTGGAGGCCAGAGGCTGCTACAGTCTTATTCCTTCCTCTTCTGTCGTCCCTCAGGGTCTTGCTCTGCTGCCCATGTTGGAGTGCAGTGGCACGATCAGCCTTCCGAGTAGTTAGGACTATAGGCGGGCACCGTCGCTCCTGGTTAATTTATTTCACTTTTGTAGAGATGGGGGGTCTCCTCCCTATGTTGCCCAGGCTTGTCTCCAGCTCCTGGCCTCAAGCATGATCTTCCCGCCTGGGCCTCCCAAAGTGCTGGAATTACAGGCATGAGCCTCCATGCCAGACCAGGCTTTTTTCTTGACCCCTTACCACATCCATGCTTTAGTAATGCCAAATTGCCTTTAGTTTCTCCCCCTGCTCTATAGTTTTATACATGTGTTGCTTTGCTTCTGTTGTTTTTACTACGTGTACCATTATCTTCTCAGCTGGTTAACTTTTTTTGCATTTTTAAAGAATCAGTTTGGGTCTTGTCTTCTCCAGGAAGCCTCAGATCCTCCTGACTTTCCAGTAGAGCCTTGTACTGCACTTAACCTCTATCTTAGTGTAAGGTTTTAAGACCGGAGTCCACAGGAGGGAGGCGGCGCAGCTGAAAGTTAAAGTACCCTCCCGGGTTTCGGCACCAAATGTAAGGTTTTTTGGATTGGCGGGCGCCAGAGAAAGAAAGATGAGCAGAGTTGAAAGGGATAAGTAAAGAGGCTTTATTGGGATGCTCCTGGGTGAGGGTAACGAGTCCCAAGAGAGGGACCCAGGCGAGATTTTTGGGTCCAGGGAGAGAGAGAGAGAGACCGGAAAAGTCACATCGCCCAGAAGTCTGAGTGGGTTTATGTATGTTTTTAGGCTTGGGGGTAGGGGTTTCTTTGGCAGGAAGATTTATGGTGAGGGAATTTTCTGTTGCAGTTTTAGGGCGGGTGTAGGAGGGGCTGGTGGTATGTATGGATTCCAGGAACCGAGACCCTTATCAGGGTAACCATCCAGGTGTGGCTATTCTTTAACTTAGCTGGGCCCTGCAGGCATTGTTTTTGGCAGGTCTCGTGGGCTTCTTCTTTTTCCATTAGGGAGGGGAGGGGTGCCCACCACCAGCCTTATACTTAGTACTTACTATGTTATACAGTACTGAAATTCTGTTTATATGTCTGTATTTTCCCAAAGCACGTAAGGTCTTCCAGGGTGGGTACCACATCTTACTCACGGTTATACTCCTGTTAACCTGAAAGTGCTTGGTCCCTGAAGGCCCTCAATGAATGTTAGTTGAGCAATATTAAATAGATAATGCGTTGTGAAAGAATTCCTAGCAAGAGTTCTATTTCTGAGAAAGCAGCCCTAAAATTTTTATTATTTTACCAGTTGGCTGAGAGTACACAATTCAATCAAAACATGTAAATAGAAAAGTCGACTGATACCAGAAGCTTGGAGATCATCCTATTGTTCCATGGAAGAGGGGGCTTCTAATACAGGCGGACAGTAAGACTTTTAAAGTATGGTATTAATGCAGTCAGATCTTCTGTTGGCTGTTGAATGTCTGATTATTATGTGGGCTGTATGGAAAAGCACAGTTTTATAACCCTTTGGGAAGCAGGAGATGTATTTCTTTTTCTCAAGTTGGGAGGTAGAGGTGGGGGAGGTGTTAAAGTCCTTAGGGAAAGGGTGGGGAGTATGAAGAGTGCCATTATTGATGTGCTTATTAGGCCAGAATACTTCCCTTTAGGTCTGGCCTACTGGACCCTGAGTCAGGATTTGATAAAGAGGGAGAAATCTACTAGGTAATTAATACTGTCAAGTTATTTTTTTTATTTTTCTACTTTTGAAGGAAATTTAAAGTTCTGTTAATAGATTTCTACTGGTTGGGCTCTTTTGTTATGTTTATTAATTTGAATAGCTGAATTGTCTAGATAATTTAAAGTTCTCTTAATGAGGTTCTATTATTCAATGTAGGAAATGAGTTAGAATTCCTACGGTGGGAGTCAACATGTTTTAACACAGCTAAGTCACAGCTGCCATCTGGCTGACATCAGGCCATCAGACCCTTTGCTTATGCTGCCTATCTCCTGATATGCCCTCTCATCTACTTACATTCTACCTGTCTTTCAAGAACTAGTCCAAGTCCCATGTCTTCTTAAAACTTCCTCAGGCTCCGTGCTGTGACTCATGCCTGTAATCCTGGGAGGCGGAGGCGGGAGGATCACTTGAGGTCAGGAGGTCAGGAGACCAGCCTGAGCAAGAGCGAGACCATGTCTCTACAGAAAATGGAAAAATTAGCTGAGCATGGTGGCGCATGCCTGTAGTCCCAGCCACTCTAGTCCCAGCTACTTGGGAGGCTGAGGCAGGAGGATTGCTAGAGTCCAGGAGTTTGAGGTTGCAGTCAGCTATGATTGTGTCACTACACTTTAGCCTGGGCAACAGAGTGAGACCCTGTCTTTAAAAAAAAAAAAAAACAAGCTCTAAAAAGTGTACTTTTTACACATCCCTGCTCAAAGCTAATTTGGCACCTGTCAAATGGTGATACTGTATCATTTCTTTTTCAGTTATTACTTTGAGTACTTTTGATAAGACACTATTCCTCATCTATTTCATGACCTAGTGGTACAGGTCATACAGGAAAGACAATAAATGTATGATTGATGTGTCCTTCAAAATGATATAAGCCAAGGAAGAAGATACTGGTTCTTGGAAACAGAATCCAATATGGGAGAATAGAGAAGCACCAGGATGGCAGCCATGCATAGTCCAGTTTGCAATAGGTATATGAATGGTTCCAGGAGGAAGGTCTCTAGAATAAAAATTTTTGATCATGTGGACTAGGGTTTTAAGAGAGATTTTAGAGGTGTTGTTAGCATGATCTAAATTTGGAGTTAGGCACATAAAAAGCAGGTGAAAAAAATGAGTTTTGCAAATTAAATAGAGTGTTCTCAGTAATTATGTTACTGAGCATTAGCACTAGTATAGCGTTAGTATTGTTACAAGATTATTATGTGTGTAACATGGTCTAAATTATGTGAATAAGTATAGGATATTCTACTTTATCCCTTAGTGCTTGAGAACTAAGATTCTTGGTAGACAAGAAAAGAGATACAGATATAATACAGAAGAGGGTAGGTAAAAAATTCTGTAATCCTGAATTTGAATCCATAGTATTAGTATGAAGTATTTCATCTTTAAAAAATTTTTTAGGTAGGGCGTGGTGGCTCACGCCTGTAATCCTAGCACTCTGGGAGGCCGAGTGGGAGGATCGCTCGAGATCAGGAGTTCAAGACCAGCCTGAGCAAGAGCGAGACCCCGTCTCTACTAAAAAAAAAAAAAAAAAAAAATAGAAAGAAATTAACCAGACAACTAAAATATATAGAAAAAACTAGCCGGGCATGGTGGTGCATGCCTGTAGTCCCAGCTACTCGGGAGGCTGAGGCAGAAGGATTGCTTGAACCCAAGAGTTTGAGGTTGATGTGAGCTAGGCTGACACCACGGTACTCTAGCCTGGGCGACAGAGCAAGACTCTGTCTCAAAAACAATAAAAAATGAAATAAAAATTTTTAGCTCTGTCCACTAAAGAGGCCTGGAAACAATGACAAAATCTGTGGGATCTATAGCATCCAGATTATGGTCTTGAAATATCTTTTTCTAATAAAAGGAATGGCTAGTTGGAGAAAATGCTGATTTCATGTGGGGCAGGAAATATGCAAGATAAGTCTAGAATATTTTGTCTTTCCTAATTGCAAGAAAGTTATCAAAGACAACTTGGGTTATATCAAAAGGATTTGGAAGCCAACTTCCATGGGAAGTTCCCATTTATCAAAGATGGGACAATCTGAACTTTAAAAAAGATAATTGCAATTGAGTGAAACCCATCAAATGGTGTTTAAATACATGAGTTCATGGTAATATTTCAAAACCAACAAATCGTAGCTTTGCAGGATAATAGGGGACTTATTCATTATCTTGAAAACTGATAAAGGGAAATAATCATACCTTTATTATCTTTCCCATATGAACTATACTTAGGAGTAGTGTTTTTTTATGAAAAGTATTCAAAATAATAGCTGAAAAATGACAGAATATCACCATTTGACAGCTGCCAATGAATTAATAGCTTTAGCAGGGGTTCTCAAAATGTGGTCTGTGGACTCCTGGGTTCTCTGAGACCTTTTCAGGGGATCTGCAACGTTAAGACTCTTCATAATAATACTAAGATATTTGCCATTTTCATTGTATATTGACATTTATACTGACGGTGCAAAAGTAATGGTGGATAGCAATGTCAGTACTAGTAGTCTTGTATTCTTTGTGTACTCATGTACTCATAGGAATAAAACATCAGTTTTCATTTAAGACCATACTTGATGAAGGAGAAAACAATTGTTAATTTTATTAAATCTCAATGCTTGAGAATACATTGTGAAATTGTTTGCATTGTGAGCTAAACTAGCTGCTTTTTTCTTGAAACACCAGTTTTACTTGAGAGAACATCTGGCGTACATATGATGGTTATTCAGACGTGGGTGTATTTTAGATATTTTCTCAAAAATGAATGAAGTCAGCCTGTCACTTCAAGGAAAACAACTGCCAGTATTTGTTTCCAATTATAAAATTTGAGCTTTTAAGTGAAAATTAGAATTTTAGAAAACTTATATCTACTTGAGAACATCATATTACTTTAAAAAAATTTTTTATAAAATGGGTGACGATATTAAAAAAGGTGAGGTTTTGGAATTTAAAAAATGGACAAGATTAAACTGTAATGTCTTTGGATGCACATCTGGGTGATAAAACTATGAAATAAATGTTCCAAGAAAGCGATTACTATAGGAATAGGACAGTAATTACTTTGGGGGTAAGGTAGGGATTGAGACTGGGACAGAGTGCATGGAGGAGTTTCTGGGATGGTGGGCAAAGTTGTATTTCTTGATCCGGGTAGTGGATGCAAGGGTGTTTGCCTTGAAAGTTCATTAGGATATGAATTTAATTCCAGAAAAAAAAAACAAAACCCTAAAATGGTACAGTAAAGCAAATCATAGTTAGACTACTTGGCCCAGTAGTAAAAAAGATGTACTTAATAAGATAAACACTGAGTACTGAATTAGCAACGAATTGTGACTTAGCTAGCTAAGATGGTGGGAGAGGTAAATGTGTATGTGGAGCGGCAGAAGAGACCTAATCCTCATTGGTCTTTATTGGAGATTATGACATAACTTCTTAAACTGATAGAGAAATAATTTTATAAGAATATTTAGAAACATGGCTGTTTGTGTCACAAGAAATATCTATAAGAATTGAAAGTGGATATTTTGGAAGCAAGTATGACCAGTGGATGGGGAGTAGTGAAACAGAGGAATGCTGTTTTTTTGTAAGGCTTGTGGTACTTTTTTGTCCTTGTTTTTCTTTCATGTCTTTGATTAAAAAATAAAATAATTCTGGGAGGCTGAGACAAAAGGATCACTTGAGCCCAGGAGTTTGAGACCAGCCTGGTTAATACAGCGAGACTCAGTCTCTATAAAAAAATAATAAAAAAATTAGCTGGGCGTGGTGGTGCGTACGTGTAGTCCCAGCTACTTGAGAGGCTAAGGCAGGGGGATTGCTTGAGCCCCGGAGTTTGAGGTTGCAGTGAGCTGGGATGATGCCCCTGTACTCTAACCCAGGCAACACAGTGAGACTGTATGCAAAAATTTAATTAGTTAAAAAACAAATATTAATAGTCTATTCCCAGCACCTCAGCACTTGTGCCCTCTTCCAGTCACTGTAACCTGCAAAAGGTTACCATTTTCCTGACTTCCTGACCTTTAATACCACAGATTAGTTCTGCTTTTCTGTTCAACATTATATTTGTAAAATTCAGTCATAATTTTATTTGTTGTTATAGTTTATTCACTCTCATTGATGTAATAGGTGCTCAATGTGTTTTTTTGTTTGAATGAAGAGGTTTTTTTTTTGTAAAGAACATCTAACTATACTTGTTTCTATTTATTATCTCCTATATTTCTAGTTCATGAAGCCTGGAGCTGAGAATTCAGGAGATTACCCTGACTTGGCAAAAGAAGCAGGTAATACAGAACATCTAGATCTTTGAACAGTCATATTTTTTTGTGGTCTGTCTCCGTGGGTGGAGCAGCCTTGCAAACACAAAAGGAAGCCCAGTCAAGGGAGAAGAACCTCTATGGAGAAGTGCCTAGTGGCTCACTAGAAAAGAGAAAGGGAAAAGAGCTTGGGCATTCCTAGCAGCTACATAGCCAGAAGTAGACAGTGGCTTATGATTTTATGTGCTATCTGTTCGTTGGGATGGTTAAGGGTTGTGTGGGAGAGAAAGGTATGGTCATTAAAAGGGATAATTTCATTCCAGTGTGTGTTCACCTTAGGAGATATAAAAAAAATTAGTGTCTTCTTTTCCAGGAAGAGGGATAATCACATTAAAAATATATGGAATGCCTGTATGGTGGTTTTCCTCTCTTCACTTCATTGAATCAACATAGAGAATTCTTTTTCTATCACTAGGCTGCTGTGTGACTAAATGAGGTGATGTGGTTTGTTACTGTTTATTCTAATAAGTGTTAGAAATGTCAAGCAAAGGACTCTGGGGAATACTACTGAGTGGAACTCAAAGGAAGGAGGATCCACAGGTGCATGGGTCCATGTTCTCTAAGCATTTGGCATTCTTCAGAGTCACACACCTGGGCCAGGCTGCAGGTGACTGAACTGTGGGTCCAAGTTCCAGCAGACAAGTCCCCTTTCATCATTCTCTTTCTCTCTCTCTCTCTTTCTTCTCATTCTCTTTTTTTAAAGAGGAAAGCATCAGAGCTTCTTTACATGTTATGTATAAACAAACAAACAAATATAAATATTTTAGATTCAAGGCCAGGTAGTCTAAGATTAGGTGCCAGTTGTTTTGGGGAATTCTTTGAAATACCTGCTTCCTAGCACTTGGAGACTTGGGAGGTCCTTGGTTCCATGAGAAGTTGTTAGGCATAGTCCCTTTCTGAGGGAGCCTCCCTGACCCATTCCTTCTAGCTTGTTGCCAGGCAACCCAAAAAAGTTAACTATGGTTCTTCCCTAGATAATCCTGCTTATCTCCAAGAGTACCCTGTGCACCCAGTGCATGTATATTTAGATTTTACTTCAATACTTATTGTTTTGTTTTGAAACAGGGTCTTGTTCTATTGCCCTGGCCAGAGTGCAGTGCTGTCATCATAGCTCACTGCAACCTTAAACTCCTTGGCTCAAGCAATCCTCCTGCCTCAGCCTCCCAAGTAGCTAGGACTACAGGCGTGCACCTCCATGTCCTGCTAATTTTTTTATTTTTGTAGAGACAGGATCTTGCTCTTGCTCAGGCTGGTCTTGAAATCCTGACCTCAAGTGATCCTCCCTCCTCAGCCTCCCTAAGTGCTAAGATTACAGGTGTGAGCCACTGCACCTGGCCAGATTTTGCTTCAACACTTATTATTCAATTCAGTATTTAAATATTATTTTATGAGGAATCAGAGCATCTCTGCCCCCCTATAGGAAGGTTCAAGGGATCTGATTAATTGCTATTGGTTCTTAGAGTAGGCACTGTTCATTTAATGTTTTTTAAAAATATGACCAAAAGATTCACATTTAATGTTTATCTTCTGTGTGGATAAACACGCTGCTCTTGACTGATGTGTCCCAAACAGCAGCTCTCTGTCTCTGAAGTGGGAGATGCTTTGGTTTTCTAAATATTTTTTGTCCCATTTCCTTTATTTCATTAAAAATTTGGGGAGGTTACTTTAGTGTGTGTATATTTTGATTATAAAATGGTAATACTGAGGTGCAGTTATGAAGTTTGAAACTAACTGTGGGGATTGACTAGTAACAAGATATGCAGTTTAATTTACTCAGCTTATTTTGATTTTGCAGGCAACATTAGGAAAATAAACACCTTTTAATAAATGAACTTTATTTCTTTCTTTTTTTTTTAGAGACAGGGTCTTGCTTTGTTGTCCAGGCTGGGTGCAGTGGCATAATCATAGCTCACTACAACCTCAAACTCCTGGGCTCAAGCCATCCTCCTGCCTCAGCCTCCTCAGTAGCTAGGACTACAGGCATGTGACACCACACCTGGCTAATTTTTAAATTTTTTGTAGAGATAGGGATCTTGCTATGTTGCCCATAGCTAGTCTCGAACTCCTGGCCTCCTGAGAGCTTCTCATTTCAGCCTCCGAAAGTGCTGGGATTACAGGTGTGAGCTGCTGTGCCTGGCCAAACTTAAAACTTTTAAAACTTAGGTTTTCTCTTAAAAATACTCCTTGGTTCTAATTATGTATGGAAATGAGAAGTATAAAAGGATGACTTCACTCATATATTTCACCTAAAGTACCTTGAGACTACATCAGTCACATTTAGTTGAACATTTATCGAAGCACAACTTGAGGGTAAAATCCCCTGAGATTCTGAAAATGAGTTTGCACTCTGTTGTCTCTGGACTCATTTGCTGAGTGTGGTGGTGAGGCAGGGGGATTGGTTTTTTGGAACAGTAGATCCAAAAGTCTTACTCTCTACTTCTGCGGACCTGTTATAGGAGGGGCTTCTGCTACCATTTTCTTTCCTGTTATTTCCTAAATGCATAGAATGGAGGGAAGCAGAATTGCCTCTTGTCACTTCCATTATTTAGGGACTTCTGCTCTTTATACATTCCTCCATCCCCCTTTCCTTCAGAGAAAGATTGGGGATCCCTTTGCACCTAAATGCAGATGACACTCATTTGAATGATATAGCAACATCATGGAACTCTTTGAAACTATTTCAGATAGTTAACTTCTATGCTTCCTTTGTTTTCTTACCCTTTTAACATTTTTATTTAATAATTATTTTAATCTGATAGTTTATGCAGAAAATCTGCTGTTAGCAGAAAATGTTCAATAAATGATGAGTGTATCCTGGGCCCTGGGAAGGATTCACAATGGTGTGGTGTGCTAATCTCAAGGTTCTTACCATCTAGAAGGGAAAATAAGGAAAGTTCAGATAGAAAGTGAGTAGACAGTGAAAGGTACAACATGCTGTTGTCATTTAAAGGAGGGACAGAGTATTGGCTAAAAATTATATCTTTTTCTAAGTCACTCTTTCCCACTGATTATAGGAGCAACGCATATGTTTTGTTCGAACAAAGAATTATATAATAACAAAAAGAAAATTCTGTGACCCAGACCTAGTCACTATTAACATTTTAGTGTTATTCTATTTTGGTGCTTTTTCCTATGGCTATATGGGATCATATTCTATCCTAATTTTTTTGTTTTTGTTTTTAGAGACAGGGTCTTGCTATGTTGCTCAGGCTGGAGTGCAGTGATTATTCACAGGTGCGGTCATATTGCATTGTAACCTCAAACTCTTGGGCTCAAGTGATTCTCCTGCCTCAGCCTCTTGAGTAGCTGGGGCTATAGGCACATGCCACTGCACCCAACTTGTATGCTAATTTCTAAAATTTATTTTATCATGAGCCTTCCCCTTGTTACTTTTTTTTGTTTGTTTGTTTGAGACAGAATCTTGCTCTGCTGCCCAGGCTAGAGTGCCGTGGCATCAGCCTAGCTCACAGCAACCTCAAACTCCTGGGCTCAAGTGATCCTTCTGCCTCAGCCTCCTGAGTAGCTGGGACTACATGCATACACCACCATGCCCGGCTAATTTTTTTTCTATATATTTTTTGTTGTCCAGCTAATTTCTTTCTATTTTTAGTAGAGACAGGGTCTGGCTCTTGCTCAGGCTGGTCTCGAACTCCTGAGCTCAAGCCATCTGCCCGCCTCGGCCTCCTAGAGTGTTAGTATTACAGGCGTGAGCCACCATGCCCGGCCAAGAATGCTATTCTTAACATAATCTTACCAGCATTATTGTAAGTAAAACATTTATTTTTTGCTTGTATACTAAGCAGGAAAAGAGAACTTGTCTGACCAAACCAATCACATAATCAATTATATATTTTCTTAAGTTAAAAAAAATTTAAATATATTCATATGGTTAAGAAAAAAAAAGAGTACAAAATGGCTTATAATTCTCAGGCCTGTTCCCTGAGGGATAACCTCTTTTAACTGTTTTTTTGCTTTAGTTCTTCTAGTGATTATCTAAATGCTTATTCCACCATGCTTATTTTATTAATATTTATTTATTTATTTATTTTAGAGATAAGGTCTCTGTCACTCAGGCTGGAGTGCAATGGCATGATCATAGCTCATTGCAACCTCCAACTCCTGGGCTCAAGCGATCTTCCTGCCTCACCCTCTGAAATAGCTGGGACTACAAGCAGGCACCACCACGCCTCGCTAATTTTTCTATTTTTTGTATAGACAGGTCTTACTCTTGCTCAGGCTTGTCTCAAACCCCTGGCCTCAAGTGATCCCCCTGCCTTGGCCTCCTATAGTGCTAGGAATTACAGGCATGAGCCACTGCTCCCAGCCCACCATGCTTATTTAAGTTTTGACTTATCAGTTTTAGATATCTGTTTGCTCCTCACTGTGGTAGATGAGGATTTAGCTCGGGGATTTAGCTCATGATTTTTCTCCAAACTCACTGTCTAGTTTACTTACCTGGTTTTTCTTGGTTCTTCCACTGGTCATTTCCGCAGTTTGGATGGCATCCTTAAAGCTTCATTTCTTGTTCCATAGACAGACTAATCTCTCTCTCTTTTATTTTTTTTTTTTGAGACAGAGTCTTGCTCTGTTGCCTGGGCTAGAGTGCTGGGGCGTCAGCCTAGCTCACAGCAACCTCAAACTCCTGGGCTCAAGCAATCCTTCTGCCTCAGCCTCCCAAGGAGCTGGGACTGCAGGCATGCGCCACCATGCCCGGCTCATTTTTTCTCTATATATATTTAGTTGTCCATATAATTTCTTTCTATTTTTAGTAGAGACAGGGTCTTGCTCTTGCTCAGGCTGGTCTCGAACTCCTGACCTGGAGCAATCCTCCCGCCTCAGCCTCCCAGAGTGCTAGGATTATAGGCATGAGCCACTGCTCCCAACCCAGACTAATCTCTTGACCCTGGCTTTGTTATTTTTTTTTTTTTCCCCAAGAGATGAGATCTTGCTCTGTTGCGGGGAGTGCAGTGGTGCAATCACACAATCATAGCTCACAGCAACTTCAAACTCCTGGGCTCAAGCAATCCTCTTGCTCAGCCTCTCGAGTAGCTGAAACTACAGGCATGCACCAACATACCTGGCTATTGATCTTGGCATTGTTAAGATGGGTACATTAATGTTACCTGCTGCTGGAAATGACATGCTCATTTTGACCTCTAGATATGTGACAGAGCCACAGAGATGAATAAGACAAGGATCTTACTATAAAGGAGCTTTAAGACTCTTAGGATTTAATATATTTATAGTTAGGTGTGCAGTTATGACAGAAAGTGTTAAGTACCAAGTACCAAAAAGAAGATATGGAAAAGTGATATAGTAGCTTAAAGGAAGAAATGATTACCTCTGAAAGGAGAGATCTAAGATGGTTTGATGAAGGATTTGTCATTTGAATTGAACATAGACTATATAAAGGTATGTTTACTTTGAAAAACTCTAAACTTAATTTTTACTCACCTAAAGCCTAAACTTAGTTTTTACTCACCTAAAGCAAATACTTAAAGCACTTTTTGATAAAACTTTGTTTTTATAGGCCAGAAGGCTTTAGCTGATGCACAGATCCCTTATTCAGCAGTGGACCAGGCATGTGTTGGCTACGTTTATGGTATGTGGTAAACTGTGTATTCCAAAAATCATTCATCTAAATCTTGGAGCAGCTACGTAGACAATGCAGAGGCATTTGTGAATTTTAACCCTCAAAACTAAGAATTCATTCAACCGCATTTGTATTGGAGAAAAAAATCCTTCAGAATTCAAAATCTTATCCCATGCATAGATTTCCCTGGGTGTCAGCCCAGTGTAATTTCTTTTTTGCCATTATTGTATTGCCAAAGCAGGAGATAAATTAAAAAACATTTTTCATCTTTAAAAAAAAAAAAGGAATTGCCCATGGTTGTACCAGGTAAGGATAATTAGTCTTCAGAAGATAAATTTTTGCTTCTTGTTGTCTTAAAATTTGTATTTATTGGCTTTTTTGTATCTAATAAAACTTTTTCATTAAGCATTTGTTCTTATTAGAGAAATAATATATGCTAATTGGAAAACAGTGAATGACAGAAAAGCACAAGAAGAAACAAGTCACCTCTAATTCCATTATTCAGAGATTATTTCCATTGATATTTTTTGGCATATATCTTTCAGTCAGCATGCATGTGAGTATGCATGCACGTGTGATTTTCTCTTAAAGAAAATAAGGTCCTAGTATACACAATTTTTTGTAATCTGCCTTTCTTGTTTTACTATATCAAACATTTCCCGTGTCATTAAGGCTTCTTTTATACCATCATTAACATTTTTCCATTATGTTTACTACTTTTTTAGAATAGATTAAATATTTACATGATTCAAAAATAGAAAAGATTACATAGTGGTTATAATCATGTATAATATAGTAGTTTATGTAGTAGAAAGTATCACTCTGATTCCTGTCTACCTGTCTTGTGGTTCCCTTCCCTTAGGCAACCAGTTTTCAAAATTTCTAGTATGTATCTCCAGAGGTAATTTATGCACATGCAATTAAGTGTGTGGGATATATAATATTCCCTTTCCCTTTGCTTTTGTTACACACATGATAGCATAGCATAAACATTATTTTGTATCTTTTTTTTTTTTTTTTTACTTAGTAGTTCTTGGTGACCATTCCAAATCATAACATAAAGAGCTTCTGTGTTTTTTTTTTTATGACAGCATAATGTTCCATTGTGTATATATATCATAATTCGTTTAATCCATTCCCTTTTAATGGATATTTAGGATGTTCCCAGTCCGTTCATGGCATTTAAAAAATATTTAATTATCAAATAAAGAGTGAATATACTCAAGGTATACAACATGGTGATTTATATATACATTGTTTAAGGATTATCACAATCAAATTAATTAGCACATCCATTACCACTAATGCTGTTCTATTAATAGATCCCTAGAACTTGTTCATCTTATAACTGAAAGTTTGTACCCTTTGACTAACATCTCTCCATTTCCCCCACTCCCTGCAGCATTCTTAATGATTATGTGATATTCTAGTCTTGGGGATCTCCTATAGCTTATTTAGTATTAGTAGTAATGATATCCTGTTCTTTGGCATTTATGTTATGTTATATAACATTATTATGTTATAATAATATTATAAAAATACTATAAATATTATATAGCATTATAAAAATACTATAGTAAGTGTTACTATAGATGAACCTTTGTGTACATCTATGATTTATTTTCTTGAGATCTCAAGATATCAAGATAATTCTAGAAGGGAAACTTACTGGGTCAAAGGGATGCAGATGTATTCATTGACAAGGATATCCTGAACCTTGCTGATTTTGCTGAAGACTCCTGAAGAGTTAGTTTATTCCTTCAGATATTCCTATCATACTGGTCCAGCATGTCAGTCTTGGTGGTAATGTTACTTGGGAGAAGAAGTCATGTGTGTACTTAACATGGATCACATTTTTCTGGAATTCCCTGGAAGACAGGATCTTTTAAACATTTTTTTCTTTTTTAAAAAATGTTTTGTATAGACAAAGTCTCGCTATGTTGCCCAGGCTGGTCTCGAACTCCAGGCCTCAAACAATCATCCAACCTCAGCCTCCCAAAGTGCTGGGATTATAGGCGTGAACCACCATGCCTGGCCTCTTTTAAACTTCTTGAAGTTGTGGAATCTATATGAAGAGTAAATCATGACCTTTAATGAATTGGTGTAATAGTTTTAAACATTTGTATCTGGCTGGGCGAGTTGCCTCACGCCTGTCATTTTAGCACTTTCGGAATCCAAGGCAGGAGGATCACTTGAGTCCAGTTTGAGACCAGCTTGAGCAACACAGTGAGAACCTTTCTTTACAAAAAACAGAAAAATTATCCCGGCATTGTGGTGTGTGCCTGTAGTCCCAGCTTCTTGGGAGGCTGAGGCAGGAGGATCACTTGAGCCCAGAAGTTTGAGGCTGCAGTGAGCTATGATGATGATGACATTGTACTCTAGCCCAGGCCACAGATTGAGACCCTGTCTCAAAAAAAAAAAAAAAAGAAAAAGAAAAAGACATATATGACAGTTAAGTATTAATGAAATATTGCTTCCTTTATTGTGTAGCCTTAGCCAGATTGAATTGTTTGCTATTATCTGTTCATTTCTCTACTTTCCTACCTCTGTATTATGTAAAGAAAGTAGGCATATATTCTTTGTTTTGAGAATCTTTTTTTTCCTTTTGAGTTGGAGTCTTACTGTTCTGTTACCCACGTTAGAATGCAGTGATGTCATCATAGTTCACTGCAACCTCCAACTCCTGGGCTGACGCCACTACAGGCACGTGCCATCATGCCCAGCAAATTTTTGCATTTTTTATAGAGTGGGAGTCTCGCTCTTGCTCAGGCTGGTCTCAAACTCCTGGCCTCAAGCAATCCTCCTGCCTTGGCCTCCCAAAGTGCTAGGATTATAGGCGTGAGGCACCACTGAGGCACCATGTCCAGCTGAGAATCTTTTATATTTTCAGAGTAAATGATGGTTAATGCTAAAACTGTTTCTGAGTAAGATATTAGTAGTGTATTTACTGTCCTTCACTGTGTCGTATGCTAGGCCAAATGTATAATAATACTGAAAAAAAAAAAACATCTTGTAGTATTATGTTGCATTGCAGCTCTGTAATTCCCTGGTTGTAGGTCCTAAAGTTTTTGTTTTTCTATTCAGGTGACTCTACCTCTGGGCAGAGGGCTATTTATCACAGTTTGGGACTGACTGGAATTCCCATTGTCAATATCAACAATAATTGTTCTACTGGTTCTACTGCTTTGTTTATGGCCCGGCAGCTGATTCAGGGTGGTGAGTAGTGCTTGTCTAGTGTACATAAATAAATGTGGGATTATTGGCCCCTTTTGATCATTTATCCACACAGCCATTAGAGGAATTGCCTTATTTTGTATTTCTTTTAAAAAAAGTCTTTATTTTTAAAATATTAATTCATTCATTCATTAATTTTTTAGAGACAGAGTCTTTGCATTGTTGCTCAGGCTGGAGTGCAGTGGCATGATTGTAGCTTACTACAGCCTTGAATTCTTGGGCTCAAGGGATCCTCTTGCCTCAGCCTCCCAAGTAGTTGGGGCTATATGCATAAAAGCTTTATTGAGATGTAATTCACATCCCATAAAATTCACCCTTTTAAAGTATACAGTTACAGTGTTTTTTAGTATATTCACAGAGCTATGTGTCTATCACCACTAATTTTATTAGACTTTTATTACCACAGAAAGAATCCCTGTACCCATTAGCAGTCATTCCCCATTTTCTCCTTTCCTTAGTCCCTGGCAACCACTGATCTACTTTCTCTGTTTGTAGATTTTCCTATTCTGAACATTTACAGAAATGGAATCATACAATACATGGCTTTCTGTAGTCCCTTTCACTTAGTATAATGTTTTCATAGTTTATTCATGTTTTAGCAAGTGTCAGCACTTCATTCCTTTTTATCTCCAATTAATATTCCATTGTATGGATAGACCACATTTTTCTATCTATTCATTAGCTGATGGACATTGTTGTTTCCATTTTTGGGCTGTTATGAAAAATGCTGCCATAAACATTTGTGTACACAAAAGTATTTTTGTGGCTGTATGTTTTCAGTTCTTTTGGATATACATCAATTCCTATATTTTCATATATTCTAAGGTCTTTTCTTAGGCCCGCTATTCTTTTTTCACTGATTTGACTGTTGATTACTGCTTCACTACCCAGTGTTTTGATTATTGGAGCTTTATAATGTCTTAGTGTTTAATAATACAAGTGCCTCCTGTTCCTGTTACCTTGTTATTTTTCTTTATTATTTTTAGAAAAATTTTGACAATTGTGTCATGTTTTGCTCTTCAGTTGAACTTTAACATCATTTTTAGGTACCCCCTCCCTCCAAAAACAATTCTATTGAAAATTTGATTGGGATCCTTTTTAAATTTTTTTTTTTTTTGAGACAGATTCTCACTCTGTTGCCTGGGCTAGAGTGCCGTGGTGTCAGCCTAGCTCACAGCAACCTCAAACTCCTTGTTCAAGCGATCCTCCTGCCTCAGCCTCCCAAGTAGCTGGGACTACAGGTGCGAGTCACCACACCCAGCTAGTATTTGATTTCTATTTTTAGTTGTGCAGCTAATTTTTTTTTCTATTTTTAGTGGAGACGAGGTCTCGCTCTACTTCAGGCTGGTCTCAAACTCCTGACCTCAAGCAATCCTCCCGCCTCAGCCTCCCAGAGTGTTAGGATTACAGGCGTGAGCCACCACGCCCAGCCTTAATTTTTAATTTAAATTTTAAAATGTTTTAAAATTCTGAATTAGCTTTTTATATTTGTTTTTTACTGAAACATATTTCCACATTAAACAAATGTTTTTAAACATGTTGTGACTCAAGGGAAGAATTAAACACCTTCTTGATTTTTCCTCTTATCTAGAAGTATGTAAGAATTTCTCTGTAATTTTTCCATTTTAAAAATTTTTGTAGGGTTATAGTATGTTTTTACCTTTTATGTAAACTGACATAGTTATTTAAATTGAAATATTTAATGGTATTTTCTTGGATATCTGGAAATTTGAATTTTCAAAATAATTACATTTTCCTTTAAGGTATAGCAGACTGTGTCTTGGCTCTTGGGTTTGAGAAGATGGAGAAGGGAAGCCTTGGAATAAAAGTGAGTCTCATGTACTGTTATTTTGTAGTTGTCATAAAACTATGAGAAAATAAGCAACATAAAACATAATTTGGCATACTTATTATTATTATTTTTTTTTTATTCCAGATAATTTCTTTCTATTTTTTAGTAGAGACGAGGTCTCCCTCTTGCTCAGGCTGATCTCGAACTCCTGACCTTGAGTGATCCACCCGACTCGGCCTCCCAGAGTGCTAGGATTACAGGCATGAGCCACCGCGTCTGGCCTTGATAATTTTTAAAAATGAATAAATAGTAAAACTCATCCATAATTCCACAGTTAAAAAGAAATGTATATAAATTGAAAGTCCTTCCTTCTGCTTATTTAATCTTTTCCCTCAGAGGTAACCAATGTTAATAATTAGGTACCTATATCATCTTCCTTTTTTCCAAGTTTATATAGACATATTTAACTAAGCATTCATATGCATATACACACGTTTAAAAATCTTTGTAAACATGTAAAGAAGATTAATGACCTTATACATATTACTTTTCAATTAACAATTGGATGTCTTTCCTGGTTAGAACATTGATATGGTTCCTTAATTTTAATAGTTGCTTAGTATACTTTTGCCTGGCTAAGTAGTTTACCTCTCCCTTCTGATGAGGTTCTTGATAGGATTTTTTTTTCTTTTTTCTTGTTTTGCTATTATAGTGCTACAGTCAACATTCTTGTACTTACTCAAGCTATTATTTTTGTAGGATAGGTTCTTAGGATTTGATGAACAAAGAGGTGGCCCTAAAGAGATTTTACAGGTTAAGTGAATCCATGAAGCCTAGAGTGAAGTAAGTACCCAGGGACATAGTACCCAGTTAGTAGTTAGCAATACAGCCTAGACTAGCTCTTTTAATCTAAATATAAACTCTCTGCTTTCCCCAGTGAACCCATCATTTTATCCCATCTCTTCCACTGTTTCTTCTCCTCTCCCCACTTCTCTTTTTTTTAAAAAAAAAATCTATTTATATTTTTTGTAGACACAGCATCTTGCTGTGTTGCTCAGTCTGGTCTTAAACTCTTGGCCTCAAGCTGTCCTCCCACTTCACGCCTCCCAAAGCATTGGGATTAGTTAGGTGTGAGCCACCATGCCGGGCCTCTTCTTTTATACTTGCTGGTTTCCTCTTTTTATCTCTAGCTGGCATGACCTCCTTTTTTTAATTTTTTGACATTTCACCACCCCCTTACTCCCATCTACATCTTGCATTTCTATTTTTTTCCTTGCTTTTTTTTTTTTCTTTTCTGTATTCATTCCTTAACTTACATCAATTTGTAACTGAATTTGTTGAGTAAGAATTTTTTGCTTTTTGTTTTTTTTTTTGGAGACAGGGTCTGGCTGTGTTGTCCAGGCTGGTCTCGAACTCCAGGGCTAAAGCAGTCTTCCCATCTCAGACTCCCAAGTAGCTGGGACTACAGGCGCACACCACTGCGCCCGGCTTGCTAAGATTTTGTATTTCTGATCTTAATTTAATTTAAAAGTCAGGGCCCTGTGGGCTGTTGGGCGGCCTCACAGGGCCACCATAGCCACCCACTCACTCCAACACAATGTCTCCACTGCTGCAATGGCAGACGTGGAGCCACCATGGCAGACGTGAAAGACTATGAGGACCCCTGCCTCCTGGCCTCTTACTCGGGTCCGGCAGAGAGGGAGGTGTGGTGCGGTAGGGTGACAAAATATTCCCTGGGAGAACGCGGTGGCCACGTAGAGCTGGGACATGAAGTGTGATACATGCGCCCTCTTCAGGGTGCAGTTGATGGACGCCTGTCTTAGTTGTCAAGATGAAAACAAACAAGGGGATTGTGTTGTGGTCTGGGGAGAGAGTAATCGGTCCTTCCGCAACTGCTGCATGTTTCTGTGGGCGAAACAGAACAATCACTGCCCTCTCTGCCAGCGGGACTGGGGGATCCGAACGGTCGGCAGATGGGAGTGGTGGAAGGCTTTCTTAGTGCAGTTGTTCCAAGCCCTGGTGGATCTTGTTATCAGATGCCCTACAAAAGCTGGAACACTCCAGGGGATTAATTCTTCAGACAAGGAGCTAATGGATCTGTGGTCCTTTGGGACTCATCAAAGGCATGGTTTAGCATTTTGTCAGTTTTATTTTCAGAAATTCTCCACAATTAAGAAGGTAATTTATTAGAGGTAGTCTTTCCTACCTCTGTAGTGTGTGTCACACATACTCCTTAGAAGTGCTATAAAAAAGGAGAGAACTCCAAATTAAATGACCTTTATAATTTCACTATTGATATACGAGTTGTGGAAACAGTTCCATTCGGAGGAGAACATCTTGCATGCTTATCAGTTTAAAAAGAGAGTATGTTGGCCGGGCCCGGTGGCTCATACCTGTAATCCTTGCACTCTGGGAGACTGAGGTGGGAGGATCATCGCTCGAGGTCAGGAGTTCGAGACCAGCCTGAGCAAGAGCGAGACCCCCGTCTCTACTAAAAATAGAAAGAAATGATTTGGACAGGTAAAAATCTATATAGAAAAAAATTAGCTGGGCATGGTGGCGCATGCCTGTAGTCCCAGCTACTCGGGAGGCTGAAGCAGGAGGATCGCTTGAGCCCAGGAATTTGAGGTTGCTGTGAGCTGGGCTGATGCCACGGCACTCTAGCCCGGGCAACAGAGTGAGACTTTGTCTCAAAAAAAAAAAAAAAAAGAGTATGTTATAGTGACATAAAGTGTAGTTTAAACCCTCCCTCAAATAAATAAAAATCAGGTGGCTGAATAATCTATTTGAGTATAACAAAAATAACTTGCTGTTTCTGTTTATGGCCCCTAGATGGATCTATAGCAGAGGCCTCAACCTCCCACGCCTGCTTTGCTAAGTTCTGCTCTCTGCATTTGTCCTATGTATTTCCCTTCAGATCATGTAGCACAACTTTTCCCTTTTTATGGATATGATGCAAACAGAAGTAATAATTTCTTCTTAAATAAGGGAGCATTTTTGCATTGAACTAAAAAGAATACTTGTTATACTGGGAATGCTGTTCACAACAAACAAATATACATGATTATTGAGTTCTTAAAATGTGGTTAGTACAACTGAAGAACTGAATTTTTTATTTTATTTACTTTTAATTAGTTTAGAGTTAAACTAGTACTCAGTTCAATTACTGGAAAACTTTTAAGTATATTTGGAATAACTTGGGCATGTGAGTCAACTTTGACAACTGCAGGTTTCATGAAATCAAAATATATTTCAAATATTTCTGATGAAAATTTAGCATCCAAGTTGAGTTGTGTTGTAAGTATTAAATACACACTGTGTTTTAAAGACTTGGTGTGAAAAAAGAATGGAAATGACTCAATCTTTAATGTTTATTACATGTTGAAATTATAATATTTTGGATATATTGGATTAAATAATATATTCAAATTAATTTCACCTATTTCTTTTACTTCCTTAATATGGCTGCTTGAAAATTTATAATGAACATATGTGGCTTGTACATTCTATATTTCTATATGGTCCTGAGGATAGCCAAGACAGGGACTTAAGCTGTTGCTCTTTTGAGATGACATGAATCTGTAGTTCCTGATGTCAGTACTTCCTGCCATTTTATTTATCTTGGTTAGTTTTATAATTTCTACAGAGCTGGAATATTGTCACTCAAAATGATCTCTGATCACTTATTTTTTGGTCCATCTAAGCCTATAGTTCAGTTGGTCCTTAAGTCAGCAGCAAACAAGGAGGGAGTGGTTAAGTCAGCTCTTGGCTGGAATTTAGGCATCAGAGAAAGTCTGGGACTGGCTGCCATTGTAGTCCTGTTCATATCACAGACAAGTATAGAAGATTAGGAGTTAAATTTACCAAAGAAGAGATTGTGTAGAGGAACAATATATTCTTATTTATTGTTTGCTGAAACATCTCATTATTTCATTAGGCTGAGAAACAGGACTGTTGCTCTGCCTTTACTTCCTAGGGTGGTATGGACTGAATGTTTGTGTCCCACCAGATTCATCTGTTAAAACCTTAATTCCCAATGTGATTGTATTTTGAGATGGGCCTTGGGAGGTAATTAGGTCCTGAGGGTGGAGCCCTCAGGATAGGATTAGTTACCTCATAAGAAGAGACAGAATAAGAGAGGTGGCTTACTCTCTCTGCTCTCTGTCATGTGAGGAGACAAGAAGAAGATGACTGTCTGCAAGTTGGGAAGTGGTGCCAGGCACCGTATCTGCAGGCACCTTGATTTTGGACTTCCCAGTCTCCAGAACTGTGAGAAATAAATGTTTGTCGTTAATCCAACCAGTCTCTAGTATTGTGTTATAGCAGCCCGAACTGACTAAGACATAGGGTAAAAGGCAAAATAGATATTTCATCCCCAGGTAGTTAGAATGACAGATGCCAAGCTTTTATGAGTGTATTATCACAAGTGTTTGAAAAGGTTTGCAGATAGCTATTTCTTACATTCTCATGGCCTACTTTTATGGGAGCTGCGTGTCTTAAAAATTTTATTTTCCTTGTGTAAAAGCCATAGAAAATGGAAGAATACAGAAAGAATAAAGAATAAAGAATCACCTGTAATAATAATCATCATTAATGATTTGCTAATTTAGGAATAAAAAGAGTTCACATGTGGTATCTAGAATTTGATATACTTGATTTTTCACTTAATATTATAATTGGAGTGTTTTGTGTGAAAAATTGTTTATAAACAAAATTGGGGCCGGGCGCGGTGGCTCACGCCTGTAATCCTAGCACTCTGGGAGGCCGAGGTGGGCGGATCGTTTGAGCTCAGGAGTTCGAGACCATCCTGAGCAAGAGCGAGACTCCATCTCTACTAAAAATAGAAAGAAATTATATGGACAGCTAAAAATATATATAGAAAAAAAAAAATTAGCCGGGCATGGTGGCGCATGCCTGTAGTCCCAGCTACTCGGGAGGCTGAGACAGGAGGATTGCTTGAGCTCAGGAGTCTGAGGTTGCTGTGAGCTAGGCTGATGCCACGGCACTCACTCTAGCCTGGGCAACAGAGTGAGACTCTGTCTCAAAAAAAAAAAAAAAAAAAAACAAAATTGGTTTTTTTTTTTGAGACAGGGTCTCCCTCTGTTGTCTGGGAGAGAGTGAAGTGGTGTCATCCATTGGTCACTGCAACCTTGAACTCTTGGGCTCAAGCGGTCCTCCTGCCTCAGCCTCTCCAGAGCTGGGACTATAGGTGTGTGCCACCACACCTGGCTAATTTTTTTCCCATTTTTTCATAGAGATAGAATCTCGCTATGTTGTCTACGGTGATCTAACTCCTGGGCTCAAGCAATCCTCCTGCCTCAGCCTCCTAAAGTGCTGGGATTATAGGCATGAGCCACTTTGCTTGGCTTATGTTTGGTTATTTTCTTAGGATAGATTCTAAAGTGATGTTATTTATTTAGTAAAAGATGTGAACTTTTTCTTTTAAAGAATAATGACCATTATTTTTAAAAAAGAATATATGCTGATTATAAAGAAATTAAAATAATACAGTAAAATCCAACAAAGAAATTTCCCCAATCCTACTACCTATCATTAACATCTAGTGATATAACTAGAAATAACTATTCATTAACATCTGGTGAGCAGTATGTTATGCATTTTTATTTGTTACTTATAGATGAAAGAATTGATAGAAATAATTTTATAGGGGATCACATTTTACATCATATTTTAAACAAAGGTGTTTATTTTTTTCTTAAATTTAACCAAAGACAAAGAAACTAAAGTGGAACTGAAAAAATTGCTGAATTTCATATGAATGTTCCCCAATCACAAAGGAGATCATTTCCAAAAAGACCCCTCTACAGCTAAGAAAAAAATACTATAAAAAATTTGAAATTGAAGTAATTTTTAAAAATTACACATTTCAATTTTGGACAGTTTTTGTTGATTCTCCACTCTGAAGAAGTGGAGACTAGCTACCTTTAACATCCTTCTATTTCTTCTCCATCTCCCTGATTTTCGTTAGCTATCTATTTTTACATTAACAAAGTTTTACGCTTTATATTCTTTTGTAATTCCCACAATTATTTTATTTAATTTTCACTATATTTAAATAGCCTAATTTTCTATTCACAGCTTTTTTTTTTTTTTTTTTTTTTAAAGAGCTAGGGTCTCACTCTGTTGTCTTGGCTGGAGTACAGTGGTGTGATCATAGCTCACTGTAACCTTGAATTCCAGGGCTCAGGCTTTCCTCCTGCATCAGCCTTCTGAGTAGCTAGGACCACGGGTGTGTACCACCAAACCCAGCTAATTTTAGATTTGTTTGTAGAGACGGGGTCTTGCTATGTTGTCCAGGCTGGTCTCAAACTCCTGGCCTCAAGTGATCCTCCCACCTCAGCCTCCCAAAGAGCTGAGGTTACTGGGATTACAGGCATGAGCTACTATGGTCGGTGTCACAGCTGTTTTTAAGTGATATGTTTCTATTATAGAGTTCTTAGTTTTTATTTTTTCTTGTTTGGTTGTCATTTAGTAGTAGTATATTTTTTGTTTTTAATTTTTTTATTATAAAAATATGTGTGAGCACATTTATACATATCTTTGCACACGTGATTAATTATTTGTACAATATATTCCTAAAAGTGAAATTGCGAGTCAAAGACTTATACATATTTTATTCATATTACCAGAAAGATTATGGTACTTTGTGTTTCCACTAGAATTGTATGAAAGTACCTGTTTTATTTTTTCCTCCATGCCCTTCCCAAAGATGCACTGTATTCTTTTTGGTCTTTGCTAATTTGTCAGTTGAAAACTGATATCCCACTCAGAAGGCTGAGGTGGGAGAATTGCTTGAGCCCCAGAGTTCGATACTAGCCTGGGCAATATAGACCCCATTTCTTTTTTTTTTATTTTTTATTTTTTTTTGCTAATCTTCTCTGTATCGTTCCAATTTTAGTATATGTGCTGCTGAAGCGAGCACTAGACCCCATTTCTTAAAAGGAAAAAAACTGATATTTCATTACTATTTTAGGTAGCATTTCTTTAATTGATATTGAGGTTGAACATTTTTCTGATTGCTTCTAAACTCATTGTTACCATTTCTGTAGTATTATGGAGCTACTCTGGAGATTTTGTACTTTATCAATACAGTATTCTCCAAAATCCAAAGTAAAAGCAAATAAATAATTCTTTTATTTTCATTTAACCTCAAACCTAGAAGATCTAAGGCACTGTTATATGTTTTATAAAATAAGTAGGCCTGTTTTATTTTACAAATAATTTAGTCTTCCCCACGAATTCCTTAATAGAGTCTGTAAGTACCCTTTACACTTTTCAGGGCATCTAAACCTTGGTTTCTTTTCTGTTCTTTTTTTACAGCTTTATTGAGGTATATTCCACATACCATAAAACTCACCCGTTTAAAGTGTATAGTTCAGTGATTTTTAGTATATTCAGAATTGTGCAACCATCAATTTAATCTATAATAATTTGGGAATTTTTTCAAGATCCTACAAAGAAACCCTATACCTACTATTAGTCCTTCCCCTTTCCTGTCCATCCCTAACCAGCCCAGGCAACCACTAATCTACTCATGTACAAGAAGATGTTTATATGGAGATATGTTTTTAGCTCTTTTGGGTGTACTTAGTAGTGGAAATTCTGAGTCAAATTATAACTCTTTAACATTCTGAGTAACTGCCAAACTGTTTTCCATTGTGGCTGCACTGTTTTCCATTCCCATCAACAATGTATGAGTATATTAGTCTACTTGGATTGCCATAACAAATTACCACAGACTGAGTGGCTTAAACATCAGAAGTTTATTTCTCACAGTTCTAGAGGCTGGGAAGTCCAAGGTCAAGGTGCCAGCCAATTCACTTCCTGGTGAAGAATGGCTCAAAGATGGCTGTCTTCTTACTATTTCCTCACTTGGCCTTTACTTGTTGCTCAAGCTTGGAGGGAAAGATCCTCCTTCTCTTTCATCCTCTTCTTAAAGGCCACGAATCTTTAAAAGGACCCAACCTTACAACCTCATTTATTTATAATTACCTCCCAACAGCTCTATCTCCAAATACATTCACATTAGGAGTTAGGGCATTGGCATATGAACTTTTGGGGGGACACAGTTCAGTCTGTAGCAATGAGGGCTATAGATTTTTGGTTTTTTGTTTTTTGTGTTTTTTTTTTGTTTTGAGACAGCATCTCACTCTGTTGCCCGGGCTACAGTGCCGTGGCATCAGCCTCACTCACAGCAACCTCAAACTCCTGGGCTCAAGCGATCCTCCTGCTTCAGCCTCCCGAGTAGCTGGGACTACAGGCATGCGCCACCATGCCCGGATTATTTTTTTTCTATATATATTTTTAGCTGTCCAGATCATTTCTTTCTATTTTTTTTTTTTTTTTTTTTTTGAGACAGAGTCTCACTCTGTTGCCCAGGCTAGAGTGAGTGCCGTGGCGTCAGCCTAGCTCACAGCAACCTCAAACTCCTGAGCTCAAGCGATCCTCCTGTCTCAGCCTCCCGAGTAGCTGGGACTACAGGCATGAGCCACCATGCCCGGCTAATTTTTTCTATATATATTTTTAGCTGTCCATATAATTTCTTTCTATTTTTAGTAGAGATGGGGTCTCGCTCTTGCTCAGGCTGGTCTCGAACTCCTGAGCTCAAATGATCCGCCCACCTCGGCCTCCCAGAGTGCTAGGATTACAGGCGTGAGCCACCACACCCGGCCCATTTCTTTCTATTTTTAGTAGAGACGGGGGTCTCACTCTTGCTCAGGCTGGTCTCAAACTCCTGACCTCGAGCGATCCTCCTGCCTTGGCCTCCCAGAGTGCTAGGATTACAGGCATGAGCCACTGCGCCCGGCCAAGAATTCTTTATATAGTCTAGATACCAGTCCCTTATCAGATAGATGATTTGCAAGTATTTTCTATCATTCAATGTGTTGTCTTTTCACTTTCTTAATGATGTCCTTTGAGGCACAAAAGTTTTTAATTTTGATGAAGTTCAATTTATCTATTGGTTGTTGTAGCTTATGCTGTTGGTGTTATAGTTAAGATACCTTTACCAAATCCAAGATCACAAAGAGTTTTGTAGTTTTAGCTGTTACATTTAGGTCTTTGTTCCTTTTGAGTTACTTTTTTTAATATGGTATGAGGTAGGAGTCCAGCTTCATTCTTTTCATGTGAATACCTATTTGACCCAACACTATTTATTGAAAAGGTTATCCTTTCCCCCACAGAATTATCTTGTTGAAAATCAGTTGACCAGGAGTGTGAGGTACTCTGTACTCTCAATTCTGTTCCATTGATCTATATGTCCTTATGCCAGTACCACATTATTTTGCTTACTGTTGTGTTTAGTAAGTTTGAAATCAGGAAGTGAGAGTCCTTTAAAAATTTCTTCTTTTTCAAGATTGTTTTGGTTATTCTGGGTCCCTTGAGTTTACATTTGCATTTTAAGATTAGCTTATCATTCATTCCTATTTTCATTACTATTTTCAAAGAAACCAGCTGAGATTCTAATGGGGATTTTGTTGAATTTGTAGATCAATTTGGGGAGTATTGCTATTTTAACATTCTGAAATCTTCCAGTCATGAGCATGGAATATTTTTCCATTAATTTAAAATAATCTTTAATTCTTTCAACAATGTTTTATAGTTTCTAAGTTTTTACATGTCTTTTGTTAAACTTAATCCTAAGTATTTTATTCTTTTTGATGTTTCATAAATGGTATTGTTTTCTTAATTTCATTTTGGGTTGTTCATGGCTAGTGTATAGAAATACATTTGATTTTTGTATCCCATAACCTTGAAGAACATGTTTATTCTAATAGTTTTTAGTGGGTTCCTTAGGATTTTCTATATGCAAGAGCATGCCATCTGTGAATAAAGATAGTTGTACTTCTTTCGTTTTAATCTGGATCCCTTTTATTTATTTTCTTTATTAATCGTCCTGGCTAGAACTTCCTGTACAATTGAATAGAAATGGTGAGAGCAGAAATCCCTGTCTTATTTCTGGTCTTATTCATTCTTCCACCATTAAGTATGATGTTACCTGTGGGTTTTTGATAAATGCCTTTTATTAGGTTGAGTAATTTCCCTCCTTTTCTTAGTTTTTTGAGTTTTAATCATGCAAGTGTTTTGGATTTTGTTAAATGCTTTTTTTTTTTTTTGGTCTATTGAGATGACTGTGTGGTGTTTGTCCTTTTCCTATTGATATAGTATATTACATTAATTGATTTTCAGATGTTAAAACAACTTTGCATTCCTGGAATAAATCCCACTTGGTTGTGGGTATATAATCCTTCTTATATGTTACTGTATTCAGTTTGTTGATTTTTTTCATCTACATTCATAAAAGGAATAGGTCTATAGTTTTCTTGTGGTAATCATCGTTATTAATTTTCTTCACACAAATGGGTATATAGTGTTTTTCCCTATAGGAGATTTGCATTTCCCTACGTTTGATGTTGTTGAGCATTTTTTTCATGCATTTATTTGCCACTGGTATATCTTCTTTGGTGAATTCAGTGAGTATTCAAGCCTTTTGCTCACTTATTGTTGGTTATTTTCTCTTTGTTGTGTTGTAACAGTTCTTTATATATTCTAGATAGATACAAGCTCTTGTTAGATATGCTTTACAAATATTTTCTCCCACTCTCCACTTGCCCTTTCATTTCTGTTTTTTCCCCCAATTTCTAAAAAAGATTTAATTTTAAGAGCGGTTTTAGGTTTACAGCAAAATTGAGAGGAGCGTACAGAGATATCCCATATACTCCCCTCCCTTACACAAGCATTTCCTCCCCCATTATCAACATCCCTCACTGGAGTGGTACATTTGTTACAGTTGATGAACCTACACTGGCAAATCGTTATCACCCAACATCCATAGTCTGTATAAGGGTTCACTCTTGGCGTTGTACATTCTGTGGGTTTTGACAAATGTAAAAATGACATTTATCTACCGTTACAGTGTCATGCAGAGTAGTTTCACTGCTCTAAAAAGCCCATGTTCTGCCTGTTCATCCCTCCTTTCCCTAAACCCTGGAAATCACTGATCTTTTTACTCTCTCCATAGTTTTACCTTTCCTAGAATGTCACATAGTTAGAATCATGTACGGTATATAGTCTTTTCAGATTGGCTTCTTTCATTTAATAATATTAATTTAAGGTTCCTCTACTTCTTTTAATGACTTGACAGGTCATTTCTTTTTAGTGCTGAATAATATTTCATTGTCTGTTTATACCGTAGTTTATCCATTCACTTACTGAAGGACATCTTGGTTGCTTCCAAGTTTTGGCAACTATGAATAAAGCTACTATAAACATCTGTGTGCAGGTTTTTGTGTGGACTTGTCTTTAACTCCTTTGGATAAATACCAGGGAGTATGATTGCTGGATCGTATGGTAAAAATATTTTTAGTTTTATAAGAAACTGCCAAAGTGGCTATATGATTTTTCATTCCTACCAGCAATGAATGAGAATATCTGTTACTCTACATCCTTGCTAGCATTTGCTATTAGTGTTCTGGATTTTGGCCATTCTAATGGGTGTGTAGTGGTATCTTGTTTTAATTTGCACTTTTCTGATGATGTATGATGTATCTTTATATATACGTCTATATACTTTCCATATACTTATTTGTCATCTGTATATCTTCTTTGGTGAGGTTACCTGTTAAGATCTTTGGCCCATGTTTTTATTGGGTGGTTTGTTTTCTTATTTTTCAGTTTAATTCTTTGTAAATTTTAGATAACAGTCCTTTTTCAGATTTTTTTTTGCAAATATTTTCTCTCAATGTGGCTTGCCTTTTCATTCTCTTAACAGCGTCTTTTGCAGAGCAGAAGATTTTAATTTTTCTTTCTTTTTTTTTTTTTTGAGACAGAGTGTCGCTTTGTTGCCCTGGCTAGAGTGAGTGCCATGGCGTCAGCCTAGCTCACAGCAACCTCAAACTCCTGGGCTCAAGCAATCCTACTGCCTCAGCCTCCCAAGTAGCTGGGACTACAGGCATGCGCCACCATGCCCGGCTAATTTTTTCTATGTATATTTTAGTTGGCCAGATAATTTCTTTCTATGTTTAGTAGAGACGGGGTCTTGCTCTTGGTCAGGCTGGTCTCGAACTCCTGACCTTGAGTGATCCACCCGCCTCGGCCTCCCAGAATGCTAGGATTACAGGCGTGAGCCACCGCGCCCGGCCTTAATTTTTCTTTTTGTGTGGTTTTTTTTTTTTTTTTTTTTTTTTTTTTTGAGACAGAGTCTCACTCTGTTGCTCAGGCTAGAGTGAGTGCCGTGGCGTCAGCCTAGCTCACAGCAACCTCAAACTCCTGAGCTCAAGCGATCCTCCTGTCTCAGCCTCCCGAGTAGCTGGGACTACAGGCATGCGCCACCATGCCCGGCTAATTTTTTCTATATATATTTTTAGCTGTCCATATAATTTCTTTCTATTTTTAGTAGAGATGGGGTCTCGCTTTTGCTCAGGCTGGTCTCGAACTCCTGAGCTCAAACGATCCGCCCATCTCGGCCTCCCAGAGTGCTAGGATTACAGGCGTGAGCCACCGCGCCCGGCCCTTTTTGTGTGTTTGAGACAGGATCTTTCTCTCTGTTGCCCAAGCTAGAGCACAGTGGTATTATCATAGCTCACTGCAACCTCAAACTGCTGGGCTCAAGTGATCCTCCTGCCTCAGCCTCCGGAGTAGCTGGGACTACAGGCATGTGTCACCACACCCAGCTGATTTTTCTATTTTTTATGGAAATGGGGTTTCTTGGGCTGGTCTCCAACTCCTGGCCTCAGCAACCTCCCACCTTAGCCTCCCAGAGTACTAAGATTACAGGTATACTTTGAAGCTCTGATATTAGATATGTAAGCATTTAGGATTAAGTGGTATTTAATAAGATATTAAATGATATTTAAAAGATATTTTAAAAATAAATTCTTATATTTCTTCACATATTTATCATTTTCAGTACTCTTCATTCCTTTATGTTGATTAAGATTTTCCCTTAGTATCATCTTCCTCTGCCTTAAGAATTTCCTTTAACATTTCTCATGGTGCTGATCTATATGTGATACATTATTTAATTTATGTTTGAATAAGTCTACTTACATTTTGAAAGGTACATATGCTGGGTACAGAATTCTAGTTTAGCTTAACATTTAAAAAAATTTGGTACTTGAAAGACATTGGTTCACTGTCTTTTGGCTTTCACTGTTTCTTTTTTTTCTTTTATTTTTGAGACAGAGTCTCACTCTGTTGCCTGGGCTAGAGTGCTGTGGTGTCAGCCTAGCTCACAGCAACCTCAAACTCCTGCGCTGAAGCAATCCTTCTGCCTCAGTCTCCTGAGTAGCTGGGACTACAGGCATGTGCCACCATGCCTGGCTAATTTTTTCTATATATTTTTAATTGTCCAGCTAATTTCTTTCTATTTTTTTAGTATAGACGGAGTCTCACTCTTGCTCAGGCTGGTTGACTCCTGACTCCAAGTGATGCTCCTGCCTCGGCCTCCCAGAGTGCTAGGATCATAGGTGTGAGCCACCGCGCCCAGCCTTCATTGTTTCTAATGTGAAGTCTGTTGTCATTCTTAGTTTTGTTCTTCTGTATTTAATGTCTCCCTTTTTGGGGGAGGTTGCTTTTAAGATTTTCTATTTATCACTGGTTTGAAGTAATTTTATTATGATGTACCTTGAGGTAGCTTTTTCATGCTACAAAGAAAGCATCTGTGATCACAAGGTGATTCTCCTGCCTCAGCCTCCCGAGTAGCTGGGGCTACAGTTGTGTGCCACAATGCCCAGCTAATTTTTTAATTGTTTGTAGAGATGGGCTCTTGCTATGTTTCTCAGGCTTATTTTTTATATCTTTTTCAGGAAAAAACATTTTCTCCAATGGCCATCCAAACACATAATTATATATACTGTTTTTAAGATTTCTTTGTTCAGAGATTCCACAAGACGCTTTTATCAGCACAGTTGTCTTTGCTTTTTGGATTGTCAGGTTATTAATAATATTTAACTAAAAGTCTTTATTTATTTTCTTCCTTTAAACCAATTTTCCTCTTTTTTTTTTTCTTTTTTTTCTTTTTTTGAGGCAGAGTCTCACTTTATCACTGGGGCTAGAGTGCAGTGGCATCAGCCTAGCTCACAGCAGCCTCGAACTCCTGGGTTTAAGTGATCCACCTGCCTCAGCCCTCCAAGTAGCTGTGACGACAGGTGCATGCCACCACGCCCAGCTAATTTTTCTATTTTTGGTAGAGACAAGGTCTCACTTTTGCTTAGGCTGGTCTCGAACTCCTGAGCTCAAGTCATCCTCCTGCCTCAGCCTCCAGAACTCTAGGATTACAGGCGTGAGCCACCCCACCCGGCCCTGTTTTCCTCTTAATCAAGGAGAATGGCTGAATAGTATTCCCTTTACAACTCCTTTGTGGACCAAAAAAAATTACCTTTATTTATTCATTCAACAACTTATGGAATGTTTACTATGTGGCAGGTCATATACTAGCATTGGGTATGTGTACAAAGGTGTATGAAAAAGTTCCTGCCGGCTTGTAATCTGGTAGGTAAACTGACAAGAAACAGCTTTTTCTTTGTGGAATATTTGCAGTAGAACTGTGATCTTCTAGAACTATGGAAATAGAGGTGGTTATACTCTCTGAGTATCTATTTATCCTTATATAATTAGCTCCTTTTCTCAAACCCTCAGTTATGCTCCAACCTGAATATCTCTGTGTTTGCTGTTCCATCTGCCTAGAATGTTCCTTTGCTTAGGGTTATCCCAGTGACTTACTCCCTATTCCTTCACATCCCTGCTTAAATATCACCTTATAAATGAGACGTCCCCTGACCATAAAATAGTACTTTCTACCTCCAGTCTTTATCCTCTTACTTAGATTTATTCTTTTTGCATAGCATTATTATTTATATTTTTATTTATTCTTGTCCCCATAACCTTCTGCCCCCTTCCCTCCCACCTGTAAATGCCAGATGAGCAGTTTTTATCTGATTTGTTCATTCTTTTATTCCCTGCACCTTGAATAGTTACTGGCACATAGTGGATGCTCAATAAATATTTCTTGAAAGAATTAATACCTCTTTGATCATTTGATTAGTTTTTCTTCTTTCCATGTTTCCCTAGAAAGCATTTATTGACTGATTTTATTCACACTGAAAATTTTGTTTTACTATGTTCTTAGAATATACAAATGTGTCAGTAATGTTGTAGAAGTTGAAAGAGACTCTTATAATGCCAACTGCTTATGAAATTTTGTTTTCTTACCCCCTTTCTTAGTTTTTAGGTAGGACCAATCCACTTGATAAACATCTTGATGTCCTAATCAATAAGTATGAATTGTCTGCCTGCCCAGTTGCTCCTCAGATGTTTGGGTTTGCTGGAAGAGAACATATGGAAAAATATGGTATGTTAAAGTTAAAAACTTTAAGACATATTACTAGTTGTATATATGAGATGAGCAACAACCAGTATTTATTAAGGAACTGTGGAAGATGCCAGGATATATAAAATATAAAATTATTATTATTATTTTTGGTAAGACAGGGTCTTACTCTGTTGCCCAGGCTGGAGTGCACTGGTGTGATCACAGCTCCCTGCAACCTCCAATTCCCAGGCTCAAGTAATCCTCCTGCCTCAGCCTCCTAAGTAGCTGGTTCTACAGGCATGTGTCACCATGCTTGGCTAATCTTTAAATTTTTTTGTGGAGATGGGATCTTGCTGTGTTGTCCAGGCTGGTCTTGAACTCCTGGGTTTAAGCGATCCTCCTTCCTCGGCCTTCCAGAAGTGCTGGGATTACAGGCATGAGCCACTGTGCCCAGCCTAAAATGATTTTCAATGAACTTGATGCAATGGTCCTTGTGGAATGTAGTTGTAGATAAAGTATTTACATATAGGACATCATATGGGAAGTACCTAGAATACTCCATAGAAGGAAATTGAAATAGGAAAAATAACATAAATCTTATCTCCTTTAATCATGGACTATAAGTTGAGGATCTTAATATTAACCAAGAAGAGGTGAAGGACCAGACTGCAAAGCAGTAAGACAAGCCATTTATTGTGGTTTTAGGAATTACAGTTTGGGAGACAGAGATTCAGCTAGAAGACAAATTGTGTTCTGAAGAGAGGAAGGGGAGTAGGGATTTTTTAAAAGGACTTTAAGGGTATTTACACATGTCATTTTGAATTATCATTGGTGGAGGTGGCTGGCTTAGTATGCGAGTCCATAGTTAATTGTTTGTTGCAGATCAGGAGTTTTGGTGCTGGTGAAATTCAGTTGTTTTCTAGGATGTTTTGGTCATGGCAGTTTGGCCCAGTTCAGAGGTTCAGGGCAAATTTCTGTTTTAGAGGGTTGCAGGTCATGTGAGGGAGTCCCCCTAGAATGGCTTCCCAACTCTATTTTAGAGCTCTGAACTAGAGTGATGCTGTTTTGTATATTGTATTTCGCAATCTTGGAAAACCTAAACTGTATTTCTTTCTTCCAATTTGTTTCATTACCACAGCTCTTACTCTAGACCAGAATTTTTCAAATTGTGGGTCATGACCTGCTAGGAAATTATGAAATCGAGTTAGTAGGTTGAGCCCAGCATTTTAAATTCTAAATTTTGTTGTTGTGTATTATAACTCAATACAGAGAAGTGCACAAAAAATAAGTGTGCAATTCAGTAAATTCTCACAAAGAATTCTGTGAGATTTCTTTAACTATGACCTAAATCATTCCCCAGGTCAAATATAGAAGGCTACCAACACTCAAGAATCCTCTCTGTAGATTACTTTTTCCTGAAGAACTTCATGGATCTCCTATGTATTAATATCTTCTTGGGTCATTTCACCAGCTACACCTACAAATTTTATTCAGATAAGCCCTTTTCTACCATGAGATCCTAAGATGGCTGAGGGACAACATTCTTAAGTTTCCTAGCAGCCCTCTGATTGAGAGGATTTGTGAGGTGCACAGTGTTTTGTGTGTCGGAACTGCGTTCTGAGGGATTACCTTTGATCTTTTTGAGATCTTAACAAAAGATGTGTTACACCTTGGGCTTCATCTTGGACCGTGTTTTCCTGGCAATGTCCTGGATTTGATGTTTGCTCAAAGGCCATTTCTTAATTTTAGCATCTTTTACCACCTAGAGAGGCTGAGAATTTTTTTAAATTTTTTTTTTTATATTTTTGAGGCAGAGTCCCGCTCTGTCACTCTGGCTAGAGTGCTGTGGTGTTAGCCTAGCTCACAGCAACCTCAAACTCCTGGGCTCAAGCAATTCTTCTGCCTCAGCCTCCCAAGCAGTTGGGACTACAGGCATGCGCCACCATGCCCGGCTAATTTTTTCTATATATTTTTAGTTGTCCAGCTAATTTCTTTCTATTTTTTTAGTAGAGACGAGGTCTCACTCTTGCTCAGGCTGGTTTTGAACTTCTGAGCTCAAACGATCCGCCCACCTCAGCCTTCCAGAGTGCCAAGATTACAGACGTGAGCCAGCACGCCCAGCGCAGGATGAGAATTTTTGAAACTCTGAAGTCCTAGATCCTTTTTGTTTAACAGTCTTTTCCTCAATATAGAAATGTAGAATTTTTTTTTTTTTTTTTTTTTTTTGAGACAGAGTCTCACTCTGTTGCCCAGGCTAGAGTGAGTGCCGTGGCGTCAGCCTAGCTCACAGCAACCTCAAACTCCTGAGCTCAAGCAATCCTACTGTCTCAGCCTCCCGAGTAGCTGGGACTACAGGCATGCACCACCATGCCCGGCTAATTTTTTTTTCTATATATATATATTTTTTAGCTGTCCATATAATTTCTTTCTATTTTTAGTAGAGATGGGGTCTCGCTCTTGCTCAGGCTGGTCTCGAACTCCTGAGCTCAAACGATCCACCCACCTCGGCCTCCCAGAGTGCTAGGATTACAGGTGTGAGCCACCGCGCCCGGCCTATTTTTTTAATTTTTAAAAATTTTTTGAGACAGCGTCTCACTCTGTTGCCGGGGTAGATTGCTGTGGCGTCAGCCTAGCTCACAGGAACCTCAAACTCCTGGGCTCAAGCGATCCTCCTGCCTCAGCCTCTCAAGTAGCTGGGACTACAGGCATGCACCACCATGCCTGGCTAATTTTTTCTATTGTTTTTAGTTGCCTGGCTAATTTTTTCTATTTTTAGTAGAGATGGGGCCTCACTCTTGCTCAGGCTGGTCTCAAACTCCTGACCTCAAACAATCCTCCAGCCTCAGCCTCCCATAGTGCTAGGATTACAGGCATGAGCAACTGTGCCTGGCCTAGAGTATATTATTAATGGATTCCTAATATTGAACCAACTTTGCATATCTGTAGTAAATGCCACTTGGTCATGGTGTATTGATTTTTTTAAATGTGGAGTTAGAGTCTGTTGCTATTATTTTCTTTAGTAATTTCAAATCAGTATTCATAAGTAATTATGATTTTTAGTTTTTTTGTTATGAGTTTATCAAGTTTGGGTGTTAATTTTATACTTCCTTCATAAAAATAAATAGGAAGATTTTCTTTCCTTTATTTATTTATTTATTTATTTATTTTTTGAGACAGAGTCTCGCTCTGTTGCTCAGGCTAGAGTGCCATGGTGTCACCCTAGCTCACAGCAACCTCAAACTCCTGGGCTGAAGCGATCCTCTTGGCTGAGACTACAGATGCGTGCCACCACATCCGACTAATTTTTTTTTTTCTATTTTTAGTCGCCTGGCTAATTATTTCTATTTGTAGTAGAGATGGGGGACTCTCTGTTGCTCAGGCTGGTCTTGAACTCCTGAGCTCAAGCAATCCTCCCGCCTTAGCCTCCCAGAGTGCTAGGATTACAGGCCCTGGAAGATGGGAGTTGTAAAATTGACTCCGTCTGGGGCACTGGGTTGTTTGGTGGCTTTCTGGGAAAATTGCTGGCAGTGCTCTCCTGCCTTAAAACTGCTGTGGTCCCAGACTGTATTTTCCCTTTTTTTAAATTGCACTCTAGTTATGCTAAGTAGAATAGACCAGTTGGAACTGCTTTCATCTGATATGCCTATTATTTGATTTAATTCATCAAATACCCAGATTTAATCATAAAAAATTTATGTGAGGAATCAGTATTGAAGTGTTCAATACTGATGATATCTACACAAGGGAAAACATGGAAATACTGAGCGTTACACTGAGTACCATTGCAACATTTATTAATAAGCAGCAGAAAAACAGTAACCTATTAATAGTCGTTTGCTTTCTCCATAGGCACAAAAATTGAACATTTTGCAAAAATTGGATGGAAAAATCATAAACATTCAGTTAATAACCCGTAAGTATTTCAGAGACATGAAATAATGAAAATCTAAGTTATCCTACTGTATAATATGCAACTTTATACTTGAAAAGAAAATGTAACACCTTAAAGATATTAACTAGAATGTTTTATTTTTTTTTTATAAAAGGTTTGTACCCAAGTAAACTTCTGACAACTTTTCAGTTCTAGTTTTTAGGCTGTTTAATATTAAGAATATCATTTAAGCTTAATGACTCTTTTTTTTAAAGAACATGAATGAATGGTACTAAAAGATGTAATTGGTCATACATTACAATTCTAATTAATGAAATTTATTATTATAATTTTTGTTGAAAATAACCAGTCACCATTTTAAGCCATTCCTTAAAACTTTTCTCAGTTTGTTTTGATCAATTAAAATGTTTATAAAATGCATATTAGTAACTGGGTTGCATTTTAAATAATTTAGTATCATTAATTCTTATTCTGGTAGAACATTATGGTTATTTGTGTCCTAAAATATAATTTGAAGTAAAAAGACATTAAATATATTACAAATGCATAATTTTTGAATCCCTAGTGCCTAGCACAATGCCTGGCTTATAGCTTAATGGTTGCTGAAGAAAATTGGTCCACTGGGAATTGATTCGATGGCACACAACTAGAATCTCTATAAGAGCAATACCACCAGGCAGTAAGAGAATAGTAGCTAGCTTTATTAAATTTCAACTATGTGTCACTGTGCTAGGTATCTTTATGTATATTTTAATTTAATCCTTTCAAGGATCCTATAAGATAAATATTTTTATTCTCATGTTATAGATCAGTGGTCCCCAATCTTTTTGGCACCAGGGACCAGTTTCATGGAAGACAATTTTTCCACGGACCAGGGATGGAGACGCAGGGGGTGGGGGGGGATGGCGAGTGATGGGGAGCAGCTGTAAGTACAGGTGAAGCTTTGCTCGCTCGCCCACTGCTCACCTCCTGTTGTGCAGCCCAGTTCCTAACAGGCCATGGACGGGTACTGGTCCATGGCCCAGGGGTTGGGAACTGCAATTATAGATAATGAAAATGAGGCTTACAGAGATTAGGCAGCTTGCCCAAGGTCATTCTAAGTATTGACAAAATAATAAATATGTATATTTTTCCTTGTAGTAGATTATAAAATCCTTGAGGCAAGAGTCATTTCTTATCTTTAGGTTCTTAATGCTTAGCACAGAGCCTGGAACATAGTACGTGCTCAGTAAATTATTTCTGCACTATTAAACAAATTTGGCACATTTAATAAACATAAAACCATGACAAGAAACATTTTATACCACAAGTGGATCATTACCCCATATTCCTAATACTTCATGCTGCTCTTAGTTCTCTGTATTCTCCTGATTTTAAATCAATGTTTGAGTTCAAGGCATACCTAATTAACAAATAGTATCTAATCCTATGCCCTAGATCTAAGGGTATTTTGTGAACAATTCCCATTGTTTATATGATAAATTCAGACTCCTTTGGGTTTTTTGTTTTGTTTTGTTTTGAGACAGAGTCTCACTCTGCTGCCCAGGCTGGAGTGTAGCAAAGTCATTGTATCTCACTGTAGCCTTGAACTCTTGGGCTCAAGTGATCCTCCTGCCTCAGCTTCTCAAGTAGCTGGGACTACAGGCGCATGCCTCCATGCCTGGCTAATTTTTTGTAGAGATGGGGTCTCACTGTATTGCCCAGGTTGGTCTCAAACTCTGGCCTTAAGCAGTCCTCTCACCTGGGCCTCCCAAAATGCTGGTATTACAGCATAAGCCACCGTGACTAGCCTTTTATTTTTTTTTAATTAATTAATTTAGTTTTTAGAAATGGAGTCTTGCTCTGTCTTCCAGATTGGAATGCAGTGGTGTTATCATAGCTCACTGCAACCTTAAACTTCTAGCTCACAAGATCTTCCTACCTTGGTCTCCCAAAGTGCTGAGATTATAGATGTGAGCCTTGTGCCTGGCCCTGAACTCCTTTGCATGAGATAACATGCCTGTTATAATTTGGCCCCATTTTACTTTGCCAGTCTCATTTCCTACCATTCCCAATCTGTAGCCTCACAATATTACTTAGTTTTCCCCAAGTGTGCTATGCAGTACTTGCTTTTATGTTTTTAGTTATGCTGTTAGCTTTCCCTGGAATATCTTTGTGTTTCTTTTGTTTTGTAAACATCTACTTATCCATCAAATCCCAACCCAAATATCATTGCTTCTCTTAACACCTTCTTAAAGCTTCTTGGGCATAATTATCTTCTCTCATGAGCTTCATCGCATGTTCTTCGTACCTCTATTATAACACATCACAGTATATCACACTTAGTTACTCCTCTGGTGATGATGATCCTTTAGCTGGGCTTATGTCTCATCTTTGTTTCTGCATTATCTATCAGGGTACTTAGACATAGCACTTGGACAAAAATTTAGGTGTTGCTGAGTAGTAGAGTTAGGATAAGCAGTCGTAAGCCCTTAAAGATAGTCTAGAGCTGATTTCTTTGTCCTTAGTACTTGGAGAACTATTAAAAATCCTTGTGACTTCCTGAAACTGGTAAGGACTGCACCAGTATGCCGAAGAGTTGACAGCACTGCAACTTTCTTGGCCTAAGAGAATCAAAGCTACCAAATCTTTCTCTCACTTAACTCCTTGCCTAACCAGGCACTAATTTATCCACTCATCACAGCATTTTTCTTAAGGAATTCATTCGTTTGACAAATACGTATTCAGTAGTCTACTATATGCAATACTGGTGATACAGCGGTGAACAAGATGGATAATTTCCTGCCCCCATGGATCTTCTATTACGTGTTATAAGTTCTCAATTATGTTAAATAGGCATTCTTTCTAGATGTCATTTTCATCATTTAAAACAATCAAGAGTAGCCTTCCGGGTCTGGCTCAGAAATTTCAGATGCTAACAACTTACACTAGGTTTTGCTTGGCTAGTGAAGAAAGAGAATTCTAGGTTTGTTGACCAGTCATTAGAGATACTCTGTTATAATTTCTTCTTTTTTTTTTTTTTTTTTTGAGACAGAGTCTCACTCTGTTGCCCAGGCTAGAGTGCCGTGGCGTCAGCCTAGCTCACAGCAACCTCAAACTCCTGGGCTCAAGCAATCCTCCTGCCTCAGCCTCCCGAGTAGCTGGGACTACAGGCATGTGCCACCATGCCTGGTTAATTTTTTCTGTATATATTTTTAGTTGTCCAGCTAATTTCTTTCTATTTTTAGTAGAGACAGGGTCTCGCTCTTGCTCAGGCTGGTTTCAAACTCCTGAGCTCAAATGATCTGTCCACCTCGGCCTCCCACAGTGCTAGGATTACAGGCGTGAGCCACCGCGCCCAGCCAAATTTTTAAGAAAGTTAAATTAAGAAACTATTCCAAGTATTTCCTCAAAATCTTAAGAATCCCTATAGGCAGTGAGAATCTGTGATAAGTAGTGTAGGATTAGGGATAGCCCATGCTACTTGAGCCTCTGATAAGGAAAACTCTCATCTGTTGCTTGGCACAGCGGCCGCCTGAGACCCCCACCCCTCACGGAGGACTCACATTAGCATGTCACTAACCTAACACCTGGTACATTAACATATCACTGACCTAACATTTGGCACATCAGCATAACACTAATCCTATTGCCTAATGCAGAAACTTATTACCTGGTGGGCATTGTCACCTGAGGCCCCCCCCTCCCCTTGGATCACCCCAACTTAATAAAAGTGGGAAGAATTGGGTAGACGGTGCTCAGAATTTGGTGGCAAGACCCCTCCGAGCCCGCTGGCGAATAAACATTGATTCTCCGACTCTCCGTGTGCCGCTCGGTTTGTCCTTGGGACCACTCACTGTAACACTTGCCGTAACAACTCAAAAGTCTCAACTTCATATTCACAGGGTTGTTCTTTTTTGTGGTCAATCTCCCATCTTGAAGGTAACAAGGGGCCTACCATGAGTCGCCTCATTAGCATAACAAAGACACACCTATCACTCAGGAAATTCCAAGGGTTTTGGAAGCTCCATGCCAGGTACCTAGGACAAAGACCACACAAATTTTTTATTTTATAACATGATGGTATTTTGGAGTTAAGATTTTTTAAACTCAGTTCAGATGACTTATTTATTAAAGGTTGAAGCTGTTTTCAAAGTCTCTTTTGGTTGTGAAAAGGATCTTTACATATTATTCTGTCTCTACCTCTGCAACAAAAATTGCAATTGCTACCTCACATTCTGTAACTAATATTTGTGTTGTATTTAGGTATGCCCAGTTCCAAGATGCATACAGCTTAGATGAAGTGATGGCATCTAAAAAAATTTTTGATTTCTTGACCATCCTACAATGTTGGTAAGAAAAACATTTTAACATTTACTAGAGAGGTGACTGCTCCCCTCCCTGTCCATCCCCCTGTGGTTAAACCTTTTGGGCTCCGTATCTGGGTATAGCTTTTACAGAATTCCTACCAATGCAGTCTTCACTCTGGGTTACTTCACTAGAGTACCCTTACTCCCTACCCCTGTCTCTTCTCTTGGAAAACTATGTGTTTTACATCCTTCTCTTATGACTTCTACCTGTTTTGGTTATTTTAATTGTATTTATTCGTTAAAATGTGACTTATGGGACCAGTGGAGTCCAAAAGTTTTTTCCTCCAGCATTCTGTTTCCCTGTTGTATACTTCTACTACAGGAAATTTTACTCTGTAGTAGTAGCTAAGAGCAAAAGTAAAACAAGGAAAAAATCATTTAACACTGATGATGATAATAGTTGTATCTTATTAATAATTACTTGATAATATCTGTCTCCTACAATTGAGTTGAATACGGCATAGCTCCTGCCTGTGTCCTAGTTAACACCTCGCTATTCCCTGGAGATACTGGCTGGGATGGAAGTGAACAAGTTGAATCAGCTTTTTTCTGTTGCAATATAAGGATCTGCCCATTTAGAGAGTCCAGCTGAACTCACAGAGGGCTTCTCTTGTTTGCCACCTTCCTTCACAGTTTGTTCTAAGAGAAAGATCTATTTTGCGCTCAAAGCATCTACTTTGTGGTATCCCCTAATTCTGTCTTTTCCCAGTTTCCAAAAGGATTTCATGACTGAGTTATTTGGGAGATAGCAAAGTTGGAGCTAGATAGGTCTATAGTAGAATCTTTAGTGTACCTAGGATAGGAATATCGTTCTGTACTCAACTTCTCGAAGTCGCTATAAGATGCCTAATGCATTTCCAGAGGCAAATCTGGGATTCTTTGCAAGAAGAACTTTTTGAGAGAAACTCTTAGAGACCAAGCAGTGACTGATTACGTTTAAGTTCTCGATAGCGGTTCAGTCCTCAGGTAGGAAGCATGTGCAATTTGTAACTTTAAATATCACAAAGAAGATAATCCACTGACTAGCAAGTGTTGACCTTTTTTCTCACATAGAACTCCTAGTGTGAAACCCTAGATCTGAGGTAGTACTGGGTGCAAATAATTATTTTACTTTGTCTTAGTCCCTCTTCAGATGGTGCTGCAGCGGCAATTTTGGCCAGTGAAGTATTTGTACAGAAATTTGGCCTGCAACACAAAGCTGTGGAAATTTTGGCACAAGAAATGGTGACTGATTTGCCAAGTTCATTTGAAGAAAAAAGTATTATTAAAATGGTATGTCTGCGATTCTGATTTATTAATCAAATTGAGGGATTGCTGTTTAAAATTTTAAAGTGAGTTTATGTTGTCATCAGCTCTGGAAGCTTTTTTTTTTTTTTTTAGGAGACAAAGAATCTTGCTCTGTTGCCCTAGCTAGAGTGCAGTGGCATCATCATAGCTCACTGCAACCTCTGACTGCTGGGCTCAAGTGATTCTCCTGCCTCAGCCTCCCAAAGTGCTGGGATTACAGGCGTGTGCCATCCGGCCTGGGAAATTTTTACTTTCAAAAAAATTTTTCTTACAAAAAATTGGTCTAGATATTGTAATATTATAATCCATTCTTAAGAATCTGTTAAGGGGAAATAACTAATGAGAACAGATGCTTCTTATGATGGAGCCATGTATTGTTACATGATAACTTTTAATTAACTAGACATACTATTTATTTTTATTTTGAGTTGACAAAATATGCCCAGAACTCCAATCTTACAGCATTAAGGAGAAACGAGGATGTGTTCAGGGAACTTTCTTGACTCTTAAGTGCTTTCAAAATCTTGATTAAAGATTGAGTACAAAATGGAGAACAGTAAAAAAGATGAGAATTCAGACCTAGAGTTCGTTGAATATTTGAAGACACACACACATCAACACTGAGATAATAGACACACATACACACACACTCTTATATGATAAATCAAGTTCATAAAATGATTTTATAAAAATTTCATGAATTTGAAAATGTCCTTATAACTTGCCCAAGGTCACAGTTAGGTTGTGGCAGAGGTGGGACTTATATTTAAAATAGTTTTCTGATTACAGTATATTTTTCATTACACCGCAGTTTTATTCCTTGAAGAAAAGTTGAGTTTGCATGTTCCTTTATTGTCTGAGGCCAAGGAGGTGTTAAGAGCACGGACTTTGGAAAAATGGTTTGAATCCTATATGAGCTTCTAAAAGAAGATTGTATATTTTCATATAGAAATTCCCCCATATTTTTCAGTGTTTCTGACTTAAAATGATCTGTTGATAAATCTCTTCAACTTATTTACCACAACTACACATTGTTTAGATATCACAAAGTTTAATAGAGTTTTTGTAACTTAGCACAAGATATGGTCTGAGGAATTCTAAGTCCTTTTTTTTTTTTTTTTTGAGACAGAGTCTCACTCTGTTGCCCAGGCTAGAGTGAGTGCCGTGGCGTCAGCCTAGCTCACAACAACCTCAAACTCCTGAGCTCAAGGGTCCTCCTGTCTCAGCCTCCCGAGTAGTTGGGACTACAGGCATGCACCACCATGCCCAGCTAATTTTTTCTATATATATTTTTAGCTGTCCCTATAATTTCTTTCTATTTTTAGTAGAGATGGGGTCTCGCTCTTGCTCAGGCTGGTCTCGAACTCCTGAGCTCAAACGATCCGCCCACCTCGGCCTCCCAGAGTGCTAGGATTACAGGCGTGAGCCACCGCGCCCGGCCTCTAAGTCCTTTTTATATATTTCATTTAAAATTCTGTCCTTTTTTAGTACAAAATTGAACTTGTACATTACCCTTCCTGGATATTATTTTATTTGGACTTTCTTTATAATATGAAATCAGCTGAGATTTTAATATGTGTGATCAATTCTCAGCTATTAAGATTATACATATTTTAATCTCTTAAAATCCCTGTCTTAAAAGACCCAGTTTTGGTGCCCTTAAGTTATTTATATATGGTTTTGGTTTTAGGTTGGCTTTGATATGAGTAAAGAAGCTGCCAAAAAATGCTATGAGAAATCTGGCCTGAGACCAAGTGATATTGATGTAATAGAACTTCATGATTGCTTTTCTTCCAATGAACTCCTTACTTATGAAGCACTGGGACTCTGTCCAGAAGGTAATATGTTTGAAGAGGGGAGATTGGGTAAATTTCACTGAGAAAACTTCATTTTCACCATTAAACAACAGAATTAACTAACTGTCTTTCCTCCACGTTGGCTCCTGCCATACCATACAGAGTGAACATAAGCTGTTTTGGTACCGGACTTTTTAGAATGTGTAGTCTTTGATAGTATCAACACTGAGATAACAGAGTGTCCAAATAATTTGTATTATGTAAATCAGGAGTACTTATAATATACTATTAAATGAAAATGGATTTAAAATTACATATGTAATTCCAACTATTTCATATTATGTTTGAATAAAGACTGGCAGAAAGGAAAATGGAAAAACTAGTTGGTGGGATCTAGATTTTTTTTTCATTTCTAAAGTGGTTGTACTATTTTCCATTACTATCAGTAATATAGGAGAATTTTAGTTCCTTTATATCCACGCCAACACTTGATATGGTCAGTTTAAAGACTTTCAGCTATCCTGAAGAATATATAGTAGTATCTTATTTTAATTTGCATATCCCCGATGACTAATGATGTTGAGTATCTTTTCATGTGCTTATTGGTCATTCATGTCTTTTGTGAAGTGTCTGTTCTTATCTTTGCCCTTTGGTTATTAGTTATTTGTCTTTACTGTGTTGTAAAAATTTTTATGTACATCATCTGGATACAAGTTATTTGTCTGACATATGTATGTTGTGAATATTTTCTCCCAGTCTATGGCTTGCCTTTTTGTTTTATTAATTCAAGTTGAGTATCTGTTACCTGAAATGCTTGGAATAAGGAGTATTTTGGATTTCAGATTTTTGTGGGTTTGTAATTAATGCCGTGTCTTTTCTTAAATTTCTTTCTTCCTCCCTTCCTTCTTTCCTTCCTCCCTTCCTTCCTTCCTGCCTTCCCTCCTTCCTTTCCTTCCCTTCCTTCCTTTCTTTCCTTTCTTTCGATGGGGTCTCACTCTGTCACCTAGGCTGGAGTGCAGTGGTGCAATCATAGCTCACTGCATCTTCAAACTTCTGGGTTCAAGTGATCCTCCTGCTTCAGCCACCTGAGTAGCTGGGACTATGCCTATATGTATCTCTGTGCTGGATACTTTTTTAAAAAAATTTTTTTATTATGTATTCATTTATTTTGAGACAGAGTCTCACTTTTGTTGCCCAGGCTAGACTGCAGTGGCATCGTCATAGCTCACAGCAACCTCAAACTCCTGGGCTCAAGCGATCCTCCTGCCTCAGCCTCCTGAGTAGCTGGGACTATAGGCGTGCGCCACCACGCCTGGCTAATTTTTTCTATTTTTAGTTGCCTGGCTAATTTTCTTTTCTATTTTTAGTAAAGATGGGGTCTCACTCTTGCTCAGGTTGGTCTCAAACTCCTGACCTCAAGTGATCCTCCCATCTGGGCTTCCCAGAGTGCTAAGATTACAGGCATGAGCCACTGCACCTGGCCCATTATTTCTTAAAATGTTTTTTCTGTCCCAATTGTTTTCTCCTCTCCATCTGAGATTCCAATGATGCATATGATAGACCTTTGGATATTGTCCCACAGGTCCCTGAAACTCTGTTCATTTTTTTTTTTTCTGAGACAGAGTCTCACTCTGTTGCCCAGGCTAGAGTGCCATGGTGTTAGCCTAGCTCACAGCAACCTCAAACTCCTGGGCTTAAATGATCCTTATGCCTCAGCCTCTGAAGTAGCTGGGACTACAGGCAGGCGCCACCATGCCTGGCTAATTTTTTCTATATATTTTTAGTTGTCCAGCTAATTTCTTTCTGTTTTTAGTAGAGACTGGGTCTCGCTCTTGCTCAGGCTGGTCTCAAACTCCTGAGCTCAAACCATCCGTCTGCCTGGGCCTCCCAGAGTGCTAGGATTACAGGCGTGAGCCACTGGGCCCGGCCTCTGTTCATTTTTTAATCCCTTTTCTCTCTGTTTTTCAGATTAGGTAATTTATATTGATATATCTTTAAATTCAGTGACTCCTCCTTCATCCTCTTTCTGCTCTTGAACCATTCTAGTGAGTTTTTTATTTCAAATATTGTATTTTTAGTTCTAAGACTTCCATTTGGTTCATTTTATAGTTTCTATTTTTCTGCTGAAAACTTGTATATTTTTGTTCGTTTCTAGTGTGGCTTTCTTTACCTTGTAGTTCTAATAGCTATTTTTTTTTTCTAATAGCTATTTTAAAGTCTTTGAAAATTCCATAATCTAGGCTTTCTCAGGTTTTGCATCTACTGATTGTTTTTAATCTTGAGATTTGGTAAATTTCTGATTCTTTGTATATTAAGTAATTTTGGATTGTATCCTGGTCAGGGTGAATGTTATATTGTATAGATCCTCTGGACAATGTTGATGTTTTTGTTTTAGCAAGCACTCAAGCCAATTTGTTCTGACAACAAGGTCTGTGTCGCCTTCTGAAGGTAGCGGTTAAAGTCTTTGTTTAGTTCTCTAAGCACGTCCTTATTAGCTCAAGAGTGAGCCTGAGACTTGTACAGGTCCATACACACAATTATGGGATCTTGTTCTGTCGTTCTCTCAGCTGTGGACTTCTTCTCTTACTTTCCAGTCTGCAGAGATTTCTTTCCATGATTCCTTTGGTTAGAAAGATGGGGTTTCTATTAGAATTTTAGCTACCTTTGCTGTCCCTGCTGTCATGCTGTAATAGGGCTGTGCTCAACCTTGGGGCAAAGCTGTTAAGAGAGCCTAAAAAAAGACAATCGGAGAGAACTCACCTTTATGCAGTGACTTTTCCAAGTTTTAACTCCCTCTGTGATCCCCTGCTTTTGCTTACTTTTCACAGTCGTCAGGCAGTTGTTCTTTGTATTTAATCCAGTGTTTTCAGTTACAATCAGTGGAAGAGATAAACTGTAATGAACATATGCAGCCTTAGTAGAACTGGAGCGCAGTCTCAAGGTTAAGTATTTTTTACATGTATCTCTATATATCTCTCTACATATGCCTTTCAAATTTACACCCCTAGCTTGAACTGCTTGCCTAATCCCTAGGCTCATGTATCCAGCTGTCCACTTTTCAGGGGTTTCTCTGGATGTCTCAGTAACCATCTCAAACTTAGGTCCAAAGTTGAGCTCCTGATAGTTCCCACACTTTCTCCTCCCTCAATTTTCCCCATCTTCCAATTGCTTAAACTGGAAATTACAGAATCAGGCTTGATTTCTCTTTCTCTCACAACCCTCTTTGAGTCCATGTCTACATCCTGTTGGCTATGGACTCTACCTTCAAAATAAATCCAGAATATGACCACATCTCAACACTTTCTATCACTGCCAGCCTAGTGCAGACCTGCGTTGTTTCTCCTTTAGATTATCGTAGTAGTCTCATGGCTGGCCCCCCGCTTCTGCCATGTCTCCTCACAGTCTTTTCTCTAGACTACAGCTAGGAGGTACAGCAGATCAGTTTCATTCCTCTCTTCACAACCCAGCAGTTTCTAATCTTACTCAGAACTACAAACCAAATGTGACCCACCCTTCTTACTCCCTAGTCCTGTCTCTCTAACTTCTACTTCTCTCTGAATCTTCTGCTGCAGCCACACTGGCCTCCTCCTTCCAACCCTAGAGGCTCCCTCCTACCTCAGGGCCTTTGTTCAGAATAACCGTATGATTTGTTCCCTCACTCCCTTCAGGGTTTGACTAATGACCTTCTCAGTGGCAGCCTTCTCCAGTCACTTTGTTTAAAATGTAAACTCCTCATCCTGCTCCCCCACCCCCCACTGTCTTCCTTGTCCCAACTCTTCCTATACCTCTTTCCTGCCTTCTTTTTTCCATGGTTCTTATTACCACTCTATATATTATTATTTTATTTATTTTACATATTGTCTGTCTCTTCCTCACCCCTCTTTCCATGATAGTTAAACTCCATGAGAGAGGGATTTTTGTCTGTTTCATTCACTGTTGTATCTGTAAATTCCCAGGTTAGTTTTTGGCACAAATAGGTATAATAGTTGTTATATTATTATAATACACACATTTATTTTCCTATCTGTGCTACTAGATGAGAATGCTCATTTATAGTACTTTCATCTCTGGATCATTTTTAGTCGATGAGCTCAAGTTAACTTCCCTCTGGAATCTTCTAATACTTCATAGGATTGTATGTATTCTGAAAAAAATGTGGTAAATTATTCACTTTTGGGGTTAGCTTGTGTTCAGTCCACTATTAACTTACTACAGAAACAATATTTAGTAGTTCTGAATGTAGGAGTAGTAGATAATCTCCTATGACTAGAGCCTTATAGCAGGTTTTAAGGTAAAAACATGCCAAAAAACAGAGAGAATGTCTTAACCAATGGTTTTCTTTGTCTGCAACCTAGATTTAAAGCCAAGTCAGAAGTGTTAGTCTCCTGAAATTCTGTGATTAGCATATTTCATTTTACCAGTAGAGGAACTCTTTTGTTTCTGAAGCAATATAATACATCGGTTAAGAACACAGGCTGCGGAGCCAGGCTGCCTGAGTATTAATCGTAGATCTCTTGCTGTTGCCTTGCCTTACTTCTCTGCGTCCATTTGCTCATCTGGAAAATGGGAATGATAGTACCTACTTCATAGGGGTGAGGATTAAATCATATAAATTTAGTTGTTCCCTCAATATCTGCGGGGGATTCATTCAGGGGCATCTCACAGATACCAAAATCCATGGAAGCTCAAGTCCCATAAATAAAATGGTGTAGGATTTGTATATAACCTATGCATATCTTCCCATATACTTGAAATCATCTCTAGATTACTTATAATACCTAGTACAATGATACAGTGCCTATACATCACTTAATTATTGTGGATTCAGTGTAATACTGGGTATGCAACAAATTCAAGCTTTGCTTTTTGGAATTTTATTTCCCCTGAATATTTTTGATGTGAAGTTGGTTGAATTCATGGACGTGGAACCCATGAATATATAGGGCTGACTACTTACGAAAAATAATTAGAACAAGGCCTGGCACAGAGTGAATGCTCAAAAGCTGTCAGCTGCCTTTGAAGGCACTGCCACCACCATTATCGTCATTATTCGGAGCTCCCACCTCTTATTACTTTATCAAAAATATCATTTTGAAGAATATTTTATACAATACAACATGCATTCTTATTTACTTCTTACCCATCTAGAGAATGACCAGGAAATTAACAGGAACATTGAAGCCTCCAAGCATATGAAGCAATTTTTTAATCTTACTTTTGTAGCTAAAAAGTATGTTCAGCCATTTCCTTTCATTTCATTAAAGTGTTCTTTTTTTCCTGTTTTTCCCCTGTTTATTAAAAATATTTATATAGCATATGGCAATGTAGTTGAAAATGCAGAGAAATGAATACTTTTTGACAAAATTATGAATTTTTAAAGCTGGCATAATTATTTTACTCATAGTATTACATCCATTTCAGTTCTTTTCTTCTGGCTGTCTGAATCTCTATTATGTTTGGAGCAATTTTGGAAGCCAGAGAGCTCCAAGGAAAAAATAGCTTTTGTTTCATGCAGAAAATGTTCTGAAAATATAAGCATTTATTATTCAATATTTATTACTTAACTTTTAGAAGTGTCTATATTACATTGTTGTTAGTTTGAACTGTTAAGAAATGTTTGCTCTAAGAAATTCTTGGCCATATGGAAATTTTTAAAAAGCATACCATTTGTTCCAATGTTATTTGTAACATTTTTGAATATTATTTTTCCTTCTATAGGAGAAGGTGGGACGCTGGTTGATAGAGGAGATAATACTTATGGAGGAAAATGGGTCATAAATCCTAGCGGTGGATTGATTTCAAAGGGACACCCACTGGGAGCTACAGGTAATACTACACACAGATTTCATAAATTTAAAAAAAAATAATTTTTGCCACAAGTATGAATTATTTAGTCATTGATTTGAATGGAAGATTGTATTCTCTGAACTTGGTAGCTGGTGCTTTAAATGATTGTTTAACTATAATATTTTAGATTTTCCTTTAAGTACAATATACTCCAATAATCTTGATTAATTGATGAGAATTTGAATTAATTGAAACTCTAAATTCAACTATGTATATATTTAAAAGTTTGATTATTTTCAGATATAGGTATATAACTTATCAAATAGGATGTTTCCAAGTAGAGATCTTGCTAGACCGGCTAGATAAGAATCATTTGAAATGAGCACATTCTTTTTATGTAGTTGTATACGTGATTGGTGTTGCATGGAAATTATTTTCTCTTGAGACAACAGGACTAGAACTTTTGAAATGAGAATTTTGCTATGGCTCTTCTGTTGACTTGTCATGTGACTATCTTTATCAGTCAATTAATCACTTTAACTCTGAGTTCCTTAATTGTAAAATGACAAACTTGTACAATGCCATTTCTAAAATAACTTTTGACACTAAAATTCTGTGATTTATTTTTGTGAAGATAGGTAGATTTTGTGTTTTTTCCATATTGCTTTATTATATTAGTTAATTTAATAAAATTTAATAAATTCTCATAAATTCTGAAATAGAGAAGTTAGAATTAATGGTGAAGTCATTATAGTGATTAACATTGGTTTATTTCTATATTTCACTCAAATTTAGTATGCTTATAATTTAGTAGAGAAAATAGATGGACAGAGAGGCACAGACAGATCTATATGCACACATACAAATAGTTGCAATATGATGTACTACCTTGCTGCTTGTTTTCTTTTTGTCTTGTCTCCTCGTTGGTTCTTTTCTTTCTCTTTTGTATGCCGTTTTAAAATTGAGTACTTTTTAGTATTTTGTTTTCTCTCTTCTACTGAATTACTTCTTGTAAAAAAATTTTTAGTGGTTGCTCTAGGATTTACAATATGCATCTTTAACTTAACACAGTCTACCTTCAAATAGTTTATGTCACTTCAGATACAATGTAATATTTTTACAATAGCATATTTCTATTTGCCCCCTCCTATCCTTTGTGTTGTTGCCATACATTTACTTCTAAATGTGTTATAAAACCCACAATATATTATTTGTATTACTGCTTTAAACAATCTTTTATCTTTCAAAGAAATCCAAAAATGAGGAGAATGAGAGTGATGTCATGGGGAATGGCAAAATAGCAATATCCAAAAACTCTCCCTGGTAAATGTACCAAGAACACTGGCAAAAACTATCAAGATCAACTTTTTTCAGAACTTTGAAATTAACCAAAGAGTTACAATAATTTGAGGAGGGTGGGAGTGGTATTTATTTAAAACAAAAACAAAGAGTAGAATATCCATAAGAACAACAAACTTTGTGGCATTTTCGCTTTCCTTAATACCTTCCCCTCTCCACAGCTCCGTGGTAGCCTTGAAAACAAGCAGCTTGCAACCCTGGGGAAGATTAGCAGCCTAGCCTGCACTGAAGTAGTCAACCGGCTGGAGCTCTTCCAGAGCCCCATCTTCAGAGAATTATCATTATTTGACCTGTCTGACAGTGTCCTGGTAAACCCTACTTGAAAGGTTTATCTTTATTTAACCTGACTGAGAACTTGCCCAGTGCAAAGCAATTTCCCCCAGAGGCATTTGTCAAACATGATCAGTGACAACTGTTTAACAAAGTAGTCAGCTGGGGTGCCAATTGGGGTAAACAACCAAATCAGCAAAAACCTTAATGGAAAATCTGGGGAATGAGATGTCCATTGGGGTCTTTGAAAAGATCTGACATATTCCTGGGAATCTAGAAAGCCAAATGCATACATATGGCTGTGCTCATGGTCAGAGCTGTGTGCATGCTCAGGAAAGACTGAGAAGTCCTTACCTCTGGCTAACCTTGGGCTCTGTACAAGCAGGAAGTAAAGGCTAAGGTGGAGTTGTAAGCTGCCTGGCTGAATACCCCAACACACATATAGAGGTCCAGCAAAGACCAGAGACTAGTTCAGGCGTTTAAGGAAATCTCTGCCCAGTCGGTAGTTGACCACTAAGCTAACCAAGAAAAAACTTCAGTGGCTGTATGTGACAAAAAATATAGACTTTATAGAATTAGTTAGGAAAAATCACTAAATAAACAATAACAACAACAAATGTCAATAATAGCAAACAAACTCAGGGAAATGGAGCAAATCTGATTGATTCTTAGAGTAGTCACATTATATTATTTTAAACGTCCAGTTTTCAGTAAAAAACTAAGAGACATGCAGATAAACAAGAAAGTATGGCCTATGCCAGGAAAAAAAAGCAGTCAATAGAAACTATCCCTCAGGAAGCCAAAACATTGGACTTACTAGACAAAGACTTTAATTTAGCTATTTTAAGTATGTTAAAAGAACTAAAGGAAGCCATGTGTAAAGAACTAGAAGAAAATACGAGAATGATGTTTCATCAGATAGAGAATATTAATCAGTAAAAAAGAACCAAATAGAAATTCTGAAGTTGAAAAGAAATCTAGCACAAAGAATCAAGAATAAAATCCTAGCTTTTACCAGACATCAGAATTAAAAGTGTAAGTGGAGAAGAAGAGCCAATAAGAATAATGAGAAGGGGGCATGGCTTGGTGGTTCACACCTGTAATCCTAGCACTTTGGGAGACCGAAGTGGGAGGATCACATGAGTCCAGGATTTCCAGACCAGCCTGGGCAACCCAGAGAGATCCTGTCTCTACAAAAAATAAAAAAATTAGCCTGGCGCAGTAGTGCACATCTATAGTCCCAGCTACTGGGGAGGCTGGGGCAGGAGGATGGCTTGAGCCAGGAGTTCAAGGCTGCAGTGAGCTATGATCACACCACTGCACTTTAGCCTGGGTAACAGAGTGAGAACCTGTATCAAAAAGAAAAAAAAAAAAGACTAAGGAGAAGGAATGGTCAGTTAGCCCAGAGAGGACAGTGTCTCAAAAGTAAGAGATCAGACCACAAAAGTTAGATTGATAAAGAGTGAAGAGTATCCTTAGGGTTTGGCTGTTGTAAAGTCATTGGCAATCCTGGAGCAATTTTGATGAAATTTTTCCATGCTTTGCATGGAAGCACATGGGATTCAGAAAGAATTAGAAGTGAGAAAGTGGCAATAGTGAAGATAAACTTTCATGAATTGTGGCTGTGAATGGAAAGGGGTATGTAGGGGATGTACTTGAATTTTAGGTATGTATTCTGTATGAATGAAGTCTTGGGTTTGATCCCAACCTCTTTATTCTCTTCAGTACATAGTTTAGCTATTTAATCCTGGTGTTCTTATCTGTAAAATGGCAATAAAATACAGAACCTACTTTATAAGGCTGTTCTGTGGATTAAATGAGGAAATAAGTGTATGTAAAGTATATAGAGGAGTCTCCATAAGAGAACAGGGAATACAATAATTTTTAGTATTCTCTTCACACTATTTTTACAAAAGGAAGCCATTATGGAAGGAAGTGTTCCTTTTACAAAAGGAACACTTAACTGTTTTTCTTTTTTTTTTTTTTTTTTGGCTGGTGATAAAACCTATGTATCACAGTATGAAAAATAATTTATAACAATTTCAGGAAAAGAACATTCTTTAATTTGTAAAGAAAATAATTTTCTTCTAGTATGACAGCCTCAAGGCTCCATATCTATATATAAATATTATGCCTGGTGCTACACGGACATTATTTTAAAGCCTTTGGTAAATAGACTAAACTATTTCCCTTATCCCTCAAAAGAATTAGATCATACTTCAGTGTTGATTTGGTTGTTAATGGGACAGAGTGAAGTCAGGATGATGATAAATATTTCTGTGGTATGGTCACTGAAGCCTTAAAAGAGTTATACTGTAGTTCGTATGTGAGGCAGTGATTTAAATTCTCCTTTCAGACAGCTTCCTCACTCGTATAGGAAACCTCTGTTTCAATAGGATGAATATGACATTTCACTTTAGTTGTTTTTATTGACATATAACTTTTTTCTCCTCCGAAAGAACATGTTTTTATTATAATTTTCTTGTCTACCATTCTGAAATGTTTTGTTCTGCCATCCACTCACTCAGAAATCTTGCTTTATAATAACAGTATGATTTTTTATGCATCTATATTTCTTAAAATTTAGGTTTAATTTTTATACAATAAAATGCATAGTTCTCACAAAAACTCATACACTGATGTTTATAGCAGCATTATTCATAATAGCCAAAAAGCGAAACAACCCAGGTGTCTATCATGAACCGATGAATAGATAAACAAAATGTGGTATATTCATACTATGGAATATTCTCTGGCTATGAAAGCAGTGAAGTACTGGCACATGCTACAACATAGATGAAGCTTGAAAACAGTTTGCTAAGTGAAAGATGGCAGTCACAAAAGACCACACATTATATGATTCTGTTTTTATGAAATACCCAGAATAGGCAAATCCTTAGAGACAGAAAGTAGATTAGTGGTTACTTAGGACTGTGGGACATAGAAGGGTGATAGCTAAAGGGTATGGAGTTTTTTTTTGAGGTGATGAAAATGTTCTAAAATTGATTGTGGTAATGTTTACAAAATTCCGTGAATATACTAAAAACCATTGAATTGTACACTTTAAATGGATAACTGGTTCTGACAGTTGTATACATCCAGGTAACTACCAGCCAAAACAAGACAATGAACATTTTCATCACCCCAAAAAGTTCCATTCTGTCTATTTTCAGTTAATCTCCTGGCCTCCCTCAAACACTGTCCCCACCACCGCCCCACGCTCCACCATCACCAGGCTAAGATATTTGACTTCTATCATTGTAGATTAGTTTTGTTGATCCTAGAACTTCATATAAATGGAATCATGCAGTATGTACATGTACTCTTTTTTTGGGGGGAGGGTTCTGGCTTCTTTCACTCAGAAGAATATAAGATTCATCCAGGTTTTTCTCGCCATCAATAGTTCATTCTTTTTTATTGCCAAGTAGTATTCTATTGTTGAAATATAACTGTTTATCCATTATACAGTGGATGGACATGTCAGTTATTTACTGTTTAGTGCTATGTGAATAAGATTGCTGTGAATGTTTGTATACAAGTCTATTTGAAGACATATTTTGCATTTCTCTTGTGTTGATAACTTGGAGTGGAATTACTGAGTCATAGGACAGATATATATTTAACTTTATAAGAAACTACCAAATAGTTCTCCAAAGGTTCATATGCTTTTTAATATTATGTGTGGATGACAAAGTTTTTTTTTTTTTTTGATACAGAGTCTCGCTCGGGTTGCCCAGGTTAGAGTGCCGTGGCGTCAGCCTAGCTCACAGCAACCTCAAACTCCTGGGCTCAAGCGATCCTTCTGCCTCAGCGTCCCGAGTAGCTGGGACTACAGGCATGCGCCACCATGCCTGGCTAGTTTTTTGTATATCTATTTTTAGTTGTCCAGCTAATTTCTTTCTATTTTTTTAGTAGAAACGGGGTCTCGCTCTTACTCAGGCTGATCTCGAACTCCTGACCTCGAGCGATCCACCCGCGTCGGCCTCCCAGACTGCTAGGATTACAGGCGTGAGCCACCGCGCCCGGCCTGGATGACAGATTTTAACATTTAACAGGTCTTCCTCTTCTTCCTTACCCTAAGTTTTATTTCTCAGAGTCAATCCCTTTTAGCATTTCTTTTGTCTTTTTCCAAATATGTTGACGCTTTTACAAATGCATATATCTATGTATGTTTATACAGTTTTTCTGTATGTGTGTATATTTATCACATTGGAGACTCATGTTTTCACTTGTATCTTAAAAATCTTTCTATATTATTTATAAATTTTTTTATTCTTTTTAATGCCTACATAGTACTTTCATTATAAGAAATTTACCTAGTAACTTAATTATTCATAGACATATAGGTTGTGTCAAGTTTGTTAATACAGATAGTACGGCAACAAGCATCCTTGTCTCTTTCCATATTTTTGCCAAGTATATCTATAGGATAAATTCCAGACAGTGGACTCATTGTGTCAAAGGGTAATATGTATTTAAAAATTGGACGAGATTGCCAAATTTTCTTCAAAAAAAGATTATACCAATGTATATTGCTATCAGCAGAGTAGGAGAATGCCTCTTTTTTTTCAATCTTGTCAATATTGGATTTGTTATCAAATGTTAACAATTTTGCCAATCTTGACAGGTCATCCATTTCCCTCCTCTGGGTACTGAAAAGGTAAGCTAAAGCATCCCAGAGAGATAGAATTTACTCAATTTTTAAACACTTCAAAGGAGAACTCATATCTTCTGCAGTATCCTTTGATGACCCTTTATAATATTTGAGTCTACACTGTTGGTAAATTTTTCCTTTTATCATTAGTCTTTGAGGTATTGCGTTTAGTGATGTATAGCATTTTGAGGGAAAAACTTATAAATCTTGATGACTTGAGTGATAGTCTGAATAGGGATGAGGAATTATTGAAGAGTAAATGTTTACTTGCTACATATTGAGGATTTGGATGTATTTCAAGTAAATCTGACACATAGCCATTAGCTGTAGTGTGGCCCAAGAAGGAATTCAGACTCCTGGAAAATATATCAGAATTACAGCTCTGAGTAGTTTAAATATTTTTCCCTGGTTACTTGGATAACAAACTGCAATAGGATTCTAAGAGAATCAGAAAATGGTCAAGTAAGTGCTTCCAAAACATGTTCAGATTGGTGCTGAGGATGTGAGGTTCTCTTCTGCAAGTGGTATTAATGTAATTGTAAGACAGTGCTACTTTGGTAGGAACTTAGTATTGGAAAATTAGCTTAAAATTAAAGCTCCAGGATTTTGGTTTCTGATTTTAACTTGTTTGGACTGGATGAAAGTTTCTAGTGCCAGAACAGCACCCATAGTATAAGAAAAAGATAGGTGTAAGCATTTGAATTAAGTATTCTTTAGTTTATTGTCAGTTTAAAAACATGAATTCCTTTTAGGTTTTTCAATTAGAAAAATCATATTTAACCTGAACAGTTTTTGTTTGTTTGCTTTGCAGTGGTCCTATGACAAAAACCAAATTAGTGTCCAAGTAATAGTATCATATTTTATTCTACTTTTTAAAGTGCTTTTACATATACTGCCCAACACTTACTGAACACTTGTTTAAAATGAATAAGTAAAATTTATATTTAGCTTATTCTTAGCTATGTCTTTTTTTGTAAATGCATATTAATGTCTGCCAATTTACTGAAAGGGCATGAAAGTGCCTTTGAGATGCTTTAAACATGCTTCTGATAAGGGATTGTTGCTGGGAAGGTGGAAGTTGGTTCCCTTGTTTGGCTGTTAACCAATTCAGTCTGGCCTTTTAGGCCTTTAAGAAAGGTATGACTTTAACCTAGTTTTAGGTCCTGATCTTCCATTATTCAGCCTATGTCAGTTCAACAATGGCTTAGTGTGTACCAACCTTATCATTAAGCACTGTAGGTCACTGGCTCTCAAATATGCTACTCATAGACTGATCAGAACCTCCTGGAGCTTTTAAAAATATGTATTTGTGCCGTATCCTTAGAAATTCTGATTCTTAGGTCTGGGTAGGTCCTAAACAATTTATATTTTTTTAAAGTTCCCTAAGAGCTTCTCATGCACACCCAGGTTTAGGGGCTAGAGTTAAGATACACAAGGTGACCATTGCCCTCAGGAAATGTACAAGAGGCAGATAATATAACAAATAATTATAATACAAGGCAGAATATATGTTCCCTAGGAGAAGCACAAAGCAGAACTATGAAGAGGAGAAAAAAGGAAAGGGGGATGGCAAGGTTGTGAAGATTTGCTGAATACCCCCCACATGGCAGGTGCTTTGCTAGTATTTATATCTGGTTGGGTTTGGGGGAAGGAGACACAGAAAGAGGAGGCGTGTTTAAACTGAACTGTTTGCTTTTACCAAACAGGTTTAATTTCTTCTCACCTATACAAACTACCTTTGTTATTTTCTCAATAATAACAACAAACACTTACACAATGTTAAGTGCTGGGCACTGTTACATGTACTCTTCATGTATAAACACGTTTAATTCTTATATCTATTTTTATATTTTAGAAAAGAAGGAAATAGAGGCATAGAGAATTTAAGTAATTTGCGTAAAATCATCAAGCTAGTGAGTGGCAAAGCTAGGATTCAAACCCAGGCCATGCATTTCTAGAGTTCAAGGTCTTCAACACTACACCCTATATCAGTGCCCTTTGGTCAGTGGAAATGCCTATCTTCAAGTTCTCTCTCAAGTGTTACCTACATTTTCAAGATTTTCCTGGCTCTCTGATTCTTTCCATAGATTGAATTAATCTTTTCTTTTTTTGAACTTCCATTATACTTTCTTGGTACTTCTCTTTTGATATTTATGCTTATAGTACATATTGTAATGATTTATAAGCATTTTTTAAAATCTCCCCTATTTGATTAAGAGCCTGTAGGCCAGGTGCAGTGACTCATGCCTGTAATCCTAGCTTCCTGGGAGGCCGAGGCGGGAGGATCGCTGCAGCTCAGGGCTTCAACACCAGCCTGAGCACAGCGAGACCCTGTTTCTCTACCCTAGAAAAAAGAAATACAAAAAGACAAAAAAATGCACAAAACCACAAAACCCAGCTGGGCAGATGTCCTGCCCTATATCCAGAGAGAAGGAATTCTATATACACATACACACACAGACACACACACACACACACCATGGAGTACTACTCAGCAATAAGAAAGAATGAAATAATGGCTTTTGCTGCAACTTGGATGGAACTGGAGGCCATTATCCTAAGTGAAGTAACCCAGAAACAGAAAAATAAATACCACATGTTCTCACTTATAAGTGGGAGCTAAACCGTCGCTACACAAAGACATACAGAGTAGTATAATGGATATTGGAGACTCAAAAAGTGGGAGGAGATGAGGGATGAAAAATTGCCTATGGGGTACAATGGACACTACTCAGGTGATAGGTACACCAAAAGCCCAGACTCTACCACTATACAATATATACACATAACAGAATTTAACTTGTATTCCCCTAAACCTATTTTTTAAAAATTTAAAAATAAATAAAAACCTTTCCACAAAAAAAAAGAGGAAGAGGAGAGTTAGAAAAGATAAAGCTTAGAATATCTTTAAATGTATGTTGGTCTTTCCTTTAGTGCCTGTTAATGACAACAAATTTTGTTTTCAGAAACTTATGAAGCACCTGTTATAATCTAGAAACATGATAAATTCTCTCTTTTTTTCCCCTTTTCCCTCCCTATGCTTAGGGACCTTGATTCTGAGGCAGCTTCTAAGGCATTTTAGCATGTTAAAGTACCAGTCTTTGGGGTATTGCTTTCTGAGCCCCAACAGAATCATACAGTATATAAACTTATGAGACTGGCCTTTTTTTTTTTTTTTTTTTTTTTAACTCTGCATAATTCCCTGGAGATTCAGTAAAGTTGATGAAAATAAAAAATAAATCAGTTGCCCATAAATGTGTAGGCATTATTTCTGGACTTTCTTTTCTGTTCAGTTAATATATTTGTCTGTCTTAAAGCCAATACCATACTGTTTTGATGATGGTAGCTGTGTAATAGTTCTTGAAATCAGGTAGTTTTAGCCCTCCAACTTTATTCTTCTTGTTTGGCTATTCTAGGTTCTTTAAATTTCTATAGAGATTTTAGAATCAGCTCATTGATTTTAACAAAAAATTCTCCTGGGATTATGTTGAATGTATAGATTTGGGGGAGAATTGACATCCTAACAATAGTGAGCCTTCTGACGCATGAAGAAAGTGTGTCTCTCCATTTATTTAGGTCTTCTTTAACTTTTCTTAGCAATATGTTGTAGTTTTCACTGTATAGGTCTTACAGATTTATCCCTAAGTATTTTATATATATATATATATATATATATATACACTTTTTTAAGGGGTTGAGGGGGACACAGAGTCTTGCTCTATTGCCCAGGCTAGAGTGCAGTGACTCACTGCAACCTCCAACTCCTGGGCTCAAGCGATCCTCCTGCCTTAGCCTCCCAAGTAGCTGGGACTACAGGTGCGTACCACCATGCCCGGCTAATTTTTTCTATTTTTAGTAGAGAAAGGATCTTGCTCTTGCTCAGGCTGGTCTCGAACTCCTGAGCTCAAGCAATCCTCCCATTTTGGACTCCCAGAGTGCTAGGATTATAGGTATGAGCCACCTGCCTCAATTTCAATTTTTATTGCTAGTATGTAGTAATATAATTGATTTTTGTGTATTGATCTTATATCCTGCAACCTTGCTAAACTCACTTATTAATTCTAGCACTTTTTTAAAAACTCCATCATATTTTCTATATAGATAATTATATCCTCTGTGACTACAGATAGCTTTACTTTTTCCCATTTATCATTATTAAATGACCTTCTTTATCCCTGGTAAGTCTTTGAAATCTATCCCTTGAAATCTACTTTGGCTGATTTTATAGCGAGCCACTCCAGCTTTCAAATTTTAACTAGTGTTAACATGGTATTTCTGTTTCTATCCTTTTACTTTTAACTTATTTGTGACTTTATATTTAAAGTGCATTGGCAGCATTTAGTTGGTTCTTGCTTTTTATTCATTCTGATAATCTCTGCCTTTATTCGGGGTTTTTAAGACCATTTACATTTGATGTGATTAATAATATCATCAGGTTTGAGTCTGTCTTGCTGTTTGTGTTCTGTTTGTCCCTGCTGTTCTTTATTCCCTTTTCCCATTTTTAGCCTTCTTTTGGAATGAGTATTTTTCTTTCTTTCTTTTTTTTTTTAGACAGAATCTCACTCTGTTGCCTGGGCTAGAGTGCCGTGGCATCAGCCTAGCTCACAGCAACCTCAAACTCCTAGGCTCAAGAGATTCTCCTGCCTCAGCCTCCCAAATAGCTGGGACTACAGGCATGCGCCACCATGCCCAGCTAATTTTTTATATATATTTTTAGTTGTCCAGCTAATTTCTTTCTATTTTTTCAGAAGAGACGGGGTCTCGATCTTGCTCAGGCTGGTCTCAAACTCCTGAGCTCAAATGATCCGCCCACCTCTGCCTCCCAGAGTGCTAGGATTACAGGCAGGGGCCACCGGCCAGGCCGGATTGAGTATTTTTCTGTGTCTAGTTTATGTCCTTTCTTGGCTGATTTAGGTATAGCTTTGTTATTTTAGCAGTTGCTTTAAAGTTTATTGTATATATCTTAGTCTATCTTATAATGATGTTATACTGCTTCACTTATAGTAGAAGAACCTTACATAATATTACAGTATGCTTCCATTTCTGCTGTCCAGACCTTATGATACAGTTGTCATGAATTTTACTTTTATGTATGATATACACCCCACAATAAGTTGTTTTTGTTTAAACAATCATCTTTTAAAGAGGTTTAAACTATAAGAAAGAATACCCTTATTTATTTACCCGTGTAGTTCCCACTTCCAGTGCTCTTAGTTTCTTTGTGTAAATCCGCATTTCCATCTGTTATCATTTTCTTTCTGCCTAAAGTCCTCTCTCTAACATTTCTCATTGTGCGGGCATTGGAATGTGGTAACAAATTGTTTTAGCACTATGTGTCTGAAAATGTTTTACAATATTCCTCCCTTATCCTCAGGGGATACGCCCAAGACCCCCAGTGGAACCCTATTGACGTCAATCAGCAGAGTGCTTAATACACGTTCAAATGGTTTATTCTCAGAAACAACCAGACTGTGTACTCATATCTACGCAGCTGAGTGCTAGGCCAGTTATTTCTGTATAAAAAGATTGACCAAAATCTTATTAGGAAATGTTTGCAGCAAGATGATGGTTAAATAAGGTAATTATGTTAAACATTTTTTTCTCTTCATAAGTGACTATAAGAAGAGTATTACTGGTCGAATATACTACTTTTACAGGATGTCCATTCCTATGCCCTTTCATAGTTATAAGTATATCATGTTCATATTTGATAGTTTATTTTTTTTCCAAGCAGAAGGAAAAATGGTTTTCAATTCAATGCCAGAAGTCATCCAAGGAAGGGAGAAAAAAAAAGTTTGCTCAAATAGTTAATGCTTTCCCGTCTGCCCTGCCTTCTTGGCAAGTGGATTTCTGAGGCCAGTGTTTGACTTCCACCCTTCACAGATCTAGATTCTAGAAATATAGGAAAATCCTGTTTATTCTGAAAGAAGACAACCAGAAATCTCAAATAATCAGTAGGTTTTCCCACTGATGTTCTACTTCCTCTAGAAGCAAATAAATAATTAGAAGACAAGTTGATAGCCTGGGGATAGTGAGACCCCATCTCTACAAAAAATTAGAAAATTAGCTGGGCATGGTGGCGTGTGCCTGTAGTCCCATTTACTCGGGAGGCTGAGGCAGGGGATTTCTTGAGCACAGGAGTTGGTGGCTACATTGAGTTATGATGATGCCACTGCACCGTAGCTGGGGCAACAGAGCAAAATGCTATCTCAAAAAAAAAAAAAAGTGTTGATAACATGGGTCTTTATTTCTTCTCTCCCTTCTTTTTTGTCACATGTGAATTGGGCAAATGATGAATAGAGATTTATCTGATGTACCACATCTTCTACAATATGCGTGGTGTGATATGATTGAAATTAATTGCAAATTATAGACTTGCTTCCACAATATTCATTCATATTCCACCCCCCCTTTCTCTCCCTCCCCACTCCCTGTCTTTCTCTTATCCCTCACCAGATTGGCTGTATTGAGTAATTTCTTTGCTGTAGCCTTACTCACTTAACTTTCTCTTTCTTAAGCAGGCCATGTTTTTTTCTTTGCATGTGCTCATCTCTCTTTTTAAAGCATTCTTTTCTCTTGTTTTTTCGGACTAGCTCTTCTTTATTCATAGGGTCTCAGTTTAGATCTCCATTCATCTGGGAATCATTCCTTGATTTTCCAAGCTATGCTAAGTATTCCTCCTTTGTGCTCTTGGAACACGTCTGCTTATGCCCATGGTATAATAGCATTATCACACTACATTGTAAATGCCTATGTCAACCTAAAAAAAAAAAAAAGACACTAGAGAAAATTGTCTGTAAATATGTTGGGTTTACTCAGGAATAGAAATAAGAATTATAATCCAGAATGCATGAAATTGTAAACCACCAGTGTATTCAGTGAGGGAATAGGGTAAGGGGAGCTTATATTAATATTAGAAAAAAAAGAGATTTACATAAACTGCTTAGAAACAGAATTCATTGGTTCCAGAGGTTCAAAACCAGAGTTGTCATTTCATTGGTAGAGATGCCATTATTGAGCAAGTGTTCTCTGAGAACATCTGATCTGAATTACTGCAGTCCTAAAGAATGTCTAGTGATAAACCTTATTAAAGCAGGAGATGATTGAAAGATGTGAAAGGGTTTTTAGAAAGTCCTTGGAAATAGTTCTTTTCAGACCTGTAAGCATGAGCCTTCTCTCCTTTGGGTCTTCCTGGCCCTGTTTACTCTGGGTCTGACAAAAATGATTTCATCCTAGTATCTGTAACTTTCATACCTATATCTTTTATATCGCAGACTATCAGCTTCTTTGTGAGCCTTGTGCAGTGTGCAGCGTAGAATAGGCATTCAGTAAATATTTGTTGGATGGATGGGTAATTTTTGTTTATTATTTTATTTTTAGAGACAGAGTCTCTCTCTGTCACCAGGCAGTAGTGTGCAGTAGTGTGATCATAGCTCACTGAAGCCTCAAACTTCTGAGTTCAAGCAATCCTCCCACCTCAGCCTCCCAAGCAGCTAGGACTACAGACATGTACCACCACACCAGGCTAATTTTAAAATTAAAAAAAAAAAAAAAATTCACTATGTTGCCCATGCTGGTCTCAAACTCCTGGCCTCAAGCAATCCTCCTGCCTCAGATTCCCAACGTGCTGGGGTTACAGGTGTGAGCCTGGCCTGGTATCTTGCATTTTTTACTAGGATTCATAAGCATTTTCCTATATTGTAAAAGCTATGAACGTCATTTTAAATGGGAACATAGTACTTTGTTATATGGTGTGTAATAAGAAATATATGTATTTTTGGTCTTTGTCTACATTTCTGACACAGAGCCCCTAAATCCCTTGTCATTTTCTGAGTGAAAGGGTAATAGGAGCATCTTTTGTTATATTTGTTATCTTCTGTTAGTGTTTGCTCAATACAAAGTTCCGAAACCCCTCTGAATTTCCTAAGTGATGGGGAGTATCTGTTGTTAGTCATAACAAGCCTTTTGATCACATGGGAGTTTATGCTAATGAGATAACTCAGGGAGGGTCCCTTAGTTAACCTAAGGATGGTACTAGTCACCAGGAAGACCAAGTGATTAGAGGGTGAGAGAGTTGGGAGTTTCAGCCACACCAAACAGTCTCTAGGAAAGAGTGGGGTTATACTGGAGATCAAGCGATATCAAAACTCTCTGACAATGAGTTTTGGTGAGCTTCTTTGTTGTTGAACGCATCTACATGCTCGTGAAACCACCTTTACAAACTGACAAAGGGGTGCAAGGCAAGAGCTGTGGTAAGGGCCTAGCTAAAAATAATTAGCCACTGTCCCCCTGTTTGCTTCTCTGTAATTGCCACTCTGGAGCCACATAGCTGGCGGTCGTAAAGATTCTTAGCTTTCTCCATAGATAACATATCCTTTTTGAAACCTAAGGGTAGTTTCTGAGATATCTTCCAGGGCCTGCATTCCAGTGGAAAGGCTGACCCCCCCAGACCAGTGGCCCAGACCAAGGAACTGACTCAACTGGTCTTGTGAACCCCACCCAAGAACCTGGTCAGCAAAGAATACAATTTCTACAACCCTATGGTTTGCCCTGAACCCAGCCAATTAGGCTCAACTGCCTATGCCAAACTGTCTTTAAAAACCCTGTCTCCCAAATTCTCAGGGAGGCGGATTTGAGAAATTCCTCCTGTCTCCCTGCTTAGCGCTATGTGGAAATAAAAACTCTTTCTCTATGGTGAACCCTGCTGTCTCCGTGTATTGGCTTCCTCTTGGGCAGCGGGTAAATGAACCTGGTTGGGCAGCAACACTCGGACGGTAGCGCACCCCAACTCCATGGGGACAGTAGCTCCTATGTGTGGGACCCTTCCAGACTTCACTCTATTTACCTCTTCATCTGTATCCTTTATAATAAATCAGCAAACGTTAAGTGTTTTCCTGAGTTCTGTGAGCCATTCTAGCAAATTACTTGAACCCAAGAGAGGGGTTTGTGGGAACCTCTGGTTTGTAACCAGTGAGTCAGAAGCACAGGTGACCAGGACTTGGGATTGGCATCTGAAGTGAGAGCAGTCTTGTGGAACTGTGCCCTTGACACATGGGATCTGACACTATGTCCAGGTAGATAGTGTCAGAATTGAATTGAATTATAGAACATGCAGTTGGTGTTCACTAAATAATTGGCTTGCTGTGTAGGGAACACCCCCCCCACCCAAAAAAAAATCTAGTCGCAGAAGTATAGTGCGTGTTGAGAAGAAAGTAGGGAGAAAAAAGGGTTTGCTTTTTACATACGGATACCTCGTAATTTGTATAACCATACCCTACTTATTTCAGTTTTAGATTATCTAGTTTTTCACTGTTAAAACAATGTGATGAGCAGATAACTTCATGTGTAAAACTTTGCCTATTTCCATAGAATGGTTTTCAAGGCATTTTTTTTTTTTTTTACATTCATCTACCTCCAACAAATCAAGGCATTTTAAAGACTTTTAGTGCATTGCTTTCCAAAAAGGTTGTGCTGGTTTAAACTTTCACCAGTACTGTATGGAGGTAGCTATATTGCCATAGTTTCTCTGGCATTGATTATTCACATTTTTAAATATCCTTACCAATTCGATTGGTTTAAAATGGTATCTGCTTGATTTGATCCGTGGTGAAGTTGTTTTCTCAAATAATTTTAAACCAAGTCTATTTATTCTTTTGTGAAGGTAACTGGTAGTATTTCCCCACCGATGTGTATCCAAGACCAGTTTGAATACTTTTTGTTTTACATATCCAGTTAGGCTTTTTGTAATGCAGATTTCTAGTAAGACTTTTTGCCCGAAAGTTTGGGTATAATAGAATCATTTCAGTTTGACCTTCCTCATTAAGTTTCAAAATGTTCACAATTCAAAAAATCATTGCAAGGTGTGGAGCTACCTGTTCTAAAAGTGTTTGAGATATATATTCTTTAAATAAATAGACACTGCTTGGAAACTAAAAATAGCAGTTAAATATCTGGGGGGGGGGTGTTGAGGTTAATATAGGAAACTGGTCACAGGAACCAGAAGTTGTAGTTGGAGGTGTGGGTGGAAGGATAGGCACTGTAAGTAGTAGACGTGCAGAGCTGTGTCCCAGGAAGGTAAAACCAGTCTGTCCAGATAGAACAGTCTTAACTGTGCTGTCCTTCAATTGCTAGTCTGGTAGAGAGACAAACAAATGCAAATCTGCACTCTAATCTCAGCTCTGGAATTACCCTGCCTTGTGACCATTTACAGATTATTTAACCTTCCTGTTTCTTAGTGTTTATATCATTAGGTTCCTTTCAGCTCTAAAAATCTTTGATTTTATTATCCAGGGGACAGAATGTTATTCTTGTGAATCCAGAGCTTTTTTTGTTGGGAACTACTTGGGGAAAATAATAGGAAAAATTCCCCATACCCCAAAAATTTTAAGGGAAAGTGAACTCCCAAATCCTTGTTTATTTTCTTTAGATACATTAAAAATGGTAAAATTAAATTATTTTTATGCCATTTTTCCCAGGCCAGAGAATTGTATATTCAGTGTTTTCTCTTTCAAAATGCCAGAGAACAGCAGGTTGAATTAGTTTAAGGAGTGCAGGGAATTTCTTAAGCCTGGATATCTCTCTTAATACAGAGGTTACTTCGGGAGAGAATAGCTGCAAAACCTTTCAGTGCTGTAAGAGAAATTATGTAGGAAAACGTGGTCTCAGCTTAATCCAGTGCTTTAATTAAAACTGCGATTAAACATAAACCCTTTCTGGCTTGAGAAATCTGGTTGAGGCTGCTTTCTAAACCGGCCTACTCTTGACTCTCTGTGTTCGATTTGTTAGGTCTGGCCCAGTGTGCTGAACTCTGCTGGCAGCTGAGAGGGGAAGCCGGAAAGAGGCAAGTTCCTGGTGCAAAGGTGGCTCTGCAGCACAATATAGGCCTTGGAGGAGCCGCCGTTGTAACGATCTACAAGATGGGTTTTCCCGAAGCTGCCAGGTAAGTTGCATTCTGAGTTATGTCTGTCAAATTAATCTTTTTATCTCACTACATTGTTTTAATAACATGGCTTTAAAACTGGCCATTAGCTTTTAAATTAAACTGTATTTAGGAAAATTTTGTTAAAAAAGGACGCTGAACTAGAAGCCTGAGCTGGCTGGGTACTGGCCTTAGTTCTGCCAACCTGAGTAATTTAGGCGAGTCACTTTTTGATTTCCTTTCCCACAATTTGCTTTCTCCTCATAGCCTCCCAGGCTTCTGATGTGGTTTAGAGAAAGCCATCAAATGTACTGATTGGATCTTTGCAAATCTATGTTTCTGAATCTAGCTGAGCCCACATTGCTGCTAGAATTCTTTTTGTCTTTTGCTGACTTTCTTCCTCTGCTTCAAATGCCTGTGCTCCTCAAGTCTTCAGGTACTCTCTTCCCCATCCCCTCTCAGGATCCCTCAGTTTCCTTGCTCATCTCTCACAGAAGTGCACCTCTTCCCCAGAGGAAGAAAGTCCCCCTTCCTTTCCGAGGCCCAGCTTTTCTCTTTGCATGCTTTTGTTTCCAACCACTTTGTGTAACTCTGCTTCAAGTATTATATATACCCTCTTTTGAATCTTACCATATTTCTCTTTCTTTCTTTCTTTTTTTTTTTCTTTTTTTTTTTTTGGAGACAGAGTCTGACTCTGTTGCCTGGGCTAGAGTGCCGTGGCATCAGCCTAGCTCACAGCAACCTCAAACTCCTGGGTTCAAGTGATCCTTCTGCCTCAGCCTCCCGAGTAGCTGGGACTACAGGCATGCGCCACCATGCCCAGCTAATTTTTTCTATATATATTTTTTTAGTGGTCCAGATAATTTCTTTCTATTTTTAGTAGAGACGGGGGTCTCGCTCTTGCTCAGGCTGGTCTGGAACTCCTGACCTTGAGTGATCCTCCCGCCTTGACTTCTTAGAGTGCTAGGATTACAGGCATGAGTCACCGTGCCCGGCCTCCTATTTCTCTTTCCATTGACTCCTTTCTCTCTGTCAGCAAACATGTTCAGATCTTCCCTATTGTAAAGATCTATTTTTCTCCTTGCCTTAATTATTCTTTTTCATGATGAGCCTTTTATATTGAGCCACCTTTGTTTTTCTAAGCTGGAACACCTCACAGTCTAACTTCTTAATTCACCACTTCTTACCTCACCAGGTAAAGCCACCAATGGCCTGAACAAATTTTTTTTTTTTTTTTTGAGACAGAGTCTCACGCTGTTGCCCAGGCTAGAGTGCCATGGTGTCAGCCTAGCTCACAGCAACCTCAAACTCCTGGGCTTAAGCGATCCTACTGCCTCACCTCCCAAGTATCTGGGACTACAGGCATGCGCCACCATGCCCGGCTAATTTTTTCTCTATATATTTTAGCTGTCCATATAATTTCTTTCTATTTTTTAATAGAGACGGGGTCTTGCTCTTGCTCAGGCTGGTCTTGAACTCCTGACCTCGAGCGATCTTCCCGCCTCGGCCTCCCAGAGTGTTAGGATTACAGGCATGAGCCACCGGGCCCAGCCGATCTGAACAAAATTGAATGCCTGTGGCTCTATTTTCCCTCCTTACTCTCCTTAACCCTTCTGTAGATTTTAACATTAATTGACTCCTTTTTTTCTTTTGAAATTCTTGGAAATTATTTAATCATTTATTCATACTTTATTTTCCACAAAAGGTATGAGATACACTTCTTTTATTGGCTCTATTATGTTCTTACCTTTTACAAGCCCTTGGGTTTCTTCTTAACCTTCTTTATCTGCCCAGAATATAATTTCTGCTGTAAAAATTGTGTCTTTGTTTTAAAGCTCATCTCAAGTACCATCTCTCTTTGAATATCCACAGCCCTTTGTACCTTTTGGGGTACTATCCAATTTTGGATTGGTTGCAATGTATCTACTTTTTTTTTTTTTTTTTTGAGACAGAGTCTCACTCTGTTGCCCGGGCTAGAGTAAGTGCCGTGGCGTCAGCCTAGCTCACAGCAACCTCCAACTCCTGGGCTGAAGCAATCCTCCTGCCTCAGCCTCCCGGATAGCTGGGACTACAGGCATGCGCCACCATGCCTGCCTAATTTTTTTCTGTATATATTTTTTTAGTTGTCCAGCTAATTTCTTTCTATTTTTAGTAGAGACAGGGTTTCGCTCTTGCTCAGGCTGGTCTGGAACTCCTGAGCTCAAACGATCCACCCGCCTCGGCCTCCCAGAGTGCTAGGATTACAGGCGTGAGCCAGCCCGGCCATGCTTTGGTTTTAAACAAAGTAATTTTAAGCTACCCATTGTACATAATCTGATTTTCTTAGTTACTCATTTAGGCCACTTTGGAGCAACTGCTACATGTTAGGTCTGCCCCTACCCGCAATTATGGTTCCTCCAAGTGTGCAGGGAAGACAGACATATTTTTTTCAAAATGCTGTAGAAGCTCAGAGGAAGAAATTATTATAAAGAAAGTGAATTTGAACTGGGATGACTAGGATTGCCCAGCAGAAGGGTAGGGGAAGGGCCTTGGAGGTCTGTTCATAGGTATAGAGATTTGAAAATATAGGAACGGGGCTGGGCGTGGTGGCTCAGATCTGTAATCCTAGCACTCTGGGAAGCCGAGGTGGGTGGATCATTTGAGCTCAGGAGTTCGAGACCAGCCTGAGCAAGAGCGAGACCCCATCTCTACTAAAAATAGAAAGAAATTATATGGACAGCTAAAAAGATATATAGAAAAAATTAGCCGGGCATGGTGGTGCATGCCTGTAGTCCCAGCTACTCGGGAGGCTGAGACAGGAGGATCGCTTGAGCTCAGGAGTTTGAGGTTGCTGTGAGCTAGGCTGACGCCACGGCACTCACTCTAGCCCGGGCAACAAAGTGAGACACTGTCTCAAAAAAAAAAAAAAAAAAGAAAGAAAGAAATTATATGGACAACTAAAAAACTATATAGAAAAAATTAGCCGGGCATGGTGGCGCATGCCTGTACTCCCAGCTACTCGGGAGGCTGAGGCAGGAGGATCGCTTGAGCCCAGGAGTTTGAGGTTGCTGTGAGCTAGGCTGATGCCACGGCACTCTAGCCTGGGCAATAGAATGAGACTCTGTCTCAAAAAAAAAAAAAAAGAAAAGAAAAGAAAATACAGGAAGGTTTGGTGAGAGATTGTACTGTGTGGGTAGAGAGGGTAGATTATTTTGTGAGTGCTTGGGTAGAGGGACAGAGTCAGTACTATGTAGGTGATGTAACAATAGATTATGCTTCAAGACACTTCAAATACTATGCTCAGGAGTTTGGAATTTGTCCTATAGAATATGAATTTTAGCAAAAGATCATGTGATTATATTATACATTAGGTAGATCAGTCTATAAGCATTACTTTGAGTTGCATCATTGAGAGACCAGAGGCTAAGAATGCTTAGGAAGTTATTACAGTAGTATGAAGGAGAAATGTTTAGTGCTGTAACAGGGGCTGTGAAGGTGAAGAAGAGAGGTCATATTTAAGAGCTGTGACCAACTACATTCGAATTACAGATAAATTTTTCTTTAATTTAGACCAGATTTGAACATGAATATTGACTTTATATTATAACATCCTATTCATTTTATATAAGTGGGGAGCTTTTATGATACAGACTGAGAATAGGTTTGCATTCTGTACTCTTGTTAAATGAAATGCATTTTTAAAAAAATTTTTATTGATACATGGTAATTGTACATATTCATGGAGTACATGTTATATTTTGATACAAGCATATAACATGATGATCAAATCAGGGTAATTGGGACATGATTCATTTGAAACATTTATTATTGCTTTATGTTGGGAACAATGCAATGCATTTTTAAAACCCAACTTTGTTTTTCTTTTTTTATTAAAGTATAGTTTACATATGGCAAAATTCACCCTTTTTGTTATATTTCCACAAGTTTTGACAGACATGTATAATCATATAACTACCACCATAATCAAGATATAGAACAGTTCCATCACCCCTGAAAATTCCTTATGTACTTCTGTAGTCAACCTATCCCTTTCCCCTCTAGCCCTTGGCAACCACTGATCTGTTTTCTTCCCCTGTAGTTTTCCCTTTAGCACAATGTCATGTGAATGGAATTAAAAAGCCTCTGAGTCTGGCTTCTTTCACTTAGCATAATGCATTTTAGATTCATCCACTTATTGTGTGCATCAGTGATTTGTTCTATTTTATTGCTCAGTAGCATTCCATTCTATGGGTGTACCAGTTTGTTTACCCATTCCTTAGTTGAGGCATATTTGAATTGTTCCAGTTTTTTTAAAATGGGAAATTAAGTTAGCTTGAAAGTTTAACCCAAAGGGTGCTATTTGAAGATCCTAGGTGATATAAGAAGTTAAAAGTTAGAAGTAAACATTGTTTCTTTGGGAGCATTTCAGGTTGCTAAAGAAAAAAAAAAAGGAAGTAAGAATTGTTTCTGTGTAATGGTTACAACTGTGTGCATGCCCATAAACAAGGACTAGCAGAAGCAATACGGAAAAATGAATATAGGAAAATTATTGGAGTAGTGGCATTGTAGGTGATTAACCTTTTCATTCTCTGAATTTCTTTTTCAGTTAGACTCTTCATTTTGACATAATTTCGAACATGCAGGAAAAAAAAATTACAGGAATAATACAAAGATCTCCCATATACCTGGATTTACTAATTGTTGACCTTTTGTCTCATTTGCTTTACCATTTTTCCTCTACATATATATGCGTGTTTATATATATTCATATTTTTTTTTTGGAGACAGAGTCTCACTCTGTTGCCCAGGCTAGAGTGAGTGCCGTGGCGTCGGCCTAGCTCACAGCAACCTCAAACTCCTGGGCTCAAGCGATCCTCCTGCCTCAGCCTCCCGAGTAGCTGGGACTACAGGCATGTGCCACCATGCCCAGCTAATTTTTTCTATATATCTTTTTAGCTGTCCATATAATTTCTTTCTATTTTTAGTAGAGATGGGGTCTCACTCTTGCTCAGGCTGATCTCGAACTCCTGACCTCAAGCGATCCACCCGCCTCGGCCTCCCAGAGTGCTAGGATTACAGGCATGAGCCACCACGCCTGGCCCATATATATTCATATTTTTCTTAACTATTTGGGAGAAAGACAGAGACATTATGCTCCTTTATCCCTAAATATTTCAGTGTGTGTTTGTAAAAACAAGGGTATTATCTTACTTAATCACAGTTGTTATGAAAATAAAAAAATTTAACACTGATACAATACTATCACCTAGTCCAAAGAACATAGTCACAGTTCAACAATTATTCCAGGCCGGGCGCGGTGGCTCACGCCTGTAATCCTAGCACTCTGGGAGGCCGAGGCGGGTGGATCGCTTGAGGTCAGGAGTTCGAGACCAGCCTGAGCAAGAGCGAGACCCCGTCTCTACTAAAAATAAAAAGAAATTATCTGGCCAACTAAAATATATATAGAAAAAATTAGCCAGGCATGGTGGCGCATGCCTGTAGTCCCAGCTACTCGGGAGGCTGAGGCAGTAGGATCCCTTAAGCCCAGGAGTCTGAGGTTGCTGTGAGCTAGGCTGATGCCACAGCACTCACTCTAGCCCGGGCAACAAAGCGACACTCTGTCTCAAAAAAAACAAAAAATACTGTGAGGTGTATTTTTTTTCCTTGCACAGGAAAAATCCCTGAAAGCATTTAGCTGTCATATCTCTTTAATTTCCTTTATTCTGAAACAATTCCTCAGTCTTTTTTTATATTTCTTGACCTTGACTTTTTTGAAGAGTACAGGTACAATCTTTAAGAGTAGAATATCCCTCGATTTGCATTTGCCTGATGTTTCCCCATAATTAGATTCAGGTTATACATTTTTTGTAGGAATACCACTGAAGTGATGTTGTGCCCTAGATACACCAAATCTGGAGGTGCATGAGGTTGCTTGTCCCATATTGGTGATGCTAGCTTTAATCACTTGATTCAAATGGCATCTACCATGTTTTCCTCTGAAAGGTTGCTATTCTTTCCTTTGTAGTTATTAATATTAGTAATAAGTAATTTGTGGTGAGATGCTTTGAGATTATGTAAATAATCTCACCCGTTACCATTCATTTTAGCATCCATTGGTAATTTTCTAGTTTTATAATTCCTTTTGTATTTATTAACTGGCATTCTTTTTTTTTTTTTTTTGAGACAGAGTCTCACTCTGTTGCCCAGGCTAGAGTGAGTGCCGTGGAGTCAGCCTAGCTCACAGCAACCTCAAACTCCTGAGCTCAAGGGATCCTCCTGTCTCAGCCTCCCCAGTAGCTGGGACTACAGGCATGTGCCACCATGCCCGGCTAATTTTTTGTATGTATATATTTTTAGCTGTCTATATAATTTCTTTCTATTTTTAGTAGAGATGGGGTCTCGCTCTTGCTCAGGCTGGTCTCCAACTCCTGAGCTCAAACGATCCGCCCACCTCGGCCTCCCAGAGTGCTAGGATTACAGGCGTGAGCCACCGCGCCCGGCCTTAACTGGCATTCTACTCTAAGGAAGAGCTTTCTCTTCTCTCATTTTAAAATTTATTCATACATGTTTATACAGACATATGTATGAACTCATGAATTCTTATTTAATAGGTTATAATCCATTAGAATCAATTATTTTGATGCTCAGAATGCCCCTGATTTGGCTAATGGGAACCCCTTCAAGTGGATTCATGTGTCCCCATGATTCTTTGTATTCACATAATCCTCATAAAAACCCTGCATAGTAGGTATTATACCCTGTTTATAGATTCGGAGATTGATGACCAGAGTTAAAACAGTTTATCTAAAGAGGTCCTCAAGTGGTAGGCATCAAGGTTCTAACCACCATCTGAGTTCAAAGCTCCTGTTTGGTTGGCTACTCTGCACACCCAGTCTTTGACATTGTTGGAGCAAAACCTGTTTTAGGTCTATAATGAAAATTTTCAGGAATCTAGAGAATTCGTATACCAAGTAGGATATTCTGGTCAATCCTCAAGGTCCCTTTCAACGTTTTCCATATGAGATTTATTCCAGGAAATTATATGTATAAACCAATTTTTTTTAAGGCAAGCACAAAAATGAGGTTTATTGAGGAGAGAAAGCTAGGATTATAAGGCAAGAGCAAGACGTAGGTTTACAGGGCCTGGTACATATGCCACAGATAACAACCGGACCCATTGTCACAGCAAAGGGCGAGGAAAAGGAAAGCAGGGGGGGGGAAAGCCAAATTTAAAAATAAGTAAAACCAACCAGAATTTAGTTTCTACTAAAAACTTTATATATAAAGAAATCATGAGGAACATCCTTTTGCAAATCTGAATAATCTGAGTTTAAATTGGTATATATTCAGTTTCCTTAGGGCAGGGTACATATCACAAATTATAAGGATGAGGGGGTTACAGAAATATTGATTAAATTTTACGTATTGACTTCTTATCTGGTTAATCAGTTGCTTGTTGAGCTTTTCAAAACAAGCAAGATAAGGCAATATCTGAGACCTATGAGAACATGTTAAAAGGTGGCAAGTTTGGAGAAAGGCACAATGATTAAAAGCTGAAAAAGTGGACCATTCATGAAATGTAATTGGCTTGTGGAGGAGAACTAGATATGTGTACTTGATTTTAGTATACTTATTTAGATTTTTTTTTTTTTCTGAGATGGGGTCTTGCTGTGTTGCCCAGGCTGGTTTCAAACTTCTGCCCTCAGTGATCCTCCCACCTCATCCTCCCAAGTAGCTGGGATTATAAACATGAGCCAGTGCACTTATTCAGACTTACGACTAAAAAGATGATATACCATAGATAATTCTGTTCTGAATGGAATAGGAAAGAATTAGGATTTAGACAAGGGAGAACTCAATGCAATTTCAGTTCCATTCAGTCACTATTTATTAAATGCTTCTTGTGTGCTGGGAACTGGCAATACAAAAAACAAGTTTTTTTTTTTTAAAGATGTGGTATCTGCTCTTGAGAAGCTGACATTTAGTAGGGTTTCACAGAAAAGGGGTTTCCTGGGCTGGGTCTCGAAGAGGGAAATGGAATTGGCCAAGATGGAGGTATTCCAGGTACGTGGAACAGCTGCGGGGAAGGCATGGCAGCGCGAGGTAGTGTTGTGTGCTCTGAGGACTGCTGTAGTCAGCACAGTTGCAGCTTAGGTTCCATTCCTTTTTCATAATATTTATATGATTCCTCTAGTAGGCTCACTTTTCAGCTTCTCAAGACTTTCCACACCACCTTTCACCCTCATTCTTTACTGATTACTTTGCCTTATACTTTGTTGAGAATATAGAAGCCATGAAATCCAAACTCCCTCAACTTCCATCCCAAGACCTATAGACCCACTAAAATCGCACCCATCTGATCCTCTTTATTTCCTCGAGTCACAGGCCACTAGATTCCATCCTCTGTCACCTTCTCAAGATGTCTCTCCTTCTATCTCCTTCCCCTGGTCTATTACCATTATCAGGCATACATGCTCTGATGTGTTAATCTTGAAACAAAACCATGCCTTTCTTAAAATTCCAGCCTGTTCAGTAACATGGATGAACCTGGAGGACATTATGCTAAGTGATATAAGCCAGTCACAGAAAGGCATACTGTATGATTCCACTTAAACGAGGTATCTGTAGTAGTCAAAACCACAGTAGAGTGGTGGAAAAGTAGAATGGTAGTTGCCAGGGCTTGGGGAAAGGGAGAATTGGGACTTTAATGGGTAGAGAGTTTCAGTTTTGCAAGATGAAAAGAGTTATAGAGATGGATGTGGTGATGGTAGTACAATATTGTGAATGTATTTAATACCACTGAACTGTACATTTAAAAATGGTTAGGGTGGTAAATTTTATGTTGTGTATATTTTACTACAATAAAATTTGGGGGAAAAAAAAATGTTGCAGGACTCTCATATGCCCACATCCAGAAGGAAATTCTACATTTCTTTAAAAGATTAGTCAAAATAAAGATGTCATTTTTATCCCACCCCTCCCAAAACACAAACCTTCCTTGATACACACTTCCCTCCAGAGACCACTTCATTTCACTGTTCCCCTAAAACTAATGTCTCTAAAGAGCCACGCTATCTCTATTTCCTTCTCCTATTCATTCTTTAATCCACTATAATCTGACCTCCACCCTCCACCATTTAAAACTGCTTTTGTCAAGGTCATCTGTACTTTTCATGGGCCAGGTCCAGTGGGTGCTTGACTTTTGGGTAGCATTTGGCTTAGTTTTCTCCTCCCTCCTGGAATCTCTCTCCCCTCCTGGCTTCTGTGACACCACGCTCTTCAGGTTTTCCTCTTGCATCACTGGCTGCTGCTTTCCCTTCTTCTGTCCCTGACCTCTGAATAATGGGATTCTAAAGGGCATTGTCCTAGGCACTCTTCTTTCTCTATAATTCTCTTTTGATCCATTCCCATGGATTTAAATGCTTTCATTATGCTGGTGATACCGCATCTCCGGCCTAGACCTCTCTGCTAAGCTCAGGATTCTCATATTCAACTGCCTTCTTGTCTCACAAACATGTCATGCTTAACATGCCTAAAACAGAACTTTGATCCCCTCTGCTCCCACTGCATTCTTTCCTTGTCTCAGTCAATGGCACTACCATCACCTGGTGGCTCAGGCCAAACACCTGGATAATCCTTGCCCCGTCCCCCTTATATCTCCCTCCAGCAGCAAGGCCTGTGGATTCTTTTTCTATGTTGAATCTATTTCCTTCTCTCCATCTCCACTGGCAAGCTGCCTCCCAGTCTAGGCTACTATCCTCTCCTATCTGGACATCCACAACAGGGGTTCTTGCCCACCCCAGCTCCTTTCATTTTACACAGTGCTGTAAGAACAATCAGAAATCAAACTGTTTCACTTCCCTGTTATTTCTGTGGCTTCCCAAATTTCCTACTTTGGCTGCCCTGCATGATCGGATCCCTGCCTAGTTCTCCAGTTTCATTGTAGTGACTGTGGTCTTGTTTTACATTCTTTTAACATGCTAGACTCCTTTCTGTTCATACCTAACACTTGAAGCTCTGGAGCCATAACAGTCATGGCTATCGTGTTTTATTGTGGCCCAGGTACTCTGCCGGGTGCCTTCTGTATAGGATTCCATTTGATTGCACAAAGCCATTGGCACCTTCCATCTTCTTCCCTACCTCCCCACTGGGCACCGGGATGAAGTGACTGGCTCAGAATCATTGCCAGTGAGTGGACAAGGCCCTTGGCGTCCCAGCCGAGGACTTCATGGCTGTGAAGGCTGTGCTCCTTCCGCCACATCGGGCACACCCTACACATAAATATAGTCTTTATCCCCTGTAACCTGTCTTATTTTTTTATGGTAAAGATATTCTTTATTGATTTACTTATTTTTGCCTGTTAATTGTCTCTTTCCTCCACTAGCATATAGTGTTCATGAGTAAAGCTTCTTTGGCATATATATTTTCAAGAACAATTCCTGGCACCTAATGAGCTCATTATTAGTTGAAAAAATGGGAAGAAAAGCTTAATTGTTTTATGTGCTCACTAAAGATCTCCTTTGGATAAGAGCCACACATCTTTATTCTTAGGGTTTTTGAAAATTACTATTGTATAAATGTTGAAAAACTTAGTACCTGTGTGACTCTGTGAATTGAAACTGATTCTTTCCCCCAGTTGTTTTAGAACTCATCAAATTGAGGCTGCTCCAACCAGCTCTCCAGGTGATGGATTTAAGGCAAATCTTGTCTTTAAGGAGATTGAGAAGAAGCTTGAAGAGGTAAGATTTGTCTGAAATATTACCGGGAGCACCCTGAGGCTAGAGGAAGCAGACACAGGTTTCCGGTGTTGCCACAGGTGGTACAAGTTGAAAATTTATCCCATGTCAAGTATTAAGTGTATTTAGATTTCTGAGTGTCTATTAAAGCTTCCTTGTAATTCTAGTAAGAATGCATTTCACAACTGTATAAATCTCCAGATTTAAAGAACTACAATAAATACTGTTAAAATTGTTATTCTTTTTTTCTAAATCCTCTTTGTCAAAGAGATATTCAATTACGGACAGAGTTCATATGTAAAGAGGTTCTAATTTATTTTGGTATAATTTCCTTCTGAATTAAAAAGATCTTACTTAGAACTATTCCATTTCTTCCAGAAGTAGAAAGGGAAAAAAAAAAAAGAATGATTCCAAAGAATAGTATTTAAAATAAGCCTTTAATATAATAATAATAATGTACCTAATATCAAAATTATTTTTAAAAAGAAATTGTTTGATTTTTAAGTAGTTTTTAATTTTTTTGTTGTAAACATGATGCTAATTTTAAAAAATTTACACTATACAGAAACCACATAAAAAATAAAAATTTAAAATCTCCCCAAATTCTGCCACTCAGAGTTCACTAAAATGTTAACAGTGGTTAACATGCTCTGTCAAACATCTTTCTCTGTGTATATAAATTTACAATTCTACATGACTAGGGTCATATAATATCTTTTTTTTAATATCTGGTTTTTTTTTAAATTATGCTATATATACAGATCTATTTTTATGTATAATATTAACAATTAGTTCTTGATAGATGATAATCATGCTAAGGCAATCTAACAGTAATTCTTCTTTCTCCAAAAAGAGAGTTAATCTTGTCAGGCAAAATTAGATATTTATTTCATTGTTTCAAACTTAGAAGCATCTTGGGATTTCATTATTGATTTTAGATTTGAGAACATGTAAGGCGTGGTTACAGCCATAATCACAGTTCAAATTACACATCTGTTAAGGTGATCAAAGTGGGCTGAAATAAACAAAAGGATTCAGAATGTTCAGCTGTGTATTTCACTCATGTTAGAGCCACAGTGTGAGAGGCAAACATGGTGCATATCACATAACTCCCTTCTTGCAGGGCAGAGGACTTATTAACATCTAAGATGGTTGCAGTGTGGTTGGGAAAACAGCTAATGTAACTGTGTCTTGTGAAAGGACCCATTGTTTGCAGGATTTTTGTAATGATCCACAACCTTGCTGAGGGTTTTTGTAATGATCCACAACCTCTGCCAGGAGCTGCAGACCTGTCCTGCTGCCATCTTGTGGGGATGCACCTGCATGGGGCTACCTGTTTTATAACCTGCTTTTTCCTCTTGACGGTATGTTCCATGGCCATAGATATAAATCCTTACCCTAATATAAATACATAGTATGTATTCATTTAACTAGCTTCCTATGATGAATATCAGGTCGTATTTAAAATTTTCAAGTAAAACAGTGTTGTAATAAATTTACTTTTGCACTCATCTTTAAGTGCTTATGCCATGGTCAATTTAGTATGAATAATTAAAGAGAGGAAATTGTTCGGTGATTGGATATGTACATTTTGCATTTTGATACATATTACCAAACTACCCACCAGAAAGAAGATACTAATTTACAAACTTATTAACAATTCATGAGAGTAATGGTTTTTTCCCCCCCATACCTTCTCCTATACTGTATTGGGTGGTTTTTAAAAAATATTTGTAGCAGGGTGCAGTAGCATGTGCCTGTAGTCCCAGCTAGTTAGGAGGCTGATGCCAGAGGATTGCTTGAGCCCAGCCTGGGCAACATAGTGAGACCCAGTCTCTTAAAACAAAATCAGACTTTGCCAATCTAGTCAGAAAAAAAAATTCATTATTTTTTAAAATTTCTTTCATTATAATTGTCCCTATAAAATGAAGTTGAACTCTGTAAGGGTTCAGCTTCAAAATTATCTTTTCTGTATGCTGCCAATATTTTCCTGCAGAGCAACCCATGAGATAGTTGCATCTGATAAGTTGCTCCATTTTTTTCAACCCTATTTTATCAACAAAAATCAAATTTAAAAAGTAATATAGAGATTATCTATTATGAAGTATGAGATATGGCTCTATATCAATCATTGAATACTTCATTATTGGGATTAACAAAGCAGTGCTGTTTTTATTTTGCAGTATTCTTTTAGCTTTGCAAATGTATACCTCTTGCTCCCATTTTAATTTTCTTTCTCTGCATAGCCTCACCACCACCGGCCTTTTCCCCTTGTTTCTTTTCTCCTTCCCACGATTGTCAGTTTCCTAAGTGTTTACAGTACCAGAAAGTGAAAGTCTTGGAGTCTTTTGTCAATTCATAAATTTTCTGCATTAGCAAAGGCAGCCTGGCAGGAGATTTTATTTCCACATTTGTCTTTGTTAGCAATACTCCATTGCCCTTCTTTGAATTCTGTTTTAATTTTTTGTCCCTATTAAGTTTACGGCAGGACCTACTCCTTGACCTTTTACCTACTCAGAAAAAAGTACTTTTCTTCACGTAAGGAGGCGTTTAGAACTTTCTTAGTACTAATGAGCTCCAGTTTCACAACTGTATTTTCTTTTCCCTTTTAACAACTCTCTCCTCATCCATTTCCTTTCTCTCACTCCCACTTCAATTGAAAATGTTTATTGACCAAAGGATGTAATTTTATAAGAGAGTGAGTTGGTTCTCAAAAGTAACAGCAAGTGCAAATTAATCTACAACTGTTTTAAGGAGGTGGGAGGACAGTAGTAAGAGTATAAGAATTTCTCTTCAAGTATGCAGATAGAATTTCTAAATGTTTGTTGGTGTTTTCCTGCTCTGACTTGTTAGTGTCTGCACATGGCTGTACTCGTGAGGCATTGCGCAAGCAGATGACATGGATGCACCTGGAAGTAGTCATGCACAGCCGGTGGCCCCAGAGGAAGCCAGGCTCTTGGGTGGCCTCGCACACCAACATTATTAACCCACTCTCCTAGATTGTCTCCACAGAACCTTGAGAGAGAGAAGATTTTAAGGAATGTGGAAAAGACTTTGAACTTTCTTTTAATTAATTTTATGATGGCAGATACTGCTGTGCTGTCACAGGCTAAAGTTTGGAAGTATTGATGTAAGCTACAGTTTTGGTATGGTATGGTAAAATGGAAAGAGCATTGGATTTGGTAGTAAACCTACCTGGGATTGAGCTCTGGCTGTAGTACTTACTAGCAATATGTCCCTGCCCCTCAGGGAACAGAGAGTTTAGTGGGAAGAGAGACATGGAAAAATTTTTCCAGAATAAAAGCAACTACTTTAATAAGAAACATGGGTGCTTGTGCAGAGGGCCATCAAAATATCTGGTGGAGATAGAGAATCCTTCCCAGAAGAGTTAGCAAGTGAGCTAAGACTTGAATGATGAGGTCAGGGGTGGGAGGGGAGGCTAGGAAGAGGTGGGTGTCCTGGGAGGGGCATGAGTGAGGGCATGGAAGCATCAGAGCACCTGGCACACATGTTCATGGAATTCAGAATGATCGGTATTGTTAGAACTTAAATCCGGAGGGGGATGAGAATGTGACTGGAAATAAGAACAGACAAATACCCTTCAGATCTTGAAGACTCTTGAATGATATATAAAGACAGACTTCATCCTGTTGGCTATGGTGACCCATTAAGAAATTCAGGCCTGAAAGTGTTAGATGGGTATGTTAGTGTTAGCTGGGTTTTGTTAGATAGATTACTTGGCAGCAGTACAGCGAATAGTCTAAAGGGTTCTTTTATGAACCTTAGTTGCTTTTTCTGCTTAATGAGCTAATATTAATGTCTACTCAACTACTTATAGGGTTTTATGAAGATCAAAGAAACTATGTATATAGAAGTACTTGAACCTTGAAAGCCCCCCCAAAAGATTATTCCTGTTATTAATAATTTTTCCTGAAATTAATTTAAAGTCATTTGAGTGAGCTCTTTTAAGGGAAGCCAAAATAAGAGAATTTCTCTTTCACTTAAAAAACTTGACAGTCATTTTGGTTTCTTGGTTTAACTAGGAAACGTTAGTTAATTTCAGACACCTGCATGTGTAAGACATGCCTCCATAACTATTGAGATAAGTAGGCCCAGACTGAATATTTATAGAACAGCTGTTTTGTCCTAAGACCTATGGTTGATTCCAGGTAGGCTCAGGGGTGGTACTTAAATATCAGGAAAAGATTGACATACCCAGTAGGATACCTAAAATAAAAAAAGACAATATCAATTGTTGGTGAAGATATGGAGTAATTGGAACCCTCATTCATTGCTGATAGGATTGTAACATGGTGTAGCCACTTTAGAAAATGGGTTGGTAGTTCCTCAAAAAGTTAAACATCACCTTATGACTCAAAAATTCCACTTCTAGATATATACCTAAGAGAAATTAGAGCCTATGTCCATACAAAAACTTGTACACAAATGTCCACAACAGTATTGTTCATAACAACCAAAAAGTGGAAACAACCATGAACTGATGAATAGATAAAATATACTACATCATACAATGGAATATTATCTGGATATAAAAAGGAATGAAGTACTTATTGATTTTCAACATCGATGAACCTTGAAAACATTATGCTAACTGAAAGAAGCCAGTCACAAAAGACCACGTATTGTATAATTTCATATATCTGAAATGTCCAGAATAAGCAAATCTATAGAGACAGAAAGTAGATTAGTGGTTGCCAGGGGCCAGAAGGAGAGGTGGGGATGGGGAGTGACTGCTGGGTAGAGTTTCTTTTGGGCGTAATGAGAATGTTTTAAAATTAGATAGTAGTTTTGATTGCACAACTCTGAATATACTAAAGAACCATTGAATTAAGTACTTTAAAAGAGTAAATTTTTATATTGACATATATAAATTATATCTCAATTGCTGTTATAAAACAAAGCACAACAAAAAGAAAAAATGACTTTAGGCCAGGTTCTCTGCATACATAGAAACAGAGGTTAGTATCTAATGTCAGTTCATGTAAGTTCCTCAGGGGCAATAATTATTTGAGTATGTCAGGTACTTTATCACAGTTCCTGAACATAGTAAACACTTAAGTCTTTGTTAAAAGAATGAATATTATGGTACCAAAAGGAACAATTTTGCATATAAATTATTACAGGGATGTGAGGCTGAAATAAAGAAGGTGGGAAATACAAGCTATTAGAAATTATAAGAGATCTCAAAAGGTAGCCAGTTCCAAAATAGATATAAAAAGATTAATATATTTTTTAAATTCAACAACCATCCATGTAATATATTAATATATAATTTTTATATATTTGTAATAACCAGCAATAAAATATAATTAACAAGAGCAATATGTAAAATACCTAAGAATAAACTTAGTAAGAAATGTACAAAAGTCTATGTGGGGGGAAAAATGACAACAGTTTTCCAAGGGACATTAAAGAAAATGTGAAGATATGCTGTATTCTTGCAGGGCAGACTTAATATTGTAAAGATATTGCTTCTCCCCCAGAAAGATCCATATATTTGATGTAACCCCATCCAACTCCAAAAACATTTTGGGGGAAGAACTAACTAAATGATTATAAAAAGTACATATAGAGGAAAATATGTCCAAAAGAATATGCCCAAGAATAGCCAAGATTATTTGGAGAAAGGAATTATTGGGATTTGCTGTGCCAAAGAGTAAAGTACATTATAAAGCTGTAATATTGGCACAGGAATAGCCAGATCATAGAATAGATCATAGAATAAAATAACAAAAAAATGCTAACATTCATTGAGAATTACTCTGTATTTACATAATTTAATTCTCATACAATTCTATGAGGGTAGTTATTGTTTTAATCCCATTTAACAGGTAGGAAAACTTCGCTAGGGTTGTAGAAGTGCATGGAAGAATAGGAATTGAAAAACTCATGCTTGGTCAGGCACAGTGGCTCACACCTAAAATCCTAGCACTCTGGGTGGCCGAGGCAGGAGGAACAAGGCAGGAGGATCACTTGAGCTCAGGAATTTGAGAGCAGCCTGAGCAAGAGTGAGACCCCATCTCTACTAAAAATAGAAAAAAATTACTTAGGCGTGGTGGCTCACACCTATAGTCCCAGCAACTCAGGAGGCTGAGGCACGAAGATTGCTTGAGCCCAGGAGTTGGAGGTTGCTGTGAGCTAGGCTGATGCCACGGCCTCTAGCCCAGGCGACAAAGCAAGACTCTGTCTGAAAAATAAATAAATAAATGAATGAATCAATCAATCAACCAATCAAGCAATCACACCAACCCATGCTGATTCCCAGATGCAGTGGTCTTAATTAGCAAAGTTTACTTCTAGGAATTTGCCCTTAAATTATCAAGGCTATGTAAAAATATTTAGATAAGACTGTTATCAGCATTGAGATAAGAGCCAGAAGTTAGACCTAGCCTGAATCAAAAGCAACAGGGTGTTGGTGAAATGAAGTATGGCACACTTTTACAATTACAGATGTATATGTGGCTATTTAAAATTATTAACATATAGAAGAATATTTAGTGACACAATAATGAGGATAATTATATTAAAAGTAGATTACAGGCCGGGCGCGGTGGCTCACGCCTGTAATCCTAGCACTCTGGGAGGCCGAGGCGGGTGGATCGCTCGAGGTCAGGAGTTCGAGACCAGCCTGAGCAAGAGTGAGACCCCGTCTCTACTAAAAATAGAAAGAAATTATATAGACAGCTAAAAATATATATAGAAAAAATTAGCCGGGCATAGTGGTACATGCCTGTAGTCCCAGCTACTCGGGAGGCTGAGGCAGTAGGATCGCTTGAGCCCAGGAGTTTGAGGTTGCTGTGAGCTAGACTGACGCCACGACACTCACTCTAGCCCGGGGAACAGAGTGAGACTCTGTCTCAAAAAAAAAAAAAAAAAAAAGTAGATTACAAAACAGTATGATCCCATTTAAAATATGTGTACACAGAGAAAAAAAGATGGGATTTATACCAAATATGATTTTCTTTGAGTGATAAAATTATGCGTGGTTTATGTTTTCTTTTTTTATCGATATTTTCTGATTTTTTTCACAGTGAAATATGTTTATTCTTTAAAGAAAAATAATTTCAATAAGAGTATTATTCTGTTGTTTTTTGTTTTTTTTTTTTTTTAAACAAGATGTGTGAGGTGGTTGTCGTCCCTCATTATTCATCCTGCCAGCTGGCTTAGCTGCTGCTCTGGGCTCCTGTAGTCCCCTGTGTTTCCCTTGATCCCAATGTATTGTCACAGTGATCATAGTATATTGTCATCATATGCTTTTCTTATTTTCTTAATTTTTAATTTTTATTTAAATTTTTTATTATGCTTTTCTGACTCCTGCTTCCTTATCCCTGGTGCCTAGAGCAATGTCTGGCTCAATAAATGTTTTAGGAAGGAAAGATAAAGCAGATAGGGATGAAGGGGAAAGGAAAAGAGGAAGGAAGGAAGGGAGAAAGGAAGCCCCCTGCAGAGATATGGGTTTGAGGTTATGTTTTCTGTGTTTAGGCCAGCTTCATTCTCCAAGATCCAAAAGTAAGTGATGGATAGTGGTTGACCAAAAAAAAAAAAAAAAGGCATTGATTTCAGAACGACTTGTCTTTAAGTTCATATTTCAAGGACCCAAAAATATATGTAGAGGAATTTACCTGCATAACAGGGTGGGGGGGGGGTTGGAGATTCTTCCATTAGAGAAGCCAGAGTAAATCTTTTCCAAATTAGTGAGACATGGTGAAGGCTATTTTGGCATAAAATGCTGCCATGTAGCCCCCATCCTCGCTTCCCTTTCACCAGTTGTATAGAAAAGCCATTTTAAATAAAAGATTTGGCAGATGTGGGAGTTGTTGCCTTTCAGACTTTTTTGGGTAAAAGATCCTAAGGGACTTTGGGGACTGCCCTCTGGTCCAGCTGCTCACGTCATGTATCCATTTAAAATTAATTTGCTTGGGGAGAAAGCCAGAGAAATGGACTTACTGTAACTCCAGTGTTATTTTTCTTTCCAGGAAGGGGAACAGTTTGTGAAGAAAATCGGTGGCATTTTTGCCTTCAAGGTGAAGGATGGCCCTGGGGGTAAAGAAGCCACCTGGGTGGTAGATGTGAAGAACGGCAAAGGATCAGTGCTTCCTAACTCAGGTCAGTTGCAGCAGTGACTTCATTTATAGGAGTGCTGACAAGTTTACAAAGGCCGTCAGCTGGGAAAATGGAGGTCTGCTTTGCTTTTCCCAAAAGGGCTGGCTTTAGAGATGCAGGACCTTGTTAAAGAACCAGTGAATCCCAGGGAGCAGGAATAGGTGAAAGCCACCTCCTCCCAGAGCCAATCTTAGGCTTTGGAATTAGACAAACTTGGGTAGGGGTCCTGGCCCTGCCACTCATAGATTCAGACCTTGAACAAGTTATTTAACTTCTCTGAGACTTGACTTTCTCATCTGTAAATGGATTTAATAAATGGTACCTATTTCATAGGGTTGATGTGAGCATTAAGAAAATTCTCTCTTAATTAACCTGGAAAGCACACAGTCCAGTACATGGTTATATGGCCTCAGAAGACCTGTCTATCCGTACTCACTGTCGCCAGATCCTCTCATCCAAATCTGTCTTGAACCCACTTCAGTCAGCTTTTGCCTTTATCATGATCCCCAAACTTCTTTTCAAGGTCGCCGGTAACTACCACATTGCTAAATTCAGTGGTTAATTCCCAGCCCTCATAATATTAGATTTCTAGGTTTTCTAAACATTGGAGTGTTCCAAGGCTCAGAGATATATGCATTTATTCCCTGGGGTTCTCATCTAGTCTCATGATTTAAAAACAGTCTCAGTTTTACGTCTTCTGAACTCCAAGGTGTATAGCTGGCTGCTTAATTGACACATTTACTTGGTACCTAATAGATGTCTCAAAGCTAACGGGTGAAACTGAACTTGTCCTTCTCCCCTGTAGATATGTACTCCTCCCGTTGTCTTTCCCTTCTTGGTAAATTGCTCCTGTATCCTACCAGTTCCTCAGTCCAAAAACCTCGAAGTCATCCTTGGCCGCTCTTTTTCCTCACACTCCACAGTCATCCTGTCTTATATCACCACCACCACCCTGGTCTAAGCCAGCATCGTTTTTTTGCCCTCTTCTGTCCTTGTCGCCTACCGGTTCTTCTCCACACACCAGCCAGAGTGATCATTTTAAAACTTAAATCAGATTGTTACCTCCTCTGCTCAAAACCCTCTTCTGATGGCTTTCAGCTCACTCCTCGTGAAGGCAGAGCTCCTACAATGGCACGGCGTGATCCGGCCCCAGTTTCCTCTGTCTTACTGCTTTCTCTCTCACTTTGTTCAAATGACACTGGCCTCCTTCTGTTGCTTGGATGAACGTGGGGTGCTCTTGGTTTGGAGGCTTTCTACTCTCTGTTCCCTCTGCCTGGAATTGTCTTTTCCCAGATATCCTTGTGGTTTGTTCCCCCATTTTTTTGGATCTTTGCCCAAATGCCATCTTCTCAGTCAGCCCTTCCATAACTACCCTTTTTAAAATCAAATCCTCATTACCATTCCCTATTGTTGTTTTCTGTCTTATTTTTCTTCATAGCACTTACCACTATCTGATATACCATGTAATGTTTTGTGTATCTGAATATTGTCCATATCCCCTGCTTGAATTATAAGCTCTATGAAGGAAGATCTTTTTGCCTGTCAGGTTCTCTGCTGCATTCCCAGTGCCTAGAATAGTACCTGACACAGTTGTAGGCCTTCAAAAAATAAGTACTTTAGAAATGAACAACAGAATGAACAAATGGCACTTAGTAAGCATTCAGTACTCACCAATTAACAATACAATATAGCTAAGTAGTATTGTTAAATTTCTCTTGTTGGAGAGAGCCTGGTGTAATTTAGAAATATGATAGAAGGGGACCAAATTTTAGAGGGTTTAAAATACCATGATAAGAACTGTGAAAGCTATATGGGTTGTAATCAATCCATTAAAGCTTTGTAAGTGGAAAAGTGAAAATCAAAGCTGTATTTTAGAGAATGAAGCTGGTGCCTTAGACCTGATGAATTGCAAAGGGAGAGGTCGGAGGCAGGGAGAGCCATTAAGAGGATGGATGTTGCCACTAAGTGAGCGGAGAGGATGGCCAGCCTGAGTGTTGGCAGTGAGAGAAGTGACTGTTGTGAGAGTCGATGCCAGAGATCTTGGAGGTGAAGATGATGGGAGCGGGGAGCTGTGGAAGGAGGAGGCCTGTCAAAGGTGGTGGAGTTTCATTATTGATACACTACTGAGGGAGGTCCTGCAGGAGAGGATGATGTCAGAAGCACAGGTACGAGGAAGGTTAGGCTTAGTAAGGAGGCATGGGTGGATATTTCTTTCTCTGAAAGGGTAGTTAAATATTCAGGGGCATTTTGAGGGGAGAGGAGGTTCTGGAACAGTGTGTAGAGCTTGGAGGCAGGAGAAGTAAAGAGCGCTGTATGGCACAGTTGAATAAGAAATCAATAAGAAGTTAGTGAAGGAAAAGCTGAGCAGTGGTAAGGGCATCCATCTGGTGTGGGTAGCATGGCCTCCTTCTGGAAGGTTCCTGAATTATACAGAGTCCTTTCTTTTTCTTTCCCAAATGAATGGGCAGAAAAATGACTATAACTTTGTATTGTATGAGCTGCCACTCTAAGGTGGTATAGGAAGAAAAGCTGAAGCCTTCATCTAGATTCCAGCTTTTAGAAATAGAACTCTGAGAATTATAGTAGTGCCAATTTTTTTTTAATGACTAAAAGTTAAAGGTTACTTTCATATTCTGATATGCCCAGACAAATGTTAAGGTGATTTTTTTAAAAATTTCTCCTTTTTCTCCTGTTTTGTTGTTGTTGGTTATTTGTCTTGTCACAAAAGATAATATGCTTATGGAAAGCTGTTGAATGATTTTTAAAAAGCTATGTTTCCTCCAGATAGGCTCTTGCTGTGTGCTTCCCCCACTTTAGGTGCCCCATCCCAGATCTGAAGGGATCTTACCCCGGGGCAGGGCAATTTCTGCTGAAACTGAAACTTGTTGGCAGCCAGGAGTGGTGCTGAAATATGGACTTAGCCAGTAAAAGCCACCACTGGAAATTGCCAGCTCCTTTTACATCAACCAACAAATGGCCATTTGTTAGAGATTAGCTATGTTAAAGCATTAACAACCTGTCCTAGTTTGAACTGGCATCTTAAGAATTGCTAGTCCTTTTGGTATGTGCATAGTGTTAGGAGGTTTACTTATTATTAATGAAGTAAGATTTACTTAAGTATATTTCATTTGCTTGTATTCTAAGAGCTCAGTAATGATTATATAGATGATTAGATTAAGGACTTTTAGATTTTGTGCATTTTTCATCATCTTTTCTTGCTGCCTGGGTACCTTTTAGTATCTTCTCCATGAGTTCTACCCCTCCCTCCTTTCCTTTGAAACGACTCACACAGCGTATCTCCAGGACGCCAACTTTGATTAATCTAACGTGACATATTATTCCTTCATTCCTTTATTCTGCCCTCCCAGCACTAGAGTTCTCAACCCTATCCCTTTATGAAGCAACATGAGACAGAAAGCCTCAGGGTCTCCCATTCCCACGGTACAGCAGAAAGAATGTAGCCTTTCCATAGAGCTGTGGTGGGGATTAAATGAGATAAGGTATATAGAACACCTAGATTGTAAGTGCTCAGTAAATCATTGCATTGCTTCTTCCCCAACCCATATATTAAACATTAGTTTTGCTTGGACACATAGGCTTGTCTAAGTTCCTCAAAAGGACTTGGGGAACTAGGAAAGAATCTGGGATTCTTCAGATGCTGATTGGTGAAGGCCCATGAATGTTTGTATTGTTCCTATTATAAGAGGAAGCAGTTAAGCGTAAGAATTGGGAAGTATTAGCGTTGGCAACAGGAATCTGCATTCAGACCTAACTCAGCCACTTACCAGCTCTGACCTTGGGCAAGTTATTTGACCTCTCTAACCTCATAGGATTGTTACAAAGATCAAGGGAGACACCAGGTGTGTGAAGTGCTCAGCACAGTGAGAGCTCAGTAAATGCTGATATTACAGCAGCAGCAACAGTAGATTTTACTTCCTCAAGTCATCATCCAATAACTAAGAGTCCTTTCTTGGAATATTAGGATCAGGTCCAACTATCTCAGTTTGTTAGCTTTTTTCTCTTTGCTCTTTGATGTTCTTTATCTATAATAGAACTGGATTTTCTAGGCTGCAAATTTCTTCATTTTTAAGGATTCAGACTTTTTTTTGGTAATAAGAGAAAATTTTGTTAGCAGCTAAGTTAGAGTGACCATTGAATCTTAATCTTTTTAGGGGCTATTCCCTGAATTATAAGACATATAATAAAAACGTTTTTCCTATCTTGTTTTAGTTATTTAATAATATGCTATGCTTTAACAGTTTACCCTTGTCTCTTCTATTAAGGCACAGATTATCTGATTAGCTATTAGGCCTTAATTTGATCATCTTTTGAACTCCACATACTCTATTAATGTATTCAACAGGTATTTATTGATTGCCCTTTATGTGTCAAGCACTCGTCAAGGGCCTGCAAATAGAGCAGTGAACAAGACTGACAAGAGCCCTTATCTATTGGGCACATACAGACAAAAAGCACATTAAGGCCGGGCGCGGTGGCTCACGCCTGTAATCCTAGCACTCTGGGAGGCCGAGGCGGGTGGATCACTCGAGGTCAGGAGTTCGAGACCAGCCTGAGCAAGAGTGAGACCCCGTCTCTACTAAAAATAGAAAGAAATTATATGGACAACTAAAATATATATACACAAAAAATTAGCCGGGCATGGTGGCGCATGCCTGTAGTCCCAGCTACTCGGGAGGCTGAGGCAGGAGGATCGCTTGAGCCCAGGAGTTTGAGGTTGCTGTGAGCTAGGCTGAAGCCACGGCACTCACTCTAGCCCGGGCAACAGAGTGAGACTCTGTCTCAAAAAAAAAAAAAAAAAGAAAACACATTAAAATAAATAAGGTAGTCTCAAATAAGTGCAGTGAATGAAAATAAAAAATGACTTGGTTTCTAGGGAAAGGCCAGCTTTAATTTGAATTATTTCTTAATGAGAGGAGGAGCCAACTGTGAGAGTACTATTGTTATATTAATTGATTACCTAAAACATCGACTGCTGAAAAGACGTGATTTCTTGGTGAATTTTCCCTTTTGATCTTGAAACCTCTGATTTGCCCAATGTAAACACGGCTAATTTACCAATGAGATATTAGTCTTTGTTGTCCAGTCTTTTTCCTATCATTTTACTTTGATGATACTAAAAGAAATATTTTAAAACTTTGTATTTTTTAAATACCCTTGATGGAAAAAATTAGAAATGATAGAGAAATAAAATGAAAAAATCACTCTCCCATAATTCTATCATCTAGGTCAGGAGTTGGCAAAGTATGGCTTATAGACCGTATCTAACCCACCACCTGTTTTTTTGTTTTGTGTTTTGCAAAATTTTTTTTTTTTTTTTTTTTTTGGAGACAGAGTCTCACTCTGTTGCCCAGGCTAGAGTGAGTGCCGTGGCGTCAGCCTAGCTCACAGCAACCTCAAACTCCTGAGCTCAAGCGATCCTCCTGTCTCAGCCTCCCGAGTAGCTGGGACTACAGGCATGCACCACCATGCCCGGCTAATTTTTTTTTATATATATTTTTAGCTGTCCATATCATTTCTTTCTATTTTTTAGTAGAGATGGGGTCTCGCTCTTGCTCAGGCTGGTCTCGAACTCCTGAGCTCAAACGATCCGCCCACCTCGGCCTCCCAGAGTGCTAGGATTACAGGCGTGAGCCACCGCGCCCGGCCTGTTTTGCAAAATTTTTACTGAAGTCTAGCCCATAGTAAAGGGCATAAATCTGAAGTGTACCACTTGATGGATGTTTACAAATGAATACACCTCCCAGATCAACATGCAGAATGTTGCCAGCACCCCAGAGGCCCCCTCATGCCCGCTCCCATCACTATCCATCCCCAAAAGGAACCCCTATTCCAATTCCTATCACCATAGATTGATTTTGTTTTTTTTGGAAATTCATACAAATAGAACCATTGGACAATAAAATTTACTCTTTTTTTAGATCTGGCTTCTTTTGTTCAGCAGTGTAAGATTCATTCATATTGTTGCATGTGGCAATAGTTTTTACTATGTGAATACCCCAGAATTTATTCATTATGTGTTTGATGTATCTTTGCATTGTTTCCATTTTTTTTTTGTCTCTTTTTTTTTTTTTTTATTTTATTTCTATTTTTTCCACTGTGAGTGTTGCTGTATGCATTGTTTCCATTTTAGGGCCTTACAAATAAAGCTGTCATAAATGTTTTTATACATGTCTTTTAGTGGATATTTCTATTGTACTCATTTCCATTGGGTACATACCCAGTGTGGAAATTCTAGGTCATAAGATGCAGTATAGCCAAACAGGTTTTTGATGTGGATGCACTATTTTATATTCCCTTCCACATTATATGAGAGTTTCCATTGCTCCACATTTTTTTTTATCTTTTTTTTTTTTTTTATTTCATCTTATTGTTATGGGGGATACAGAATTGCAGGTTACATACGTTGCCCATGTACCGCCTTTCCCCCCAAGTCAGAGCTCCAGGCATGTCTGTTCCCCAGGTAGTGCGCGTTGCACCCATCATGTAGGTATATATCCCTCCCTTCCCCACGCCCCCTTCCCGAGTCAGCACCTTCAAGCGTTACCATTCCCCAAATGGTGCGCAATGCACTCATTGTGTAGGCATACCCCCATCCCCTCCCCCACCCCCCACCTCAGTCTGATATCCGATTGGTGTCGTTCCCAGATGTGTATTTAGGTGATGTTCAGGGAAACCAATTTTCTGGTGAGTACATGTGATGCTTGTTTTTCCATTCTTGGGATACTTCACTTAATATAATGGGTTCCAACTCTCTCCAGGAGAACCATAGAGATGTCGTATCTTCATTATTCCTTATAGCTGTTTAATATTCCATGGTATACATATACCACAGCTTACTAATCCAACACATTTTTGATAGTACTTGGTACTGTCAGTTTTTATTAAGTCAGGTTTATTGAGGTACAATTTATATAAAATAAAATATACCCTTTTTAGATGTGCAGTTTTATGAATTTAGACAAATGCATACAGTTGTGTAACCACCACCAAAAGTGAAGACATTGACTATTTCTATCACTCCCAGAAAGTGTCCTTATGTCTCTTTGTAGTCGAGCTCTTCCTCTCACCCTGGTAACCACTAATTTGATTTCTGTCCCTGTAGTTTTGCCTTCCCAGAAAGTCATACAAATAGAATCATACAATATGTTGCTTTTTGAGCCTGCTTCTTTCATGGAGAAGATTGATTCATGTTTTGCATGTATCATCAGTAGTTTGTTCCTTTTTGTTGCTGAGTGGTTTATCCCTTCACCAGTTGATGCACATTTGAGATTTTTCCATCTTTGGGCAATTATGAACAAAGCTACTATAAGCATTCATATACATATGTGGACATATGTTTTTATTTTTCTTGGGTAAATACCTAAGAGTGGGATTGCTAGTTCATATGGTATGTGTGTGTTTAGCTATTTAAAAAAATTTTTTTTTTTGGTATTTTTTTGTAGAGACAAAATCTCACTGTGTTGCCCAGGCTGGTCTTGAACTCCTGGCCTCAGCAATCCTCCCGTCTTGGCCTCCCAAAGTGCTAGGATTACAGGTGTGAGCCACCACGTCTGGCCTGTGTTTAGCTTTATATGAGACTTACAAGCTGTTTTCTGAAGTGGCTACACCATTTCACAGTCCCTCTAGTGTTTTGTTGACCTCTCAGTTGCTCTGCATCTTTAATAGCACTGCATACTGTCCTTTTTTCTTTTTTTTAAAATTCAGCCATTCATTCTAGTAGGTATGTGGCATCTCATCATGGTTTTGTTTGCGTTTTCTGATGATTAAAGAAGTTAAGCAGTGTGTCATGTGTTTTCGGGCCATTTGGAGATCTTCTTTTATACAGCTGTTAATAGCAGCTAGCTTATTCAAAGCCAGGACAGTGAGAGTGAGTCTGCTAGCAAGGTGTATATGATGTAACAAAATCTCAAGCACGACATACCGTTACTTTTGCTATATTCTGTTAGCTAGAAGCAAGTCACAGTCCTGCTCACACTGAGGGAAGGGAATTATTTAAAGGCATGTACACCAGGGGGCAGGGGTTATGGGGGTCACCTTAGGGTCTGTTTGCCACAATAACTATTAGTAATATATTGGTGTCTAAGCTTACAGATTTTTTTCTATACTTACATAATTGAATATTTTTTAAGCAAAAATGGGATCATACAGTTTATTTTGTAACTGGCTTATATAACAATATTATAAACAATATAGCATGAACATTTTTCATGTCAATAAGTGTAGATCCACATCATTTCTTATAGTGGCTACATTGTATCTCATTATATGAATATACCATAATTTATTTAATCAGTTCCCTCTGATTAAATGTCAAGGTTGCTTGTTGTCTATGTCACATATTTAACCAGGCTGCCATATAAGTGTATGTGAGTGCCCATTTCCCCACAGTGCCTCAGTACTGGGTGTGGTCTGCTACAGTCAGTGGCTCTTGACCAAAATGTCTATGTGAAACTGAACACGCCCTCTCTTCTCTTTCCTTCTGCTACCTATCTCTGTTTTAGATAAGAAGGCTGACTGCACAATCACAATGGCTGACTCCGACTTACTGGCTTTAATGACTGGTAAAATGAATCCTCAGTCGGTAAGTATAATGGAACTTATATCCTGCTAGTATGTGGGTCTTTTAGCCCTTTCCACTTTGTCTCCTGCCTCATCCTCTAAAGTGCACCATGATGAGACCCACAAAACTCAGTGTTCCCCAAAATATTCACCTAACAAATGACAGACATTTGTGGAGCAAGCTATGTGCCAGACACTGTCCTGTGTGCTAGAGTGCCCAGATGAACAGGAAATAGTTCCCATGCTCAAGGCATCCACAGTTTGATATGAGACAGATCTGTAAAAGAGTAAGCGCGGCCAAGGATTGAAGGTGCCACACCTGGCTTGTGGTCCGTGAAGGACGGAGGAAGAAGCAGCCCTGTCTCCCCAGGCCATCAGGGAGAGCCTCGCAAAGGAAGCAGCACTTGAGCCGAGTGCCCAGGTAGAGAGTACGAGTGCTCCAGTTGCAGGGGGGTGGTGTGAACAAAGGCACGACCTTTTACATTCTGTGTCCTTGCTCATGCTCTTCTTTTGGCCTACACTGTCTTCCCTGACAAACTCCCTGTCCTTCAGAATTAGCGCAGATATTATCTCCCAGGACCTCCTTCCAAGTTGTTGGGGAGCCAGTCCCTCTTCTGAGCCACTTGCTGGACGTTTAGCTTAGGGCCTGCCATGTTACAGTAGACATAATGTGCCTCTCCCTTCCCCCTTTGATTGTGTCTCCAAGGATCAAACCACACCTTACTCATTTTTGTGTTTCCAGAATTTAGCACAATATGTGATGTTTTTAGGATTTACATAAACCGTTGTTGGACTAAATTGTATTTGCCAAAATGTATTTATGTCTTGTATAGATTTTCCTGATCTCCAAATTATTAGTGTTTTCTTACACTCTTTAGTTGCACAGTGTTGAATGGACTTGATAATAGTGAGTTTTCTGTCAGCTTGATATACTGAGCTTTCCATTAACAAAAAAGAAACTAAGATGTTTCTTTCCATTGTAACTTAAATTTTTGTTCCTCAGCCTGATTTGTTTCAGGTCTCATTCCTGTGGATCTTTGGTAATTCACAAATGGATACAACAACTAAATCTGACTTCTACTTGCATTCCTTTTTACAATGCTTTTCCTAAGTAACTAAGCATATTTCAGTGGCTGCCATGACAAGTGAGAGATTTGCATCTGTGATGTTTTAGCTGAGTACACACCATTGGCACTGACATTTCTACCCACTGAGCCTGCTCCAGAAATCTGGACAGAACAGAGGCCACCAGTATAGGAGCTGGCGGTCATCCTCTTCCCACCCACTGCACACACCATATGTAGCTTTGGCAGGGTGTTCAGACTTCACACATCAGCTGCCTTTGTTCTCTCAATTTATCTATGTACTGCCCATCCTTGGGGGGGGGTGAGATGTCAGCTTATTTTTCTTCAGCACCTGTTAACACCCAAAGGAATGAAAGATAAAAATGGCAGACCTTTCTATTAATGTGCTAATGGCCTTCCCTTATGTTCAGTAGAGGATTTGACTGGAAATCGTTAAATGCAGTGGAAATTCTAATTTCAGTGTTTGGCTATGGTTGAAACAAGGCAATGTGCTCTCCAACAGAAATCACACATGAAGAATACCTAAGGGCCAGATTAAAATGATCCTTACTTTTGGATTCTCTAAAGGGTGAAGATTCATGTTTTTTCTATTATTAGTAAATAAAAACTCATTTTCTCTTTTAACTTAAAAAGGGGAAAGCTGGTGAGTTTCTCTTGTACTACTGGTCCATATTTTTAAATGACATATGTTAAATATATTGTGTTCTGAGACACCTGACCTTTAAGTCAGTCATCAGACAGAAGGCTTTGTGCCATATAGAAAGGAAATATTTAGTTTGTCCAGACAGGGGAGAGGGGGGAAAAGGAATTAGTCACCCCTACCAATAGGCTTAGAAAAAACAGCTCTGTGCATTCCCATGGATGTTGTAGAAGAGCTCCTAAATTTTAAAGGTACTCACTTAACAAGATAAAGACTACCAGAAACTTTTTTCATCTAGCCCTTCCTTATTTTAAGAATTGAGTTAAAATGCTGAGACCATGGCAGGGAAATCATGCAATGTTCCCAATTTTGCTATTTCTCTTAAGTTTTCCTGGGATTTTGTTACATGGTAAATTTAGCAAACATCATATGATCTAATCCCAGGCAGTTGTTAAGTGGAACAAATTGTGGCTTTGCACTTCAGATTGGTTTGATTCTTCAGTCTCAGCAGCCTGACTGTACTCTCTAGAGATAAATCCTTTATCATGTAGGAAAAAAAAAAAAAAAAAGGAAGGAAGGAAGGATTTGGTGGCATCTCATCCACATTGTATTGAATCCCAAGAGTTTCTAAGTGTGTTTTTTGTGTGTGATTTTTCTCCCAGCAGCCTACTGAAAATTTCAGTTCATATTTGCAACCCACATGTAATGTTTTTAAACAAAATCAGTCTAGTATGAACTGATTTTGCCAAATATTTGGAAAATGTACCACCTTTGAGGAAGACAGGTAAAAACAAACTCAATATTTGGGAAAGATGTTCCTTAGATACTCCTTTCTATTGTTCTTTGTAAAGCATGCATTTACACATTTTTCCTATTGAGGAATCTGGTTCTAAATCTATTCCAGAAAGCCAAGTTTCATATTTTGGAGAAAGGTAAATGACCTGGATAAATAAATGATCTCAGGGCTGGATAGTCTAGAAACATCAGCAATCTCAAAACAAAAAACACTAAGTAACGAGTTTTCTTTTTTCTTATTCACAGGCCTTCTTTCAAGGCAAATTGAAAATCACTGGAAATATGGGTCTGGCTATGAAGTTACAAAATCTTCAGCTTCAGCCAGGCAAAGCTAAGCTGTGAAGAACTCCCTTTGACTACTTTTGAAAATCAAGATGAAATGTATAGATACATATCCATATATTTCATTGTCAGAATTTAGACTGAGACTACACATTGGCAAATTGTGCAAGATAGATTTGTTTTTAAATGGGTATGACCAATCCTGTTTTTCCTATGCTCTGGGCGAATAGAGCCTGGTGGTGCACTGCTACTTTGCTGAATTGCATACAACTGTGCGTTACAAAGTTAATATGGTAATTATGGTTTGGGATAAAATTGAGTTTCAGAATAAAATTAGGAACAGTAAAATCCAAAAAATTATGTAAACAAAAGCTTTTGTTTTGCTTATAAAGTATATTTAAGGATTATTCTGCTGAAGATTCAGTTTAAGAGTTTTCCTTGGAGAGAACGAGGGAAGAAACAATACCAATAGCCGGTCAGTAATTAGTTGTGCACTTAATGACCTTAATCAGTCTCTCATTAATAGTTCTTAAAATTCTGTATCGAGATTAAAAAAAAAAAAAACTTAAAAATTTTGCATTTCCTGCCATCAGAAACAGTATTTTCTTCCCAAATCAAAATAAAAGTAATATGATCACAGCTTGGGGGGAATGTGTAACTGAATGCAGGCCTATTTTTAAAACAAAAATATTTTAAAGTTTTTAAAAATGGGTTTCCTTCTTGAAAAATCAGTGTATTAGAGTCATAAAACACTGTTGTTAAAAATAACTGAACAAATAAAATTTGCTTAGAGATGCACAGTTTTTAAATTATATCTCATTTAAATTTATAAAGCTCTCAGTCTTTTGTTGTAGTTTCCTTTTTCATGTGAGTTTAGTTATCTGCATTTATCTTTTTTCCTAGTTTTTCTAATACTAATGTTATTTCTTATATTCAGTAAGATATGGGATAAAATAATGCTTTTAGAAGAATGTTTAATAGAAAATTAAAATAGCTCTTCCTGGTTTCCTTTGTTTTTATTGTATATGTTCTTTTTGCTCCGGATTTTCTAGATGGTGGAGAATAAAGAGAAGCATTGGGAGATTTACAAAGTGAATGTTATCTGGACATTCTTTATTTTTTTTATTTTTTTGTTTTTCAGCTCATTATGGGGGTATAAAAGTTCAGGCTATATATATTGCCCATGCCTCCCCATCCTCCTGAGTCTGAGCTTCAGTTGTGTCCATTCCCTAGACAGTGCTCATCGCACTCATCATGTAGGTGTGCACCCATCCCTTCCCCCCACCCCATCCCCCCCAGTCAGATCTTCAAGCATGTCCATTCTTTACTGGTTACTTTGACATAATCACTAGTTCTTAATTAGGGCGGCAGTGTGGTGTAGTGGAAAGAGCACTTGATTGGGAGCCAGGAGACTTGCTTCTCTTAGGCCAGGAACTGCCTGCCTGGGCCTGTTTGCTAAACTGTTAGAAAAGGGGATTTAAGTAGATGGTCCCAAAGGTCCCTTCTGCTCTGATAATCAATCCTGAGTCTCCTCAGAACCCAGCAGAACAGTTTGGGAGTTATCCAAGCCCTGCCTTTCTGTTGTTAATCTATTACTTCCTCTGAAGGTGGTCAGAGGTAGGAAGCTGGATGGTTTGTTTAGATGTTTGGAGTCCATGCTAATATAGTCAGGACTGTGGGTCTGATCCCTTAGACCACTTAGCTTTGTGTGTTTTGTGAACAGCAGAAGAGCATTTGGTGATAGGGCAAAAGGGTACATTAAGCCAATATAACACAGACCTATTTTGTAATCATAGTATCTTCTTACTCTGAGAAAAAGACTTTAAGAAAAAGGTTCCAGCAAAAGTCTGCTTTATCTAAAGCTTGGATTTGCATCATTGTGTCGTTTCTGGTTCCAGATAACAAGAGATAGCTAAAATAGGCTTTAGGAAGAACCTAAAAAAACAAAAACCAAAAAAAAAAAGGAAAAACAAAAACTGGTTCTTGGGGTAGAAATATGTTCATATATGAATGTAATTTATGTGTGTAATATTAAGAGAAAAGCACTTAGTGATGAAATATAACAGTTTGATTTTTCCCACCTGGTATCATGGTTTGGAGGAAAGAGATTAGTAGCTCTGAGTTAAAACTGCTCTTACTAGTTGGGCTACTTGAGCAGGTTTAGCCTCAGTTGCCTAATCTATAAAGTGGAGATATTAATATTGACCTCCTAGGATTATGAGACTCTAGAGAGGTAACATATATAAAGTACCTAAAAAGTGCTAGGTTCCTGGTAGTCATTCCGTAAACGTGAGTTCCCTTACTGTCCTCACCATTACCACCACCGCTTGCTCATGTGATATGATGTCTGTAGTGTATGTCCCACTTTTGGAGTCTTTTCTCATTTGTGCATTTGTTTAACAAGTATTTGCTGAGTGCCTACCATCTATAGGATATTACTCGCTGGAGGGTATAGTGCTAGACCCTGGAGAGAGTGGTGAGCTAATCCCCTCGTGGTGCTTCCAGTCTAATGGGAGAGCCCATCAGAGAGATGAATAATTATTACAGACTGTGAAGTGCCTTGCAGGAAATGGTCAGGGTGCTGTTGGACAGTCACAGTGAGGGGCTTTTGATAAAGCAGTTAAGTGAGACATCCCTGGGGAAGTAATTTTTAAGTTGAGGTCTAAAGGTTGAAAAGCAGCAAACCATGAAAAGAACTTTGAAGAAAGGGTGGAAACAGGCTTGGCTTGTTCCACAAACTGCAAGGGGGCCAGTGTGAGAGTGGAAGGTAGTGAGCAGAAAGGTCAGGCCCAAGATGAGATTGGATAGGTACACAGGAGCCGGTTATGTTGCAATTTGTTCACTATGGTGAGCCATTTGTATTTCATTCTTAGTGCAGTCAGGAGCTGTTGACATTGTAGCTTTACACATGTTTATTTCTCACTCAGACTGCATATCTATTTTGCCATCATATGCTAAGTCTGGAGCCCAGGCTAATGGAGTAGGTGCTATCTAGAATATCATGCCCATCATGGCAGAGGAAGAGAAAAGGGTGAAGTGCACATTGGCTCTTAAAGCTTCTGCCCAAAAGTGATAACATACCTCTTTTGCTCCATTTCGTTATCCAGAGAAAGTCACATGTCCCACCTAAGAACATGTGAAGGAGAGAGTAGAGTTGGAATATTTGTAAACAGAAGGGATGACCACCACAGAAGGGCTGTAAGCAGGGGAATTAAATGATTTCAACTATCACTGTGGCTGCTAATGTACATTCAATGTACTCATGGCAGAGGCTGGAGGTCCAGGTGCAAGAAGATGGTGTCCTGGACTAGGGTAGTGGAGGTAGATATGGGAAAATAGGCAGAGGTAGAGCTGACAGAACTTGGTAACAGGATGTAGAGGCCAGAATGACTTCGAGTGACTGGCTAGTTGATTGGTTGGTAGGTCATGACTGGAGTGACGTGGGACAAGCAGGTTTCATGGGGAGTGGTTGAAACAAGTTCTACTTTTGAACTGGTTAACCTGGAGATTCCTGCGAGGTTTCCAAGTGGAGATAGTAAGGAGACAGTTAGATTTACCAGACTGGAGCTCAGAGGTGAGGTCAGCTTGGAGGTGCACATTTGGAAGTCATGAACATACAGGTTGGGTTATATTTAAAGGTCCAGGAATGGCTGATACTACCTGGGGTGGGGGAAAGGAGAGTTGGGCTAAGCCTTGAGGAACTTCAGCTTTTTAGAGGCCTGGTAGAGGAGGAGGAAAGGCCAGAGAAGTGGAGGGAAACTCCTAGAAGAGATTATAGCCCCAAAGTCAAGTAGGATGATGTCTGAAAAGTGTATTAAATTTGGCAATGTGAAAGTCATCGAGGACCACTACAAAATCAGTTTCAGTGGAATGGTGGGGACAAAAAGCTAGATTGGAATTGGTTTCATAAAGTTCTATGAATAATAAGAATGGAAGAGTTCCATTTGGTAGTGATATGCTGAGTTTCCAAGTGATTAATTCAGAGCAAGCACATTTGCTGATACTTTCAGTTCTAGGCTAGGTCATCTTGCACGTGCTGTTTTCTGTCCCCTGTGCGTTTCTCACCACTCTCTCCCCACCTCATTGCACTTGGCAAATTCCTCTTTATCTTCAGACCTACTCGGGTGCCTTTGCTTTCAGGAAGCTGTCCCCGTTTGCCACAAAATAGAGCTAATCATTCCTTCACGGTAACTTGCCTCTGCCTCCCACCAAACAGAGAGCTCATTAAGGGCAAGCACTGCCTCTCAGGCATCCGTTTTGATACCCCAGTACAGTCTTGGCTTACTTTGTTAAATGAATGAAGGAGATAAGCTGAATAACAATTTTAGATTCACAGAGCATTTCTGAGGATGGGAGCCCAGTCACAGAATTGCATTCTCTATTACAAAGACCTTTTTGTAGCTCTGATGGTGAAAGAGAACATTAAAAATTCTCCCTTAGCCTGACTTATCCCGATCTTTCTTTGAAAACATTTGCATCTTCCCTTAACACTCTTTCAACTTCAGACTGAAGCAGCTTGAAGTAGTAAGAAAAATCAGTTTATTAGTGGTTTTACTACATTTTATAAAAAAAAAACAAAGTAGCCTAGTGGGTTCTTTGAGCATTAAAATCATCAGTGTTGTTGCTGTAGTTGTCCAGAAATTCATACTCTCAGATTCCTATAATCCGTGTTGAATTTATAGAGGGATGATAATGGAAAACATGATTAGGATGTCAAGTCCACATGGAGGTAGAGGTAAGAGGAAGAGTCACTGAGGTATGGTCAGAAAAATCTTAGATCAAGACTTAGGTCAGGTACTGTCTCTGCCACCTGGAAGCTAAGTTAGGGTAAGGCATTTAAGCCTCACCAGCCTTTAGTTTCTTCTGCAAAAGGGGGACACTGTTAAATTTTTTTTTTTTGACAGTTACTCTCATTAGACTATCCACATCTTGAATGTAGAAACTCTGTTACTCATCTCTGTGTCTCTATATTAATGCAACGTCCACCAGAGTAAGCATCAATAACTGTTTCTTGAACAAATGAGAATTAAACAATGGTCATTAAAGTTCTTTTAAAATTGTGAAACTCTGTGTGAAAGATTCAGTCACATATAAATATAAGTTCCTTTTGTTTTCCCCAATTATGTGACCTTAGGAAAAAATACAAAATTAAATCCTACAATTAACAGCTTTATCTTCTGAAACTTTAGCAGTCTCAAGAAAATAATACATGTAAAGCAGCCTGGGATAGTGGTAAAATGTTGGGGCCCATTAGACATGGGTTTTGGTTCTCCCTGTGGCACTTACACAGCTTTGGGACCTTGAGCTAATAATGAGGAAGGACTCAGCCTTTTTCTCCCTCTGTAAAAAAAAGGAATAATAGACCGGGGACAATGGTTCATGTGAGCCTGTAACCCCAGCACTTTGGGAGGTGGAGGCAGGAGGATTGCTTGAGGCCAGGAGTTTGAGACCAGCCTGAGCAAGAGCGAGACCCCGTCTCTACAAAAAATAAAAAAATTACCCAGGTGTGGTGGCGCGTGCCTGTAGTCTCAGCTACTCGGGAGGCTGAGGCAGGAGAATCGCTTGAGCCCAGGTGTTTCAGGCTGCACGCAGTGAGCTACGATCCCACCACTGTACTTCAGCCTCAGCAACAGAGTGAGACCCTGTCTCTTACCAAAAAAGAAAAAAAAAAAAAAGGAATAATAATGCCTACCTTGCTGGTTGTTATAAGGATTAGCAATTATAGCTGTAAAGTGTCAAGCACATAGTAGGTACTAAGTAGATGCTGCCTAATGTTATTTGAGAAATTTTTTTTTAACATGAAGAAATTGATTCATTGGAACATTATGTGACAATCCTTTGAGTTCAGATAATCAGCTGGCTTCAGAATTGAGGACAATTTGCTTTTATTGACTATTTACATACTTAAATTTTCTTAAGAACCATTAAAATTTAATAGTCTCTATAAGTAAATGGACATAGAATTACTTAGTTTGACTTTCAGAAGGTTTGCATTTTGGTCACATATTGCAGTTCTGGCAGCCCATGCTGTTTGCATTTTGAACATAAAGTTGCTTGATGTTATTGACTAGAAAAAAAAAAGGTTGTCAGCCAGATTGTACCTCTGGGTCAATTACTTTGGGATTAAGTGTGTTTAGAGACCATTCTGACATGAATTAGGAATGTTGGTTATAGCACTAAACAGCTAATGAGGAGCCTGAAAGATTGATATGCTATCAGGAACCACAGCCATGTCTGGCCAAATTTTAGAGTTTTTCTCAATAGAGAGTTACAAAATCTTCTGGAAAGATCCAATATTATATCTATCTGGAGACTGCTGCAAACAAACAGCTCTTTAATTCTTGGTAAGAACAGAGAATATTGGGCCAGATTTCTGACCCTTAAGAAATGTGAAGTCTGATTCCATTTGGCTAGAAGTTTTAATCTGGTATGGAATTTTAGCCAGACTTCTTGGAGAAATATTTTTTATAAAAATATATCCAAAACTTATTGCAAAAGTGATGTCCATTTAGTCTATTCTATTAATAGTTATTTAAATACTTTGGAAATATTCACAGTATTGTTTTCAGCAGCATATAGTAAGTGCTTGACCTTTTCATTTCTAAATTTGTGGCCATAAACTTTTACATAAAACTGGAGGAAACCAATTGTATAATAGTATGCTGTTTATTTAAATTGCAGGCAGAAAAGCAGTAAGTGCTACAGTTTTCTAACTACCAAACAGTGATAAGTTTTCTTTTTCTCTGCAATTTGTTGTATAATTCACCATTTATAATATGGCACTTTCTGTAGTGTGCAAACCACTGTTCAAGATTAAACACTCCATTAGAACAGAAATAAATGGGAAAGAATTTTGAACATGAAGACACAGTAGTATAAGAATGATTGACTAAAGCAGTCTGAAAGAAGCCTTAAGCTTAGCAAAATGATACCCAAGGACAGGGTATGGTATCAGTTCACAAATATTTGAGAGATGGGAAGACCAAAGGTGGTGGTGGTGGAGGGGATAATTTTGGTTAGTTATTAGAAGGGGAAGAAATATAGAAAGGGAAATTTTGAAAGGAATATCAGTTGAATTTCCTGACAGTAAATATTGGTCATGAGTTGACTGGAAGCTGCAACTACAGAGATGGCAAAAACAGAGGGCATTTCATTGTGGGAGATGTACCTTAATAGTGGCTGAAAGATTATCTAAATGGGAGAAAGTGGTATTTCATTGATAGTCACTCTTGAGGATTTCTTTTGCCATTGATCAGAATCTTTTTTTCTTCTACATCCCAGAGAGAAGACTTGATATCTTTTTGTTTATTTGTTCTTACTCTGACTTGTTCCTAACTTACTTTGGAAGAAACAATATTCAAAGGAAATAAGTATTCAAAAGCTTTCAAGTTTTCATAGTGCGAAAGCAACCTGAGTTTTTTAGGTTTTTATTGTCTTTTTTTCATCCATTTTTATCTAGCTTAAGGTAGTAGAATCCTCAAGCTGTGGAATGCTAGCTAGTTGTTGTGTAGGAGACAACTCTTGCTGCAGTTGGAACCTGAAGACCTGGCTCTGAATTCTGACTCAAGCATGCATCAGGTAGGTCACCTGAGCAAGTTATGTACAAGCATCAGTTTCCTAAATAAGGGGGTAATAATACCATCATGCTTGTTGTGCAGATCAAGTGAAATAGTGTATGAGAAATGCTGTTCCAGTTGTAGTTGTTAATGTTTGTATTAGTTTTCTATTGCTGCCAAAACAAATTACCACAAACCTAGTGGTTTAACACAATACAAATTTGTTATCTCACAGTTCTGTAGCTTAGAAGTCTGGTTAGGTTTGACTGGTTTCTTTGCTCTGGGTCTCACAAGCCTGAAGTCAAAGTGTTGCTGCCCTGAGCTCCTGTCCGGAGGCCCTAGGGGAGAAGATGGCCCGGCTTCCATGCTCATTTAAGATGCTCATATTCTGCTCTAGGACTGAAGTCCCTATGACCATTCTTGGTGGCCGGGGGGCATTTCAGCTTCTAGAGGCTGCCTCATTCCCTAGTTCACAGCCTCCTTCATCTTTAAAGCTATTTGAGTCCTCACATTTCAAATCTCTATACCTCCCCTTCTACATCATCTCTCCTGCCTCCACCCAGAGAAATTTCTCTGTTTTTAAGAGCTCATGTGATTAGATTAAGCCCATGCAGATAATCCAGGATAAATTCCCCATTTTAAGGTCCATAACCTTAATTACATCTGCAAAGTCCCTTTTGCCATGTAACATATTCACAGGTTCTAGGGATGACGGTGTGTGTATCTTTGAGGGGCCATGCTGCCTATCACAATGATGTTATTTTGTAAAGGGCTAGAAAGGGGACCTTACAGAATATGAGTTGAGATTCCTGCCCTGGATGGCTCACAATCCAGTGGGGGAAAGAGGTGAAAAACATAATACAGCCAGAAAAATCCAATAATAAAGAGTTTATATGAGATGTTATAGGAATTCAGAAGACTTTTTGTCTACCTGACTTGGCCTGTGATTTTTTCCGTCATTCCCTGTTTGTTTGTTGATGAGTCTTGTCTTTTATCAAGATCCTTCAGATGGAATCCATATACCCCAAGCAACACCATGCAATTTGATTCCTTAAATGTCCAGAAAATCAAGCTGCTGCCATAGCTCAGTATTTGGGACTCTATACTAACTAAGGACAGGTCTTGAGCCCTCAGCTCAAGGTAGGAGGAATTATTTTCTTCTCTGGTGATGGATAACAGCAGCTGGTTGTTCCCTTTCTCCCCCTTTTCATCATCAGACCCCCTTGAGAGCCTTCTTGTTCTTCACTCCTGGCTCTCTCTGGCCACATGTATGTCTCTCCTCCCTCCTCTTTTGAGTGTTCTTGTTTCTTATTGTTTTGAATTAGAAGACACTTGTCCTGGGAAATGCAGAGGTTTCTGCTTAATTCTTGTAACTTGTCATTTCTATTTTAATGTTTCCTGAATAGTCGGTCAAGTTTTGTAATAATAATAGCTGCCATTTATTGAGAACTTACCATGTGCCAGGTACTGTGCAGAGTCCTCTACTTGCATTTTTCCCATTTAATTTAGACATTCTGTGAGGTGTAGGTACTATTTTTATATTCATTTGAACCCAGCTAGGATTTGAACCCAGGTCTGAGTCCCAAGCTTGTACTGCACACCATATGCAGTAACATTAAACAGGAGCTGAAATGGAGGGGCGGCCTGGAGGAGTTGTAGTAGCACAAGCAGATCGAGGAAACCTAAATTTCAAACTCAACTCTGTCTCTACAGCCCTACTGAAAGTTAGAGGATTTGCTTCTAGAGCACCAAGATTGCTCTCATTTTTCCACCAGAGACACTGAAAGTGATTACTAGACTATACTAGACAAATGATGCAGCTTGTGTCTACAGCACCAGAGAGCCACAAAGCACATGTGGGCACTGGCTCGACATTCCACAGAAAAGCCTGCATCTCCTGAGAGGCGTGGGGACTGGGCGTTTGCTGTGCCATGTGGCTGACCCCTAAAACACCCTGGGCCTAGCAGTTACACGTGCAGGTAATACCCTCCCCACAGTGTTGGGAGGATTAAGATATTTAAGGATTTAGGATGGTGTCTGGCACTTAGTAGTCACTCGGTGTGTGCTGGTTCTCATTGTCTTTCTAGAAGGTTTTTAGTTCATGGGTATTCAAGCCAGTAGAATCCTGTTCTTTTAGCTCCACTTGAATCTAGGCTCAATGTTAAGGAGAAGACACGAGATGCATCTCTGCTGGCCCCTGTCCAATCCTGTGAATCATACCAAATCTCATAAGTTTGAGCTCAGAGAGGACTGGAATTTGAGGCCAAAGAAGGCAAAATATTTCCTCTTCCTATTCTTGCTAAGTTCTTGAGTTATTGGTGTAATGGAAACAGTTCTGGGTTCAAATCCAGACACTACACTTGCATGCTCAAGTGGGCTGTGGAGAAGGGTAAACCTGAGTTCAAACCCCAGCTTTGCCAGTTAATGGGCCATTTTACTCAGTCACTTATCCTGTCTGAGGCCATCTCCTTACCTGCAAGCTGGGCAGCAGCAGTTCTTTGCAGGGTGGTGAAGTTAGAGAGTAAGCATGTGGTACAATCAGGATGCCGTGGCAGCAGCAGTGGGTGAAAGGTCTGGAGCTGCTTCACAGGGGCCATTCATTGAGCCAGGGCCCTGGCAATTTAGGGTGAGCAAGTGGTCCTACGTTTGATTTATCCTTCTCCCTCTCCAGCAGGAGGGAAGCCAGGTGAGGCAGCTGTGGGTGTCCTGCCCACAGGCCAGAGCAGGTAACGGGGGAGAGGCTTATTACACAGAGGAGGTGCCAAGTACCACCTAAACCCAGCCCCACAGCCTGTTCCACCGCCGAAGCCCCTGGCGCCAAACAGTGTTGCTTCAGCTGCTAGTAGTTAATGCTTCCTTACTTGGAAAGGTTTTCAGCTCCTGGGCGCAATATGGTGCTGTGAGGGCTCACTGTTCACCACCACCCCCCGCCCCCCGTCTCCCCTCAACCGGGATCCGCTTGCACCCGACTCCCAGCAGGGTTTACCATCCTTCAAGGCTCACCAGGCCTTGGGCCCAGGGCCAACAGGGGTGGGGGCAGAGGGTGGGGTGGCGAGTGGGGAACTTTTCCGGGAAGAGGCCCAGCAGGGTCTTGGCTGGCGGCCCTGTTAGCCACGGCCCAGGACCCCAGGGTGGGAGAGTGAAAGGTACTCGTGCCTGGAGCGGTTGCAAAATCCTCCTCTTGAGGAAGAAACTGAGCTCAGAGGCCCTGGGCTGAAGGGGCCCTTTCCCTGGCCCTTCTTTCAGGTGCTGGGGCCTCAACGGGGTCCGGTTCTAGTGCGGAAGGCTGGAAACTAGGAAGCGTTGCGGACTCGACACCCGCCTTCCCGGACTCCTGGAGCGGGGGCGTGGTGCGGCGGGCCCCGCCCGGGCTGAAAGGGGTCGGTGCGGCGCTCTGCCTCACGGGGAAGTGGGGCCCGGCCAAGTCCAGCGCGGGGAGGGGGCAGGCCCCCGCCCCCACCCCCGCGCCCCGCGCCCCGCGCCTGGGGGTACCCTACGCCTGTGTCCGGAGGAGGCCGGCGTCCAGCAGATGCACGGGGTGGGGGTGCGGGGGAGAGGCGGGGTGGAGAAAATTCACAACAAAACTTGCGTCGCGGAGCGCACAGCTCGACTTGAATGGAAGGAGCCCGAGCCCGCCGAGCGCAGCCGACACTCGGGGAGGAGCGTGCGGCCGGCGGGGCGCGGCACGGCGCGGGGCGCAGCAGGTACAGGGCGCAGGCGGCCGGGGTGGGCCACGGGGCAGGGGCCGAGCCTGGGCGGAGGACTCAGACTTCTCCCGCTCCCCGGACGGCCCTAGCTGTTGTCCCGAGCGGGGCCGCCGCATCTCGCCCCCTTCGTCAGACCCCGCACGGAGGGCACGGCGGGAGATGTCTCCCTCCGGGGTGCGACCCCTGCGCAGTCACCCAGGCAGGGGCCTTTTCTCCTCTCTAATCAGAGGCCGGTCCCAGTCCCCGGGCCCCTCCCGCTGCGCACATCTGGAAAGAATCTGAGGGCGGATGCGGGGGAGTGGAAGGACGCGGGCGGGCGACCGGGAATGTGGGGGGCAGGTGGAACTGGGGGGCGGCGTGGACCCTGTGCTTAGAGCAGAGGCACCGAGTATCCCCGGGTCTTTCCACGTCAACTCATCAGGGGCCCTAGCGAGTCCACCCTCGGATCTCTTTATAGATAGAGAAACTGAGGCCCAGAGAGGGGCAGAGATCTGCCCGCAGGGCGCGTCAGCCGCCGGCTTCCCGGGCCGCTGTGCCGCCCCAGCTTAGCTCCGCGCACTCTCTGAGTCAAAGCTGGCGGCCTGGAGAGTCTGTGCGCGGCTGTTCCCAGCCGGGACAGCTAGACTGAGGAGCGGGTGGGAGTGGGGGTCCGCGGAGCGCGAGGAGCGAGGTCCGCGCCCTTCTGCTAATGCAGCGGAAGCCCCAGGTTGCAGGTCCCTGAACCTCCAGCCCGGCCTGGGGCAGGGAGTGAGACTGTGGCGTTGAATACCTGACGCGCCGTCAGGTGGAAGAGGAGGTGGCGAGCTCCTGGAAGCCCCTGGGGCTGGGGCTGGGGCTGGGGCTGGGAGGTAGCTGCAGCCTTCTGGAGAGGAGCACGCGCGGCAGCGAGGGGCTCCCTGCACCCTGGCCTGGGTGCCCGCGGAGCCGACAGTCCCCAGTCGGGAGGAGCAGAGGGATGCGCGCCCAGCGCGTGGAGTGCGTTACGCACCTGTGGAGGCCCACGCAACCTTAGCGTCGAAGTCGGCTCTTCGACTTCAGGCCGGCCGGGTAAGGGGAAGCTGTGGTCTGCCCCGCTCCAAGGGGCACCAATGGTGGGAACCGGGAGAGCCCTTGGGTGGTTCTGTCCCCCATCGCTACCTCGCATAGAAAACCTTCCACACTGGGAAGGCGGGGTGAGGCAGGAGGAACCAGTCAGACCTCCGGGCTCGCGGCGCTAGAGGTAGGTTACTCAGAAGAACCTGTGGGGCTGCCCTGGGAAAGACCAGCGACTGGGCCGGGGTCCTGTCCCCTATGTCCACTCTTAGGGCCCAGGGCCCCTCTACGCTAGCCTAGAGTGCAAGTTAAGAAGTGTCAGAATTACCTGTTTTCATGTCATCTGTGGGAGCATGCTTTGTCCCTTCTGTTTCTTGGGGAGGGTGTTACTAATGGTGGCACTTTCAGGCCTGGTAGCGTCATATATATGTAAGGGTGCTGACCATGACTTGCTTGGAACTGTTGATGGCTCCTGTGACCAACAATTTTGCATAGTGGCCAGTGCCCTTGGCAACCTAGGTCAGCAGCCTGACCTCCAGACCCTGTTTACCCTTCCTTAGACCACTTCCCTCCTCCCCCATCCCCACACCTGCCTTTGCTGGCGCCCTTCCCTCTGCCTGGAGTGCAGTCCTCCCGCTTTGTTCACCTGGAGAACTCCCACTCGCCCTGCAGACCAACTCAAGGCTCTGGGAAGGAGGCAGAAGACACAAATTTTACTCTTGGCCTTGCCTTTAACATACTAACCTGTAAACTGAGGGAGTCAGAGCAGACGATATTGCAGATCTTTTCCAACTTTGCCTTGCAAAACTCATTCATTCAGCAAACATTTCCCGAGCACCCACTCCATGCCTGGGTTGCAGTGGGAGCACCTAGGAACACCCTAACCCAGGCGAGGGGACAGGAGAGGCTTCCCAGAGCAGGGACACGTGAGTGGGAGTTTTCTGGGATTGACAGCAAGGGGAGCCCCTGTGTGCTCGAGTTCTGAGCCTGCAGATTAGGAAGATGAACTTTTAGTCCCGGGATTGCTGTTAGAGTCAACAAAATGCAGCTGCTTGGGGCCCATCACAGAGCAGGTGATCGGTGGATTTCCACTCGATCTGATTGGAGGAGGAAGGTGGTGCTGGGGGCTAAGGATCTGTCTCCTGATTTTGGCCTCCCTTCCCCTTCGTTCTTCTGGTCCTATCTTAATCCCCTACTGTGGGCCTTGAGGTTTGGTTCCCAAGGAGGATATGGGGGGAGACAGCAGGTCCCACTTCCTTCCTCAGTAACAGTAACCTGTGTATGTCGCACCTACTTGATGCCAGTGTCGGCCGGGCACGTCATTTTGTTTCATCCTCATGAGGAGCTCCACTTCCTAGAGTAGTGAATAGAGGCTCAGAGCAATGAAGTGACTCGTCCAGGCTCACACAGCAGTCTTGATTAGAACCCATGTCTTTTTGTCTCTAAAGCTCTCTGTATGGGGAAGAGATCCCTGCAGACTGAGCTGGTCCTCTGTGCCAGGGGTTTGAGTTGTTCCTCCCCAGGCAGACATGAAGCTCCTGGAGCCCAGGGTCTGCTCTCTCCTCTCTCCTTCCCCACAGCCCTCCCACCGGGCTGGGCACACAGAGGAGGCCATGGGGGCTTGTTTATCTTACTCAGTAGAAGAAATATTTAAAGTTAAGACTCAGATGAGTCAGCAGTGTAGCCAAAATCACACAGCAAATGAGGGGTAGAGCTGGAGCTGTCCAGGATTCCATGGTCCTAAGGGTGGCTGCCCCCGTTAGCTATTCCTGCTTCTCCCTTGAATCCAGCACCTCCCTCTCTGCCGGGACCAGGTTCCTTACCCCATGTCTGTGCCACTGCCATACAGCCTAATAGCCCACCCTCAGACCTGCTATGCCAGGCTCCTGCTCTTCAGCGGTCCTCATCTTCCAAAGATAAGGTTCACACTCCCAAGAAGGTCCCTCCTTCTTGTCCTGAGCTTGTGTCCCACTATGCCCACTTGTTTCACTCCCAGTCCCCATCCCCACCAGACGGTCTCATGAGCACGGCCTCTCTTGCTCCCAGGCATTTGCATGCGCCGACCCCTTCCTTGCAGCCCTCTCCCTTTGCCTGGTACTCCCCCTTCAGAATGGCCAGACAGGCATCACTTCTGGGAAGCCTTCTCTGGCCCCAGGAAGGTGAGGCTTCCTCCCGGCCCCTGTGGAGTCTAAGCTTCCCCCATCATACCTCTGATGACACTGGGATTATAATACTCAGTTTACACACAATGCGCTAGACCCTCACTGTCGAACAGAAATATAATGTGCACCACAAATGCACACCACATATGCAATGTGAAACTGTCTAGAGGCCACATTACAAAAAGTAAAGTGAAGCTGGTAAAAATAGTTTTATTTTATTTAATCCAATATATCCAAAATATTATCATGTAATCAATATAACAATAAATGAGATATTTTATGAGCTATCATCAATATTAATGAGGTATTTTACATTCTGTTTTGTATCATGTCTTTGAAATCCATGTACACTACCTTTTACGCTTACATCTCTACTTGGACTAGCCACGTTTCAAGTGCTCAATGGCCACACGTGGCGAGTGGCTACTGGAGTGGACAGTGCAGCTGTGAGCCTGTGACGGGCAGAAGCCATGCCTGAGTCTCTGTCTGCGTCCCCAGCACCCACTGCTTGGCCCCGGGGAAGAGCAGCATAGTGTTGGTTAGGACCTGGCTGGGAGCTCAGCTTTGTCACTTAACAGCTGTTACATTGCCTGATCCCGATGGGACTTGCTCCCTAGTCTGTAAAGTGATGATAATATTTTCAATATGGTTCAGCATGTTAATATGAATTAATATTTTTATGAATACAGTTTACAGAGTTTTACAGATGCAAAACTGAGGGTGAGGGAGGCAGAAACAGCCTGTCCAATGGGTGCACGGGATCTGTGGGCAACAGTGCTCCTTCCCCTGGATCTCTCTCCCTGGCCTCCTGCCCTAGTTGAATTTGGGGCCCAGGTCTGGGCCCACACTCCCCCTCTCAGAACCCAGGCCTGCAGTGCGGTCAGATGGGCAAGGAGGCGGGAGGCTTGCTCTAGTCTAACTCTGGCAGCTCCAGGGGCTGAAGACTGTTGAGCTAGCTGTGGGGTTTATAACGTGCCCTGAGAATGATGGTCTGGAGACTGGACTGGAGATTTGGTCAGGGGAAAGGGGCTGTAGGGGTGTGGCAGGGCGAGCATAGGGCCATGCTGTTATGGGCATCACTCGCTGCCGACTGATCCCTGGAGCCGAGGAGCTATGTGTGCGCTGGGCTCCCTGGCTGTCTGCCAGGCTTGAGTCTGCATAGTCCATGGGGACCTGTAGGGGCAACAAGCCTGGCTACCACTCCTCCTCCCTCCTCACACCTCTTCTCTCTGGGGACTTGTGCCCCTTGGGGTCCCTTTTACACTGCCACCCCAGTCTAGGTGGGCAGGGACCTTGTCTACCTCACATGTGTCCCCAGTCCCCAGTACAGGCCAGGTGCAGATGGGGTCTCACCTCAGAGAGTTGGCTGAGCCAAGTGAAATACCATGGCAGCCACAGGCCACAGGAATTTATAGACGGCTAGAGCATCTGCAGCATCTTCTGGGAAGAGGTGGGCCTGGGCCAGGGCCCAAAAGCCCAGGTGGGATCTAGACAAGGCAAGGGGAAGAAGCAGGGATGCCGGAATGGCAGTGGTGTGGGCGGGTGCGGGCCATGCCCACGGAGCAGCTGATCAGCGCAGGAAGAGCCAGTGTTTACTGAGCACTTAGTGTGTGCAGTATATGCATCTCACTGATTCCTCGCAATCTCCCCATGAGGGCAGTTCTGCTATCATCTCCAAGGACAGGTGAGAAAGCTGCGGCTTAGAGGGTTGCAAAGTCCCACAGCTGATAAGAGCCAGAGCCGAGCCCTGGCTGCTGGCTTCAGAGCTGCTGTTTCACCAGACCTCAGCATCAGTGTCATGCTCCCAGCTTACCAAAGCCTCCCAGGCCCAGCAACCCGTCTGACCCTTCTGACTGCTCTATGGGTCGTGGCCCCTGATCTGGTGGCAGGGAGAGAGGCTCAGCATGAGCCATGTGCTCATGGCTGCTCAGCTCAGGAGTGGACGCCCCCCAGCGCCAGCTGGACACTGGCTGCTGCACCTCCCGCTCTCAGTGGAGCGCATTGCTGTGTGTGTCCTACAGCAACGGCCGCTCCTCACCACCTCACGGGTGCCAGGCACTCTGCATCTGTTACCTTCCTCCTCACAGAAGCTGTGAGTTTAGATGTTTATCTGCATTGTATAAATGAGGAAACTGAGGCTCAGCAAGGTGGTGCTAAATGGTGGAGGTGGGACTCGAACTGGGCTCTGTGGGACTTCAGAGTCATTATCGCTGAGCTACCACCTGTCACAATTTACACATCCCAGAGATGTTGTCTAAGTGAGTCCTTGTGAAGAGAACTCAGAGACCCAGCCTTGAGCCCAGGCCCAGGGGACTGCTGGGACAGTGGCACCTAGCATCTTCCTCAGTGGGCCTGACGTCATCCCCTGCACCCCTCTCCCTGACGCACCAGGGGCCATGCTGGGGAGCGGTCTCCTGTAGGGGCAGTGGTCACGTGAGCACATCTGGCCCTGGTGAAGGCGGCTGAGGGTATAAACATCAGGAAGGGAATTTGGGAGGCCGTGCAGGCAGCAGCGGCTCCATGCACTGATGCTTCCTCCGTGCCAGGCTCTGGGCTTGGCCTATACCCAGACCCAGAGAGCTGCTCACAGACCCGGGTGGGAAAAAGACACCTTCACTATTCCCAGCCCAGCCCAACTAGTGCTAAGCCCTGGGGGAACACAGTCATGGAGAGCCCTGGGCATCCCCTCCCCAAGTCAGCACACTGGAGTTGGTTCCTGGAAAAGAAGTTGCTGATTGCGCAAGAGGGGTGACGGGCATTCCAGGCAGAAGGAACAGCACGTGCAAAGGCCTGGAGGAACTATGAAATAGTCCGTATAACATAACTGGGGGCAGCTGAGGCGGGGAGTTGGAAGAGAGGCAGGGCCAAGTCCTGAAGGTCCGAGAATGGCAAGCTGAAGAGCTGGGACGCACCTTGCTGGCGCTGGCTTGCAGTGAGTGGCCCATGGCTGCTGGGAGAGGGACGAGCTCCCAGCACCACCTGTGCCAGGGTAGCAAGAACTCAGCAAAGTCCAGGTTGTACCTTAGCTTCCCCTTCTGTGAAATAGGGGTGCAGATTCCTTCGGGCTAGGCCTGGTGAAGGTTGCAGGTTTTGCAGACCTGCCTAAGGACAGGGCTTCACCTCACCCCCACCCCTCCAGAGGGCAGCCTGTTGGGGGTTGGGCTGGGGAGGATGCCAGTCAGTAGATCAGCTGGGTGCTGAGGACAGGGCCCAGAGTGGGCACTGCTTTGTGCCTGGGAGGGCCCCGTCATGACTTTTGAGGGTCCTAGCCGTGTGCCCACTGTACATAACAGGTTAAGGCAGCCCTGGTGCCAAGGTGGGTCTGACTCCGCCCCTCCTGCAGGCACCATGGCCCGGAGCAGGGCGCTGCTGTTCCTGCTGCTGTTGCCGCCACAGCTGCACCTAGGACCTGTGCTTGCAGTGAGGGCCCCGCTGTTTAGCCGAAGTGGCGGCCACAGCCTGAGCCCTGAAGAGAATGAATTTGTGGAGGAGGAGCCGGTGCTGGTCCTGAGCCCTGAGGAGCCAGCGCCTGGCCCAGCCACAATTGATTGCCCCCGAGACTGTGCCTGTTCCCAGGAGGGTGTTGTGGACTGTGGCGGCATCGACCTGCGTGAGTTCCCAGGGGACCTGCCTGAGCACACCAACCACCTGTCTCTGCAGGTGAGGTCACCAGGGGCTGCCCCTCCCGCCCACGTGGCTCTTATCCAGAACCCCCAGCACTCACAGCAACCTATTCACCCAGAACCCCCAGTTCTTGTGGCTCCCACCCCCAGATACAGGGTGCTAGCGAGGTCACACTTAGAGGCTTAGAGGGTTACAAAGTCCCACAGCTGATAAGAGCCAGAGCCGAGATTGCAGCCCCGGCCGCTGGCTCCAAAGCTGCTGTTTCGCCAGACCTCAGGTGAGTCCTGGACCCACCCATGTGGCACCTGTCCTGATGTCCCCATCACAGAGCACCGTGATATCACAACCTGCTTTGTCACTTAGAGGAGTCTGGGCTGAGGCCCAGTAAGTACAGCCGGACTCTGTCTGAAAACGGACACAGACCTGCCAGCAGCTGACGCTCTGAATGGACAGTCAGGCCAGCACAGACAGCATCACGGGGCCAGGACAGTGAGAGCAAGGCAGACCCTGACGAGAGCACTCTGGGGCCTCAGCGCTCAGAGCTCAGAGAGCTCTCTCCAGCTGAGCGCAGACTAGATTTTGGACCTTGAGAAGTGGGACGTGGTGTTTCAGACTGGGAGGACTCTGGGAGCACAGGTGTAACCATCATTGCCTCGTGTGGCCCAGTGGCCCTGGGGGAGAGGGAGAGGCTGTCACACCCACTTCCAGAGGCGATCGGTCCACTGAGGAAAGTGGCCTGTGCCCACACACTGATGGGTCTGGGCTGGCAGCTGTGGGAGCCCAAGGCCTGGGTAGCCAATGAGGGAAGGGGACACATTGAGGACAGCTCTTACTGTTGGTTCATCTGCTCACTCATTCATACACAGACTGTCTGTTGGGTTCCTGCTCCGTGCCTCTGGTCCTGTGCTGGGTGCTGGGCACGCAGGGAAGACTCGAATGCATCCTGCCTTTCAGGTGCTCGTGGCCTGTGGGCGAGGCAGACACCTAAACAGGTGGAGATGTCAGATAGAGATGGAAGCACTTGTGCTAGGGGGCCCAGAGCAGGCTCCTAGTCCAGCTCCTGGTCCAGCCCCAATCCACCCCAGGAAGGCTTCTGGAGGAGGTGGTACCTGCCTAGGTTTTAAAGCGTTCCAAGGACAGTGAGGACTGCAGGGCTAAGAAAGGGAAGCAAAAGTGGTTTCTGGCTTGGATAACGGCCACGGCTGCCTGTCACCAAATGGGAACACTCAGGGAGCAGGTCTGCAGGGAGACAGCATGCCCGTGGATGTCCACGTGTGGGCTCTTGAAGTCAGGACTCATGTCTGTGTGCCCATGTCCAGGCCTGGACCAGGTTCTGTCTGCCATGGGGGAGAATCCCCAGAGAGGAGCCCAACTGAGGGACTGGCTCCTAGGACTGAAGCTAAGGGCAGGGGCAGGAGCCCTGGGCACCCCCAGGCTGATGCTGCCTCCTCCTGTGCCCCGCCCCCCAGAACAACCAGCTGGAGAAGATCTACCCCCAGGAGCTCTCTCGGCTGCACCGGCTGGAGACGCTGAACCTCCAGAACAACCGCCTGACTTCCCGAGGTGAGAGGTCACCCAGAGCGCAGGATCAGGGACACCAGGTGGGACTCAAGGGTCTGAGTAGTGCTGGGTGCCCATGGCGAGAGCTTGGTCCTGCACATCCGGGGTGTGGAAAGAGTAGGCCTGGGCCGGCTGGCGGGGGCTGCACAAGGACCAGCTCCACACGGGCAGGGGGCTCTCTGTTGTTGCCTAAAAGCTGTCCTGGGTGTATCTGAGACCTGGGGGACAGGTCAGGGGAGAGGCGTCAGGGAAGCTTAGCTTCCTAGGACCTTGTTGTAGGACCTTCAATTCAGGGGGCTTTAGAATCAGAGTTGTAGAGTCCTTAAATTTTAAAGTTTTTTTTTTTCTGATGATGAAAATAATATATGATTAGGATAGAGAATTAGGAAAATAAAATGGAAAGAGAAAACCACTCATGATTCTGCCACTTGGAACTAATCACTATTGATATTTTGGTATATTTCTTTCTATTTTTAAAAAAGCACCTTTCTTGAAGTATAATTTATATGCCATAAAATTCACCTAATATTAAGGTATAATTTTATGAGTTTCAGTAAGTTTATGCAGTGGTGCAGCCATCAGCACAATCCAATCCAGTCTTTTTTCCTGTGTGTTATTAAACCCAAAGCTGAACCCACACTATAGACACTTTAACCCTAGCAAGCAGTTCAGCGGCATTTCTCATGTTGCTAAAAACTCTCACCATCATTTCACACGGCGGCAGCAGGGTATTCCATGGAGGGACGCTGTACAGTTTACGTAACTGTTCCCTCTTGTTAGATACTTGGGTGAGTCCCAGCATTTGGGGGTCTTGGAGCCGGGAACCGAGAGTCAGAGGCCAGCCTTGGGGCTGGAGAAAGGCCAGGCTGGCCGGGCTCCCAGTGACAGCCCAGTCCTGACACTGCATCTGCCAGAGGGGGCAGGGTGAGCCAGGTGGCGGGGGAGCGCTCTCCCCTGCATGGAGCCTTCCTAGCGCAGCCCCACCTGCCCATGGCTGAAGAGGGGCTCTGAGCCCTCTGGGGCTGTCCCCGAGGGGAGCACCCCTTCCTGGCAGGAAGGGCTCAGGCTGGGTCCTCTCCTGGTGGCTTGCCCTCACAAGGATCATCCCCACTCAGGGTGAGGAATCATTCAGTCCCTCAGCAACACTTAACTGCTTGTTCCTCTGAGCTTTGCCTTGTATGATGAGCAAAGAGGACAAAAATGGGGTTGGGCAAGCACCTTGGGACCGACTGGGAAGGGATCCAAGCTGCCTCTGCCTCCCCCGTCCCGGGAAGTGGGGTGGGCGCTCGCCGTGCTCCCTCCCAGCACCCCTGATCCAGGGCTCTGACCGATGCCTGTCCTTTGAAGGGCTCCCAGAGGAGGCATTTGAGCATCTGACCAACCTCAATTACCTGTACCTGGCCAACAACAAGGTGAGGGGCTCGAGGCAGGTGGGGGTGTGCTGCCCTGTCCTGGAGTTGTCTTCCCTGAGTCCCACGAACTTTCACCAGGGCCTTTTCTGGGCTGTCCACTGTGTCCCCGTTGCTGCGCAGACATGGCCCTGGGTGGGGGATGAGGGAGACACAGACTCCCGCCTGTAACTCAGGGCATCAGAGTGTGTCAGAGGATGAAGACAGAGGCCAAAGCCTATAGGAGTGTAAGAGAGGTAGAGTTTGTCCCCACTGGGGAGGAGGCACTTGGAGGACTTCCTGGAGGAGATGGCATTTGAACAGGGCCATGAAGGGTACCAAAATTCCAGCCTGGGGAGTGGGGGGCTCTGCAGTAGAAGGGACAGCATGAGTGAAGGCACAAATGCACTAAAGCTCAAAACATTTGGTCTGCTCTGGCATTCTGTCCCCTTCTCTCTCTGAACTCTCCCAAGGTGACCCGCCCCCGCTTCCCGCCCAGGCTTTGAGTCCCATCTGCATCATGGCCATGTCCAGTGGCTGTCTCCACTGGCTTGAGACTCCAAGATCACCTGCCTCCTTGACATCTCCCCCCGAGTCTAATGGAAGTAGAGCACTGCTTCCCACCCGTAGCCCCCAAACCGAACCCCCCTCCACCTTCCCCTTGCTGTAAAGGGCATCTCCAGCCATCTATGGCACCACTGGTCCCAGCCACAGCCAGGAGTGTGTCTGGATTCTGGCTCCTCACCCAGGTGCAGGCCCACTGCAGGTTCCCGGTCCCCACGGGCACTGGCCCACCTGGACTCCTGCCTCCTCACCTGCCTCCCCGTTGTCCTCATAGTGGCGTTTAAAAGCCATGCCTGCTGCTACCCCTCGCCCACCCAGGATGAGCCCAGGAGGTTGGGCAGGCAGGGGACAGGTCCAAAGGGCTTTGAATGCCAAGTTAAGGGTTGTGGGGAGCCAGGGAGGTTTTGCTTTTGTTCCATGAGGGGAGTGGGACAGGTTTTGTTTTAGAAAGAGGGCCCTGGTTGCAGGGAAGACACAGGGAAGGGGCCCTCATGAGTGGCAGGCAGTGGGACCCAGGGCCGGCCTCTGCTCCTCTAGTGGTCTTTTGGTCCCAATGCTTCCCTTTCCAGCTGACCTTGGCACCCCGATTCCTGCCAAACGCCCTGATCAGCGTGGACTTTGCTGCCAACTATCTCACCAAGATCTACGGGCTCACCTTTGGCCAGAAGCCAAACTTGAGGTCAGAGGTCAGAGGGATGACCCTGGGGTCGGGCTGGGGAAAGGGGAGGGGCTGAGGTGGAGGCTGCCCTTCCAGCCAGCGTGAGGCACAGACAGGCCCTGGAGGAGGGGCTTGCCGTGCAGCGGGCGACACAAGGGGCTGGAGGAGCACAGGAGGACTGGTCCAGGACAGAGTGTTGCCTGCAGGGATTGTGGGGAGCTGGGGGAGGATGCCCCCCCCCCACTTCCCAGCCCCTAGGGGAGGGAAGCATCTTCCAACAGGCAGAGCTGCCCTTCGCTGGAGCTGCCTTGGGAGGAGTGAGCGCCCCCGGCACAGGTGTGCGAGCAGGGCGGGGTGGTGCTGGGGTGGGGCGGGGGCTGCGGTGGAGCCTCCTCCAGGAAGGAGGTTGGGCTGGAAACCCCAGCGCTGCTTCTGTCCCTGAATCTGTCATCTCTCTTGATGCTTTCCGTCCGCCTGAGGACCTAGGGTCACTGTGCATGGCCCCATCCCACAGATGAGAAGGCTGAGGCGCAAGAGAGGCTGCACAGCAAGACTGAGCTATATCTTATACACATCCATCTTTCCCTTGTCTTCCTCCCTCTAGCATGTTAGAAGGCATGGTCTTCTAATGAGGGCAGAGTCTTGTCGGCTGTGCCCATGGGTAGGTCTTCAGAGTCTAGAACAGTCCTGGCACATAGTATGTATTTATTTATATACATAATTTATGTATATGTGTGTATATATTTAATATATTATATACTATACTCACTGTCTATTTGCTGAATGAATGAGGGCCACCTCCTCTGAGACAGGCCCTGTGCTGGGCACCAGGGACAAAGCGGCAGACGGGGATTGGCCCTGTGTTCAGGAAGCCCCACAGAACTCAGAGCCGGGCTGTGTGGGGGTGACAGGCAGGGATGCAGGAGCTGAGAGGGAGGGAAGGACTCTGGGCTGCAACAGCTGGAGGTCGACTGAGAACCTTGAAAGATGTGGAGGAGCCTGGACTGGGGGTCAGGGAATTCTATTTCTGCTACTGACTTATGGGACTACCTCTGGTAGGGCACTGCCCCTTCTGGTCCTTGGTCCCCTCCGCTGTGTGGGCAGGGTCTGAGGCTCTTCTAACTGCACCATTGGGTTTGGGTGGGAGGAGAGTGTCCTGGGATCCAGAATGAGCCTGAGCAAGGGTTTGCAGGGTCACCCGGTGAGCTGGCTTAGAGGGTCAGGGAGCCCAGGTGGGGTGAGGACCTGTGCCTCCACCCCCAGGTCTGTGTACCTGCATAACAACAAGCTGGCAGATGCCGGGCTGCCGGACAACATGTTCAACGGCTCCAGCAACGTCGAGATCCTCATCCTGTCCAGCAACTTCCTGTGCCATGTGCCCAAGCACCTGCCGCCTGCCCTGTACAAGCTGCACCTCAAGGTGGGGAGGGGAGAGGGCAGGGAGGGGGAAAAGTAGATCCCATGGCCGGGGCACCAGGGCAGGGACCTGCAGGGGGAAGAGCTCAGGCCCGTATGGGCACAGGCACTGCCCAAGTGGGGCTGTGGGGCTGAGAGCACAGAGCCACCGTGTAGAAGCGAGCAGAAGCCGGGGCACCTGGCCTTTGGTGCGGCTTGTGTGGGGGGAGCTGTGAGCACCACACCCGGGAGGCTCCGGGCCTGAGTCCCCTCCCAGTGGCTCCCCAGACCCTTCTCCCTATCTCATCCTGAGGGCCTGACCTTGCCCCTTGGCCTATGCTCACACTCCCCTCCCTTCCTTCCCACCCTCAGAACAACAAGCTGGAGAAGATCCCCCCAGGCGCCTTCAGTGAGCTGAGCAACCTGCGCGAGCTGTACCTGCAGAACAACTACCTGACTGACGAGGGCCTGGACAACGAGACCTTCTGGTGAGTTCCCATCTCACCAGATCCCCAGTGTAACCGTGTGTCACCTGTGTGACCCAGGAAGCTCCTCTTGGGGCCACCCCCCAGCCACACCTCTCACACACATCCCTTGCCCACCTCTCTGGCCGGTTTCACTGGAGAAGGAACTTTGAGGCTTGTGCCTCTGTTGACATTTCTGTTCCTGGGAACAAATAATATGTCTGGGCAAGGCCTGCCAAGATTCCAGTGAGGCAGGGAAGTGTTTGCAGAGGCTGGCTTCTTGGTACGAAATGCAAACGCAAGCGTTCTTGTTGAAAGCAAATATATTTTCATTTTCTAAAGCCCAGGGTAGCCATAAAGGGCCAATAAAAGGTTACACAGGGGTCTTCAAATAAACTCCCATGTGTCAGAAACCACGCTAGCGCCTTCCCATACCAATGCATGTATCACTGAGTCAACCCGTGGGAGGCTCAGAGAGGACTGAGCCCCCAGTCAGTTGAGTGGCAGAGCTGGGATGAATGAGAAGCGGTTCCCCTGCTACTTCCCCTGGGAAAACGGTGGAAACAAGCGCACGTGCGCTCCTGCCAACCATGCCAATTCCCTCCCTCCCCCAGGAAGCTCTCCAGCCTGGAGTACCTGGATCTGTCCAGCAACAACCTGACGCGGGTCCCAGCAGGGCTGCCACGCAGCCTGGTGCTGCTGCACCTGGAGAAAAACGTCATCCAGCGCGTGGACGCCGACGTGCTGACGCCCATCCGCAGCCTCGAGTACCTGCTGCTGCACAGCAACCAGCTGCGCGCGCCCGGCATCCACCCGCGGGCCTTCCAGGGCCTCAAGCGGCTGCACACGGTGCACCTGTACAACAACGCGCTGGAGCGCGTGCCCAGCGGCCTGCCCCGCCGCGTGCGCACCCTCATGATCCTGCACAACCAGATCACCGGCATCGGCCGTGACGACTTCGCCACCACCTACTTCCTGGAGGAGCTCAACCTCAGCTACAACCGCATCACCAGCCAGCAGATGCACCGCGACGCCTTCCGCAAGCTGCGCCTGCTGCGCTCGCTGGACCTGTCTGGAAACCGGCTCCACACGCTGCAGCCCGGGCTGCCCCGAAACGTGCATGTGCTGAAGGTCAAGCGCAATGAGCTGGCTGCCCTGGCGCGCGGGGCGCTGGCGGGCATGGCCCAGCTGCGTGAGCTCTACCTCACCGGCAACCGACTGCGCAGCCGGGCCCTCGGCCCCCGCGCCTGGGTGGACCTCGCTGGTCTGCAGGTAAGGGGGACTGGAGAGAGCCGGGCGGTGCCCGTGAGGGGCAGTACTGGTGTGGCTGCCCTGAGCCCACCCGTCTGCTGGGGGCCTGGTGAAAGGGCGGGAGGCAGGAGGGCTGGGCAGTGAGGGAGGTTCCTCTGGTATGGGCAGCCTCAGCGCGTTTACCTTCAGGTGTGGTTGGAGAGGCTGGGTAGGGGGAGGTAGGCCACGCAGAGGGTGTGGCTGGCATGTCTGGGTCAGCCCAGCCTACCTGCGGGTACAGCTGGTGTGGCCAGGCTGAGCTCACCACCTACAGATGCAGCCTTGAGCAGGGCTGTGGCGCTAAGGGGTGGTCAGGGCTGCAGGCAGGGCCTGTGGTTCAGGACTAGGGGGCAGTGTGGGTGGCATGGGAGAGTCAAGCTCACCCACCTGCAGGGACGGGAATAGGTGCTTGAAGGCTGGGGCTCTAGGTGGAGATGGGGTCAGGGTGGGCTGACCTCATCAGTCTGCAGAGGGCTGGGGCGGGGGAGTCTACCCTGGCATTCTGGCGCTGGTCCGTGGGTGCTCTCGCCACGTGGTCAGAGTCAGGCAAGGATGTCTGGGTCCATGAATTCAGCCTCCTTTGGTAACAGGCAAAACCTCCCAACTCTGTGAGCATCACTGAAAAGAGAAATTCATCAGAGAACCTGGGCGGGAGGACAAGGTGCTGCCAGATCAGGGACTGACAGCCACTCCAGTGGCTCCCTGCTGGCCCTACCAGGTCCTGCCCTGCTCACTCAGACATGAGAGGCTCAGGGCCTCTGCATTGCTGTCCTCTGCCCCAGATGTCCTCAGGGCTCTGCTCAAATGTCACCTCCTTGGGAGGCCTTCCTTCACCCTCCGGCCTTCCTCTGCCTTGTTTTACTTCATAGCCCTCATCCCTTCCGGACACTAGGTTGTCTGCTTGCTTGTTTATTGCCAACCCCTCGAGCTAGAATAAGGAGCAGGCCTTGAGGCTGTTGTGTCACTGCTGGACCCAGCCCTCTGCGTGGCATCCCCACAGCCAATGCCTGTGGAAGGATGTCGGAATGGTCTGTGGGAGTCCAGCAGGTTGTTGCAAGGTCAGGATGTCTGAGCAGAGTGCAGGGGAGAGGCCCAGAGGGAGGGGAGTATAGGGAAGGGGCCGGACAGTGGAGCAGGGTGGGGGTAGGGTGGGGCAGCTGTTCCTGCAGGGTCAGTGGGGGGCCTCTCCTCCCCCAGACTCCCCTGCTGAGCACCAGACACCAGTATCCCACCATCCGTGCTGTCTCTCTGGCACAGTCTTCAGGAGCCCCTTCACGTCTGCTCCTGCTGCACTTTCTAACTCACTGAAGGGACAGGATGACATCTACCAGGTGCCCGTTGGAAGCCCCCTTGACATCCCCTTTTTCACCACTGACCCTGCCAACAGCCCCTCCTCGTCACCTGACCCTGCCATCCTGCCACCACACCCCTGCGGCCTACATCTGAGGCCGGGCCGCCCATTTCCTTCCCGGACCTCAGCTTCCCAGGAGCCCTCCACTCCTGTATTCCCCTGGCAGTCAAGAGCGTCTTGAAAAACAAATGCCTGTCTCCTGCTCCTGCCCAGAACCCTTCCGTGGCTCCCCATTTCCTTAGAACCCAAGCCAGACCCCTTGCTGTGGCCTTTGAGGCCCGCTCTGCCCCTGCTCCCAGCTCATTCTGGCCCCTCTTCCCTGGGGACAGCTACTTGTTCACTCATTCATTCCACACACCTGTACCAAGCCCCCAGTGTGGCAGACACAGGTCTGGGACTGGGGGCCCAGCGGGGATGTGGCAGATGGAGGCCCCTGCCCTTCTGGGGCGTGTACTTAGGACTCTGCCCAGGTGTCACCTTCTCTAGGAGGCCCCCGCCCCTCCACCAATGGTGGGCAGGACAGATGCTTCCCTGGGGCTGGACCAGGGATGTCTGGTGAGGGTGGCGGACTCTTCCTCACACTGGATCTTTCTACGGGCAGCTGCTCCTGCTACCTCAGAGCCCCTACCTGTGTGTCTGCCTTCTACTCCCCCGGGAAGCTTCCCCTGCCCCAAGGCTGGGTCAGGACCCTCCCCTGGACTTTCTCATCACACCCAATCCCACAGGCTTGTCGTCATCATATTTTGTGTCCATCTCCCCTGCCAGACTGGCTTCCTGACAGTGGCAGTGTCTCCGTGGGTCCCCTGTCCCCTGTGCGCATGGGCACTAAGGGTGTTTGGCATGTCATGCAGAAATGCTGAGGGAGAGATGTGTGGAGGGCACTGAGTGCTTGGCCACACAGGGGGAGGCAGGGAGCTCTGCTGGGTAGGGGAGGTGGCAGGGAGGCTCCCTAAGGATGAAGCTTTGCTCCCCTTGAATCCCGACCCCGACTTGGCTGGCTCTCCGGATTCGCCGCCACCGGTTCCTGGCCCTGAGCCCCAGCCTCTCACTGTGAGGAAGGGAGCTTAGAGACCACGGGGTACCCCCTGGCTGCACAGGTGTGTGGGTTGGGAAAGGGTGGCCCCAGAGCCAGTGCATGCCCAGGTCTCCCGACACTGCATTCGTCCTGCTCCCTGGGAAACCCATCCCCACCTCCCTGACTGCCGGCTGCTGGACCCCAGGCACGTGATGACTCTGAGACTGACCAGCCTGGGGCCCAGCTGCTGTGTGTGCTGGGGTCCCTGTGGGCCTCACACCCTCACTCCTAGCTCCTGTGCACTGTCCCCTGAGGCCCATGAATGCAGCCTCACCCATGCACCTCCCATCCATGGCCAGTGGGGTGAGATTCAAAGGCTGGAGGACCCCTGGCCTCTGCCCATCTGAAGTCTTTAGTCTGACGGGAATAACCAGTGTTTTAAGAAGGAAGGACTGTGACACCCAAACGTCTGGGCTGTGAATTCATGTGGGAAGGCAGAGGGGCTGGGTAGGGCGGACAGCAATTAACAAGGGTTTGGAGTCAGGTGCGCTGGGTTCCAGCCTCTTACAGGCTGTGTGGCCTTGGACAGATCACTCAACCTTTCTGAGCCTCTGTTTCCCCACCTGGAAAATGGGGATAGTTATAGACTTCCTCCTCCCTGCCCCCAGCAGGGTTATCATTAGATTTAGATAAGCTAGGGGCTTGCTGGGAGTCTTATAAGCTGTTAAGTGCTTTGCACAGGTGGGAGTCCCTGACTCCCTTGGTCACCCCTGCAGTTGCTGGACATTGCTGGGAACCAGCTTACAGAGATCCCCGAGGGGCTCCCCGAGTCACTCGAGTACCTGTACCTGCAGAACAACAAGATTAGCACCGTGCCTGCCAATGCCTTTGACTCTACACCCAACCTCAAGGGCATCTTTCTCAGGTAGGAGGTCCCAGTAGCCCCTCATACACCCCTTGGGGCCTGCCCCAGCTCTGGAGGGACATTCGAGGCACCTGGGAACAGTTGCAGGTGGAGGCCAGTGTTCAAAGATCACTGCTTCCACCACTGACTGGCTGTGTGACCATGGATAGGTCACAGGACCCCGCCGAGCCTCTGTTTTCTCAGCTCTCAAGGGTGGGGACAGTCCTGGCCAGGCCTGATATGGTTTGTAGGTTTGTAAAAGGGCTTTGGAAACTTTAAAAACCAGTGCACATGGGTGTTATTAGTGTTAGGGGGGCAGGAAGGGACCCCAGACAGCATCTTCCCAATTTATAGCTGAGAAAGCTGAGGCCCAGAGAGCACAGGGGACTGCTGTGTCCACAGACATCGGGAATAGATGTGCAGGTCCTGGCTGGGCTGTGGGGATGCGGGTGGGGTTTGGAATAGGACCCCAGTCCTGGAGGATCTGAGGGACTTCCCTACAGCAGGGCCAGGGTGGTTCTTCCCAGCGCCTCCCATCACCCCCACCCCCAGATCAGAGAGGGAGACAGAACCCAGCAGAGGTGCACTCCGGGGGGCTCTGTGGCCCAGAGGCCCAGGGCTTGGTGACATTGGGTGGTGTGACACATGCCTGAGATCAGAGCGACTGCCTCTACCTTCCTATGCTGAGTGTGCCCTGGCCTGTCCCGTGCCTCTGTACCATGCCACACCGGGCACCTCGGTGACACCAGGCTACCTAGCCCAGGAGCCTCAGGTCTTGGGGTAAATGCCCGAGGTGGGCAGAGAGCCCTGGAGCTGCCACTCCTGACGTAGCAGTGAAAGTGTATGCAGACAGGGACCCCTTGCTTTGTAGGGGACTGGCCCCACGCCAGCTCCTGTCCCGGCCTGTGGCTACCCTGAACAACTTGTCCTTTCCATCACACACTGTGCCTCTTCTCCTCCCTCTGCCACCTTCCCTCCCTTTCACCTTCTGGGGGTGTAGGCAGGGCCCTCTGGGGGTTGGGCTCCTGGCACTGACCCCACCTGGACGGCTCACACAGGTTTAACAAGCTGGCCGTGGGCTCTGTGGTGGACAGCGCCTTCCGGAGGCTGAAGCACCTGCAGGTCTTGGACATTGAAGGCAACTTTGAGTTTGGTGACGTTTCCAAGGACCGTGGCCGCTTGGAGGAGGAAGAGGAAGAAGATGATGAGGATGAAGAAGAAGAGGAAAGGAGATAGTGGCAAGGTGACACAGATCTGACCTAGGTAGGTGGTCTGTGTGGGGGCGGCACTTACCTCTCCTCACCAAACTGTCCTGTCCCTGAACCCAGTCTAGGGTCTTTCTGTCCTTCACCCTGTCCTCTGCTTCTTCCGTTCATTTTGCAAATTTATAAGAGCACTTGGGACACACCAGGCCCTGGCTGAGAGGTTGGGGTGTAACAGCAAGCTCGCAGGAGGCCTGCACGTGCCACAGGGCTCTAATCCAGGGTGATGAGTGCCGTAATGGGAGCTTTCCTGGGCGTTGGGGGTTGGACACGTGGTTCTTGGGCTGGAGACTGGATTTCCAGGCCTTGTCAGCCTTTAAACAATCTCTGAAGCTGCAGGGGGCTGGGGGAGCTTGCCAGGGGAGTGAGTGAGGGGTGCAGGTGGTGAGAGGGGAGGCTGCAGAGGAGACTGAGATGGAGCTGGTAGGAAAGGAGGTAGGAAAACCACAGACTGCCACGGGCAGAGGGTGTTTGCACATGTGTGTAACACAAACGTACACATTTGCACCAACACATATTTATATGTACACATGTCTAAACATGCAATACATTCACAAAGCACACACAGAACACATGCCACACACATGCACACAGAGGCACACACATGCTTGTACTCCATGACACATTTGCAGTTATAGACTAGGTACATACTTACATGCACATGTATGCATGCATTTGAGTACATTAACACATGCACACCCGTGCACACAGGCCCTCACCTGCACATGTATGTGTACACACTCATGCACACATGATATGTACATGCACCAGCTTCTTTGGAAGTGGGGAGAGTCAGCCCTGTCACTACTGCCGGAAGGCTGAGGGCACTGAGCACTGCTGGGGACCACTGAATTTATCCGCACAGGGGTCATCTGTGACTCTGTAGGGGTGGCTGCAGGGGGAGATGGGCCGGAAAGGAAGTGTATCTAGGCAGTATAGACAGTCCTTTTAGGAAGTTTGGCTGTGAAGAGATGAGAGAGAGGGTGGCAGTGGGAAGGGGGTGTGGAGTTCGGGAGGGGCCCACTTCGATGCCTCTCTTGAGGGATGCCGATGGGAAGAGGCTGCTGTGTGCAGGGTGGGGGAAGTTACCGACACAGAAGGAGGGTTAGGAGTGAGGGCCCCTGTGGGGCTGGGGGGAGGGGCTGGCTTTGGCAGGAGGGTCAGAGCTTCTTCCACTGTGGCAGGGGGGCCAGAGGGCCAAGTGGGTGTAGTCACAGGCTGGTCAGTGGCTTGGTGGCTGGACATGAAGTCACATCAACCCTATGCCTTCAGCCTTCTGTTTTCTCTGTGCAGTAGCAGGTGCTCAGCAGACTGGGGGTGTGGAGAAGAGGGACCACCGGATCCATCCGTGGCTGGGTTTTCAGCCAGGTGTATAGGACTGGAGGGCAAGGGACGAGGAAGTTGAGGGTACTGGCAAGAGAGTGGCTGCAGTCGTGGGGCCCGGGGAGGGAAGCAGGCACAGATGGAGGGGCGGGTGAGCAGGGACACGGAGGGGGCTGCTAGCCGGGGGAGAGGCGGTGTGGTTGGAGGGGCTGGCGCAGGTTAGTTTTAGTGAGCCATGTCGGGCGGGGGGGCCACAGGGCCAGGGTGTAGCCGGGGTCCATTGGACACTGTCAGAATGCTGGCCTGGGGCAGAGAGGAGCCTGAGCAGCTGCTGAGGACCCCGTGGGCAGATGGCAGAGGGAGCTGGGGTGAGGGGCCCGGGCTGAGGACAGAGTGTGCATGGGGAGGTTATCCCAGCATAGAGGGGCTGTCCTCTCACAGAATTGGGGATCAGCAACAGGGTGGCAGGCCATTCAGTGAGGACACTGTGGCCTTCACAAGGGGGGCTGCGGAAACCTGGGATGGGTGAGAACCTGCCCCCTCTGGGGGACATTGGCCACAGGCAGGTCAATTGAACGAGCCCTGGGAGGGGCCCCGAGGAGTGGCCAGGGGACCCACGGCCTTCTGGTGCACTCTGGGCCACCCACATTGGCAGGAGCACCTCCCAGCGGGCAGCCCCGCTGCTCTGGACTCCCAGGGCAACTCCCCTCCCTTCATAGTTAGCCTGGCCTTTCCAGAGCCCCTTCAAGCAGGGCTCCCCTCAGGTGGGACCCCCACTGCAAGCTGGTTGTGGCCGGTGGGCCTGCTCTGAGCTGGATCCTGACTCTCCTACGTGTTCTGCAGGACAGTGGACCACCGGACTCCTCTCTGCAGCACGCGCCCGTGCCCTGTGAAGCCCCCATCCTGCCACACTCACATGGTCACACCCAGCGCCGCACCCATGGGGCATCCCACACAGCACAGCCAGACACGTGCAGATAGCACGTCACACTCGGCCACACACACAGCCAGTTCCACACTCCCCTCCGGACCGTCGCACTCTCCGCCCACGCCCACGCCACTGCCATGCACGCGCGGGAGGGTCTGACCCTGGCCTGGCACACACAGGCTCCTGCTACCTTCCCTGCTGACACATGTACTCGTGTGTCCATGTGTGCACGCACACACATACACAGTCATGTGCAAACAGCCCTCCAGGGCCTGTGCCACCGACAGCTCTTGCCCCCAGCAGGAACTGGCCAGAGCAGCTCGCCGTCTGCCCGGAGCATCTGTCCGTCCGTCCCCTGGAGAAGACAGGGTTATCTCTGTGCTCTGGCCTGGTGCCTGCCGCCCTCTGGAACTCACAAAAGCTGGCTTCTGTTCCTTGGCCTCCCTTTGGGGGTGGGAACCTTCAGGACTGCTGCCCTGGCCCTGCCCTCCTGTCCCCCCAGCTGCTGGGGCAGTCACTCTGCTGACAGCCCCTCCCTGCCACGCACTGGGAGGCCACAGGCGCTCTCCTGACGGGCGAGCCCCACCGAGGCTGGACCGGAGAGTCCCCGGGTGCTGCTGGGGCCTCGGGCAGGAGTGAGGCAGAGGCAGTGGGCTGGGCCAGGCCAGGCAGGAAGGGCCCAGCCATACCTATGAGACACCATCTTTGTTCTTTAGGCCCGTGGGAAGTTCTGGGTGCCTTGGTTTTTTTATTTTTTTTCAAGGAAAAAAATGATAAAAATCTCAAAGCTGATTTTTCTTGTTACAGAAAAACTAATATAAAAGCATTATCCCTGTCCCTGCAGCCTGTGGCCGTGTCTGTGTGTGCTTCCTGCCAGGTGCGGGGCTGGCACGGGGTGGGGGGGGGGGGCGGGACACAAGCACCTCGGCGTGCTGGCCGGACCAGCAGGAATCAGTGCCGACATCAGTTCTTGGGGCCCCAGAGGAGCTGCATGGCAGAGGGCCAGGGAGACGAGCTCGGCCGTGGGTAAGGAGGCCGGGAGGTGTGTGCAGCCTGTCAGCTCGGTGGGAATCGCAGGTCCTGTCCCCGGACCACACACTGGGCCTTCCAGCTCACTCTGTGTCCCCAGAGGCTGAACAGCCAAGCAAAGGACCTACTGGGCTTTGGGCCTGCTCAGGCCTCACCTGGAGGGTCTCAAGGCACCTTTGCACTAAGGGGTGTTACCAACAGGGTCTGTCCCAGAGAGGTGGGGAGGGGACGGCAGGAGGGCCTGGGAGCTGGGGCAGAGCTGACTTGGGGGCCCAGGTCTCTGCAGGCCTTCCCAGGACAGAGGTAACAGATGTGCCCCGTGGGGGCAGAGCTGGGGCTGGGGGAGGCAGCCACAGGAAGGGAGTACCCAGCTCCGAGCTAAGGAGAACCTCTGGTAGACAGAGCTCCCCCACAGTGGCTTGAACTGCCCGGGAAGCAGTGACCTCCCCGCTACTGGAGGTGTGTAAGTGTGTTCTATCAAGCCTACTAAAGAGCAGGTGCCTGCCTTGTGGTGGGCAGATTCGACTGCTCGAAGGGTGTCAGAGATGTGACACGGGGACGGGGTGAACAGCCCACCCACAGAAGCTGGGAGTGGCTGGTGGCGTGACACCCGACCTCTCTGGGTGAGCGGGTCTCAGCGAAGGAAGGCTGCTCCTGTGGTGGCCCCACAGCCCCAGCCCTGCAGTGGAAGGGGGTGTCCTGGGGTCAAGGCTCTTCCCAGACTCCTCAGACCATGGCCCTGGGGGAAGGACGGAAGTAGGTCAGGAGCCGAAAGCTGGGAGCGGCGCCCTCCTGACTGAGTGACCTTGGGGGGCCTGTCTCGTCTCAGGCATCGGTGCCTTCATGGGTGTCATGGTGCAAGATCCCTCCAGATCCCAGAGCTGTATCTTCTCCCCAAGGCACATCTAGAACAGGCTGTGTGGCCAGGGCCCTTCCGTGTGCCCTGCAGGCCTCCTGGAGGCACCCAGGGTGAGGAGAGTGAGGGAGACAGTCTGGAAACGTCCTTGGGCATGTCCCCTCTCTAAAGCAAAGCATTCACCACAGAGGGCCAGACTGGTGAAGGAAATTGGTTCCTTTTATGGGGACTGATCCCAGGGCCTGTCTGGAGAGCAGAGCCAGGCTTGGGGCACAGTGGTCTGTCCACGCTGGACAAGGCCCAGCCACGTTGTGGCTGTTGAGACAGGCTCCTGGGCAGGCTGGTTTGTATTCTGTCTTCTGCATGTGACAGCTCAGACAGGCCTGTCCCTGCTACAGCCACCAGGACAGGCTCATCTGCACTCTGGCTGCCCAGGCAGGCCTGTCCACACGCTGACAGCCTGGGCAGACCTGTCTACACTCCAGCTACACGGACAAGCCTGTTTGTGTTCTGGCCACCTGCACAGGCCTGTGCACATTCTGGCTGCCCAGGCAGGCCCACCTGCACTCTGACAGCTGTATTAGCCCCCGTGCTGGCCAGCGTGTGGTCTCTAAGCCCACAAAAAGTGAAAAACAAAATACCTTTATTTAGTTATCACTGAATTCGCAAACACAGAAAGGACCAGAAAGCCTGACTCCACTTTGCCACATGGGCCTCTGGGCAGTTCTGACACCAGGGCCTCATGGGCGGCTGGACCAGAGCATCCCAGGCTGAGCCTCCCCTGGGCCCTGGCTTGCCCATCTGTCCCATGGGAGGTTGGTCTGGGTGTGTCTAAGGGGCCTTCCAGCTGCAGCGAGGACATCTGTCTCCACACCCGATAAGCTTTGCAAGAGGCAAGTGGCAGGACAGGAGACAGGATGGACGGTGGCCCAGGGAAGGCAGCGGGTCTTGGCCCTGGGCTGGGTCCCCCTGGGGGAGATCTGTTTGGCTGAGGCCACCTGTTATGGGGTGGGGTGGGCCTGGACACAGCTGGGACAGAAACCAGGACGTTGTTACTATGTCTTCACACGTGGGAAGCGGTGGCGGCTGTGTGGGCTCGCAGAGGGGGTGGAGCCTCTCTTGGCATCTGGCCCCACAAACTGCCCTTGTCCTCCAGGAGGGAGAGGCCGGGGCTTGAAAGACTTGAGTCAGCGCCCTGGCCCTGACCTTACTTGTTCGAGACCCGTGGGCAAATGTTTTTAGCTGTCAGGGCCTCAATTCTGTCATCCAGAAAGTAGGGATGACCCCGCCTGCTGTCCTCACAGGCTCTCACGGGGAAAACTGTCACCGCTGGCGCTTGGGCTATGCCGTCCGTCACTCTCTGGCTGGGCTGCCCTGAGGCCGTTCCCCTCTCTGAGATCCTGTTTTCAGTCAAGTGGGGCTAAGTCCAGCCTCGCAAGGGTGGGAAGAACAGCCTGACCCCTGGCAGCCGCTCAGGAGAGTTGGAGAGTTGAGTTCCTGCCCCAGGCCTGTGTCGCTGCGGCCTCGCCTGCCCCCGAGGCCTGGTCCTGCAGGCTCAGACGTTGGTTTCGAGCTCACTGATCTCGATGGTGCAGTGCTCCAGACTGGTGGCTGCCGGCTCCTCGTCCTGCTCCACCTGTACGGGGACGTGGTGGGGGCAGGCGGGGCCCAGCGTCAGCTCCGAGGCCTCGGCCACGCTCTTCACACAGCCGTTCTGCTGGGTTGCCACGATCTCCTGGAGGCTCACTGGCTTGGTCTCGATGGGTGGCAGTTTCTGGAGAGGAGAAACAGGTATTGGTAGCAGCAGGAGGGACTGAGGTTAGACACTAAGGAGGACCGAGGGTCAGAGTGGAACAGAACAAGCTCAGGTCTGGGAACCACAAGATGGATTTCCCAACAGACATGCTGTGAGGCCTCCCTGGACTCCAGTTCCCAAGCTGTCCTGCCTCCTGCTGGGGCTGTCTTAGTAGAGGAGGGGACCCGACCCACGGGGTCCAGCGAGGGAATCGGTGGCTCTCATGCCTGAGCCTCAGCTTCCTCTGCGTGAAGTGGGGCAGCTTACGACACAGCGCTAGAGGCCACTCCACCCTCCACAGACCCACAGAACAGCGCCCTCCCTGCGCTACGGTGCGAGTTCCCCGAGGCCAGAGGATTTCATCATAGTTTGTGCCTCCTGTGTCTGTATCAGTGCTGGCCACCACAGGTGCTCAATAAATGGATGTTAGAGGAATCAGTACCCCCTGTAACAGATGAGGAGACTGAGGCCCAGAGACATGGAGGGACTGACTGAAGGCTGCCCAGCAGGTTGGTGGGAGGTCTGGTCCCTGCCCGCCCCTCCCGGCCCCACCAGGAGAGGGCCACCAGGCTGGGAGGCGGGTACTGCTCTCACCTCCGTGCCCGTGTCCCGAGCAAAGTCCTTCCGGCAGATGTGGGCCATGATCCCCGCGGCCAGCGCGTCACCCAGCACGTTAATCATGGTGCGGAAACGGTCCCTGGTGAGCCAAGGAGGGTGGTGAGCAGCGGGCACTTTGAGGGGAGCTGGAAGAGGGCAGTGCTCGACCCTGAGGGATGAGGCTGCTGCAGTGGCCGCCAGGCAGAGCCCGCAGCTGGGTGGCTCCCCGACCCCTCCCAAGCCCACTCCTTGGTGGCGCTGAAGCCGGCTGAGGCGGGGCTGGTCTCGTGGGCCTGTGGCTGTGGGTTGCACGGGGCCTTATGCTTAGAAGGGCCAGTCCTGGTTTAATGCTCTGATCTTTCTATCTTGAAATTCTTCATATTTTTTTAAACAAAAGGCTCCACATTTTCATTTTTGAACACTGGGCCCCACAGATTATGCAGCTAGGCCTGTGCTGATGAGTAGGGCCACCCCCACCGTGCTACACGTGGCGGCTCCCCAGCTACCCAGCCACGCCTGCTGCCCTCCAAGCCGGCCCCTCCCTGAGCACTGGGGCTGGAGCCGAGGCCAAAGTCCACTCACAGAGCCCAGTCCACAGCGATGATGAGGGTGATGTCGTCGGTGGGCAGTCCCACGGAGGTGAGCACGATGACCATGGTGACGAGTCCAGCCTGGGGGATGCCAGCTGCCCCGATGCTGGCCGCAGTGGCTGTGATGCTGCAGGAGGCGGTGGGGTGCACTGTCAGGGCCCCGGCTCCAAGGAGGAGGCCAGTATGCCAGGGCCTCTAGGACAGCCTCACGGGGTGGGGGTTGTTAGGACACCACCTCAGGGAGTTCTAGGGGGCACATCCCTGCTCACGTCCTGTGGCCGATTGGACCCCCTCTCCCCGGCCTCAGGAGGCCCTCCTGAGGAAGGCGTAGACACCTGTGTCTGGAGCTGTGCCTCCACAGGTTCCGGAACATGGTACCGTGAAGGAGCTCCCCAGATGGTCCATGGGCACAGCGCCGCCCCAGCCTCCCCAGGGTGGGACTGTGTGCTTGGCTGGCATGCGAGGCTTCCCTCAGCCTCTACCCGGCCCCAGTACCCTTCCCTCGGCTCCTGCCATGCCGGTGGCCTGTCCATGGTCCTCAGGCCTGCCCTGTGCCCGCCTGCACTGCCCTCCCCTTCCTGCCTGTCCCCAGGCTCAGAGCTTCCGGTTGTGGCCCTCTGTCCTCCCGCAGGCTGCAGGGCAGCCAAGGAAGGAGCCCTGTGCCCCGAGTCCCAGCCCCAGCACTGACTGGCCTCAGAGAACCCGTCACATCTGGGAGCTTGAGGATCCAGAAGGCTCCTCCGGCCCCCGCCCTGTCCCCATAGGGTGCGAGTGTCAGGGTGTACCTGATGGTGATGATCTGGCCGAAGTCCAGCTCGTAGTTGTTGACCTGGGCAATGAAGATGGCGGCCACAGCCTCGTAGAGCGCGGTGCCGTCCATGTTGATGGTGGCGCCCACGGGCAGCACAAAGCGTGCGATGCGCCGGTCGATGTGGTTGTTCTCCAGCAGGCACTTGAAGGTGATGGGCAGTGTGGCTGAGCTACGGGCAGAGGGGCCGGTGTCTGCACAGCACCCTCCTCCAGGGCGGTCAGGGAAGCGCACCCTGCCCCAGGCAGCCGGCCCACAGCAGGGGAGAGCAGGCGCCTGGCAGAGCGCGCACCAGCACACGCGGGCTGCTCACCCCGTGGAAAGAGAGGCCCCTGGAAGAGACCTATGTGCACCAGGCACTGTGCTGTGCTCTCCTGTGGGGCAGGGGGTTGAGTCCGTTTCCCAGATAAAGACACTGAGCCCAGAGGGGACCAAGGGCTGGCCCAATGTCACACTGCTCTGCCAAGAGCACAGGAAGTGGTGAATAGCAGGGGCTCTGGGCGGGCTGCCTGGGTTTAGATTCCAACCTCCTACCAAGTGGCCTGGCAAGTTCCTGAACCTTGTGCCTCAGCTTCTTTGTCCCAAACAGTACCTGGGTTGCAGAGCACAGGACAGTGTCTGCACACTGTGAGCACTCAGTCGCTATTATTGTCACTGTGTTTGTTTCAAGAGTTCCTAGTGGCAGCGCTGGCACTAAAACTCAGCCTGGGGTGGCCCCCGAGCCCTGTCTCTCCCCACAGGCCACTGCCCAGCAGCCCTAATGAGCCCCAGACGTGCTGGGCTGCGGCCGCGGTTCCTGCTGGCAGGAGGTGGCGGGGCTGCTGGCCCTGGCGGGGCTTGGCCCCTGGCATGGGAGCTGGCGCTGTTTGGGGCTTTGTCTTTCCCTTTTATGGCCTGGCCTCTGCCCTGGGTGGATGTTCCTGGACTGTGCCTTCTGGGGTTTTCTTCACTGTGGTCCTCTCGCTCCTCCTGAGCCCTGCGGGAGGTGCTCCTGCTGCCAAGGGTGGGGCCATACATCTGCCCGGGGGGCCTGCGGAGCATCTCAGAGATGGGGAAGCTGAGGCCCAGGGAAGAGAAGGCAGCAAGGGCTGGAGGGAAGAGCGAGGCCTTTGATGCCATAAAGACGTGGCTGGCTCGAGGCCCTGCACCCTCCTTAACGTGGAGCTTGGACACTCGCCGCGGGGAGCACCCTTTCTTCACAGGGTTGATGCTCTGTAACGGCTGCTGCCTTCCCGCCCTCTTGATCACCAGCCTGGCTCGCCCAGCTCTGAATCCCTGAGGTCTGCTGCGCTCACTGCAGCGTGGGATCCCAAGGCCAGAGCTGGCTGGTCTGGCCCCGACGGGCATCCTCACCCTTAGTGGATCACCTCAGTCCCCACAGCAACCCTGTGCTGGGGAAGCTACAGTCATCCTCAGTCTGTGCTGGGGAAGCTGGTGCCCAGGGAGGGTGTGACGGGCCAACAGTCACACGGGGAGTGAGTGATGGAGCCATGACTCAGATCCCTGCCGCCTAACAGCCCTGCCCGCCGCCCTGTAACAGGGCATCCTGCCGGGAGGTCCCAGCAGTCCCAGAACAGCAAGAACAGAGAGCAGCGCAGGCCTGACTCCACTAGGAGCACCATGTGGCGGCAAAAGGCACCAGCAGTTCACTGCTGATGAGATTTCCAACAGCTGCTGCAGCTCTCTCTGCCCCTGATGTGCAGAAGCGACCTCACTGGATCGAGTGCACCGAAGGGATGGCGGGCAGTCAGGGAGGGAAGGCCTCCAGAGGCGATTCGGGCTGGTGAGGCCTCACACGTGAAATCCCCATAGGTCCTGCCGCCATAGCAGCTCAACCACCCCCGTGTCTGTGGAGTGGGCCACGCTGGCACGCTCGGTGGCTCTGTGGCTGTGGGCAGATGACGCCCGGCAGGCAGACAGAGCCCAGCCCCTGTGGCCCGCCACCCTGCCCTGCCAGGGTACCTGGAGGAGGTGGCCAGCGCGATGAGCAGGGCCTGCAGGACGCCGCGGATGAAGACGATGGGGTTCTTCCTGGTGATGAAGAAGTAGAGCAGAGGCAGGATGAAGAGGCCGTGCAGCACCAGCCCGCACACCACGGTGACCGCGTAGAAGCCCAGCTTCTTGCCCACAGCCCTGGGGTCGTCCATCTCCAGGATCTTGCCGGCGATGAGGAACACGATGCCAAAGGGGAAGTACCTGGGGGTCGCAGGGCAGCGTGGGCTCAGGTGCCGGGCAGGCGGGGTCGCACCGGGCCTTAGCCTCTCTGGGCCCCCCGCCATGTCTCCGAGGAGTCACCCCAGCACAGTCCCAGCAAGGCCATGGCCTCCGAGGGTGACAGTGGGCGGACCTCCCTCTGCATTGCCCCGTCTGAACTCAACCAAGGAGTGGCAGCTTGTTCTCACCGCCTGTGTTTCCCTCCTCCAAAAACTGAGCCGAGGAGGCTCCATGTGATGGGGAAACTAAAGCCGAGAGAGCAGCAGAGCCAGGCTGAGCTCTTGGCTCTCCTCCAGGCCTGGCCGGAAGTGGCAGGCCCAGGGTTAGAGGGAGGCCTGGTCAGGGCTGGGGGATCCGTGGAAACACATGTAGCTCTGGACCTGGGCCTGGGGCTGAGCCTCACGTGCGGCTTTCTGCAGCGCCCCAGGAGAGCAGAGAGTGGGACCATGGCCGCCCTCCACCCACCCAGGACTGGAAGTAGGGGGTGGGGTGAGAGAGGACCCGGCCCCGACCAGACTTACCACACAGCCACCGCCACGATCTTCATCACTGACTCGTTGAGGCACTGGCAGAAGCTCACCAAGGGGGCCCCACTGTCACCCATGCGGCCCAGCATGATGCCTGCAGGGCAGGGACACACGAGCTTGTCATGGATGCACCAGGGGGACGCAGGCACACTCTTCCCCAAGTAGGGGCACCTGCGGATCTCAGCCTGGCTGACCTGGACCCGGGTTCCCCCTGCCAGCTCTGCTCCTCCCCAGACCCATTTGGATTTTTCTGGGGCATCCAAGGACTTAGCATTGGCCACCTCCCAACACCAGGGAGGCGTCGGGAAAGGAAGCTGGGTGGAGGGGACCAAAGAAAGCCCTGTTCGGAGCAGCTGCGCAGGGTGCTCACTCAGACGCAGGCACATGCGGAAATGCGCACCGAGAGGCACAGGCTCCGGCTGGTGTGGGCACACACCGACATGGACACAGACGGGTGCAGGCACACGCAGGCGCGGGCACACACAGACATGGGCACACACTGACATGGACACAGACGGGTGCAGGCACACGCAGGCGCAGGCACACACAGACATGGGCACACTGACATGGGCACACACCGACATGGACACAGACGGGTGCAGGCACACGCAGGCGCAGGCACACACAGAGATGGGCACACTGACTCGGGCACACACTGACATGGACGCAGACGGGTGCAGGCACACGCAGGCGCGGGCACACACAGACATGGGCACACACCGACATGGACACAGACGGGTGCAGGCACACGCAGGCGCAGGCACACACAGACATGGGCACACTGACATGGGCACACACTGACATGGACGCAGACGGGTGCAGGCACACGCAGGTGCGGGCACACACAGACATGGGCACACTGACATGGGCACACACCGACATGGACACAGACGGGTGCAGGCACACGCAGGCGCAGGCACACACAGACATGGGCACACTGACATGGACACAGACGGGCGCAGGCACACGCAGGCACAGGCACACACAGAGATGGGCACACTGACTCGGGCACACACTGACATGGACACAGACGGGTGCAGGCACACGCAGGCGCAGGCACACACAGACATGGGCACACTGACTCGGGCACACACTGACATGGACACAGACGGGTGCAGGCACACACAGACATGGGCACACTGACACGGGCACACACTGACATGGACACAGACGGGTGCAGGCACACGCAGGCGCAGGCACACACAGACATGGGCACACTGACTCGGGCACACACTGACATGGACACAGACGGGTGCAGGCACACGCAGGCACAGGCACACACAGACATGGGCACACTGACACAGGCACACACCGACATGGACACAGACGGGTGCAGGCACACACAGACATGGGCACACTGACACGGGCACATACTGACATGGACACAGACGGGTGCAGGCACACACAGACATGGGCACACTGACTCGGGCACACACTGACATGGACACAGACGGGTGCAGGCACACGCAGGCACAGGCACACACAGACATGGGCACACTGACACAGGCACACACCGACATGGACACAGACGGGTGCAGGCACACACAGACATGGGCACACTGACACGGGCACACACTGACATGGACACAGACGGGTGCAGGCACACACAGACATGGGCACACTGACACGGGCACATACTGACATGGACACAGACGGGTGCAGGCACACACAGACATGGGCACACTGACACGGGCACACACTGACATGGACACAGACGGGTGCAGGCACACACAGACATGGGCACACTGACACGGGCACATACTGACATGGACACAGACGGGTGCAGGCACACACAGACATGGGCACACTGACACAGGCACACACCGACATGGACACAGACGGGTGCAGGCACACACAGACATGGGCACACTGACACGGGCACACACTGACATGGACACAGACGGGTGCAGGCACACACAGACATGGGCACACTGACACGGGCACATACTGACATGGACACAGACGGGTGCAGGCACACACAGGCGCAGGCACACACAGACATGGGCACACTGACACGGGCACATACTGACATGGACACAGACGGGTGCAGGCACACACAGACATGGGCACACTGACACGGGCACATACTGACATGGACACAGACGGGTGCAGGCACACACAGACATGGGCACACTGACACGGGCACATACTGACATGGACACAGACGGGTGCAGGCACACACAGACATGGGCACACTGACACAGGCACACACCGACATGGACACAGACGGGTGCAGGCACACACAGACATGGGCACACTGACACGGGCACACACTGACATGGACACAGACGGGTGCAGGCACACACAGACATGGGCACACTGACACGGGCACATACTGACATGGACACAGACGGGTGCAGGCACACACAGGCGCAGGCACACACAGACATGGGCACACTGACACGGGCACACACTGACATGGACACAGAGAGGTGCAGGCACACACAGGCGCAGGCACACACAGACATGGGCACACTGACACGGGCACACACTGACATGGATGCAGGCGCAGGCACACACATGTCAGATGTGCTGAGGGGCACTTCCAAACACCATCTTGTCACACACCCGGGTCACTGAGGTCCTGGCCCCCTGCATGCCCGGCATTTTGGCCAAGATGCTAAGAGCTCCGTTACCCGTCATCATGCGCCCACCTCTCCTCCAGACTTCACTGAGTGCCTGCTCTGGCCCCTGCTGCGGGGGGACCTGGGTGGACGGAGAACAGGCTGGTGTGTCTCTGCCTGCGCGGGGCTGACGGCTGCTGTGCAGACCCCGAGCGATCAGACCACTGCAGTGGGGCCCGGTGTTTGTGGAGCAGCATGGGCAGTGGAGGTGTGGCCCCGGCACCTGCCCTGGGCAGGCGTTGCTGAGGGTGTGATGCTGTGGGGAGACCCCCGAAGGACGAGAAAGTGGAGGGGGGAGTGGCAAGAGCCGCAGGGCTGAGGGGAGCAGAGGGCCCTGGGAGGCAGCGTGTCCTGCGAGGACGATGACAGGCTGGGCCTGGTCACACAGGGGTTTGGCTGCTTTCCAAGTGCAGTGGACAGAGCACGGTCGGCTCAGTGACTCCTGAAAATGACACGCCAGAGGGGACGAGTGGAAGGTACAGGGACTCTAGGCAGCTTCCACAGAAACCAGGTGAGAGACAATGGTGGCCTTGACCCAGGATGGTGACGGCGGGCAGAGGGAAACGCGCCCGTTGGAGGGAGATTTCAGAGGCAGACCCAGCAGGATTTGGGGGGCGAGGTAGAAAGTCACCCCCAGATTTCTAGCACGAGCAACCCGGAGGTCAGTGAGGCTTTCCCCTGAGAACAAAACCCTGGGGAGACGTTGGGGAAGCAGGAGGTGACAGCCCCCCTGGGACCATGGGGGGTGCCAATGCTGATTTTAGAGTAAGACTCACAGTGTCCCCCGACATGGCCTAGAAACACAGGATCGGGCCAAATAGGCTAGATTGTTCTGGAAGGTTGGGAGCTGTCTCCAAGAAGGGGCTTTTTGCGTGTGTCGGGCTAGGGGGCGCTGCAGGCAGGGGAATACCCAAAGGTTTTGTGGGGTCTGAAGCTCATGTTGTTTGGGGGCTGCTTTAAGAAAAAGAACAGAAAATAAGGAACAGGCCTCGGATGGGGCCTGCGAGGGGCCTGGGTGGTGCTTTGTGGCCTCACAGTAAACCCCCTGGGGCTGGCTGGGCCCTGGGGATGCAGGGAAGGGCGGCAAAGGGAAGGTGTGTCCAGGAGGCCACCGTGGGCACAGATGGGTCCGAGAGGAGCCAGTGAGAAGCGGGGGTGGGTGGCAGGGATGAGGGCTTTGAATAAACAGTTTTTAGTTCTTTAGTTTTAGCTTTTAGTTCAATAGTTTTAGTTCTTTACTGTGAGCTGCCCCTCCCGCATTACCCCCAGGCCTCAGTGAAAGGTTCAGGAACTGGCAGCTGGGAGGGGGGACCCGAACTTCCGGGGAGCAGCACCTGCTCCGAGGGCGCTGGGGACTGGCCACCCTGCTGGAGAGGAAAGGAAAGATACTCAGATGATGGGATGGAGCACGGCGGGAGGGGCGGCTCCAGGGCGCTGCTGGGGGCTGCGCGTACCCATGGTGGCGGAGAAGATGACGATGCCCAGCACGTTCATGCCATCGCTGGTGCCGGGCTCCACCTTGTACACGACTTCGGGCGGCGGCGTTAGGTCCAGGGCAAAGTTCTGCACTCGAGAGCCGTTCTCCTCCTGGACCCCGTAGATGAGGGTCCGCCGAGGAGGGGTCTCCTCCTGTGCCACCTTGGGGGACTTGATGACCGGGGTGGTCTTGGTGCGGTACTAGTGGGCGACACCCCAGCCAGGAGGGAGTCAGGGCCAAGCGTGGTTATTAACATCATCAACAACAACAAAACATCCCGAAAGCACCTTTGCGTCCTCTCAAATCCTATCTGAGTGGCAATAACCCTGTGAGGTAGGCAGGGCTTAGCATCTGTTTTACTAAAAAGGAGCCGAGAGTCCCTCCTCCATCTCTGTGCCACCCGGCCACCCTCCCTCTGGCCCTTGTCCCTTCTCCTGTCTGCACACTGTCACCCCATCTGGGCCTCCTCTAGCCACCTGCCCATCCTCCATTCACGCACCTGTCTCCTCCCAACCACCCATTATCCATCTGCCTAATAGCCGCCAGCTGCCTTCCACCTTCCACCGGGTGGAAGCGCGGAGCTTCTCTTAAAGGCCTCCGCCTGCCCGGCCTTCTAGATGAGGTGAGGTCCAGCTGTGACGGACCAAGCTGTCTCCAGGGCATTCCTGAGCTTCTCCTCCACATTCCTCAGGTACTGGGAGCCCAAACTAGGGGGCCTCCTGTCCTCCCAAACATCACAGTATCAACAAGTTAAGCCTTCTAGGGAAAAGGAGGAACCACTCGGGAAATACATGGACCTAAGGTCTCTGTGCCTCATTTTCCTTATCTGTAAAATGGAATCCTAATATTAATAGTCTCTACCTCATTGGATTAAATGAGACATGTATATATAAAGTGCTTACAACAGCTCCTGGCACATGGTAAGCCATATGTAAGTATCACTGCTATCATCATCATCATCGTAATCCCAATATTGAACACTCTGTGCTGGTTGCTGGAGTTACAAAAATGAACCAGACATAATTTCTGCTCTGAGCCTTGGAGAAGGAGTGATTAACTCTGCCTGAAATTGTCAGCTTCACAAAGATGGGGACATTTGACTTGGGTCTTGAAGGATATGTAGGAGTTTGCCAAAAGAAAAAGGGCATTCCAAACAGATACGAAGTAGAGCAATATTCTCTCTTTCTCTCTCATACCTTCAGTAATTCCCCATCCCAAGTGGATTAAAATCCAAACCCCCTGGCCTCGCATTCAGGGCCCTTCACAATCTGGCTCATTTTATAGGTTATGACTCAAGATGTTAGAAGAGATGCAGTAATTTGCAGAAGCTTTCATAGCTTATTTTGAAGCCTCCTCTTCAATTCTCAGCCATCCCTTTGTGTCCCCAGGTCAACACAGCACAGAGAAGGGGTTCAGGGAATTCCTGCTGGATTGAGTCAACCAACTAGCCAACACTTTAGAACAGAAAAAAGAATTTGCAATTATTAGAAGTACAGACAAAAATTGATGTACAAGGATGTTTACCACAATGTCTAAAAAGGCAAAACTTTGGCCAGGCACAATGGCTCATGTCTATAGTCCCAGCACTTTGGGAGGCCAAGGCAGGAGGGCCGCTTGAGGCCAGGAGTTTGAGACCAGCCTACATAGCGAGACCCCCCCCATCTCTACAAAAAATTTAAAAATTAGCCAGGTGTTATGATGCACGCCTGTTGTCCCAACTACTTGGCAGGCTGAGGCAGGAAGATCACTTGAGGCCAAGAGTTTGAGGTTGCAGTGAGCTGTGATCACAGCACTATACTCCAGCCTGGGTGACAGAGTGAGAACCTGTCTCAAAAAACAACAACAACAACAAAAACACACACACACAAAAAAACCAGCAAAGTTTGAAAACATTCTAAAAGACCACTGAAAGGGGGAATGGGTAGATAAATTACAGTCCAGCCTTACAACAGGCTATTCCATCACTACTAAATATTTTACTTTTAAGAAACATTTAACAACCATGCAAAATGCTCATGATATAATGTATAATGGAAATGAAAAAAAAGCAAGACCCAAACTGTATATGCACTATGATCCTAATATTATTTTTTTAAAATATATTTAATGCAGAGAAAAAAAGACTAGAAGCATACCATCTGCTACCGATATTGCTAAGTATTGGAACTGGAGTGATTTTTATTTTCTACTTTATATTTTTTAGTGTTTTCCTAATTTTCTACAGTGAACATTATTACTATTCTTATTAGTGGGACAAAGGATTATTTTAAGAAGAAAGAGAAAATGGTCTTAGAAGCCGGACAGGCCTGGGTTTACCCACTAGCTTTGTCATTTACAGGGATAACCTTGGACAAGTCGTTTAATCCTTCTGAGCCTCAGTTTCCTCATCCAGGAAATGGGGCTGATCCTACTCAGTGCAGGGTCGCCGTGAGGATGAGGGAGAAGGTGTATGTGCACGTGAGCAGCGCGTGGAGCCAACAGCAGAGCAGACACTCAGCAGAGGTCGCCCTCCGGCCCTGTACCTTTTTCTTCATGAAAACTGAACCCGGGACAGGGGTGTGGCCATGGGAGGCCCTAAGGATCTAGATCACCCCCCCTCCCCCAGCATCCTTGCCCCAAGGAGAGAGGGAGACGGGCTGGGCAAACCTGTCACTTTCCAGCCAGGCCAGCTGTCCCTGCCTGCCTGCCCCTCCTGTCTGCCACCCCTTCCCCTCCCTTGCCCAGGGACCCACTCACCTGCTTGAATGTGGCTTCCACGAGGTTGGCTGGGAACATGTTCCTGGGAAGAGAGCCAGGAGTTAAAGAATTCCAGAGCCCAGGACAGCAGGGCCCTGAGGCTTGGGTCCTTGGGGTCATCTGAACACCTCCTTCGGCAGTCAAGGCCTCCCTCGAGCCAGCCCCCTCCCTCTGCAGTCTCACCTCTACACCCCGGACCCCCACCTCCGGCACTTACAGCGCCCTAGCTACGCCACATGACGCGTGTGTTTCAGCACCAGGCCTTTGTCCACGCTGCTCCCTCTGCCCGGAATGCCCTGCCTGCTTCCCTGTCTGGCTAACTCCTGCTCGAATCAATCACAGGTCAAGCACCACTTCCTCTGCCCGGCCCTCTCCGACTGCCCCAGGCAGGCCCGTGCTCCCTGTGTGTGCGGGTCACCTCCGCCCCACCAGGCTGCTGTGCGGTCACTGGCTGACCTGTCCACCTCCCCGAGATAGTGGCCTCCTTGAAGGTGAGACTTGGTTGTCTCCTACCTGGGGAGCCCAACAGAGGACCTGGTACATAAGAGGGATCACTATTCTTGTTAATATTTTATTATAAAGCTAAAGGTGGAGGGGTCTTATCCTACCCGATATGAAAACATACTGCAAAGATGTAACTGTCAAGACAGTGTGATACGGACCCAGATGTCAATGGCATCATCAATGGACAGAACCTGTAGCCCAGAAACAGAACCTAGAAATCTGAGGATTTCATATTTCATAAAAGTTGCTTTGCAAATCAGTGAGGAAAAGAGGGATTCGTTATGGAATACTGTACAGCTGACCAACTATTTGGAAAAATAAATGTTAGATCCTTATTTAACACCTTATGCCAAAATAAATTCCAGATGGTTTAAAGAAATAATTCTTTAGAAAATGAAGCCATAAAAAGCTAGAAGAAATCTAAGTTGATATTTTACCAGCTCTCAGAATATGAAAGGACGCTGTAAGAATAAAATGAGCAACAAATAATAGATTTTACTACATTAAAATTTAGAAATTCCTAAGTGCAACATGGCACCCTGTATTGGATTCTGGAGCAGAAAAAAAAGAACATTGGTGGGAAAACTGGTGGAATCCAAAGAAAGTCTGTAATTGAGTTAATAGTGCTGTACCGATTTAATGTCTTGGGTTTGGCAAATGTACCACAGTCACGTAAGATGCTAACATTAGGGGGAGCCGGGTGGAAAATGTATGGGTCTTCCTGTACCATCTGTAACTTTCTGTAAACCTAAAATTACACCAAAGTGAAAAGCTAAAAAAAGAAGATGTTCCCAAGACAGATTGTGATACAAATAAAATCATAAAGCAAAGGACAAACTGGGGGAACTACAGGACTAAGTGTTATCATCCTGAATCTATAAAGAGCTTCTACAAATCTGGTCCCTGCTTCTGTGTCCAGCGTCTGTCTCCTCTCCCCAGAGTGTCAGCTCCCTGCGGGGGGTGGAGACCTCTGCTTTGTTCCCTGCCGTGTTCCCAGCACCTGGGGGAGCGCCTGGCACACATGGGACACTCAGTGAATATTTGCTGCATAAACAAACAGACCACACAACACTAATACCCCAGTAGGAAAATGATGGAAAGATAGGGGAGACAATTCGCTTCACAAAAGAAGAAAGGTAAATGGCCAAAAAAGCTTTTTAAAAGGTATGCAGTGTCATCAATATAGTAAAGGTATTTTCATTTATCAGACTGACAAAGTATTTTTTTTAATGACAATACACAGTGCTGGGGAGGTTTGGTGAGGTGGGCACCCTCACAGACTTTCTCGGAAGCAATTTAGCAATTCATGTCGAGAGTCTGAAAAGCATTGATAACTGTGTCCTTACGATGCCTTTCCAGGAATTGATCCCAAATCTGAGATGCTGAGAGAGACGTGTGTTCGTGCACTCGCCCTTCCTGGGACAGGCGTGTGCCTCACACTCAGCTGCCTCCTCCACCTGCCTCACCCACCCCGCACTCTTGCTCTTGGCAAGTCTCTTTCAAGGCTCAGCTCACACATGCCCGGAGTTATAGATGTGGATATGAGTGTGCGGCATTTCTTAACTTTGCAACCCAGCAGCCGTTGGTGGAAGCAGAAACTGTCATTTTTTTCACTGCTGCTGACGTACAGGTTCACCGTAAGCATATGGCAGGAGGAAGAGGGATGAGAATGAGCTATCAAAGCAGAAAACTGGCAAGAATGGTCATGGCTGTGTTGTGATCCGCCCGTAATTTACCCTCCTCCTACTCATTTCAGCTTTGTCACAAAGGAGAGCAGCAGAGCTCTGGAGCTGGGATCTCAGAAGCTTAAACAAAACTTTTTTTCCCACGAATTATAAGCAGATTTCTGTCACCAGAATGGGAGCTGCCTGCAAGGACTCCTGACATCAAGCAGACCCGCAGCACCAGTGCCGAGGTTAGTGCTGGGAACGTGCCGGGGGGCGTTCCCCTGCCCTGGGCATCTAAATGGAACTTATACCTACTATGTACATTTCTTTACACTTTCTTTTAAAATTATAATAATTTAAACTGTGGGCTGTGACCGGGACGGCTAGTTGCCTACCTAGTCTCCATTCTCTCCTCCTTCCTTACAGACACCTGCCAGGTGGTGGGACCAGTAGGTCCTGCCATCAAACCCTGGTTCCACAGAGCTGTGAGTGGAAGTCACCGGGTGGTGCTTCCTGGAAAACTCTTGAAGAGGTGCAGAGGTCCCTTTGGTCCTGTCCTCCCATTTTCTTTCTTCTGCCTGGAACATGGACATAAAGGCTAGAACATGAGCATCTTTGCTGGACCACAAGACGGGCTGCAGATGAAAGGCCGGGTGCCAAGCGTGGCAGAGCACCCAGGCGGGCAGAGCATGGAGCCCCGGCACCGCCGCTGCCCACCTCCGGTCTGCCTATTCAGGGGAGAATGCAACCCTTCACCTTCCTTAGCCTCTGCCACTTCAGGTTTTTCTTAACCCGTAGCCAAAAGCAATTCCTGACTATGTGTGCTCATACTAACAATCAATGAACTCGTCCTGCAGATTTTAATTAAGTGTTACATTTTTTATTATTAAATGGGAAAAAGCACAACATTTTCTTTTGGGTTTGGACCCCCATAGGAAGCTTCCTGCTTGTCCACGAGGCCTGTGCTCCTGGTGGCAGCTACATAAAGCACAGGACGTGGCTGGAGACAGTAACACGGTTGCCTGCCAGATACCCACACACTCTGCCCGGGGCCTCCCGGCGTGTTTCTCGGGGCAGGGCCAGAATCCACCTCTCAGCTCTCCGCCTCGTCTACTATTCATAAGTTCTCACTGTGATGGTTCCAAACTCACCCCGAATCCCATGTCCCCAACCCAGGCCCCAAAGGTGGTGATTGTTCTTCTCAAGCCCAGCTCCTGGGAGCCTCGTCCAGTCCCGGAGAGGGTGACTGGGAGCCATAGACACAGCCAAGTCCTTACGTAATCTCTGTGGTGTTTTAATAAGATTGGAAAAAAAGAGAAGGGGCCAGCTCTGATTAGCGTCCGCCTGAGTTTTATTTTGTGTGTCTGCACTGTGGGCAGACGTCAGTGTTCCGGAGCCCCCACTTGGAGCCCTGGGAAATGAATTTGTGTCTTGACGGGTCATCCAGGGACATGGCATGTCGTGTTCCTCTGGATCATCTCTGAGGTGTGGACATGTATCTTTGCACCCGAGGTGTGTGGTGGGGCCTCGTGTCCCTGTGCAGTCAGCCCCCACGTTGCTCTGACTTTTCGTTTGCCACACCTGCCCGAGGACCTAGTTCCCTGCCCGGTCATCCGTGCTCTTGTCCAGCCACCAACACTTGCCAGGCACCTGCTCTGGGCCAGAGTGCGGGTAGGGAGGCTCCAGGTACCCTCACTGGCAGTGTCCCCATCTTCTGCACAGCCTCTCAGAGCATCAGGAGTGGCTGTCCAGTGTACCCTCTCATCTGTCTGTCCCGAGAGGGTGGACAGCCTGGTGCAGGGGCTTGTATTTGCTCCCTGCCTCTCAGCACGAAGTCTTTGCCCAGAGCACGTGCTTAGTAGGGGGGTGCTTAGTAGGGGGTGCTGAACAGAACAGAAGTGACTGCACCCCTCCCAGGTCATCCCACGTCTCCGGCCGTATCCTGCCCACCCCAGCCTGCTCCAACCCTCCTTCCCAAGTCCACCAGCTTCCCACTTCGAAAGCCTCACAGCCAAGCCCTCGACCTGGTCTTCATGGTCTGCTCCGCTCTGTCCTCCCAACCGCAGCTCCCAGAACCCAAAAGCTTCTGCTCATGCCCGGCAGGCTCCTCCCTGGCTCGTGTTTCAGAACCACAGAGCTAGAAGGAACCTTGACAATCCCTGGGGACACTGAGGGCTGCAGAGGGGAACTGGCCTGCCCAGGATCACTCAGTGACTGACTATTGGCAGCACGGAGATGAGACCACAGGTCTCCAAGGAGCTGGACCCTGGCCCAGGAAGCACGTGCTCTCTCCTGGCAGCCCCACTCTCTGACCAAGAAATGGTGACAGCGATGTCCAACCGCTGGCTTTGCAGAGCAGCTTGCCTCAGGGCTGAGAGCGGGGTGGGGGTGGGAGAGCCTCAAAGCAGAACGATCAATTTTCACCATGTGAAAAGCAATGGAGAGCAGGGAAGGCTCTGGAACATTTGACTCTGACACAGGTGTCCAATCCGGAGCCCGGCGGCCCCTGAGCAGGGGAGGCCGTGGTGAGGAGGGCGGCACCACCAAGTCCTTCCACCACGTGCAAAGCTGTTCTGAATCACAGGCTCCAAGAAAGGATGACTCACAGTCACCAAATCCTGAAACTAATGGAGCTTAGAAATGCGGCTTCCAGGACACCGGCTCTCCAGGTCTCCTCCTGCCCGCTGCTTGCTGGGCTGTGTGGGCTCTGTGCCACCTCCTGGGTGGCTGGGGACCTGCTCGTTCGGCACATTCTCCCTGGGCCATTCCAGCTCCCCCCGGGGCTTCAGACCCCAAGTCCGCTGATGAGCTGGTGCCACGTGTGCATTCGGCAACACGGAGCACCTGCTGTGTGCCAGCCCGTTCTAGGCTCCAGGGCACAGCAGGGAACAGATTTGGAAAGATCTAGCCCTCAGCGGGCATATTATATTCCACTGGAGGTGACAGAAAAAGAAATAAAGACACACGCAGGTGAGATAATGTTGGGTAGTGATAAAGGCTAATAGGAAAAGTGAAGCCAGAGAAGATAATAGAGTTACAGGCCGGGGGGCGGGGGGGGGGGACCCTCGGAGGAGGTGACCCCGAGGAATGAGCGGAGGAGCTGTGCCCTCTCTGCAGGAAGGGCCATCCAAAGAGGGGTGATGACACCCAGACGGTCAGAGTGGCAGGGCCAGCGTGGCATGTAGTGGGGGATCACGAAGGGCCCATGAGCCACATGCAGATTACGATCTTGTGGATCTTGTCGTGGGTTGTGAGCAGGTTTGGGGAGGGAGCTCTCTGGCTGCAGGGCGAGAACAGACCGCAGGAAGCCGAGAGAAAGCAGCGGCCAGGCTGGCACTGGAGCAGGCGGCGATGGCAGGAGTGGCAGAGGGGACAGAAGGGCCGTGGTTGGGGATATGGTTTTCAAGGTAGAGCTGACAGAATTTGCTGAGGAATCGGGTGCAGGACGGGAGTGAATGAGAGACAGCGGCCCGAGACGGCGGGCTGAGGAAAGCGCAGTTACGGGGAAAATCAAGAGTTCAGGGTGGATGTGTTAATTTTGAGATGCCTTAGACACATACAGTGAGAATCTGGAGCTCAGATGAGAGGTTTCCAGGCCAGAAAAACAACTGAGGAGCTCCAGAGTCCAGAAGCTGCCCCAAGCCCTGGCACAGGATGAAGAGTGGCCAGTCTGGTGAGTACGCACAGAGCAGCCCTGCTGGCTTCTTTCTGGTTCCAGACGCTACAGGTGAGAAACACGCAATAGGAGCAAACCCCCTAGCACTTTCTGTCACTGAGTTCAGCGCACACTTCAAAGGATAGAAGGGGCGCTGGAGATTTTCCTGGAGGAACGGAGGGAGTGGCGGATTGATTGCACTGATGCCCCGTTAGTGGGCTCCCTGTGCCTTGCAACACTGTGGTCCCCTCCCCCCCTGAGTCTGGGCTTGGCCACGTGACTCGCTTTGGCCAAGAGGATGTTAGTGAACTTGCCCAAAGCAAAGGCTTGAAAAAAACACTTGCATGTTTTTATTTCCTCTCTTTCTCCTCTACCTCCATCATAAGAAAATGCTGAGGCCAGCTCTCTTCTGGAATCCTGTCACCACCGAGAAATAAGTCCAGGCCTGCCTGCTGGGGTATATAAAGATCACTGGGAGCACAGCTGAGTCATCTCAGCCAAGATGACCCTAGACCAGGTGTTTCCCAGTTGAGCCACCAGCTGCCTGCAGACACATGTGTGAGCTCAGTCCCAGTCAGCAGAAACTTCCAGCTGACTTCTAGACTTGTGATTGTCCTTGTAAGCCTGTAAGTCATAGGCTGGTTTGTTACGCAGCAGTAACTAACTGATACAGAGAGTGAGAGTTTCTTTAGAGAGAGGGAGAGAGGCTGTGTGATGAGCATCTATCCCCATGCAGAGGAAAGGAATGCTTCATGCTTCCTCCTAACTTTAAGCCAAGAGAACTACTCAGAGGCCTTGGCCTGTGTCCCCTGGGACTTGAGGAATGTAGGGGCTGGTGCCTGACTCATGTCCAGCGGCCCTGGGAAAGGCCTGCACTTCCAGCAAGGATATGTATGCTTCCCATGGGCCAGATTTCGACCTTGCAGAAGGGCTGCTGCCCACGAGGTCACCTAGAGGGAGTTAGTCACCCATCAGAGGGGTTGGCCAGAGGTCAGGCCCGAGGAGGGTGATGTAGGCAGCCAGAGGGAACCGGGATCACCCGAGTCACTGGCTAGCAGGTGAGATACTGGAGACAGGAGGGCTGCAAAGAACCCATCGAAGTACCCCTGAGGAAGCACAACCAGGGAGCGCCTTCCCCAGCTCCCCCGACCCCTGCTCTCGTAGGCCCTTCCTGGCCCACCCCTCGCCTCTCCCAGCAGGGAGCAGGTGGAGCAAGAAGGAGAAGCAAGCTCCCCACGGCCCCCTTCCCACTGCAGCGTTCCACGTCCAAGTCGCATCCAAAAGGCTAGGGCGGGGTTTGTTTTAAATCGGATGAGTGTGCAGTTTTAATGTCAGACAGGACTGGACTTACATCTGCACCTGACTAGAAAGTGAGTGGGCCTACGGGAGCCCACAGAGCCAGTCTGAGGGGGAGCCCCTTTGCCCCAGGGTCACACCCAACATGTCTACTTGGCGGCTTCCACACCTCCTTCTCCACTGGCCAACCAGCAGCTCACATGTCCCCCAGCACCTGCTCTGAGGCCATCCTGTGGCTTGGTGACCACACCACTGTCCACTTGGATGCTCAGGCCAGAAACCTGCATGTCGGGCGGTCAGCACCCACCTCCTCCACCCTCCCCTGCATCTCACCCGCCTCCTGCCAGTGTGCCCTCCAGGGTACCCCCTGGCCCCGGCCCTGGCTACCACCCTGGTCCCAGGTCCCCGCTCTGCCTTCACCACCTCTTATCCACAGCCACTCTGGTGGCCAGAGTGAGCCTTCTGCTTTGGATCATGCCATTCCTCTATTTAAAACACATTTCTTGTGGCCTTTAGAACCAAAGTTTTGGCCTGGTTCTCAATGCCCTTCATGGTCTGGCCCCGACCGAATTCTCCATCATCGATTTCCACTCGCCTCCTCTCACCCCTTCGTGCCTCTCACCCCTTCGTGCCTCTCACCCCTTCGTGCCTCTCACCCCTTCATGCCGTCACGCGGGATGAACCGTGACTCCTCCGCACCACGCCCTGTGCAGAGCTCCTGCCTTCCCCGGGCCTGTCCTCCCTGCCTCCCTCCACTCAGCCGTCCCTCGGACTACAGCAGTGGCTTTGCTGCTCTGCCGCCCTTGACCTCGCCCCCACCCACAGCCTCTGCCTCCCCACAGTCTCGGCTGCTGGTGGTCCTGCTCTCCTGTGAGACTCTGACTGCTCCTCCCGTGCGAGGGCCTGGCACAGCGCGGGCACTGCAGAGGGGGTGGATGTCTGAAGGAGAGGAGGGGCGGCCTGGAGGGAGACTCGGGAAGGGGAGTCCCAGGTGGCTCTGTTGCTGGGTCTGCAGCACTTTCCTGGGGGGCAGGACTCACGATGGAGAGGTGTGGTCAGCAGGGCTGACGTGGCTAAGGTGTGGCTCCCCAGGGCAAGAGCACTGTCCTTGGAGTCAGACAGGAGGGGGTTGATCCTGGCTCCACCACCTACCTACTGGATGACCTTGGAAAAGTCATGTCACCTCTTTGAGCCCCGTTTTCTCATGTGTAAAAAGGGGACCAATGATGAAAGGGGGGACCCATAGCTGCTGGCCCCCCGCCTCACAGGCTGGGTGTGCACAAGCAGCTGCCCTCGAGGTGCCCCCAGCCTGGGGCAGAGGATGCAGTGTGAGCCGAGCGGGAAGCCCAGGGGCTACAGGAGCAGACAGGTGCAGCCCCCCTCCACGTGGCGATCGTGGCCCCTGCACCCCTCTGTGTGCGGCTCTGTGGGCTCCTGGCAGGGCAGGGCTGGGCCTGTGGAGCCTGTGCCCCAGCTGGGCAGGGCCTCCCCAAGCAGCAGGCTGGTGATGGGTTACCTGATGAGGTCCAGCAGGGCGTCGGCAGAGCTCATGATGGGCTTCCCACTCTGCTCCGTGGTCTCCTTCTGAGCTGCACCGCCCGGGTGGATGATGGAGACCATGATTATGCCCACGATGACAGCCACGAAGGTGGTCCACAGGTAGTACGCCACGGTGAGGATGCCCAGGCGGCTGGAGGTCTTGGCATCCAGGGAGGCGAGGCCAGACATCAAGCTGGGACATCAAGGTGGGTCAGCACCTGCGGGTGGGGGAGGCCCGAGCCTGGCCAGGCACCAGGCCTGCCCACTCTGGGCCCCTCCAGCCGTGCCCGCACCCTCGCAGTGCCCCAGGGAGTCCCTTCTCCCAGTAACCCAGTCCTGCGGCTCCTGCCAGCCTCTCTGCTCTGCCCTCTCCCCCACGCCCAGGATCACAGGCTGAGCGTGTTCACACCTCGAGGCCTTGGCCTGTGCTGCCTGACTCCTACTCCCAGGCAAGACCTAGCTCAGCATCACCTCTCTGGTCTACCCGCCTCTCCTGCAGAGTTAGGAGCCCATTCTGGGGCTCTCCCAGCCCCCGGCCACCTCTGTCATGACCCTGGTTGTCGCTGACTGTTTACTCATCTGCCTCTCTCACCAGACTGAGGCCCCTGAGAGGAGGGACAGGACTGACTTCCCTGTGGGTCCCCAGAGCCCAGAAGGAGCTGGCACTGAGCTCATGCAGGTTTCCCGAAGGCACTGAGTGAGCGCTGGGCTGGCCTTGGTGACCCGGGTCCCAGCTCCAGGTCTGCCAGCTGGCTACGTGACCTCAGGCAAGCAAGTCACTCCCCCCTCTTTGGGTCACAGGATCCCCATCTGTAAAATGGGGCCATGAGCGGGGTCTTGGGTTGGTGCCTGGGCCCAGACTTGCCCTTGCAGGAGCTGCTGAGGGGGCCTCTGGCTCTCTCTCCTCTCGGCTCCTCCCACCTCTGGCCACGCTGACCTGGGCTCTCTGCCCACCAGAACCCGCCAGCCCAGAGCCCGGAGCGCTCTTCCTGTGGCCGTTTTGGGGGTGTGGGGGTGTGGGTGAGAGAGAGATTAATTAAGGAAATGCTTGTGCTTTGCTTTGCTGCCAAAAGGATTTTTCCCCAAAGCCCTTTCATTCTTTCAGATAAAGGAAGTATTTGTCTGGCTTTAATCATGTAAACAAGAGCAGATAATCCCTCATCCCGGCTCCTCTCCTCTTATCATTAGACTCCACGGCCTCTCAGCACTGGGGCTGAACACAGCAACCCTCCTCCCCTCCCCGGACAGTGCCCTGCTCTCCCACTGTAGCAACGGCTAACATTGAGCTCCAGTTTAAGGGTCCCTTCCTCCAGAAAGCCTTCCCTGACCACCAGGCTGAGTGAAGGCCCAGTCTCTGGGCTCCCACAGTCTTTGTGCTTCCCTCTGTCCCAGTCTCCACCACACTGACTTGCTGACCGTTTACTGCCAGGGTTGGGCCGGGGTCTGATTCAACCCTGGGTCAGCAGGGGCAGGCACAGGCCTGGCCCAGGGCACGGCTTGATAGCAGACTGCTGAGTGAAGGAGTGAATGAATGAATGAATGAGTCAGTGTTTACAATCTCTGCTCCTGCTGGTCTGCCAGGGTGCCATATGTTAGTGATGGGCTTAGGGTGGGTCTCAGACATAAATCCCGACAGGCTCGTAATGGGATTGTGTAGCCAGAGGAAATGAGGGGTCGCCCTGCAACCATTATCCAGGAGGGATTATCCCCAGCCAGGGCCAAACAGTCCCCCCACCACAAAAGAACCCCCCTCAGTCAAATCTGACCGCCTCAGGCCACAGGGAAGCCACGGTCCTGAGACAAAGACTTGCCCGAGGTCTCCTAGGACACTGGTGCCCGCTGGACCGGAACTCAGGCCCTCCAGGCCTGTCCTCTTTCATGTGTTTATTCAAACTCTTAGCACATGTCCACAGGAGGATCACCTGAGCTCAGGAGTTCGAGACCAGCCTGAGCAAGAGCGAGACCCCACATCTACGAAAAGTAGAAAAATCAGCCGGGTGTGGTGGCAAGCGCCCGTAATCCCAGCTACTCGGGAGGCTGAGGCAGGAGGATCACTTGAGCCCAGGAGTTTGAGGCTGCTGTGAGCTATGATGATGCCACTGCACTCTACCTGGGGCAACAGAGTGAGACTATGTGTTAAAAACAAATAAAATAAAAGGTAAACAGTGTACTAGGAGGGTCACTGAGGTGGTATTTGTAGGGGCGAGGACCTGGGACTGATTTAAGAAATCCCTGGCGCAGATTAGATTAAAAGGTACGGCATAGCCGCCATTAGAAGTGGCGGTGTCCCGGCAAGATGGTCCTAATTTAATGCTAAGTGGAAAAAGCAAGTTACTGGGCCCTTTGTAGCTCTGGGCATCCTGCCCCCGAAGTGTGGCCAGGACGCGTACACACGTGCGAGGGCTTGTCGGGGTGGTGCAGGTGAAAACTGGATTTCAGAAAGGATAAAGGGCCTCTCGGGAGGTGCTCTGGGGAAGAAGAGGCCTAACACAGGGTGGTGCCAACTCAGGGACAGGCCCAGAGGTGGGGGGGACGGAGTGCAGGTCCTACACAGAGCAGGAGAGGCCCCTCCCCTCCCCGCCGACCCAGCCCCAGGGGGCACCCACTGGCTTGGGACAGGAGAGCTGGGGGATACAATGGAGAGAATCCCGTCACCTGGGACCCAAGTTCTGCAGGTGGGGAAGGAACTGCTGGCGACAGGCTGAGCCCTCAGCCTGGTGCCGGCCGTGCCAGGCCACCGCAGGTGACGGCAGAGGCCAAGAAGAACGGGCACCAAGCGTGGGAGGGCGTGGACTTCACGTGCAACCCACGTCTCTCCCGGCACTCACAGTCACAAGACAGGAGGTGAGGTCCTGCCGTTTGGCCTTTTGGGGGTTCCTCTGGGTTGGGGCCCTTGGAGGTCTAAGACTATGGGGCCAAGCTGTTAAAGTGACTTTGCTGAGAGCCTACGAGCTGGGGCTGGGTGGAGAGGGGAGCACTGGTCACATGGACATGCACAGAAAAAAGCAAACTCTAGAAAGTTTAACAGTAGTTGTCTTTAAACTACTGTTGGGTGGTGGGATGATAGGTCATTTTTGTTTTGTGTTTAACATTTCGTCACATTCTATATTCTTCCTAAATGAGCATATCTTCTTGTGCGGTGGAAAACACAGAGCCTCGAGTCCCAGCCGTCACAGAAACCATCATCTGTCTAGAACTTTACTCCCTAAACACCTCAGCATCCACCCGGCTGAATCGTTAAACAACCTTCTAAGTCAGCGTTGCCCTGTGGGATTATAATGCAAGCCACATTTGTAATTTAAATTTTTCTAGAAGTCACATTAAAAAAGTAAAAAAAAAAAACCCCAAACAGGTGAAATTCATTTTTTTGGTGAAATTACGTTTAATAATACTTTATTTAACCTGGTATATCCAAAAATTGTCATTTCAATGAGTAAGCAATATAAAAATTTTTGTACTGTTTCAGGTTTTAAATTTTAATTTCAAGTAATTAAATACAATCAAAAGTTCAGTTTCTCAATTGCACTAACCACATTTCAGGCGCCCGAGAGCCACTAATGACTAGTGGCTGTGGTATGGGACAGCCCAGTTCTGAGTTACAGACAAAGAAAATAAAAGCTCAGGAAGGAAGAGAGAATTGGCTAAGCCACCAGCTGGGAAATGTAGCATCAGGATTGAAACAGGGGTTTCCAGTGCAGGACCTTGTGGGGTTTCCCCTCTCCCACAGGGCCTCTCAGGGGTACAAGCCTGGTTTAACTCCTGTGGGGAAAAAAGAGTCTTCTGGTTTGGATGACCATGATTTTTTTTTTTTTTTTTTTTTTTCTGGTAAGGACAGAGTCTTCCTATGTTGCTCAGGCTGGTCTCAAACTCCTGGCCTCAAGCAATCCTCCTGCCTTGGCCTCCTGAAGTGCTGGGATTACAGGTGTGAGCCACCACACCCAGCCTGTGATATTTAATGTGATCCAGTCCATGTAATAATGACCTTTCAGTTCAACTCTCAGAGTTCACAACCTGCCCATGGCTACAGCCCTCACATCTGTGATGATGAGCTTCCCATCTTTGGAGGCATCCAAGTGGAGCCTGGATGGCCACCTGTTGTGGTGCTAGATGGAAACTTCCAGATGGAGTGGGAGGTTCCATGAGGACAGCTTCAAACACTCCTTCTGGCTCTGTGATTTATGGGGAGGGGAGACTAGGCATCCTCGTCTGTCCTACTCCAAGCTGGGTGCCCCTGGGACACCTGAGGTCCTTGAGGGCCCCAGGGAAGAGCCTCCGGGAGCCCAGAGGTCTGCAGCTCCCTCCCAAGCCATCTGGCCACCACTCAGAGCCCAGGGATTGCGGATCAAGAGATTGCAGTGATTAGAGACATTTACCGGCAGAGGCGGTGGGGACTCCTGCCCAGCCTGTTTCAATCTGGTGACTGTTCCACTGGCAGGGTGGGGGAAGGGAGGCAGTGGCTGCCAGGCTCCTCATGGAGGGAGAAAAAGGCCACTTACTGACCCTCACCTGGTTCTCACACCAAGCCCTGAGGTGGGAGCTGTGACCCCATGTCCCACTGGGAGGCCTGGGTGCTCGGCCATCTGCCAAGGGCCGGTCGCAAAGAGGTGGGTGGGATGGAAACAACCCCCCTGTGGCTCTTCTCACAGCTCCCTGTGCCCCTCACTGCAGAGAGGGCCCCAGAGAGCGCCAGGCGACCCCACCGCCAGACTGCCCCACAGGCCCTTCCCACTGCCCTCGGGAACTGTCCAAACGCCTTTACTGGCCTTGGGTCTGCTGCAGGGGCCAGACTTACTCTCCTCTGTGGGTTCACACTGCCGCACCCTCTGTGGTCTCCCTGCGGCTCCATGAACTGCCTTCGCACTGGTTGTTCCTCCTGCCTGGACCTCTGTCCACCATTTCTGTCCCTCCCCCTCCCCTGGCCCAATCTCCCCAATCCAGCAAATCTCCACTCACCTTTTCAGAGCTCAGCTTAGACATCACTGCCTCTGGGAAGCCTTCCCTGATTGCAGCCATCTCCACTTCCCCAGGGTACCCTGTGCTTCCCAGTTGGTTATCCCGCACCCTGCCAGTAGGCTCATCCCACATCCCCAGGGCCACACCAACCTCTGGCACAGGACAGACCGGCAGGGAAGCAGTGAGTGAGGCAGGGGATGCAGAGCAGCCCAGCCCCCTGCCCTGCCGCCTGCTTCTCCTTTCCTGCCCGACTCAGCTCTCCACCCAGGCTAGGAAGCTCCTGTGTGCGTCTCCCCCAGCTAGGAGCCCTTGGGCAAGTTACTGAGCCTTGGTGTGCCTCAGTTTCCACCGAAGGTGAATGGGGAAGATGATGGTTTGTCCTTAGGGTTAGTCCCCATTTAACAGGGCCTAGTATGCAGTATATTTCTTTCTGTTTTTTTTTTTTTTTTTTTTTTTCAAGACAGGGTCTCACTCTATCACCCAGGCTAGAGTGCAGTGGCACAATCATAGCTCAGTTCAGCCTCAAACTCCCGGGCTCAAGCCATCCTCCCATCTCAGCCTCCCAAAGTGCTGGGAATGCAGGAGTGAGCCACTGTGCCTGGCGGCAATACCTTTCAATTACCAGTAATCCCTCTGTGTTGTTGTCATTTGTTCTGGGACCACCCACACCAGCAGACCGGGAGCTCCTCCAGGGCAGGGCTAAATCAGGTTTGATTCTATGTCCTCAGAACCCAGGGCCTGGCACAGGCCTGGGTGCAGGTTTGCTGATGTGTGTGATGTTAAATCAGGGTGACATTCTAGACCAGGCTGTTAAGAGAACAACTTGTGAGCCCCAGTGACTGAGCATCTGTTGTAGATTCCCTGAGAGCAAGTCACCTGGACCTGCTTTGGTCCCCTGGCCATGTTGGGGGGAATGCCCCTGGCACTGGATGTCTGTGTGATATCAAGATAGTAGGCACCAGAAATCTGAGACCAGAAGGGATTTGGGGAAGGGACAAGGGGTCGAATGACTATCTCAGGCAGTAGACAGGATCTCTGAGGTGTGCTTCAGGGCTCTGCCTTCAGCCTTCTCTTTTCTGGTCATTTTTATCAATGGCATGGCCAAGGCCACTGACAGCATGTGGATCAAATTTGCAGGGGACAGGAGGCCGGGAGGAACAGCTAATGTGTTGGATGAGGGAGCTGGGACTCTAAGCAGACCCCGGCAGGCTGGGACCGTGGGCCAATTCTGACACGAAGAGACTGAACACAGACACATGTTGGGCCGTACTTGGCTTCAACAGCTCAGAAAGCACAAACACTGGGGTGGGAGGGGGAGGCTGAGCCGCGGCAGCAGCACGTGGGTAGGGGACTTTGGGATTGTGTTTGCTGCCAGCTTGGTGAGTCACTTGGGACGTGTGTCTGCCAAAGGGCTGGTGGGCCCCCAGCCTGTGGCTCCAGAAGCCTGGGAGCTCATCGAAGATGCCACAGACTTGCCTCGACATTGAGACCTGCTGGGAAAGGGTCAGGGGAGGGGTGTGTCCCATAGAGGGCAGCGGGAGTAGGTGGCAGGTCACAGACACACAGGCCTGGGGAGAGCTGCTGAGGGGGGAGGTGCCGGGAGCCTGGGGCAGAGCAGACCTGAGACGCTGGGACAGGCAGGGGCTCCCAGCTCAGCACCAGAAATAACTTTCCAGCAGCGCTGCCCTGCCCTGGAAGGAGCCGCCCCCGAGAGGGGGTGAACCCCCAGCCACTGGAGGCGTGCAGGCAACTTGCTAAAGTCACACCGTGAGTAAGCAGGCTCGGAACCTGGCCATGACATCTTGGCACTGGGAAGACCTGAGACACAGCAAGGAGTCCCAAGCATGGTGGCCAAGTCCTCGAGCTCTGGCCTCAGCTGACCCAGCCCCAGAGTCTCTCCCAAGCTGGCCCCTGGGAGGCAGCTGCAGGAGGGAGGCGGCCAGGCGTCCTCGGGTGAGAGGGGTCCCCTCAGCCCATCCAAGCATCATGGCTTCTTTCCCCTGAGCAGACGACAGGCCCAGCAGCTGACAGCAAATGCCACATGAGCTCCGGGTTGTGCTTCCCGGATGCCACAGTCCCACCCTCAAGCCGGCTCCTCCTACGACCTGAGGCGGGATGCCCCGACTCCCTCTTAGCAAAGGTCTGGGCCATCTGGCCCCAGCACCCCCCTCCCAAGGGCAGAAATTCCTCTGCCACCTCTGCTGCAAGCCTCAGAGAACAGAGAACTCCCATCTTCTGAGTCAGCCCCCTCCGCTGTGGGCTGGTGCTGCTTATTAGGAGTCCTTCCTGGTGTCAGAATGAAATCCGTCTCCGTCTCCCGGGAAGAGAATTCCCCATGCTGGGCCCAGCCTGCCCCCTGCAGCTGCACAGACCCAGTCTGTTCAGCCCCCACTTTGAATTCATGGGGGATGGTGGGAGAGTGCAGGGCTCCTGGGAGCGGGTGGAAGGGTACAGGAAGGGGCACAGAGACGGACTGCGTGGCACCATGGGACACCGCCCTCTGGAGGTCCCCCCTTCCTAGGCCCTCGGGCACAGGGAAGGCTCTTCATCCGGGACCTGTGCACATGACAAGCCTGAACGGAAGCAAAAGCACAAACTGGAGAAGCTGCAGCCGCAGCCCTCAGAGCTCACGGTCCAACCTCTGGCCCTTCTCGACCATTTCCCACCACGAAGGCTTTGTTCTCAAGTGGAATCAGGGTCAGGTCCAAGTCCCAACTCCATGGGAGCAGAACCCCTACCCCTTTGCCACCCACGTGGCAAAGAATGTCAGGCATAAGGGAGCTAGAGTGTCTCAACAGCTGGCCGACCCTCTGCTGTGCATAGCAGACTGTTGTCCCTGCCATTAGTGGTGGCTTCTTTGGCATGCCTGTCAGGTGGGTTACAACAAGTGCCCAGACCACAACTGTGACTGAGACAGGCCGGAAGCAGGGGCTGGTGCATCCAGGAATCATGCTGGACTCTTGGAGGAGGGGACTGCTGGAAGGAGCCTTGAAGGACGAGTAGGAGTTCTCTAACTGGAAGGGGTAGGAGCACACAAGTTTGTGATGGGCAGTAGAACCCAGGAGTTCTTTGGAGCCACGAGGCTGAAGGGCTGACCCCACCCGCAGCCCACAGCTGGGCCACGTTTCCCCTCTTGATGAGTAAGGCAATCAGCTGACTGGGCAAGAGGGCCAAAGGCAGATCCCAGGGCTCCCATCGGAAGGTTCAGCAGAACTTGGCTGAGAATGGTCGCCCCGTGACCCAAAGGGCAGCGTCCAGGGCCACAGGCTGCACTCAGTGTGGCCTCTGGCTGCCCACTGCTCCTGCCTGCCTCCCTCCCGCAGCCTGTCCCGGGCAGCCCGGGCAGCTGCCCCCTGCACACTGGCTCCCAAACCAGACTTTGACAGCTGCTTGGCCCAGGACCATCTCCAATAAGTCAGAACGTGGGTGTTTGGGAGTTTTCTGCCAAACTAGAGTTCCTCAGGAAGGGGGAGAAGGGAGTGTTGAGTTTCTTTGGCCAAACATGATTTCCTGATTCTAAGAAAAATCAGTTTAAAATTCTTATAAGAAATAGAAAGGAAAACAATACATACACACACAACACAACACACACAACACAGACCCACACGCACACTTGGATTTCTTTACTGTGATGTGGAGCTTACAAAACACTGCCCTGTGCGGCATCAGTAAATCACAAACACATGGATTCAGTTTGCCTTGAACGATGCCTGGTTTAAGACGTTGAAGAATGAGGGGAGAGGAGGGTTTGGCAAAAAGCAAGTGGAGAATTGGAGGCTCTAGCTGCATCCAGATGCTGGTTTGACCCACCCCTGGTTCCTGGTGTCGCTCTTGTCTGGGGATGTGTGAAAACAAGGATCAGTTGACTTCTCAAGATTAGATGCAAATCCTGCCTCAGTGGGGCCATGACAGGCCACACACACACACACACACACACACGCACACACACAGCACCTGCTGGCACCTGCCTTGTAAATTTGCAGATGGCCTTGTGTCTATTTTATGGCTAAGGCTAAGAACGCAGTAAATAAAAGAACCTGAGGTCAGTCTGGATTCCTGGGGCAGAGGGATGCCCCACCCTGTACCCAGCAGCACCCCAATGCCTGGTGATGGGAAAAGGGTTTTGTAAACTCTGAGCTGGCCCCTGAGTGGAAGAGCAAAACAGGGTCACAAAGGTGAGACTGTGGCATGGAAATTCTCATGGCATCATGTCGAGTCAACCCCCGCCCCCGCCGGCCCCGCTAAAAAAAAAAATCAAGCTACAGGTTTATTTTCGTGGAAATCACAGTAAGTTATGCTCCAAGAACTTAAAGGAACAGAAAGTTGCCACTACTTTTTGGGCTAGACTATAAATTAAAAGCAAAAGGGATCAGAGTAGTGACAAGTGGCTTTACTGGGGGAGAATAGGAAAGGAAGGCTCCCAGGCCCTAGAGGCTTGACTTTTCTAAATAAAAGCATAACGAGCATGGTGGAAACCATGGAACCGGTCGACGGTGGGAACACAGGGAAGAAAGCTGAGTGGCAAACCACTGGGCACCCATGCAGGCCCCACCCGTGGGAGAGGGGCCCTGGTTCAGGCACATCACGGTGCTGTGGCAGGTCCCATCCATCAGACTATTCATTCCTACGCCAATGTAACGTGACTCGGAATTTTCTAAATTTTGTCTGAGGCTTCTGTCCTCATGGGTAGACGGTGAAATTCCCCTTGCAGCCAATTTTATTTTGAGAAGAGTCCTTTGAGGAGCAAACGTGAGGTAAGAAGGTGCACACTGTAGAGGGGACGGGAGCCTTTTGTGGGTTGCTAGGAGCTCCCCTCCTTGGGACTGTGAGATCTGTGGAGTCATGGAAAGGTGTACCGACTTGCATGAGAGGCTCAGGGGCCTTCGGAGAGAAAAAACTAGGCCCTAACCCCTGCTCTCTGTGATTTGAAGTTAGTGTCGTGGTACACTAGAGTCTCCCAAGCAAGGTCTTGTTGGCACTAAAGGCTCTCAGGGTGACCCCACCAGGAGGGAAAATGGAGTTGGGGCTCAACCCCCAGGGAGCTAATCCCAGGGCATGACTGAGGCTGCTTTGAGGAACAATGACTGAGCACTTCGGTGTGACCTAGGAGCCCGGAGTGGGGCATCCCTGTGGCCTGAGCAGGGAAACACACCTGGCAGATGTCTACCAGACCACGCAGGACCTGTGTTCAACAGCGACACCATGTGGAAGGAACCTGAGCGACAGGGCTGGGGGCAGGATTAGATGTTCCAGTTCTCTCTCTACTTGGCACCGGAAACTTCCACTGAATGAAAGAAGCTGACCTTGGCCAATGAGGTGACAGCCTCAAGAGGAAGGCACTGGGCTTCCTGCTTGTACAGAGGAGTAGGGCCACATTCTGCACATTCAGTGTCAAGTCAGTAAATAAGGCCGAAAGCAAGCATGACTAAATTTGCCCTTGAAAATCCCTGAAGTTGCCCATTAGAGTTCAGGAGGAATAGATTTGTATCAGCTCATTCAAGACAGTTTTTCTTCCAGCCTTGGAGCGGGTTGCTGTTGTTTTAGGTGAACAGACGAAGCAGTCAGCACACACCCAGAGGCCACGATCTGTAAACCATACCTCTCTTTGCACCCTGGCAACTCCCTGGCCGTGGGGAGGTGCTCACACGCGAAGAGGCACGTGGGCACTGAGGCCGGCGGAGGGCGAGGAAGGCCATCCTGTCCCACGGTGCACTCACCCAGGACACCGCCCTTAGAAGGGGCAGCTCCTGCCTCCTTTAAATGATTTTCTTTCTTTTTCAGAGCACATGTCATCAAATTCACTGAAATGCACATATTATGGGGCTCTATCCTAGGGCTGGGGATGGGAGGGAGGGCAGACATGAACTGAAAAGGGCAGACCCAGAGCTACACTGCTTATACAATTCAATAATTAAACGATCCTGCCAGGAAACAGATGTAACCAGTGGGCTCCCCACGTGCTGAGCCTACGGGGAGAGGTGCTCTGGCCAGAGGCCGTGTGCATCTGTCCTCCTTGGCAAGTGTATTGATCTCTGCAAATGAATCAATTGGCATTGAGTTTGTTGGTCCCCTCTTGCCAGCATCAGAGGATGCCGGGACCCAGACAGGTTGAGCTTCTGAACCAGTCAGCCAAGGACCACACCCCGGACCTGGGGGACCTTAGTATCTGATCATCACCTCAGAGCACATTCAGGAATAACATTACTCGGGTGTCGGGCAGATGTGGTGGGGGAGGGGATGGGTGCATACATACATAAAGAGTGCGATGCGCACTATCTAGGGGATGGACACGTTTGAAGCTCTGACTCGGGGAGGGGGGGAAGGGCAATATACGTAACCTAAACTTTTATGCCCCCACAATATGCTGAAATAATAATGATAATAAAAAAGAATAAGAACAAACATTTAGAGAAAAAAAATAACAGTGACAGAATCAGGGGCATGAAATGAGAGGATGTTTTTCTGTTATCCAAAATGTTTGTAATTTACTTATCTAATCTTTTAAAGTACAAAAACATCTTTAAAAGCTCATAACTCTCCTCTAGGGTCAGTTCAAATGTTGGTCGTGAGACTTTCCCTGAACTCTGGTTCAACTTCCCTCTCGCTGCTCTTTATTCACTTAATTAGCATTTATTAAGCACCCGCTGTGTGCCAGACCCTGTACTGGGCTTTGCGAAATCAGATGACAGAGATGAAGTTGTATTCTTCAGTGTTCCTTTTATGGGAGGGGAGCTGTCCTTGTTCAAGAAAAATGTCTTGATGAGCCACTTGCACCAGAAGCCAAGCAGAAGCCCCCCACAAGCCCACCCCACTCCGGGGACACAGCATGAGTGGGGGGATCTCTGAAAGGCAAAGGGCAGGATTTCTGGCTGGTCTGGGGGCAGAGGTAGAGAGGAGGAGGTGGACATGCCCTAAGGGGTGGTCCCCAACCCCCAGGCCCTGGAACCAGCGCACAGCAGGAGCTGAGGCAGTGATGCTAGCGCTGGGGAGTGGCTGAAATACAGATTATCATTAGCAGAGAGGTTTGACTGCACAATACATGTAATGCAGTTGAATCATCCCAAAACACTGGTCCGTGGAAAAATTTTCTTCCATGAAATTGGTCCCCGGTGCCAAAAAGGTTGGGGACCGTTGCCCTAAGGCAACTCCAATGAGCCATGTCCTGGATAGTCCTGTGATTTGCTCTTTTTTTTTCTTTTTTTTAAATCTAGAGACAGGGTCTCGCTCTTGCTCAGGCTGGTCTTGAACGCCTAAGCTCAAGGGATCCTCCCACCTCGGCCTCCCAGAGTGCTAGAATTATAGGCATGAGCCACCGCGCCTGGCCCCCTGTGACTTGTTCTAACAGAACATGACGAAGGTGATGGGATGGCACTCCTGGGATTATGTGACATAATCACCTTAACGAGGTACAGTGCTATGTTGTGAACTGCCCCGTGGAGACAACCAGGAGGCCGGGAGCTGCAGGCGGCCTCCAGGACCCCAGGGTGATCTCCAGCTGACAGCCTTTAAGATGCTGGGCCCTCAGACAAACAGCCACAGGGAAATCACTTCTGCCCACAACCCGAATGAGCTGCGAAGTGGATTCTTCCCTGGTTGAGCCTCCAGATGAGAACGAAGCCCAGCTGACGCCTTGACTGCAACCTTGCGAGATGCTGAGCAGACGACCCAGCAGAGCCCTGCCCAGCCTGCTGACCCACAGAGACCAGGGGGTAACCAACCAGTGGTCTGTGTGCCATAGTAGACAACTAATACACACACACACACACACACACACACGCGCCCAGGAGGTAGCCGAAGGCCTTACACTTCTACATGTGATCCTTACCTGGGCTCTCTCCCAACTGCCAGGGAAGTTGCTAAGTTCACGAACTACTTGAAGCAAGGGACGTCCATGTGGGTGGGCGACTGGCGGAGGCCGCTCGGGTGTGGGGGTGCAAGGGCAGAGCAAAGCGAGAGGCAGCAGGCACTGGGAACTCATGGGAAACAAGGAGGCTTTGACGGCCCCAGCGCGAGGACTGGCTCTGGGCACCAGGCCAGGGCATCCTGTCAGATGGGGGGGACCTGGTCCGTGCCCCCGAGGAGGCCACTGTGGACGCAGGTGTGCACAACTCAGGTGGAGGTGGGGTGCTGCACGCAGTCTGTACTGGTGTCGAGGGAGCAGCCCCGTCCCCTCAGTCAAGGGAGCCTTTCCAGGGGAGCAGCCTGGTAAGCTTCAGTGCTATTTGAAACTATGAGGAAGGGAGAGGCCATCCAAAGGGGCTCCCTGCTGGAGCAGAAACAGAGGTAGAGGGTTTCATGAAACGTCTGGGCCTTGGAGAAGCCTCGTGACACTTTAATCAGTTAGAAAAACAAAGACATGACATCCATAATACACCAGGAGCTATGCTGGTGCATTATCTTATTTAATTTTCGTAATAACCCCGTAAGGGGGGTGTTCTTCCCATTTTACAGATAAGGACCCTGAGGCTCAGGCACTAGAAGACTTGGTTAGTGTCTTAGTTCGCACATCATGCCCCTGTTCCTGCCCTGTACCCTTTGCAGATCAGCAGAGACGCCCGCCTGTCCTGCCTGCTCACCTCCTTCCTTGCGACTAAGCCACCAGCAGCCAAGGGTAGGCTGCACTGCGTAGACTGTAGCACAGCTGTTTGCGGAGGGATCAGACTAGGGGTTAGAGTAGATTCTAGAAAAAAGAAGCCACAGAGGTGGAAGATGCTGGAATGTGGGAAGAGTGACTGAGCCGGGCGTCAACCCTGCTGGCCCCACCTCCCTCCCATGGGGCCTCCTTCCCTGGAGCTCGGTGTCTGTGGGACTGTCCCCATTCCAGGAGGTGAGCCCTCCCACCTAGCGTCCACCCTCACTGTCATGCCCACTCCCCTTTATGTCTCATCATCTCTCTTTGAGGTCTCCAGTCTCTGCATTAGTCTGTTACGCTGCGCACCTGGCTGAGGTCAGTGTGAAAGACAAGGGGGCGATGAAACCCATCCCCTCCCAGTATGTCACATGGAAACAGCAACATACACGACCCTTCCCTCGCAGGGGTCCTGTCGACTGGAGATGCCACTCAGCAGGGGCCCTTCTTGTTTGCTGAGATGAGTGGTTATTCCAGACGGAGAGGCTAATTTGTTTGCCCAGATGGATGTCACTACTGTACTAGAAAAAGTTGCCTGTGCCCCATCTCATCTGCCAGCCGCAACTGCGAATGTCTTGAACTGGTGACACTCGGCTCGTGCAGGGTTACACGCAGTGCCGGGGTGCAGATAAGCCGTCACTAGTCACCAGCAAATGGGGAACTGGGAGGACTTCGCAGACAGAAACTTGAGCAAGGTCTTGAGCACAGGGCGAGACTTAACACTAAATTAAGAGGAGAGGAAGGGGCATTTGTGGCAGGGGATCAGTGTGAGCAAACGTATGGAGACAGGGCTGGCACACCTGTGGCGTGCCCCGGGACTCATGGAGCGACCAGCCTGGTTCCAGGGGCTTGGTGTGGGGAAGGGTGGCAGTCTGTCCTGGAGCAGAGGTGGCAGCAGACAGTCACGGTGCCAAGCTCTGGGGCCCAGACTCGCAGGTCATGGGAACTGGAAGTAAATGAACCCGTCTCCCCCGCCACCCCGCAGCAGTGATGGCACAGAAAACCCGCCTCCTGGGTCACAGCTTGGAGCCCCTGTCTCAGCTCAAGACAATCAGGGTTTTTTTTTTAACCATCAGAATATCTGTGGAGCTTCTAATTTCTTTCTTTCTTTTTTTTTTTTGGTAGAAATGGGGTCTCACTTTTGCTCAGGCTAGTCTCAAACTCCTGAGCTCAAGCAATCATACTGCCTCGGCCTCCCCTGCTAGTATTACAGGCATGAGCTATCGCACCCCGCCATGTGGAGCTTTTAAAACAGAGCCCTGCTTGGGCCACTTGGTGGCTCTGGTTCAGTGAGCCCAGGGTGGGCCTGACATCGGAATTTCTCCAAGCAGTTCAGGTGATTTTTCTCTGCCCTCAGTGACAACCTCACACCAGAGTGGTTTCTTCTTCCTTTTTTTTTTTTTTTTTTTTTTTTTTTGAGACAGAGTCTCCCTCTGTTGCCCAGGCTAGAGTGCTGTGGCATCAGCCTCGCTCACAGCAACCTCAAACTCCTGGGCTCAAGCAATCCTCCTGCCTCAGCCTCCCGAGTAGCTGGGACTACAGGTGTGCACCACCATGCCCAGCTGATTTTTTCTATATATATTTTTAGTTGTCCATATAATTTCTTTCCATTTTTAGTAGAGACGGGGTCTCGCTCTTGCTCAGGCTGGTCTCGAACTCCTAAGCTCAAGCAATCCGCCCGCCTCGGCCTCCCAGAGTGCTAGGATTACAGGCATGAGCCACTGTGCCCGGCCCAGAGTGGTTTCTTCTTGAGGGCAGGGACACCCGGCAGGGAACAGTGTGGCTGGATGGAGGGATGGATGGATTATAGACCAGCTTGGGCTAGAGGAAGGAGAGTTCAGGGATTTGGGGTTTAGGGCTCAGAAATGCATCATTTTCTCCTGTGAAAGTTTTATTCTCCCTTGGTAGGAAAATTTGAGAGCACTTTCATTTTTCAGTGACACGGTTGCTCTGCATCAGCCCAGACTGTATGATAAACAAATGAAACGTGCGAACACATACTGGCTTTTCTCAAGTTAATACCACATGCCATTTCCAGCCAAGAGAGAGCACTGGATTCTAGTGGAGGGAGACCAGGGGGTTGAGAGCCGGAATCCGAGAGTCGATGGGCCCCTAGTCATTGGGTAAAGGAGCCCAGGGTGGGGGTGCCCGACCCCAGATCACACGATCGTGGTGGAGGGAGGTCTAGGACCCAGGCCTCGGACTTCTGAGCAGGATTTCGGTAAAAGCTGAGTGACCTGCCCAAGGCTACACAGCCAGTAAACGGCAGGGCCGGGACGGGGGCTCGGGCCTGTCTGACGCCAGGGTGCAGACATGGGCCTCTGCTGTGGGGGTGTTTGTGTTCTGAGTGACAGGCAGCACCCAGCCAGTAAGGACGGTGAGCAGGAAGGGTGGACAAAGTGGCCGGACGAGGTCCCCATCAGCACACTTATTAGCTGTTGGGGACTGTCTACTTTCTCGTCAGTCTCCTCCACAGCCTGTGAACAGTCCGTTGGTCATCTCGGTGTCTGCAGCACCCAGTACGGGCCAAGCACCCAGAAAGCATGATGCAGGGTGGCTGGATTCATTAACTCACTGGGCAGGTATTAATGAGGACCGACTATGTGCCAGGCACCTGGCTGGGTGCTGACACCCAGAGTTGAATCTCAACAGAGCAGCGTTGCCAACTTCGCAGAGCTACAGTCCAGTGGAAGGTAAAGAAACAAGTCAACAAGTGACTACATACAGAATGACAACGTATGGCAAGTGCCGGGGGAAAGGAACAGGGCACAGGAGGGCAGCCAGGGTGGTGTGAAGGGGGCCGGTGGGGAGGCCTTCCTAAGGAGGTGAATGCAAGTTGAAGCCAGGAGGAAGAGGAGGAGGAGGAGGAGGAGGCGGCGGCGGCTGCGGCGTAGGATGTTGGGGAAGCGTGTTCCCTGCAGAAGGAACAGCATGTGTGCAGACCCTGAGGCAGGGCAGGGCTTGGTCTGCTCAGGGGACCCCAGGCCAGTGGGACTGGAGTGAGTGACACGAGATGAGGTGGGGAGGCAGGGCCAGACCATGCAGGGCCTCCTTGCCCACGAGAACAACTTTAGGGTTGGTTCTACAAGTCAGGGACGCCATGGAAGGTCAAGGATCAGTGTGGCCCAGGCTGCTTCTCTGGGTGGGAAGAGGACAAGATCCGAGCAGGACACCAGCGAGGTCGCTGTGGAGGTCACATGTGCAAGAAGAGAGTGTCCTGGGCGGGGCAGGCATGAAGTTGTGCTCCCTTGGGGAGGCAGAGTCAGTGGGCGGCTGACGGGCTGGCGGTTGGGGGAGGGAGAGACGACACCGTGGAGGCTTTGACTGAACACCCGGTAGACTGAGCTGCCACTCCCGGACAAGCAGAAAACAGGGAAAGGAGCCAGTTTGCTGGGTTAAAAGTGACAAGCTGGTGACATTAAACTTGAGATGCTTGTGAGACATCCAAGTGGAGATGTCACCTATGGAGTTGCTTAATCAAGTGTGGAGCTCGGAGGAGAGCTTGGGAGGGAGGGCTGTGTCTGGGAGCGTTGTATTAATGGGTGGCATGTGAAAGCCACGAGGCTAGAGGAGAAAGGGCCTGAGAAACTGCCACCCTTGGGAGCTGAGTAGAGGAGAGAAGCTGGGATGGAGGGGCAGGGAGCAGCGAAAGGTCAGGAGAGGGTGAGGCCACAGGGAAAAGTACTTCATAAGGGCGTGAGCGATCAGCTGTGTCAGCTGCTGTGGAGAGGTCACATGGAAGAACTAACTGCAAGTGTCCATTAGATTTAGCAACGTGGAGGTCGCTGGTGACCTTGACAGATTCACTGACTCAGTGAATGACTCAAAAGATTCATAAAGAGGAGACAATAACCAGAGCGGGTTGTAGAGTCAGGGAAGGCTTCCTGAGGGAGGTGGCATTTCAGCAGAGCCTTGAAGGCTGAGTCCTGAGAGACCTAAATGCTGCCTGCAAGAGCCTCCCTGGGGAGAGCACAGAGTACCATTAACTGGCACCCTTGGCCTGAGGAACATTATCTCCACCTCGCAAGAGGGAGAGGGCAGAGGGCTGGCTTCCTCCTCAGCAGCAAGGTGGCCAAGAGGCTGTTCTCAGGGGATAGCACCCGCTCACATCCCCCATGACTCGGGGGCTTGTCCACTTTCCTCCCCACAGAGGAGTCTTGGGAGGTGCAGGCTCCAAACCCACAGCCTCAGAGCAAAAGGCTCTTAGATCCCACCCGGAGCAGCCAGCTCATCGTACATCTGGAAAATCTGAGACCTAGAGGGGGGCAGGGCTTGCCCAAAGTCACCTAGTCCATCAGTGGTAGGGGCCAGGTGACTGCCAGTGATGTCCATGGAGAATGACTTGGCCTCCTGGGGAAAGTCTGACTCTTTAGCCTGGTGTTCAAGGTCTTCCGAGACTGAGCAGGAGCCCACCATGCAAATTCCACTCCCGCTATCCTTCCCTCACCCCCCTGAAACCCAGCCTCCTGCACCCTTAGCATACACAACCTACAGTCTTCACGACAATCCTTTGAAGTAGGTGTTATTATTCCTATTTTACAGGTGAGGGAACTGAGGCTTAGAGAGGCTTGTTCACTTGTCCAAGGCTACCCAGCCTGCATAGTACACAGCTGAGCCTGGACATCATGTTTGGAGCATCTCCAGAGCTCGTTGTCCTTCCCCTGCCTTGCTGCATCCCCATAAATGAGCCCCTCCTCTGGGATACGATCCCCAGACTCCCTGGCTTTGAGCTATCCTGGGTCAGGTCATGTGCCATGACTCCACATCACTTGCTCAGTCCACTAAAAAGTCCATTGGATGAGACTAAACAACTAATGCCACTGAATGACCCAGAATTCAGCAGCCCATGACACTGTCCATAGAGGCCCCACAGCCCCGCCACTCCTGGGGTCCCCTTGGCAGGAGCAGGGCATCCACAAAATCTGCCCTCCCCTCTCCCCGCCCCAGCCACCAAGCCAAACACCCTGCCCCTCACCTGGAGACCACCAGTGGTAGGATGAGCATCTTCAGCATCCTCATCAGGAGCTCTCCAGGGAACTGGAAGTAACTAATTTCCTGAAAACATAGGAAGAGCTGGGTTCTAGCAGGTGATGCAAACTTCACAGTTGCCTAAGTCCTTACCACCTTCAAAGCACTATCTCACCTGCGCTCTCCTGTGGAGCCCATGGCAGCAGAGTCCATGCAGAAAGAACCGGCTTTGGGACCGGACAGACCTGGGTTCCAACCCTGGAAACCCCCACCCCGCAAAATCAGCTGTGTGGCCCTAAGCATCTTCTATGACCACTCTGAGTACTGAGTTTTTCTCATCTGTAACACGAGGATGATAACTACAGTAGTCCCCCTTTATTCTTAGGGGACACATTCTGAGAGCCCCCATGGATGCTTGAAACTGCAGATAGTCTATGTTTGTTTCCTGTAAATACATATCTATGATAAAGTTTAATTTATAAATTAGGCTCTGTAAGAGATTAACAACAATAACTAATATTAAAATAGAACAATTAGAACAATATACTGTAATAAAAGTTATGTGAATGTGCTTTCTCTCTCTCTCAAAATATTGTACTTTACTCACCCATTTTTGGACCAACCTTGACCACAGGTAACTGAAACCATAGCAAGCGAAACCGTGGATAAGGGGGGACGACTGCACCCCCCAGGGTCGCTGAGGGAGAACTCACTGGAGGAGCTTGAATGAGAGCAGGCACACAAGCACTTAGCGTAGCACCTGGCTGGGGGGGACGCTCCGTGATCCCAGTAAATACCAGTGTTCCCTGCGTCTGCACCATTCACCCGCGCACCCGTGGGATAAAATCTGTCTCATGTAGCGGACGGTAAGTGGCAGGAGGGCTGCGTGTTGTCCACACTGTGGACATTCATACAGCCCACACTGTGCCAGGCATCCTTCTGGGAACCCCCAAATGAATGAGCATGGTTCCTGCCCCAGAACTCCCAGCCTGGTTAATGAAGAGCCTGGCGCATAAGCAGCCCACGGCCTTGTCACGTGTCAGTTTCTCCATCTGTTTGGGTCCATTCTCTGGCACTTTCCCCTAAATGCCGAAAGAGGGAGCATTGCCTTGGATCAGGGGGACACCACTCAGGACCAAGAGCCCCTATCGGGCTGAATTCTATGTCAGCCCCTTCGTGGGCGGCTGGCTGCAGCCCATCCTTGGATCTTTGGGGCACCATATCCTCGCCTGGTCAGCTGTCGCCCGAAGAACAGGGCCACGTGGCCGGCACCTGTCCACTGAAGCCCAAGGGACCCATAAGCCCGGTTAAATTGGATTTTCAGATAACAAATAATTCATTCTGTACTTATACTCAAAAAATGATTTGTTGTTTATCTGAATGTCCAGTTTAACTGAGTGTGCTGTTTTTAGATTTTTTAATTTAATTTAGTTTTGCTATTTCTGGCAACCCTAGCTTGGGGCCACTGTGTTCAGAGGGGGAGGCAGATAAATGGACTTTCGAGCACCAACCACGTTACATTTTTGTTCTCGCAACTTTTTTTTTTTAAACCAAAGCCAAACATACTTGGCTAATGATCTGATGCTTTGAAAAGCCCCAAACTGCAGAATGGTGGCTCTGTGACAGGGTCACAGAGATCCTCTAGTCCAGGCCGCTCATTTCATAGAGGAGGAAGCTGAACCGGGAGAGCGGTGGCTCGCCCACCGAATGTCAGCCCCAGCACGACCTAGTAGTTCCATTCTGCTACTATTTCCAACCAGAAAATCTGCTTTTTAAAGAAATATACCCATCATGACCATATTTTTAATTAACTTTAATCCATGTATGTATTCTTTAAGTTACAAAGTGCTCAATGATAAAAATGTAGCTCCTTCCTCACCTCTGTCTATTCCTACCTCCCAACTTCCCAGGAGTGAACATCCTCAAGTCCTCGAGCTGTTTCCCCAAGTGTCAATATTTCTAAATAATATGGTTATAATGCTATTGGTACTTCTTTTATTTTCCTTAATTCTAGTTCCATAACTGACTACATAATGCTATTTCTTGATTTATCATTTGGACATTTATTAAATTCCCTGCCATGATTGATGAGGACTTAGTTCCAACCTCCTTTTTCTTCCTCCCATTTCACCATTATATTTACATCAAATCTGGGGCAAATTAATAGTCAAAGCTTACAGTATTTGTATCATCAAATATCGTTCATTGTTGAGCCAAGTAATGTGCTACAACCACGCCTCCTTGCTTGTACAACCTTCATTTTCCCTCGGAAGATAATTGAATGATTTTTATTTATCTTGTTTTCTGAGAATCACCCATTAATTTCTTCCACACATTTTAACATGTCTATTAAAATACCTGCGAGAACCCTGTCTCTCACCATATGCAAAAATTAACTCAAGATGGATTAAAGACTTAAATGTAAGACCTGAAACCATAAAAATTCTAGAAGTAAACCTAGGAAAAATTCTTCTGGGCATTGGCCTAGGCAAAGAATTTGTGAGTAAGACCGCAAAAGCAAATACAGCAACAACAAAAATAAATAAATGGGACTTAATTAAAATGCAAAGTTTCTGCACAGCAAAGGAAATGATCAACAGAGTAAATAGATAACCTACAGAATGAGAGAAAATATTCACAAACTATACATCTGACAAAGAATTAGTATCCAGAATCTATGAAGAATTCAAACAAATTAGCAAGAAAAAAATGAATAACCCCAATAAAAGTGGGCAAAAGGCATGAATAGACATTTTCAAAAGATATACAAAAGGAAAAAAAAACATGAAAAAATGCTCAGCATCACTAGTCATCAGGGAAATGCAAATTAAAACCACAATGAGATACTACCTTAACCCTGTCAGAATAGCCATTATTAAAAAGTCAAAAAAACAATAGATGTTGGCACAGACGTGGTAAAAAGGGAATGCTGATACAGTGTTGATGAGAATGTAAAGTAATACAACCTCTATGGAAAGCAGCATGGACATTCCTCAAAAAGCTAAAAGTAGACCTACCATTCGATCTAGCAATCCCACTACTGGGTATCTACCCAGGGCGAAAGAAGTCATTTTATAAAAAAGACACCTGCACCCCAGTGTCTATCACAACCCAATTCATAATTGCAACGATATGAAACCAACTTAAGTGCCCATCAACTGAGGAGTGGATAAAGAAAATGTGGTATATATATACCATGGAGTAGTACTCAGCCATAAAAAGGAATGAAATAATGTCCTTTGCAGCAACTTGGATGGAACTGGAGACCATCATCCTAAGTGAAGTATCTCAGGAATGGAAAAACAAACGCCACATGTTCTCACTCATAAGTGGAAGCTAAGCAGGGATATATATGGTCACAAAGTGGTGTAATGGACATTGAAAACTAAGAAGGGGGGAGGGTGTGGGGGAGGGAAAAAAATCCTGTATCTGCTAAATTTTTTGAAATTAAAAAAATGCCTAACAATGGTATTTTCTACACACTCAAGCACGTCAGTTCCCTTTTAATCCACCTGAGACCTCAGTCCAAAAGCTCTCCATCTTCCTGTTCCAGTCTGAACTGACTGCTCTCTAGCCCAGCAGCTGTCCTGGGTGTCTTCACTGTCATTCTGGAACTTTATCCTGTACAAGGATCCATTGTCTTCTTGGTTTACTTACTGAATTTTCTGGAACATCTCTTTTGGCAGCTTCCTGAGTAAGGATGAATAGCAGAGAAACTCAATTCTGAGTCGTTACATAAATGAAAATGCCTTTATCCTACCTTTCTCTCTGATACTAGTCTGGCCATATGTAGGATTCCTAGTTGAAAATCATTTCCCCTCCAAGTTTTGAAGGCATTCTGTTTTATGGTAACCATGTCTTCGCTCATAGCTCTGAAGAGCTTCAGAAAAGATTTTAAAAGTTTTCTCCTACTCCCAGCGTTGTCTCTGCTTCATCAGAGACCCTCTTTTCTCTTTGTTTAGTCTCTTCCATGTTAGCAGCTTTCCTAACATTTCTGGTGACTTTGGCTCTCTGCCCATGTGTAAGTTTGAAGCACTAAACTTCTGTGTATATGAGTGGGGCTCGTGAACAGATGGTCCTTCAGGGCAAAGTGACAGGTGACGAATGGCTTTTTCACTAGGGCTGGGTGGGATGGTAGAGAAATCTCCTTTACAGCAGCATTTAGAGATCTTTTGTCTGAGGCTTCAGTGAGAGAAGTCTCTTCCTGCGTTTGGCTGGGGAATTGGGCTATGCCCAAGTTCAACTCACAGCAGTCTTTAAGCTGGGGGAGCCCACGTTCAGAACGCAGGTGTCTGCTAATTAGTTTGAAGCATGTGCCTCCCCATGCCCCGCCCCTCCCCCCCCACCAGCAACGCACACAGGTGGGCCTAATATCCCAAGGCAAGCTTCGCTGGTTCCTTGGGGCAGGCAGTGGGGTAGAGATGGGTGGATGAGGAGTCCCCCGACTATGTGAACTGGAAGGGCCTAACTGCTCTGGCTACAAAATTCCGCCTCTTGCTTTCAACTCCATGCCTCGCCCCTGCCCAGTGCAGCACCTTGCGCTCTTACGTCCAGAGCCCTCCAACTTGGTATCAACTTCACAGACATAAGATTGTCGCTTCCTGTGCCCTACTAAGTGAGCTCATTCAACTCCAACTACTTCCATCTTGCCTGACTTGTTTAGTCTCTCAATTTCTTTTCTCAACTGTCCCCTTTTACAATCTCTTTGTTCTTGGTGTTTTTTATCTTTTAAAATTCCATTACTATGATATTAGTGGAATTCTAGGAAGGAGACGAAAATGGACGCAATTGTGATTTGCCGTGGTTTAACTGGAAGTCTCAAAATGGTTGAAATTTTTAAATGAGATGCTCCAAAGACAAAAATCCTGTGATTTTGTAAGTTCTTTTCACAAACAGAACATTCTACCATTTTCCACATTGTTTATGATTTTTGCTTGTTGCATAAGCCTACAAAATAAGAAGGGTTTAGTTTCTGAGTCACAGGCAAAGAGATCAAATGGAGAAATGCTGGATTTCAAAGTAAGACGCTGAGAAAGCCAATTCCTGCCAAATAATTGTTCTAAGGCTGCACATCCTTCCTTCGATTTATCTGGCAGGTTAATCCAGACCGGAATATGTTTGCATTTCCAAACAGATGGGGACGGCAGCTTTGGCAAAGGAGGCCCCAGATGAGTTTGGCTTTTAGTAATAGGCATTCCAATTTGTTTTCACAAAATAATCTTCCTGCAGGAAATATGCAGATATATTTTTTGCTTAGGAAAATTAAAGAGAGCAGATTGCAGATTGTTGTTTCATTTCTAGTTAATTACAGCAAATAGCTGAGTGTTCTCTCTGAGCCTGACACTGATCTATGTTCACCTTGTGGTTCAAGAAAGCCCATGTGGTCAGTGCTCAGCAGTTTGCAGTCTGGTGGGAGAAACAGGCACCTAGGTAACCAGCTCTGAGGCAGGGTAGCCAGCAGGTGAGGCACGGTGGAGGAACGTGCTTGGCGCGAGTGTGGGAGGATAATATCATCTGAGACATAGACAGGTCTGAGAGACTTTTTATGAGATATGGAATATGAGATGGTTCCTGATGTGGTAGGACTTTGACAGGGGATAAAGGAGGGAGGGGTGAAGTAGCAATCAGTTAGCACTTACTGTATGCTGGGAACTGACGAATCCTTGGTTTATTCTTCACAACAATTCTGGTAGACGTATACTGCCCTACCCCATTTTACAGATAAGGAAACTGAGGCCCAGAGAGGAGTTGGGATTTTGTCTAGCCATTTACCAGCAGGGTCAAAGTCAAGGGTTTCTTTGTCTCCAGAGTTCAAGCTTCTCCCTAAATAACTGCTTGAGGCTTAACAGGGTTACTATAGTAATAGTGGGCTCAACACCCAACAAAGTCTGGTTCCTTGAGCCCCAGTCGTAGAGCGAGTATTAAACTTCAGTGAGCTATAGGAAGAAGAATTTTTTGGAATAGAGAATCCTCCAGGAGCCCAGTGACAAAGACTCTCTCCTTGACCAAACCTGAGACAGGCTCCTCTGCGCCCTCTTTTCGACTAGGCCTTGTCCTTGGGCCTTGTCTTTGGCCTGCGTGGTCCAGTTGTAGCAAGAATCCTGCCGGGTCCATCTAGTGAGGATCCCCACCCTTCATCACCCTCCTCATCTGTAAGATTCCTCACCCCACGCTCAGTGTCTGGTCACCCCGGCCTGCCTTCAGCAAGAGCCCCCCGCCCTGGATGTCTCCTCCTGGTAGTTTTCCACCCACCGACCCCCTCACTCTGCTCCTTGGCTGTAAATCCTCAGCTGCCTTTGCTGTATTTGCAGTTGAGTCCTGTTCCTCCCGCAGGAGGTCTTGACGCCTGTGGCAATAGCCCTGAATAAAGTCTTCCTTACTGTTTCACCAAGTATCAGAATAATCGTTTCTTTAGTGCCATGTGAGTGTCCCTCCCTGCCCCACAGGAGACGGGCTGGGAGGGAGAGGGGCCCTTCCCCAGTGAGGCAGCTCCACCATGGCAGTCACACGGGCCGGAAACCTGGGGCCTGCTCTGCCTCCCCGTCCCCCAGCCCCACACCCCATCGGCCCCACAGCCTGAGGCTCCCCCTTTGGAAACAGGCCTCATGTCTGCCCCTTTCCTCCCACCGCCATGTCCCCCCGACGGCTGTCCCTCACTCGCCCCCCGCCTGCCCCACCGCCACCCCACCCTCCACACAGCACCCGAGGGAGCTCCCCAGAGCTCAGATCCGACCACGTCTCTCTCCTGCTCACAAGCTTCTCGTGGTTGCCCCAAGTCCCTGCCTGGTGGTGGGGCTGTGCCTCACCCTGGCCTCACATGCCAGCCTCTGTGCCTCGAGCCTGCTGTCCCCTCTGCCTAGAAGGCCCTTCCTGGATTCCTAGTCATATGAGCTGCCTTTAGAAGGCATTCTCTGGTGCCTGCGGCACTCTTACAAGACCCCCAACCTTCCCCGGGCCACAGCCCCTAGCCCTGCGGTGGTTCTAATGAGGCGTCCTCGCCTTTCAGGCACCCAGTCATCTGGGTTTATAATCACTTCCTGAGCCTAGGCCTGCAAGGTATTTATCACACCCACGTTATAGATGAGAAAACTGCGACCCAGAGAGGCAAAGGGACTCACACACTGTCATGTCACAGGGGGCCGTGGAGTAAGATCCTGCAGGCCCACACACCCCTCCTAGACAGGGACCCCGAGATGCCCCAGGGGGCTGACCTGTGGTGAGAGGCGCCGGGTCCTCAGGAAGAAGCCAAGGAGGCAGCCCACGATGACAGACAGCACGGACAGGATGAGCAGTCCGTTCCGCCTGCACACGTCCCTGCCCCGCGCCAGGATGGCACGTGGCACCATGGTGAGCCTGGCCCGCTGGCAAGGGGCACAGCACCATTCCATGCACGTGAGGCCAGCCGCGGGCACAGGGTCTGGGCTGAGGCTCCGGCTCCTCAGCAGGCAGGTGGCTGGAGTTGCTAAGCACCGGTGGCCAGCCCCTCGGCCATGGCCTGTGTGGCCGCCCAGAGGGAATCCACAATCCTATTACCAGCTGCATCATTAGGAGCTGGGAGAAGATTAGGGCCTGGGAAACTAGAGCAGGCACGTGGTCTGGGAGTTTGGGCCTCCAAGCCAAGTGCTCCTCTTTAACAGAGCGGTGGACCAGGCACTGGCGGAGAAACAAGAGGAACATTTGCTTGGTCGGTTTGATTTAGCCCACTTTGTTCCAGAAAGAATTGAAAGCAAGGCAGTAAGATACCAGTCATTGCCAACGTTCATTAAGCATTTACTGTGCACCAGGGGCCACTCTAGAATCATTTTACTTGTGTTAGCATATTTAATTGAAATGCCAATCCCAAGAAGTAAGCACTGTCAATGTCACCATTTCACAGAGGAAGGAGTGAAGGGGGCTGAGCAATGAGCACGTGCCGTGTGCCAGGCCTGGTCTGGCAGCTTCACCTGTGCTGACCACAGGGACTCAGCCCAGAGACCCGAGGGTTCCCACCTTCATTTTACTGAAAGGGAGACTGAGACTGCAGAAGCCAGAGTCCCTGGCCACACTCGCAGAGCTAGCGAGCAGCAGAGTGGATTCAGGCCTAGGTCGGTTTGGTTTCCACCACACAAACAGGTGGATGGGTTCAAAGGCACTTGGCGGTACTGTGGGGAACGAGGATTTGAGTCCAGCAGACCTGAGTTCAAACGTGGGCTGTGCCACGCACTGTGAAATGGGATGCTTATCCTCAGGGCTGTTTTAAGCCTAATGCTGGGCACCCTGTAGCTTCTAGGGGCCTATTATTTTTATTAAAGATGACAGAGCCCAAGAGACCTGCATTCAAGTCCCTGCTGTGCCACTTATTAGCTGTGTGATGCCAGCCCAGCCATTTCATCTCACTGTGCCTGAGTTTCCCCATCCAGGGAGACGATAATCAGCAGAGATAATAGCATCTACTTCCTCAGGGCTGGCAGAACAGTCTGCCCAGAGAGTTTCTGGGAGAGCAGGGTGAGCTCTTGTGTGCTGAACAGGGGACAGGGCTGTTAGGGTCGTCATCATGCTTAGTGCTTTGGAGAAAGGGTTTCTTTTTTGCTATTTCTTGTGGCCTGGCCTGCCCTTTAAAGCCAGGGAGAATTAACCCTCGTCTATTTCACCAGGAATCTGTAATCTCATTAGGGGCAGCTGGGCAGCAGCAGGGAGTGCAGTCTGCAGTGGGGGTGGGGACGTAGCAGGGGTGGGGTGCACGCAGGGGCTGCCTCCTCATAACATAGGGGAGGGGGCGGGGGATGGAGAGGACAGGGCGGGGGCACAGCCCTGAAACCGTGGGCTCCCAACTGGGAAGAGGCACTTGGATTCTGTTCCCACTTACTCGCTCTGTGACCTGGCCTTCTCTGGGTCTCTGTCTTGCCCGTTTTTATAATAGAATGAGAGAAATGGGCTAGGTGCCTTCTAAGGAACTTCAGTTCAACAAACCAAACTTCAAAGCCCCTGCTCTTTGCAGGAGCTTGGGGATGGGGCTGGGGTTGGATATAAGTCTCAGAGATTTTTCTCTCCGACTCTGACTCTTAAAACCAAAAGTTTCCTGCTATACCTTCAACTCCTACAGATGCCTCCTTTTGTGATTAACCAGGTGGTTACTTGCTGCCTAAAGAGGAACATTCAGGGTAGATACTTGGACTTGCATTTGATCAAGGTCCAGGCCTGGCTTTTAGCTGTGTGGTGAAGTAGTGAGTCTTGCTTCCACTCCAGCTCCAAGACTGGGAGTCCCAGGACGTCCCCCGCAGTCATTGCTGACTCTTGCCCTCTACACTCTGGCCCTGCCACCACCTGCCTGCCGGACATCAGGCCTTTCTTTCCACGGCTCCCACTGTCTTCAACAGGGGAACTACAGTTCCTTCTAGCAGGTGTTCTTATAGACCATTTAGTGCCACCCCTCCTGGGGAGTGGGGGACACAGGAGTGACTGAGACACAGCCCCTGCCCTTGGGGAGCTTATAAGAAAATTGAGGGACTCTAAGAAAAGACTAATTCCCACTAATGTTTAATTAGCAGTCCCCAACCTTTTTGGCACCAGGGACCATTTTCATGGAAGACAATTTTTCCACAGACCGGGGATTGGGGGCATGGTTTTGGGATGGTTCGTGCGAGTTACGTTTATTGTGCACTTTATTTCTATTATTATTACATTGTAATATATAATGAAATAATTATACATCTCACCATAGGTTGGGGACCCCTGGTGTAAGTGACTGTTAATGAGTTTACTAAGGATATTTGTAAATCAAATCAAAAGGCTCCTGGGTCAGAACCCTTTAATAGCTCGCCATTGTCCAAGAAGCAACTGCCTTCTACAATGTTACCAGATATGCAAAATTTTCTTCCATAATTAAATAAAAAACAAGTTTGGGAAATGTTTGATGAAACAAAAAGAGGCAAGTTCTTTACTTCAAGACAGCTCAAAGTCAGACTGCTGGGAGTTAAAATCTTAGTACTACCACTTATTAGCTGTGTGGCCTTGGGCAAATTTCTTAAGTTCTCTGTAAAATGGGGATAATAAAACAGCACCTAGTTTGTAGGGTTGTGACATGGGTCAAATACAGTGATGCACACTACATGCTTAGAGCACTACCTGGTGCCTTGCAGACTCACAGGTAGTTGCTATTCGTTTTGGTAGAGCATTTACAAGAGTAGCATGTGTTAAAGTTTCCAGTCCCTCTTTGGAACAGAGAATTCTGTGGGTCTGGTGTTTGGGGAACATGTTTGGGAAAACTCCAGCCTCCAGGATCAAGTCTGTGCTGCCCTGCAAGCCCTCAGTGCCTTGTGTTTTCTCACCTCTTCTGCATTCCACCTTCTATCACACCTCGTGCTTCCGAGACACCAAAAAACTGCAGGTTCCTGGAACGCCGAATCCTCTCTGAGGCTTGCACACCTTTGCCCTTGCTATTTCCTCTGCCTAGAATGTCCTTCCCTGTCACTGATATCACAGATCAAATGCCCCCTCTTCCTCAAAGCCTTCCCTGACTGCCCCAGATACGACACCCCTCTCCTTTTTCTCCCACTAACTTAGGTCCTTCCACAGTCACCAGCCAGGGGTTAACCCCAGTGGCTCTGACAAGGAAATAACAATCCATGAGAATAAAATCGAGTCTCTTTTTGTTACCATGTCATTTGAAGACACCTCGATGAAGAATCCCCAAAGTTGGAGAGTATATGGGGGGTGGTTGGGGAGCACCCCCAGGAGCAAGGAGTTGTCCTCCAGAACAGCTGGAACTAATGGGCAGTAGGGACCCTGAGAGATGCTTCACAGGACACTCGAGCCACGAGGATTAGGATGCCACGGGCAGAGAAGGGAAACGGAGTTGTCAAAATGAGCGCTGAATCACAACTCACGGGTGCAGCTGCCGCACTCTGCAGAAGTAGGTTTGCAGATGAGCTGTTTCTTACCCAGGCAACTCTGCAGGGCGTGCCAGGGTAGAGAGAGGCAGGGTTGGCTTATTTGCTAATGATTAATGGGGAATGATTCTCCAGGGCTACTGGAGGGGCCGACTCAGGCTGGGGAGGTGGGTGTAAGAAGGCTTCCCAGAGGAGGCGTCCTGTAGTCGGAAACCTCGGGCAGCCAGGGTAGGAGGCACTGGCCAAGGGGGAGGTGAGGGAAGGAGAGCCTGTCCCAAAAGAGGGGCCAGAGGTGCGAGAGCAGAGGCCTCTGGGAACCCAGGTCTATCAGTGAACTGGAGTGGCCAGCAGGGCTGGGCCTCACCCCTTCCACCGTGTGTCAAAATGAGTTTGGGTCGGCCGCGTGAGCTCCCACATGGGTTTGCGGTGACAACACTCTGGGTTTGTTGGCTGCTTTCCAGAGACATACCAGAGGCGCCTTAATCTCCCTGACACGTCTCCCCAGCGCACTAGAGGCCGGACCCTTCCGGGAAGGTTTTCTGTGGGCAGCCAATCCAGCCGGGTGCGGATTCCGCAAGCCTTAGTCACCGAGGGGCCGTCCTGACCTCTGCTGAGGGCTGGTCCTTTCCCACGTTTGACTCAGAGGATGGGGGAAAGTGACTCTCTTGTGGCAGATTTGGCTCTCCTGTCTCGATTTGTCCTTTATCTAGATTTGTCATTTATGGAAATCACGCCTGAGCACCCATGACACCACTCAGCTACTATTTGTTGAGCACTTACTATGTACCGGGATCTGTCTGGGTTCTCTAACACTTTCACCTGCACTCACAGAAAGGGCACACACCAGAGGGAGCCAGTGGGCCATTCAGCCCCTCCACAGCATTCACTGGGTCAGTCAAGTGTCAGAGGGTCTAGGTCTGTGCAATCCAGTGTGGTAGCACGAGTCATGCCATTTACACTTAAATTAATTAAAATTAAATAAAGTTGGAAATTCAGCTCCTCAGTTGCACTAGCCACAATTCAAGGGCCCAGTAGCCACATGTGGCTAGTGGCTACCATATTGGACATCACAGTTACAGAACATTTCCATGATCACAGAAAGTTCTACTGAACTTTCTACAGTCACACTGAGCCAAATTCAAATCTCAATTCCTTCTCCTGTAAGCTGTGTGATTTTGCCGAAGTTAGTAAACATCTCTGAGCCTCTTTTCTGTATCTGTAAAAAGCCCATGTTCTTTACATTGCATCATACTTCCTCTCATTTGAATATAATAGTTGAAACAGGCTAAATATAGAACCTCCACCAAGTTCAAATTAAATTTCCAAATTAGTTAGGATTCTTGTTAGCAAATAACAGAAGATTAAACCAAGCTGGCTTAGGTAAAAAGGGAATTTATAAGCAGAGCTGACGACATAATTTGTGAGGCCCAGTGCAAAACAGGGTGGGGCTCTCTGTTCAAGAAACAGGAAAAACATGCATCAAAGCTACTAAAATATATAGCTTTTTTCTTTTTTCCACAGTCTTTCACTCAACTTACTATTTTTTATGTTATTTAATGTTATTCATAAGTAAACAAAAATAAAAATTTTAAATTATTAGCATGAATTTTACCGTTCATCTTTATATTGTGCAATGCCAGGGTTTTTTTTTTTGTTTCTGTTTTTTTTTTTTTTTTTTTGAGACAGGGTCTCGCTCTGTCACCCAGGCTGGAGTGCAGTGGCATCATCATAACTCACTGCCGCCTCAAACTCCTGAGCTCAAGTGATCCTCCTGCTTCAGCCTCCTGAGTAGCTGGGACTGCAGGCACGTGCCACCATGTCTGGGTAATTTTTTTATTTTTTGTAGAGATGAGGTCTCACTTTTGCTCAGGCTCACATTTTGGCTTTTTGAATAACGCTGCTTTGAACATTCATGTAAAAGTCTTTCTGTGGACACATGTTTTCATTTATCTTGAGTAGGTACCTATGAATCAAATTACTAAGTTTTTTGATAAATTTATGTTTATCATTTTAAGAAACTGCCAAGCTATTGTCCAAAGTGGATACACCATTTTACATTCCTGCTTGCAATGTACGAGGATTCCCATTTCTCCACATCCTCGCCCACGGTTGTAACTGTCTGTCTTTTTTATGTTAGCTGTTCTAACAGGTGTGAAGTGGTATCTCATTGTGGTTTTAATTTGCATTTATCTAATGACTAATGACATTGAGCATCCTTTAATGGACTTATTAGGCATTCATATACATTCTTTGGTGAAATGGCTATTCAAATTTTTTGCCTATATTTTTTAAATTGGGTTATTTGCCTTCTTATTGAGTTGTGAGAGCTTTGTGTATTCTGGATACAAGACTTTTATCAGAATTATGATTTACAAATTTTTTTCTTTCAGCCTATGGCTTATCTTTTTACCTTCATGATCTTGTCTTTTAAAATACAAAAATGTTTAATTTTTTTTTTTTTTTTTTTTTTGAGACAGAGTCTCACTCTGTTGCCCAGGCTAGAGTGAGTGCCGTGGCATCAGCCTAGCTCACAGCAACCTCAAACTCCTGAGCTCAAGCGATCCTCCTGTCTCAGCCTCCCGAGTAGCTGGGACTACAGGCATGCACCACCATGCCCGGCTAATTTTTTCTATATATATTTTTAGCTGTCCATATAATTTCTTTCTGTTTTTAGTAGAGATGGGGTCTCGCTCTTGCTCAGGCTGGTCTCGAACTCCTGAGCTCAAACGATCCGCCCACCTCGGCCTCCCAGAGTGCTAGGATTACAAGCGTGAGCCACCGTGCCTGGCCAAAAATGTTTAATTTTTATTAAGTCAAATTTATTGAGATTTTTCCATTTATGGATCATGCTTTTAGTGTCCTATCTAAGAACCCTTTACCTAATTGATGGTCAGGAAGATTTCCTACTATGTTTTCTTCTGAAAGCTTTATAGTTTTAGCTCTTACATTTAGGTTTGTGATCCATTTTGTTTTTTTTTTTTTTTTTTTTTGTTGAGACAGAGTCTCACTTTGTTGCCCAGGCTAGAGTGAGTGCCGTGGCGTCAGCTTAGCTCACAGCAACCTCAAACTCCTGGGCTTAAGCGATCCTACTGCCTCAGCCTCCCGAGTAGCTGGGACTACAGGCATGCGCCACTATGCCCGGCTAATTTTTTCTATATAGATTTTTAGGTGTCCATATAATGTCTTTCTATTTTTAGTAGAGACGGGGTCTCGCTCAGGCTGGTCTCGAACTCCTGACCTTGAGCAATCCACCCGCCTCGGCCTCCCAGAGTGCTAGGATTACAGGCGTGAGCCACCGCGCCCGGCCTGTGATCCATTTTGAATTAATTTTTGTGTGTTGTGTGAGTTAAGGGACTAAATCAATCTTTTCCATAAAGATGTCCAATTGTTCCAGCACCATTTTTGAAAAACCTTGTTATTGATTTCTGACAACCCTATGTGGTCAGAAAACAAGAACATATGATGGAAATCCTTTGAAGTTTGCAGAGACTTGCTTTATGATGTTCAATTTTCATGGGTATTCCACATGTGCTTGGGAAGAATGTGTATTTTGCAGGTGATGGGTGCAGTGTGACATGCCTATCCATTAGCTAAAACTAGAGAATTCATTAGTTCAAATATTCTATATCTGTATTCATTTTTTGGTCTACTTTCTCTATTGATTACTGATTGAGGCATTTTAAAATCAGACTGCAAACTAGTACAACCTGTATGGAGATAACTCAAAGAACTAAAAGCAGAACTACCATTTGATCCAGGACTCCTATTATTGGGTATTTACCGAAAGGAAAAAAGTCATTTTATCAAAAAGACACCTGCACTCGAATGTTTATTGCAGCACAATTCGCAATTGCAAAGATGTGGAATCAAACCAAGTGCTCATCAATACTTGAGTGGATTAATAAAATGTGATGTATGTATACAATGGAATACTATTCAGCCATAAAAAATGGTGAACTAATACCTTTTGTAACAGCCTGGATGGAACTGGAGACCATTCTTCTAAGTGAAGTATGGGGAGAATGGAAAATCAAACACCACATGTACTCACTATTAAATTGGAACTAATCTGTCAACACTCATGTGCACATATGGTAGTAAAATTCAATGGAAATCAAGCAGGCGGGAGGGGGAGGTGGGGATGGGTAAACACACACCCAACAGGTACAATGCACACTATCTGGGTGATGGGCACGCTTATAACATTGACTCAAACTGTACAAAAGCAATTCATGTAACCAAAATGTTTGTGCCCCCACAATATTCTGAAAGTTAAAAAAAGCTACCACTATGATCATGGATTTGTCTTTTTCTCCCTGTAGTCCTCTCAATTTGTAATTTATATCTTTTAAGGCTGTGTTACTGGTTTCATACAAGTTTTCGTTATGATTTGATCATTTTATCATTATGTAGTGACCCTCCTCATCTCTAGCAATATTTTTTCCCTTACAGTCTGTTTGGCCTGATACTAGTATCTTTCCCTGTAGAAAGTCCAGGGACTGCATACTTGGAAGATTTGATCTGGTGAGGTGAGAAACACTGTAGTTTCTTTGCATAGCACCTTTCCTCTCCTTCCTTCCCTGTTGAGCCTCAGAATACTGAGTTATAGAAATGCCCCTTGTATTTCTGGAGACAAGATTTGATTTCAGAAGTCAAATAAGGCTTTGCCTTAAAGAAAAAATAAATGTGTTAGTTCAAAAGCTGCCTCGTCTCAGAAGGGTGTCTAGTTGGTCAGTAATAGCTGCACTTCAAAGAGACAGCTGTAAACTGGGCCTATGGTTCTCACCTGTTTTGAAAGACAAGGCAGGCCTCCCTTAGAACCAAAGGTTGCGGGAGCTGACAGGTGTAGACCCCCAGAGATGAGAGCTAATCAGATAGATATGCTAATGCCCAAACGGAACCATGTGGTTACAGTAATTAACACAAAGCACAGCCCATGTTGACTTCTGGGATCATCTCTGTCTCCAAGAACACAATCACCGGAGCCAAGATGTCTCTGTTTTTTGCTAAAGTAATAGCCTTATCATAAAACTTAGAAGTTTGCCCCAAGAAGATTTTATAACTCATTGTTCCCCTAGTTAGAGTTAGTTAGAGGATCTGTAGTAGCCTTTTAGGAGACTTTGACCCTAAAGCAAACTGCCTGTTAATATGTAAATGGGCAACCGGAGCCTGTATCTACCCTATAAATACCTGTGTGGAGTTTCAGTCTGGGATATATTTTGTGCGGGTAGAAATATATCCATCCGGATACCCTCCTTATATTTATTTTCATAAACCTTTACTTTATAAACTATATCTTTGGCTCTATGTATTATTATTGCCATTACTTTATTTTTTGTTTCTGTTTCCTACTATTTTTTTCATCCTTTGCGATGACCCCTGCCTGAGAGACCTGATGGGAAGAAAAAAAAACCTCTTTGCGGGGAGCGTAGCTAACTCCCCGCACTTCCCAGCCAGGCTCACAGTCTCACATTAACCTAAAGACATCCTAATTGAGTAGGCATCTTTTCTGTGGGATGCCAGAGAACACTAACAATTTTTAACAGTTTAGTCAAGTCATTTGTTGTTTGGTGTAAGAAAGCAAAAACATGACAGAGAAAGAAGGTTCTTCCTTTCAAAGCCAGACAGATTTAGGAAACTTCAGTATCCAAATAGAAGTAAATGTATGTACTAGAGGAATGTGACGTGTTTGGGGTTCTAGATTTCCTGTCCACGGTACTCTACCTCCATGTATGTGGAATGTGAGGCATGGAAACCGATGCCGCTGCCAGCTTCTCCTGCAACCTGTCCTGGACTCAGTGGAAAGGCAGACACAGTCTAGATTCTAAACAGACTCTGAAGCAGTTGGACTTGCTAGGCAAGTGGGAGTGTGACCTTCTCCCTGCCCAGACAGCATGCCCCACCCACTAAGGGGAGAGAGCCTCCTCCTCCTCACCAGTTGATGCTCGGTAACTTTCTTGGGCTAGGAGAGGAGACACCTGCGTCCTGAGAAAAATAATCTCCCCCAAAGTGGATGAAGGCTGCGGTCTCAGCCAACACACCAAGAGAAAACCCACTCATTCAGCACCTGTTCTGTGCCAAGTCCTTGGCACACGTGATTTCATCCAGTCTACACAGTGACCCCACGAGGAAGGTATTACCATCATCGTTTTACAAATGAGAATGCTCAGGCCTGAATAAATTGGCTTGCCCATGGGGACTCCGCTAGTAAGTCACAGCGCCAGGATTTGGACCCAGCTCCCCTTACCCTCCCTGTTTGAAGGGAAAACCAGAGAACTTGACTTCTGCAGAGAAGAGTTTTTGATCCACAGAGAGCAGCTGGGAGAGCCAGTGAAGGCAGGGGAGGGAGGTGTGGCCACCTTTTCTCCACTCCCTTCGGAGCCCTGGTACTCAGTACAGGGGGCATCAAGGTAGCACAGTGGGCTGGGAGCAAGGGGGACCCAGGTGTGAGTCCTGTGCCACCACCCTTCCAGCAGGTGACATTGGGCAAGCCACTTGACCTCTTAGGAGCTCAGTTTCCTCGTCAATAACTAGTGGGGTAGTGCTAATAATTCCTTGTTCACAGGGCAGTTGTGAGCATTAAATACCATCACACATGAAAAACACTTAGCTTCCGGCCTGTAGTAAGCTTTCAGTAATTGCCAGCCACTATCGTCACTATTATTGTTATTATTCTAGACCTGGGTTCCTGCTAATTATGAGACCATAAACAAATCTGTTTTCCTTTCTGGACTTCAGTTTCCTCATCCTTCCAACGGGGACTTGTGTAACGCCAACTTCAATGGGATGAGTTTGAAGAACAAATATATAAAATGTAAATATTTAGTGTATTTCTCAGTTCCTCTGTCTCCTTGTAGAAGCTCCAAAGACAGAAAAATTATCCCCAGCTCATAGTGGGTTTCGTGCCCACAGGGAGCTTTAAGCCTAAGGGGCTGAGTGGGCTCACACTGTGACGAACTCCGGACTCCCCAGGACCAGCAGCGCAGAGGGACCCCAGCCAGGGGCCTGCTCCAGGGAGCTGGCCGAGGGCCCAGGCTTCTGAGAACAGGTAAGGAGAAGGACTCTAGCCCAAGGGACCAGCATGTGCACACGTGTGGGCATTTAAGGACAGAATGCAGTTGATTAGGTCACTTCTCCATGATTTATTAATTAGCAAGTCGTCCTCAGAAGGTTTTAGTGGTCACTGTGGAGACCTGGTCTCTTTGCCTTCTCAGAGCTTAGCATTGAACAGCAGATGGAAAATGTACGAACCTACAAATGGGCTGCATTCCAGAATTGCACTTGTAAATCGGTGCTTGGTTCTCAGAATAATTTGTTCTTTGGGAGGATAAAAAAAGTTATACCCTAGATTAAGTGGAAAAACATTTATACACAATTGTATACAGATGCTCTCTGAGTTACTCTGAGGTTACAGCTCAATAAAGCCAACATAGAGTGGAAGGCTGGATAAGTCAAATCCTTGTAAGTTGAAGACCTTCTGTACAGTGACCTATATTTGCACTGAAAAATTGTAGGAAAAAACATACAGCTCAAAAAAATAAACCACTTTATTTATGCCTGACACACAGTAGATACTACATTAATATTTGTACAAAAATATTGTAGATAAAACTGTTTTTTTTTTCCACGTATCAGTGGCCTTATTTAACTTTGAAAGTTGACACTGGGTGAGATTAAAGGAAGGAAAGGTGGCTGATGGAGACGTTTGCTGCGGCACATACAGGGCCCCGGTCAGAGAGGCTGAGTCCCTCCCTCACGTCCACGTGGGAAGCTCAGGCTCGAGATCAGAGATGAGGCCAAAGAGGTCTGGGGGATCCAGAGCATCGGTTTGATTTCTGATCGGGCAGGGGCCCAGACATAGTGGCTGCCGGTCCCGTGGGGCACGGGAAGCCTGGCCGGGGCCGAGGGTCCAGGGCCAGAGTGTAGCCTGTGAAGGCAAGAAGGCACCAGCTCTCGGCCACCCTCTATTCTCACGGTAGGGTCGGGCTCATGCCCCCGCAGGTTCCACAGGGTGGCAGTCACTTACCTGAGGCCACAAAGCCAGTGTGGGGAGAGCCAGGGTGCTGCCCCAGCCCTGTGGGCCTCCAGCTATGTGGCTATTTCCACTCCCTGTGGCCGGTCCTCAGGGGACCGTGGTGTCCTGCTGTGCAGGTGCCCACCCAGCAAGGAGGGGAGTGGGAAGGAAATCAGGGAGACCTTTCCTTGAGGGTCCGTCCTTGGCTGCTGATAGGCCCTGGTCAGCCCTGTAATAGATTTTGGATGAGTTACTAAAGTCAGATTTTCAAGAACTAGGCCGGTGCGGTGGCTCACACCTGTAATCCTAGCACTCTGGGAGGCCAAGGTGGGAAGATTGCTTGAGCTCAGGAGTTCGAGACCAGCCTAAGCAAGAATGAGACCCCCCCCCCCCGCCCCCGCCCCGCCGCCCATCTCTACTAAAAAGTAGAAAGAAATTTGGCCAGGCAACTAAAAATATATAAAATTAGCCGGGCGTAGTGACACATGCCTGTAGTCCTAGCTACTTGGGAGGCTGAGGGAGAAGGATCACTTGAGCCCTGAAATTTGACGTTGCTGTGAGCTAGGCTGATGCCACGGCACTCTACCGGGCAACCGAGCAAGACTCTGTCTCAAACAAAACAAAATAGATTTTCAAGGACTAAATTTTAGATAGAAAACCATATGAAAAATTAAAAATTGAACTAAAATTTTAAAACTCCATTAACAAAGTCAAAAAACAAGAGATAAACTGCGGGAAATTATTTGCAACTCATATCATCAAGGATTAATCCCCCTGATATATAAAAAGCTTCTAGAAATAGAGAAAGAAAAGATCATCAATCTAGTAGGAAAAAGAAAAGGGGCAAAGGTCATGAAAGGGCACACAGTTAAAGAAATACAGATGGATTTAAACAAGTGCAAAATGGTCAACTTCATTCAATAAGATAAACGTAGATTAAAACTACAGTAGGCTACAAATTCTTACTTAACCGATTGGCAAAACCCCAACACATTCTCATCCTTTGCACATGGGAAAGCAAAAACCTTTAGGAGCAGCAATTTGGCAACATCTATGAAATTTCCAAACTCATTTTCCCTTTGATCCTGCATCCTCTGACTTGCACAGGCACGAAATGACACGTACGAGGTTAGCCACTACGGTGATAGGGAGCAGTAATAGCAAAAGAGGGAAATGACCTATAATCATTAAGTGCGAATTGATTATATATTCTATGGTACATCCACACAATAAAGTGATAGGAACGTATACAAAATAGTGAACTTTGTACTTAAATGGAAAGATCTCTAGCATATATTAAGTAATAAAACTAAGGTGCAGACTAGTAATTGTGTAAGAAAGGAGAAAACAAGAATAAGTGTGTTACCAGTATTTACAAAAGAGGCACTCGAAGAATACATAAGAAACTAAGAGAAATGTTTATTAGACTAGAGCAGCGGGTCTCAAACTTCAGCGTGGATTCTCATCACATGGAGGGCTTGTTAAAACAGACACAGCGGGCTCCCACTCCTACAGCTTCTATTCTATTCGCTAGGTCTGGGGTGGAGCCCCAAAATTTGCATTGCCAACAAGTTCTCAGGGGTGCTGGTGCTGACAGGAGACCACACCTGAGCCAGAAAATGTGACAGAATTAGAGGCTGGAGCAGGTCTTCTCAGGCCATATCTATTTTTCTCATTTTGATTTTCTTTTAAAGCTTGCAAATAAATGCATTACCTACTCAAAAATAAACCTTAATTCAAAAAAAATTATTTAAAAAGACAAGTTAAATAAAACAACCTGTTTCTCCATCACTCTCTACCCCCTTAGCCTGTTTTATTTTCCTTATAACAATTAATATTATACCTAAAATTATGCCATTTTGTTTACTTTCTCCCCCAACTAGAATAGGGTAAGGACATTGTTTCTATTCCTCTCTATATTTCCAACACTAATATTGTGCCTGGCACATAGTAGGTACTCAAGGAATAGTTGTTGAATGAACAAAGTGAATAAATGAACGATCTTAGTATACACTATCAACGATTCTCAGTAAATCACCCAGAGAGCTTTAACAACATGCCTATGCCCCATCAAATCCCCAGGTTTTGAATGAACTATTTGGGGCTGGGGTCCAGCATTGGGTTGAGCGTGATGGGAGCCATTGGTCCAAACCATAGCAAGTAGAGGCCTATGGTTTGGATCATGCACATAAAGTGTACTAGTATACAGATCTTGCTGCATTTTTGTACATGGCTTTGGGGACTGGTTCCAAGATCCCTTTTGATCAGGAGACTCTAACTTCCTTACCCTCTTTTTTCCCTTTAGGTTGCCTACAGATCTGCAAACCTTACTGAAAATATACTTTAATGCCCAAGCCACTCTTTTAGGCAAAGATCAATTCAAGCCTTGAATGATGGAATACAATACTTCTTAGTGGTGTTAGCTTTAAAGGTCTCCATTTAGGTTGTCCCCATTGCGGAGCAGGGCAGGGCACTGAGTCCAAATGTTGGGTCCACTGCCTTTCAGTTCTGCAGTGAAACTGTGGGCCTATGGGCTCAGGTGACACTGCCACAGTCTTGCCACACCATCAGAGTGGAAAGAGATTGGGTTTGGGAGTCACAGAGACATAGCATCCAACCCCTTTGGCCATTCACCAGTTCTGTGACTTTCCATCTCTGGGCCTCAGTTTCTTCATCTGTAACATGGGGATGCTAATGCTTATGTCTTAGGGCCACTGGGAGAATCACATGCTATAATGGGCATGACACATAGCACCCAATATATGTTAGTTATTTCTTGGCTTTTCAGTTTAGTTATTGCATTAGCTATTTTCCAAGTTTCCCCCTTGGTTTATTAAATAATAGTTGTAAAAGTTTATAACAGGTCACAAATTGGCAGCCGGCACCCTTGTTTTGATTGGCACTCAAAGTGATTTGCAAAAACCTGACTTAGTTGCCAACATTTAAAAACTAGGGATCTTACATAAAAAAATCTGGATTTGTGGCTTCATTGAAAACATCTGCACGAGCACAACTGCTGGAGCTGAGAGTCAGCACCTTGTTCCCTCTCAGTCCCCCTGACCCCCAACCACCTTCCGCCTCCTGAGCCCTCAGCTCCCTGGAGCCCCTGAACAGCCACTGCTACAGGCTTTGAGTCCCTGGTTTGCACCCCCAGTTTATAAAGTGCTTTCACCTGCTTCATCTCATTTGCACCTTCCCCATGAGAGAGGTGTTAACACTGTCCCCTTTACAGGAGAAGAAACTGAGGCTGAGACGTTACAGGACCTACTCAGGGTTAATAACAGCAACAGCAATAAACAGTAACATTACTGGGTATTTACCACATGCCAGGCATTATTCTAAGCACTTTACCTGTTTAATTTAATCCCCTCACAATGATTTGATTAGATATTTTCATTATCCCTGTTTTACAAATAAGGAAATTGAGGCAGAGAGATGTCAAGTAACTTTCCCTAGATCACACAGCTAGAAAGCTCAAAATAAACTCAAACCATCTGAGTCCTAATCCACACTTGTTCCACTGTACTATAGTACAGCCTTTCCTTCCTTCCTTTCTCTTTTTTAACATTGGCCAATGTCTGGGCCCAGCTTCTGGTAAGAATTTGTCAGTTTTTTTGGTGAGAGGGGCGGGCTCATGTTTTGTGATACTTACTCCCTGCCGCGTCCTTAGTACCTAGAACAATGCCTGGCATATAGAATAAGCACAAGAAATAGTGAAAGGATACAGCAATAGAGGCAATATTGTCAGTTTTCAGTACCCACTTAGCATAAAGATGAGGCCCTACTATGTGGGCCCCTGGTGGGCTCCCTGCTTTTGAGCAGCTCAAGCCCAAGTGAGAAACACACAAAATTCAAATACAGGATGTGCATGGACATGAGTCACTTGCCAAGAAAGTTACTTTTTCCCTTAGACATAATCAAGGATCCACTTATGATATTTGCAAAAAAAAAAAAAAAGCTAACAATTGAATCAAGCCAGTTTAGAATGACTATTACCTTTTTATTGGACTTATATTTTCTTTTTCTTTTTTTTTTTTGAGACAGAGTCTGGCTCTGTTGCCGTGGTGTCAGCTTAGCTCACAGCAACCTCAAACTCCTGGGCTCAAGCAATCCTCCTGCCTCAGCCTCCCGAGTAGCTGCAACTACAGGCATGCGCCACCATGCCCGGATAATTTTTTCTATATATTTTTAGTTGTCCAGATAATTTCTTTCTGTTTTTAGTAGAGATGGGGTCTCACTCTTGCTCAGGCTGGTCTCCAACTCCTGAGCTCAAGCGATTGTCCTGCCTCGGCCTCCCAGAGTGCTAAGATTATAGGCGTGAGCCACTGCGCCCGGTCTGGACTTATATTTTCAATGGTGAAAATAGGCCCATGAGACAGGAAGACTTGCAATCTCTGGAAAAGTTTTATAATAAGAACCCGAGACAAAGTGCAATTTGAAAGAATTTCCTGCTAAAATATTCCCATTTTGCTAGGACAAGCTCACTGGGACCCAGCAAAGATGTTGAAGTTTAACATGTTTGATCAGACTAATTTCTCCCACCGTTTCCCTCTCCACGGCCTGGAGATTCCAGGCAAGGGCTGCAGTTTTCCAGGAAGGTGGAAACAATACAGCCTACAGAATTTAAATAGCCAACAAAGAGTATGAAAGAATTAAATAACTGGTTACACCAGAGGACATAAACATTACCGAAATATTGTTATATTTTTCATACACATGTTAGTTGTTTCATTAATCCTACTATTAATCACTAAGTAATAATTAACTAAGTGCCACTATTAACTAGTCCGATTGTTGTTTTGTTAAAATAATATTATTTATGTAACAGAAAAGTAAATGATATAAAACATTTAATTTCAAATAAATACCTTTTGCATGTTTTTATGTTAAGGTAAAAAATACACACACACACACACACACACACACACACATACATACAGGCTTGGTATGGCTGTGTCCCAGGGAGCTCTCTAAAAAGCTGGTCACCTAGTGTAGTCTGCTTCCTTCCCCCTCCTTATTCCCTTTCCATCCGTCCGTCCTTCCTTCTTCCTTCCTTCCTTCCTTCTTCCATTAATGAGGAACTTGAGTTGCAGTGAGGCGAAGTCACTGTCTTTGGGATTAGCCCCCAACCCCCACCCCCTAGGTCTTCTGAACCTCACGCTTGTGTCTCCTGCTACACCAGGACTCACCTTCCCTGCAGGAGCACGGCCTCCATCAGGACCTCTCTGCACTGACCATGCGCTAATCATTTATGATTATGATTTATGATTAGAGAAATAAGCCCCAAACCCACAAACCACCGGATTTATAATTCACCTCCCTTTTGTTTTAGGAAGACAAATTATTGGTTATAATTTTTAAAATGGAGTTGAAAATTGAGCTGCCAGCACTGGATGACTTCCATTAAGAAACAAACTCCATCTCAGGAACCAGATGGGTTCTGCTCAGCTCAACCAACCTAAGCTCCCACCCGGGCCGGGCGTAGGGCTGGGTCCCAGGCTGCAGAGCTGTGGCCGTGCCTCCAGGAGCTCATGGTCTGGGTGACCTGCGCTACATGGAGGGAACTCAGGAGCCTGTGGGAGGTCACGGGGGTACGGAGAGGGGCTCCAAACACAGCCTGGTGGGTCAGGGAAGGCTTCCTGGGAGGCGCCAGCTGAGCTGAGTCTTGTTGATGAATGAACAGATGCTGTCCAGGTGAAGAAGAAAGATAAGGTATCACGTGAGCAAAAGGATAGAGAAGTGCAAGGCAGTGAGGACATCCATGAGAGATCCGGAAACTCTTCACAGCTTCTGTGGTTCTCCACCGACTTGGCGTTTGAGCGTCCACACTTACAAAGAGAAATGGTCCGGGCTCCACGCGCAGGCTGCTGGGATCACACCAGGCATAACTGGTGTCTGCCCCATACTGAACATGATCGTCTGACACCTGCAGGGGGCACCTTCCCTGCCACCACTGCCCACGGGGACAGGCCAAGTCAATCTGTGCCTGTCTTGCTGTTTCCTTCCTTTTTCAACTAAAAAAGAATATGCTGCAAGTAATACATATACATTGTCAAAAAGTAAGAAAAATGTAAATTAAAAAATATCCCATGGTCCAACACCAAGAAATAACATTTTATTTTATACTCCCCAAACATTTTTCTACGTCTATTTTTTTTTTTTGAAAAAGCATACAAATTTTTTTCCCATGTTTCTTGTGGTGAATTATGCATAACATAAAATTTACCATTTTAACCATTTTAAGTGTATAATGCTGTGGCATTAAGTGCATTTACATTGTTATGCAACCGTCACCACCATCCATCTCCAGACTTTCTGTATCTTCCCCAGCTGAAACTCTGTACCCATTAAGTACTAACTCCCTGTTTCCCTCCTCCCTCCAGCCCCTGGCAACTATCATTCTACTTTCTGTCTATGAATTTGACTACTCTACCCCATATACATAGAATCTTACAGTATTTGACTTTTTGTGGCTGGCATATCTTAGCATAATGTTCTCAAGGTTCATACGTGTTGTAGTATGAACCAGAATTTCCTTCCTCTTTAAGGCTGAATAATATTCTATTGTGTGTATACACCACATTTTGCTTACCCATTCATCTGCCAATGGATGCATGCTTGCATGTTTTAGCTATTGAACATACTGCTTTTTAACTTAATATATTATGAACATCTTTTCATATGAATAAATTTCCCCAGGGCCTTTTTTAGTGGCTGCTTCAAAGTGCATTACATGGCTGTTCCACAATTTGGTTGACTAATCCCTGGAGGTTGGAAATTTGGTTTGTTTATGATTTTTGCTCTTATATACAATGCTGGAATAAATACTCCATGAATAACGTCTTTGCTTGCCTGACTGATGATGACCTTCAGACAAAAGAGTATCACAGTGTTTAGGCCTTTGGTATCCACTGCTAGGTCCCTGTTACACTCAGCCCACCCACCGCCAGCAGGCCAAAGCCTAGGTGGGCTGGTGTCCCTGCACCTCCCCGGTGTGAGCCCACAGGGCTCCTGTGATAGAAGCCGGTCGGCCTCACTCCTGCTCACCTGTCATGGGGTCTTTGGGTGGGGCTTTCCCAGGAGCCTCTGTGCCAGAGGGAAAAGGGGTCTTCACCAGAGAAAATTTGCTTAAACAGAAACATGCACAAACTAACTCAAACTAGCTGAAACAAAAGGGGAGGGACTTATGGGAAGGGAAATGGGGATCCGTCAGAGAACCTAAACACGAGGCCACCTGGGTTGCACAGGGGTCTAGAACCAAGAACGGGGAGTCAGGGGCTCAGGTTGTTTCTCCGTCCCTCTGGGCCGTCTCCTCTTCCGTATCTGTCTCTCTCCATGTGTCTCCTTCGCTGTCTTTCTCTCTGTGCGGATTGTTTGCCTCCAACATGCTGTGGCAGACCAGGGCCCAGACCCAGCAGCACCTGACCTCTCAGCTTCAGCACCGTCACTGAGAACCGCGGTCTCAATACCACATTCCTGGGAGAGGGTGGCCCTACCTGGATAAGGCACCATCGGGGGCAAGAGGGAAGGGCAGGGAGGCCCCAGTGGGAGGACTGAATAGGAAGCTGCAGAAAGATCTACTTCCCAAGGGATCTCACACCTGCCCGGCAACTCTTTCTTGGACTTTCAGATCTCAGAACTTGATGGGGTCATTCAGTGCCTTGCAAACTTGTGAATTAGTACTACCATTCTGTAGGAAAGAAATGGAGTACGTGGGGGTTAACTGACGGGAGCCTAAGGAAGGTATTTATGAAGGTGTGGGTGGAGTTAAGGGGGCCAGCCAGGGATGGGGAGGCATCTGGGCAAGCGGTTCCTACCCGCAGGCCTGAAGGGGCAAGGGGAGGGAAGGAGCCACTGCTGGAACCAGGGAGGACTGAAGCTACAGCCACAAGTCAGAGGGGAAGGGTTGCAGCCACAATCCAAACTGCAGGCGAGCTTAGGCGGCAGAGCAGTGACTACTCACTGCTCTCTCCTCCCACTCAGCTCAAACCGGAGGACAAGGGCACCTGAGTGATGGGTCCCAGGGCAGGGTGCAGAAGGATGGAGGTGGGTGCAAGGGCGGGGGTGGCACAGTGGAAAAGAACCAGCCTGGGTGGTATGTCAATAGCAATTTAGGACAAGATGGGCATCTAACCCCTGCCCTTGTCATCTCACTCCTAGGAATGTAGTTTGAGGATATGATGCAAGCTAAATGTTTTATTTGCCCTGACTTGGGAGGCAGTGTGACAAAGTGTGGGTTTTGGAGTCAGACACACGGAACTGCAGTCCAGGCCCCCTGCTTCCTAGCTTATGCCTTAGGCTTGTTGATTGCCTCTGAGAATCCCAGTTTCTTCATCTGTGACACTCCCCCACCCCCAAATTCTTTTTTGGCTTCAGAGTTAGTAAGAGGCTTAAATAAAACCCTGTAAAGTGAAGTTTCTGAGCACAAGGCATCATAGGTGCACCATAAATGGTGATTATTATGCTATTGTGTTTAATTGCAACATTATCTTTCACACAAAGAGTTTGGAAACAGCCTAGATATCTAACAATAGAGGAATGATTAAGTAATTAATGCTGCGGTTCCACCCTGTGAAATAAAGCTATGAATATGATGGTAAAGACAGTGTAGCCACGTGGGACAATGTCTCCATTATAAAATTGAATGAAAATGAAGACTTGCAAATACTAATTTCACAATATTCGTAAATACAATGCTGCAGCTTCAAGCTCTTAGAGTAAATCCATGGGAGCAAATCCAGAAGAATTACTTTTAGGGAGAGTCCAGTCAACTCCTGGTTAGTCTGAATTCTTTAGAAAGTGGAGTTTTCTGGTTAATTGAACTTTCTGGCTGACTAAATCAGCAGGTCTGAGTGCGCTCAAATAGATCCCTCGCTGAATAGACTTTAATGCTTCTCAAAGATGCTGATGGCACGTTATAATTTCACAAATATTGGTGTGAACAGTCTTGGGTGCCCAGGACCAGAGTTGGCCACAGGAAATACGCAGAAGTAGAACAATGCTGCTTGTTGTCCACACACAGCCTGGGAGCCGCTGTTGAACTAAATGCCCCAGAGGAGCTTGCTTTCTTGTTATTCACTGCTCATAGGATTGAGTACACATTGCTCTCACCCTTCCCCTGTGGGTTCCTTGATGCTGTTGGTTGGGTTGTTTCGATTGTGGATAAACAGGCTGTCGGGTGGGTACTGGGGAGAAAGGACAGAAGCAGAAGTGATGAGGAGGGCAGGAGCGGCAGCTTCTTCTGCAGGAAGACACCTCGGAAGAGGCTCCAAGAGCTGTCGTGCCCACGAGATGCGGGGACCTCAGGATGCTGTGGTTCTGTTAACTATGCCAGGAGCAGGCGCTGTTTCTGAAGCACGGAGAAGTCAATTTTCCTGAAAACTGCAAAAATTTCTTCTGACCCTGCTTTTTTAATTATTATTATTCAAAACATTCTTTTCAAGCTCTGTTCAGCTCTTTTCATAGCTGTATTTGGACAAGCTGAACAAATGAAATTATTCTTAACCCTTCCAATGAGGGGCCTTTGGTTGATCACTGCATAGTCTGCGTTTTGAATAACATTTGGAATTTGCACATCAGCAAGAATTCTGCCGTGAGAATTTGTTCTACCGCAAAGGCCGACATGGCTCTCCTTGCCTGCATCTCTGCTTTCCCTCCGCTCCCGCCCGGTCCCCTCGCTCCAGGGGGATTCGCACCATCCGCCCAGCGCACCCTGCCCTGCCTCTGAGTATGGCGCACACCATCCCAGTGCCCGCAGTGCCCGCCAGCTCCATCTACTGAATGAAATTACCCTTTAAGACCAAGCTCAAATGTCCCCTCTTTTGTGACATCCTCACTGACACCGCACGCCGCCGCCTCTCACCCCTCCATCACAGCACTTCCCACCTGGTGCAGCTGCTTGCTGTTCCCCTAAGAGACCGCCAGCCCCTCAAGGGCAGGAACCCTGTCTCCTCCACCGCGCACCTTTGGCTAAAGGACACTAAGTCATCTGGGCTCTCGAAGTCTCTGTTTCCTCACCTGTAAAGTAGGAAAAAATACCATCACTTACGGAGATAGGGGAGGATTAAATGTGCTAGGTTGTGCTTGGTATGCAGTAAATATTCAGTAAACATTAGCCATTGTCGGGTTTTCATTATTTTAGAAATTTACCAGCATGTTCTTCTTCTCCTTCTCTTTTCCCCCCTCCCTCCCATCTTCCCCCTTGCCCCACATACTTTGGACGGCTGACTTGGGGGCCACCATTTGACCCAGGCAGTAGTTGCCAAAAATGGGCCAGCTTGACAAAGATGGCAAATCCTCAGCTTCTACGTGCAAGCTGCATTGGTCGAGGCCTACGGGTGTAAGAAAAAAGGTATTTCAAGGAGGGAATGAAAAGGCAGAACAAGTGTCCCATCCCCTATCGCCACACTCAGCCAGAGCTGGGGAGAGAAGGGAGGGTTTGGAGAAGGGGCAGGAGCTCTGGATGTGAGCGTGGAAGGTCCTCTACTCTCCCTAGCCAGAAAGTTCCGGAGTCCCCTTCCGGATCCCCTCTTCACCCTTCTCCACCCTGCTCTCTGCCCCAGGAAGCTGACCTGGGAATACACCAATGGGCCCCTTTGTCCTCTGCTTCTGGCTGGATTCAGACACTGCGGAGCAGTAACACACAAAGTAAGCTCCCTTGCTCCCTTCCTGCAGGATGCCTCAGACTGGGATGTCTGGTCAAGGTCACATGGCTCTGGTCAAGGTGGTCTCTCCACATGAGTGACCACTCCAGGCCCAGCCAGGCCTCGGGTGGTAACAGCACCTCTGTTACCTGCTGATTCAGGGATATTGCATCGGATGTGGGTTTCCCCCACACCCTGTCCACGCCTTTGTAAGTAATCCCTTTGTTTAGCTGTCCTCAAATTACACAATTTGAACATATCATCCGCTCCCTGCCCCTGCCCCTCCGCCCTGGACAAGACGCACATTAATATTCTCCTTGAACTTGAGAGAACCCAGGAGTGGAGAGGACTTACTCCCTGTTTACTTTTGGAGTTTTTCATGAGTTGCTGCCTTACCGCTGTGTCTGGGCACTGGGATGTGGGGAGAGCAATAGATGGCGTGGCAGGGCTCGTGTGGGCAAAACAGGGCTGGAGTCGGTCCCCTGAATATTCCCCCAAAGTGAGCCTGTTGGGGCACAGAAATAGAGAGAGAGAGAGAGACGGGAGAAAGAGAAAAGATCTGTTGCAGATCTTTCTTGTTAGGAACATCGCTGAATTCTTAGAGTGCTGTGATGGTTAATTTTATGTGTCAACTTGATATTTGGTTGAACATTATTCAGGATGTTCCTGTCAAGGTGTTTTTTGGATGAGATTAACATTTAAATTCAGAGGACTTTGTGAGCAAAGCAGGTTGACTTTCATAATGTCAGCCTTATCTACTAAGTTAAAGTGTTTTTCTTTGTTTTTTTTTTTTTTTTTTGGAGATAGGGTCTCACTCTGTCACCCTGGGTAGAGTGCAGTGGCATCATCATAGCTCACTGCAACCTCAAACTTCTGGGCTCAAACGATTCTCCCACCTCAGTCTCCCAAGTAGCTGGGATTACAGGCACGCAGCCACCACACTCGTCTAATTTTTTCTATTTTTAGTAGAGACGGAGTCTTGCTCTTGCTCAGGCTGATCTCGAACTCCTGGCCTCAAAATCCTTCCACCTCGGCCTCCCAAAGTGCTACAGTTACAGGCGTGAGCCACCGCACTCCTACCAAAGGTCTTAACAGAACAAAGATTGACCCTCCCAACACACACCTGAGCAAGAAGAATTCAGCCAGCAGATTGACTTTGGACTTGAACTGTAACTCTTTCCTCGGACTCCAGACTGCCAGCCGACCCTGCAGAATTTGGATTTGCACTTCCACAGTGACATGAGCCAATTCCTTAAAAATACCCACCCTCGTGTACACACACACACACACACACACACACACATTCTTTTCGTTCTGTTTCCCTGACAAGATGGGAGCCAATCAACTGCGGTAGAATGTCTGGGGCCTCATTTGAATGAATATTTGTCCTCTCTCGGCAGACATGGCAAATTATTCAAGAGCGGGATGCCAGTTCAGGATGAAGCAGTGTTATCCTTGACTTCTTCCACCGGCCTGGCCCCCAGTCAACCCATCTAGTGGCTGATTCTTTCCAGTTCCTACATTTTATGTCTCTCACTGCTTCCACCTTAGTCTGAGCCATCCATAGACATCCCCATCCCATCCCATAGCACCCTTGACGGTCTAACTGTTGCTAGATCTTCGACCCCTCTCATTTCCAGCCTTTGCCCTACGTGCCAGGTGTGCAGAACTGCTCACCACCACTCAGATAGCCCACGCTCTTTTATGCCTCTGTGTCCCATCCACCTAAAAGTCTCTAATGAGGGCTCACTATGTGTACAGCTCTGTGCTAAGGACAGAACACGGAGTCTCAGGCCTCAAGGAGCTCAGAGTTTAGGGTAGAGACAAGCTTGGAAACAAGTGAGTGCAGCCAGGGGCTGGCAGTGCCCTGAGTGCCCTCCAGGCTGCAGAGGGGAGGAAAGAAGCACAGGGTGAAGGCACTTTGCAGAGGGAGGGAGCCTCTTAATTTCATGCACGCTTTTCCCTCTGTGTGCGGCAGCTACATATCATGCCTCTGCTCAACAGAGTCTACTGTAGCCCTGTTGCTCTGTCCAGAAAGAATTCATCGTTCCCTTCCCAGTGCTCCCCAACATTAATATTTACCACTTTCCTTATTTGTTGCATCAAGTATGATTAATACTATCAAATATCGCTCTTTGAGTGTTTACTCTGTGCCGAGCCTGTGCTCGCCCTAGGCCACCCTATGAGGCAGGAACCGGCACATCACCGCTGGCTTAGAAGGGTTAAGTACCTTGCTCAGTAACTCCTGGCTCGGGAGATCAACCATTCAGCTGATCTGAGCACCCGTGTGGCACAGAGTAGAGCATGAATGCTTGTTTAACTGAAGTGTGTTTGTAGAAATGCTGGGCTTTGCAAGCCGAATGGAATGGAATGAAATAAACGAGAGGGATCTGTCAGGGAAGGCTTCAAAAGCAGAGGCGTCTGTTTCTCTTTTGCCATCACTGCTGTTTCTCACTGTCCAGGGAGAGAGCCAGGAGAGGGAAGCCAGGTTGTCCCATCACTGGTGTAGGCCACAGCGCCTTGCTGCCACCAGCTGACAGCAGCACAGAGCTCTGCAGCTCGGGCTGCCTGTGCAAGGGGCTCTCCCAGGTCCATGTCCCCCTCCCTTCTGTGTGCCAGCTGGGGTCTCTACCTCTCCCGGCCAGAGCTGGCCCTGCCGAATGCCAAACATCTGCAGACAGGGTTTGCAAACAACTGGCTCAAAGTTCTGAGCTTTTGTGATCTCATCCAAATGCCTGGCTGTGGGGAACAAGCTTGTTTTCCTGGGCTACCAGTCTGGGGTGGCGGGAATTATGTTAAACTCCTGCGTTTGGTTTTCAGCCCCGCCACTTCACAGCGAAATGACGCTGAACCTCAGTTCCCTTCACTGCACAATGGAAATGATGATTATTCCTACCTCACAGGGCTGTCATGAGCAATAAGACAATAGAAGTGGGACATGCTTGTAACTGTGTTCTGCTGTAAACATGGGAGAGATTGTCAGTAATTCAAAGAAGCAAGACTTCCTCAAGCCATAGTCATGCCAAGATGTCTAGACAACCCATTTGGTTAATGTCAGGTCATTACTGAGATGTGAGAACTACATAGCAGGGAAACTAAGTGTTGCGCTGACTGGACCAGATTCAGTTATTCACAGAGGCAGCCTGGCACCTTGGGACTAGCCCAGGATATGGAGGTGGAAATTCTGAAAATAAGTCCCCAATTTCATGGTGTAATCTAGGCATTGTTTTTTCAGCTCTAGAATTGCAACTATAATCCCCACTTTGCATATGCCTGGGACCCAGCAATCCTGCTCTGGGATCATATCCCAGAGAAGTTCCCTTACAGAAGTGTAGGGCAACGTGTAGAAGGATATTCACTGTGGCGGTGTCTTTGGCAGCAGACAGTGGGGGTGCTGGCAGTTTTCACAACCAGGGCAGTGGGCAACAAGCCATGCTGGAGGCAACTGTGGGATGTGGACAGCAGGCAGCAGCCATGGACCAGACACACACAGGCAACGTGGGGCACTCTTCACAACAGCGTTGGGCAAAAACGTAGGGGTGGCACATGATGTATCACAATTCCATGGGCACAAGCACGCACAAAACAAGAAACTGTGTTTTACAAGGATGCACTCACAGTTACAGACCTTATCCAGTGCATTAGAATGGATGCCTATGAGAGGAGAGGAAGAGGAGCGGAGATTAATGGTGAGGGGGTGCATAGGAAAAACTAACAAATGTACTAGGAAAACACAAGCTATTTTCCATACTCTTAACACAGAACATTTCTGCGACCAGATATGTGGGGTTTTGCCCACAATGACTCATTTTCCAACACTAGCTGGTGTCCTACAATTCAATTCCATTCTGACACTGACTGGAATTGGCGCAGACCCCACAGGCTAGGGGCTCGGTTCCGTCGAACTGTCTCCCACCGCAGGTGCCAAATGCAAGCAGTGGGTGCTCAGGTTACCCACAACTTCTGTCTGACTTGGCTACAAATCAGATTCCCATGACTCCCTTCTTGGATTCAATAATTTGCCAGAGGGGCTCACAGAACCCAGGAAAACAGTTTACTTATTACTGTTGATTTATTACAAAGGATATTTTAAAGGATACAAATGACCAGTCAGATGAAGAGATACATAGGGTGAGGTTCAGAAGGGTCCCCAGCTTGGTAGCTTCTTTCTCCATGGAGTTGGGGTGCACCACCTTTCTGGCATGGGATGTGTTCTTGTTCACTGACCCAGAAGCTCTTTGAACCCTGTAGTTCAGGGATTTTTTTTTTTTTTTTTTTTTTTTAGACAGAATCTTGCTCTGTTGCCTGGGCTAGAGTACAGTGGTGTCAGCCTAGCTCACAGCAACCTCAAACTCCTGGGCTTAGGCCACCTCCTGCTTCAGCCTCCCTAGTAGCTGGAAATATAGGCATGTGCCACCACGCCCGGCTAATTTTTCTGTTTTTTGTTTGTTTGTTTGTTTGTTTTTTTATGGAGATGGGTCCTGCTGGTATCCAACTCCTGACCTCAAGTGATCCTCCCGCCTCAGCCTCCCAAAGTGCTAGGATTATAGGCGTGAGCCACTGTGCTTGGCTCAATTCAGGGATTTTTATGGAAACTGCATCAGGTAGGCATGGCAGATTAACTCAAAATTCCAGCCCCTCTCCTCCTCCTGGGCGAGGGGGGTTGAGGCTGAAAATTCCAACCTTCTAATCGCAGCTTGCTGTCTCTGGTGACCCATGTAGGAACCCATCCAGAGTCACCTCATTAGAACAAAAGATACTCCTATCACCCGGGAAATTCCAAGGGATTAGGAGTTCTGCGTTAGGAACTGGAGTCAAAGACTAACTATTAGAACTAAAGAGGCACCTAGCGCCCCTATTGCAAATTACAAGGTTTTAGGAGCTCTCTGCCAGGAACCATGGGTAAAGACAAAAAATGTATTTCTTACTATAAATCACAATATAGGGGGGAGGTGGAATAAAACCAGAAAAGAGCATTGCATAGATCAATGATAATAGTCAAATACTAACTGAGAGATGTAATCGACTCAATTTCCTCTATGAGAAATTTTTTAAAAAAATCCTTACCCCTGAGGCATTGTAAGAATTATGCATAAAGTTCATAAAGGTCCCTGGCACAGCTTGGCACACGAGAGATGCTGCAGAAATGGCAGCTCCTTTTGTCATTCCCTCAGTAACGAATAATGTACCAAGAATTCACTTTGTGCAGGACCTTGGGCAAGTAGCTATGGGAGAGGCAAAGACTCGGTGTCTCTCAGGAACTTGAGCATGGCTCACGGGACATAATAGCAGCAGGAGGGGAGAAAACTCATCTGGAGTCACAGAGATGCGGCTGCCAGACCCCCTCTGTTTCCAAAGTGAGGTTGAAAGAAATGACTTGCTTGAGGTCACACGGCTAATTAGTGACTGAGCTAAGAGCAACTGCCCTGGTCTCCAGGGCCCTTTTCAGAGCATTACCCAAGCCAGTACCTCTGAAGCCTAGCACTGTGGTCCCCACCCTGGGCCACGGACCAGTACCGGTTTATGGCCTGTTAGGAACTGGGCCTCGCAGCAGGAGGTGAGTATTTATAGCGGCTCCCCATTGCTCGGATCACCACCTTAGCTTCGCCTCCTGTCAGATCAGGGGCGGCATTAGATTCTCATAGGAGTGTGAACCCTACTGTAAACTGTGCATGCTCGGCGTCTAGGTTGCACACTCCTTATGAGAATCTAATGCCTGATGGTCTGAGGTGGAGCTGAGGCGGTGATGCTAGCTCTGGGGAGCGGCTGCAAATGTACTAAATGTAATGCCATGGAAATCGTCCTGAAACCATCTTCCCCACCCGGCCCCGAGTCCGTGGAAAAATTGTCTTCCATGAAACCAGTCTTTGTTGACAAAAAGGATGGGGACCGCTGCCCTAGACCACTAGAAGGTGTGTATCTCCCGCCTCACCTTTTACCACCACAATCCTCCCTTCACCCCTCTCTGTTTTATACACTCATCCGTGTCTGTGTGTGTGTGTGTGTGTGTGTGCGTGTTTAATGGAGAAAGGAAATAATAGATTGTTTTAAAAATGCAGTTTGAGAGCTGAAGTCTCTCAGAACAGAGGGACCATGGGGAAAAGGTTCTGAACCTTGGCAGAGATGAAGCTCTAAGGAGCAAACCTCCTGTGATGGTTAATTTTATGTGTCGACATGACTGGATCACAGGGAGCCCAGATATTCGGCTCAATATTATTTCTGGACGTGTCTGTGAGGGTGTTTCAGGATGTGATTAGCATTTGAATCGGTGGACTGAGCAAAGCAGAGGGCCCTCCCCAACGTGGGGGGCCTCATCCAATCCCTTGAGGGCCTGAACAAAGCAAAAAGGCAGAAGAAGGACGAGTTTGCTCTCCAGCTGCCTGCTTGAGCTGGGACATCGGTCTTCCCCCACCCTCAGACTGGGACCGTCAGCCCCCTGGTTCTCAGGCCTTCAGGCTTGGGCTGAAGGACACCACTGGCTTTCCCCGGCCCCTGCAGACAGGAAGTGAGACTTCTCAGCCTCACTTGAGCCAATTCCTTATGATAAAGCTCTTTACAGCTACACAATCCTGGATCTGTTTCTCTGTACAACCCTGCATTCCCCCTCTGCCTCTTCTGGGCCTGCCCAGATGCTTCAGTGATCCCAGGTCAGAGTCTGCAATCAGAAGCAACCCCCACCCTCAGCCCTCAAAGCTGGCCACCCCAAATTTCACCAGCCACATGCCACACCAAGGAGAAGGAGCAGAAGTGTCCCTATAGCATTCTTGCATTTTTCATCCTTTTACTTGTCCCCAAAATATCTTACTCTTCAAAGATGGCAAGAACACCTCCCGAGGGGCAGGAGCAGGGGGGAGCCTCCCGTGGAGCCCGGGTCCCCGAGATTTCATGGGGAGATGCAGGAGACACTCTGGGTCTGGCTCACGGGCACACGTCTCAGGCAGCAGGCCCTTGTGAAGGTTCCAGGGACATGAGGAGGCTATCCCAACAGCCCAGGGAAGGACAGGTGGACATGGCAAAGGGGAGGGACAGGCTCCTGAAGGCTCTGCCAATATCTTGTCAGCCTTGGTTCACCAAAGCTGTGATAGTTTTTCCTACTATTTCAGGAAAACCCAAAGTTTCCCCACAGATTTCAAAAAGAGATTGGCAAAGAGCTGAAAACCATATTGGTTTTCGGAGACAAGCAGAGTGAGCACGCTAGCTGTGTGTCAGAAAGGGGGAGGCACAGAGGGGAAAGGAGGCGCGTGTGATGGGAGCTCTCCACCTGCTGGGGTGGGCGCAGCTCTGAGCTGGGATGATGACGATGATGAAGAGGAGAAGGCTGGCTAACATCTACTGAGCACTTTACTGTGTCCCAGGTGCTGTGCTAAGCCCCTAATAGATCATCTCCACTCAGCTCTCGCACAGCGCCCCTCTGAGCTGGGTCCTGTTATGTGCCCATTTTACAGATAAGGAAATGAGTTGCAGAATGTCGATGACTCCCCCAAGATCACACTGATAGGAAGTGGTGGAGTCAGGATATGAACCCAGGGTACGAACCCAGGATACTCATGGACCTGACTACTAAACAAAACAGCAGCTAAAAACAAATCCTTACCACACAGGGCAGGCATCAAAGTGCACGTCATTCAGTGTTCATTTTCCCTTGGGAGTGTTTCCTATGGAAAGCATTCTGGGGAAACATCAGTCTGCGACCGCACTTTCCATATTCTCAGTACCGTCGCTAGCGGTTCACGGAGGGCTGCGGCTCACGGAGCAGCAGAGCACAACATGGGCCTGCAACGCATCCCAGCTCCGGTCCTCTGGGACCGATCTTCGGCGGTGTTTGTCAGCACTCTCAGTAGTGCCACCGCTATGGAATGTTTGTATGACATTATTAAAAGACGTTTAAAGAGATTTTAAAACTCAAAAACTGAATAAAAGCCACGGCAATCACTCAGTGCGTGTAAAGCACAGCCTGGTTCAGACAACACGGACAGGACATGCCAGGGATTTCTGTTTACTGGCTAAGGTGGCACCACCATGTGGCAAGAATGTAAACACCGTTTGCAATTGACTCAGCTGGCTTTGAACTGATGTGATTCTTGATTAATTTCTTTTAATTGGTGAGAACTGCATTATTTTAAAGTCATACACATAAAGTCAGATTTTATTAGTATCTCATATCACACTATTTCAAGTACCCGTAATTTCACTGTGGGCCAAATGTGCCCCCTCCATGCCATGTGGTAAGGGCCATGATTTGGGTAGATGCTGGACATCTGGGTATAACAGCACCCCAGAGGAGGTGACACGTGAGCTGGGCTTTGAGATAGTTTTCCAAAGGAATGCACAGGCATGGGCAGCAGAGGAGAAAAGGGAAGGAGATGGTCCAGGCATAGAGAGCAGAACAAGCCCTGCCACAGAGTCACAGAAGGACACCGGGGGCTGGTGAAAGGCTGGGCGTGGCGGAGCCTAGGCCCTGAGAGGGTGTGGGTGTAGCCATAGGTCAGGGCCATGTTGGAAAGGGACACAGTGACATGAGAAGGAGCCTTTCTCCTGTAGAGGGGAGGCCACTGAAGGACAGGCAGCTCTGCGTTTAGAAGGATTGCCAGTAGCAGTGTGGCCGTTGGACCAGAAGAGGGAAGAAACCAGAAATAAGGGAACTAGTTAGCAGACTGCTGCAGAAATATCCCATTCATTCATTTATCCCACAAATATTTACTAAATGCCCTAAATGCCTACTCTGTGCCAGGCACTACTCTAGGCATTAGAGATACATAAGAAAACAAAGATGCTGCCCACAGGAAGCCTGCACTCTCCTGGGGAGAGACAGGCAGCAAACACATACGTAATAAAATATACAGTATTTCTGATGGTGTCAAGAGCAATGGAAAACATAAGGCAGGGAAGGAGGATAGAGAATGTGGGCAGGGTTGCAATTTTAGACAAGGTGATCAGGGAAGGCCTGGGGAGAAGGTGGGCATAAGGCCCAAAGGGGGTGAGGGAGTAAAGTGTCCGAGTCCTGGGGGACAGCATTCTAGGCAGAGAACAGCATGGGTGGAGGCTGAGGTCAGAGCACACCTGGTGGGATCTTGGAAAAGCAAGGAGGCCAGTGTGGCTGGAGCAGAATCGAGGTGGGCAGCAGGGGCAACATCAGAGACATCAGGGGGCCAAATTGTGTAGGACAAGGGTCAGCAAACTTATTCTGTAAAGAGCCAGATAGTAAATAGTTTAGGCTTTGTGTGCCATGTGCCCTCTCTTGCCACTGCTCAACTCTGTCACTATAGTGTGCAAACAGCCACAGACTAAATGTAAAAGAATGAGCATGGCTGTGTTCCAATAAAACTTTATTTACAAAAATGGGCAATGGGCCAGAATGGCCTGCAAACTGCGGTTTGTCCACCATGCTGTAGAACATCGGAGGTATTGCAAGGTCTTAATTTTACTTGAGTAAGATGTAGAGCCATCAAAGGGTCTTGAGTAAAGAAGGGACATCCTCTCTAACTGATATTCCACTGGGATCACTCTGGGGAAGAGTGGAAGTAGGGAGACCAACTCCCTTACTTACTGTCTGGGTTTTGGGCAAGTCACTCAACCTCCTTGGGCTTCAGTTTCATCTTCTGTAAATTGAGGTAATAGTAATACCTACCTTATAGAGCTGTTGTGAAGAGTAAATGAATCAATATAGGTAAAGTATTAATACACAGAGAGTGCCTGGCACACAGTGAGCACTAAATACATGTTAGCCATTTTTATTAACATAATAATGTGGACAAGACATAGTGATGGCTTGAACCAGGTTATGCTGGTAGAAGTGATCATATTTCGAAGGCAGAGCAAACAATTTTCTGATGGATTGTGTACAGGGTGGAGGGAAAGAGGAGTTCAGGAAGACTGACTTTTTTGTCTGAGAAACTGAAAAAATGGAGTTGCTCTTTATTGAGAAGAGAAAGGCTTTATTGGGAAGAGCAAGTTTTCAGGGGAACATTAGGAGCTTGGTGTTAGACAGTAGCATCTGTAAGCCTAGCTCAGAGGAGAGCACATTGAGAGTTCAAGGAGATGAGAAAGAGCCACCAGAGATAACTTCAGATGGAGTGGACAGAGAGGGCAGAAAACGAGAAGAGTGTGGCATCCTGGAGTTCCAGGGAAGAAGGTGTTGCAAGGAGGGAGGTGTGGTCAATAGCATCAAAGTTTGACAGGACAAGGAAGTTGAGGATAAGAATGAATCACTGGGTTTGGCAACATAGAAGGCAGGAACAGTTTTGGTGGAGTGGGGGGTATGCAAAGCTGAGTGGGAACGGGTTTGCAGTGGGAACCGTGTTTGCAGACAGCAGGCAGAGACGGTTGGTTGTTTGAGGGGATTAGCTGAAAGGGGAAGATGGGAAACAAGGGCATAACTGGGGTGAGCTATGAGGTCCAGACAGAGTGATGATGAAGCAATCAATATTAAAGGCCTTGGTTAGGGCCTTGCAAGAGGCGATAGAAGGGAAAGTAGTCCAAAGGCATGTCTGATGAAGAGGACTTGGAGACTACTGAGCTCTGCGGAGTGAGGGAGAAGGCTAGGCTGACTCCCAAGCTCCCGGTCTGCGTGACTGAGGGGTTGTGGGGAACAGCGTCCCTTCTCCGTGCTTTGGTGGCATCTTGGGTGTGCTGCTGTTGCTGCGTGGTGTAATTATTTATGAGTCTGCCTGCTATTTGAAGACTGCGCCATATTCCATATTTATTTCTGTGCAGCTGGCACAGAGTGAGTGCTTGGAAATGTCTGCGGAACTGAATGAAGCCCCAGCTACAGGAAGCCAGCAACTTCAGTGGTCTTAACAAGACAGCGATTTCTTTCCTCTGTGCCACATTATAGAGTACATTTCTCCCGTTCTGTCTCTTTACATCCCCACGTGCCTTCCTTTCTAGAGATGCAGATGGATTCTTATCTAAGATGCCATAGTTCAACCATATTTACTAGAAAGCATGGCTGGCATTCCATCGGGAGCCCCCCCAGCGAATATACAAACTCAACTGTCTCAGGTTGTTTCCTGAAGCCTTTTAGGTGCGGTTGTCTGGAACGTGAGGTCTTGCCGGCCCAGCCACATATGACTGACCCTGAGATATTCAGGAAGTGTATTCAGTGGATCCCTGACGTCTGGTGTGTCCCACCGCCTCCACGTTCAGAGTCTACCCCATGGACTACTCCGTTTCCTGCTTTGTAACACAAGCCAGATGCCCAACTCCAGAAAGACAGATGAAACGACCCAAAACCTCTTGGTGCTGAGGAAGGGATACTTTTACATTCTGAATGTTTTGTGGACAAATGGGACTCTTGTTAAGCCTCAGAAATCCAGGCTTGTCTGCAGTACATGCTGTCAGACAGCAGCCCCACCCCACAGTACCCCTGTCCTACCCGACAATTAACAATCGCACTGCCTGGGCAAGGCGGAGGGAGGAGCCGGTGAGCAACGGCAGCACCGGCCAGTGAAGAGCACGGACTTGGGAAAGTGGCAGTGGAAAAAGTCGGCCTGTGTCTCAAGGGTGTGTGTGTGAGGGACCCAGAACACTTGGCCCCGATCATGCTCTATGGGAAAGGTGTGAACTTCTAGCTCAACAAGCCTGTCAACCTGATCCTAACACAGGATGAGTCTGCAGGCATCAGTTTGGAGCAGTCATGGGGTGACCCAAGGTCTTGCTCAGCTTCATGAATGATGTACTCAGAGATAATGTTTAAGTCCCCTGCCGGCTCCCCAAGAAGCGAGCCAGCCATCGTGGGCTCCTTGAATGCTGTGACGAAGCTCAGGATCAACCTTCAGGATGCCTTAAAAGTTGGGAGTGCCAATGCCAGAGCAGACTTTGATGGCTCAGTGAAAACAAACTCTACTCACCAAGGCCAGGAAGAAGGCAAGACATTTTTCAAGACGCATAGCCTGAGCCTGGATGAATGAGCCAGCTCTTTCCAGATGGCCTTCCTCTTGCTCTGTGACCAGATGGTGATCCCCTCTTGAGTCCTACAGTACTGCAGGCTTCAAACACAGCCACATGGAGAGCACCCCACTTCCATCTGTACCAAGAAGTGCTCAGAGGCCCTTTTTAGGGAGCCTCTAAGTACACTGCAGTGACCAGCAGATCACAGCCCATTACTGCTCCTCTTACCACTGCTTCTCTGGACCACATGAAGAACCCACGTGGAGGGGATGGAAATCCAATAACCTAACACAGGGTGCATCACAGAGGGGCCTTGGTTGCATCCCATCTGGCAAGTCCTCAAAGATATGGTGAAAGATTGACTTTAATTAAATTGAAGAACCCTGGGCTGTCTTGACTGAAAAGAATGTGAATGACAATACTGTGACCCTTCAACAAAGTACACGTTAATAATGTGAATTTAGCCACAGCCACCATCTTCTCTCTGGCTCTGTAGGGTGTCTTTGCCCATATCTGATTTGAGAGTGGGTACATTTCCTTGGTCGAACTCTCAGAGTTCTGGGAATACCTGTTGTGACCCATGCATGCCTCTTTCAAAAGATTATTGTGAGGATTAAACAGAATAATATAAACACAGCACATAGCAGAGAGTGGGCACTTAATAATTTTTAGTTGGTTTTCCTTTTATTATTTGAAATGTGCTTTGTTAATTACAAAGTGACAAATGTTAGTTGTTAGTTTGAAGTAGATATTGGTCCAATGCAATAGACCAGTGTTTCTGAAACTCTAATGTACCTGTGAAAAACAGCCAGGGGTCTTGTTAAAATGTAGATTCCGTTTTAGTAGAGCCGGGGTGGTGCCTGAGATTCTGCATTTCTAACAAGCTCCCAGGTGATTTCAAACCACTGATGATTCTCCTGGAGAGAGTTGGAACCCATTATATTAAGTGAAGTATCCCAAGAATGGAAAAACAAGCATCACATGTACTCACCAGAAAATTGGTTCCCCTGATCATCACCTAAATACACATCTGGGAACAACACCAATTGGATGTCAGACTGAGGTGGGGGGCGGGGGAGGGGATGGGGGTATGCCTACACAATGAGTGCATTGTGCACCGTTTGGGGAGTGGTAACACTTGAAGGTGCTGACTCGGGAAGGGGGGGTGGGGAAGGGAGGGATATATACCTACATGATGGGTGCAATGCGCACGACCTGGGGAACAGACACGTCTGGAGCTCTGGCTTGGGGGGAAAGGCGGTACATGGGCAACGTATGTAACCTGAAATTCTGTATCCCCCATAACAAGATGAAATAAAAAAAAAATTAATTAATTAAAAAAAAAAAAGGAAAAAAAAAAGAAAAAAATAAAAAACCACTGATGATGTTTTGAATAGCAAAGGTATGAAACAGTGGTCTTAACCAGGCCATACATTCTAATGTATATTATATATAGTGAGATTTAAAAAGTATGGACTTTCTGCCCTTACATTAGATCTACATAATTGCCAGTGGTGGAGCTCAAGCATTTATAGTTTTAATAAGCAGACCAGATGATTCTAGTGCTCAACAGAGCTGAGAATCACTGGCCTAGGGCCTAGTATTCCTTCTGATTCTGCTCTCCAGCTAATTCTGATTCCATTCAATCAGTGGTATTTGTTGAGCTTCTATTCTTCCTGCACTGAACTTGGTGAGGAGAACAAATAAAAGGGTCAGCAATGACAGGGAATATGCTAAATGCTGGGCAGGGGGTGCTTTGTGTGGGAGCCGAGGACAGGGGGTGATTCAGCCAGCTTGACGGGCCAAGGGCAAAGAAGGCCACTCTGTGGGAAGTGAAGGTAGGACTGAGTTTAAAGAATAAATAGGACCAAGTCAGAACAAGAAGAGCCATGAAACAACATAACATATTGGGACAGGCTTGAGTTCACTCAAGGGAGGGGCGAGTAACAAGGCTAGAGAAGAGATTAGGAACAGGATCATGAAGGGCTGCTAAGCATTCTGGATGCTGGGATTTTAAGAAGACTTATTTAAGGTCACATGCTAAGTACATGGAGGACTTGGAACTTGGTCTATCCGATGTCACCCCAGGCACTCCTGCTGCTGCATCGGGCTGCTGCCCACAAGATGCGGAAGGTAGACACCCCATGTGAACACTGGGGAGGCTGGGGTCACTGCTCCTGGTTGGTGTGTGGCCTTAACGGGACTCAGAGTTCAGCCCTTGCTACCATTAGCTCCACAGTCCCAGATATGGAAATAGTGAGGGGCCGGAGTCCCCAACACTAGGATTCTCAGACAGTTTTGCGAAGAACCCATATCTGGCTCCCACCTTTTCCCAACATGGATTTGATAGGGTATGAAAGCAAAGCAGCTACGAAGTACAGATGTTGGAGCAGACGGCAGGGGTCAGTGAAGTTATCCCACCCCATCCTTGCCTTCTTTGTCTCAAAGACATGATGTCCCTTTCTTCAACTCATTCCCCTCATTTCCTCCAGGCCCTTCTCTGTCAATTAATTTCCACCTGTCTTCAATCTGCCTTCCACCTGGCTCCCTCCTCTCAGGCTTCAAACCTGCTCCAATTTCGCTCATCTGTACAGGGTCACCCCGTCTCAGACCTACTACATTCTCAAGTTGCTGCCCTGTAGAGTACAAACGTAGATATGTTATGACATAGAACCTCCTCAATTTTAGAGATGAAAATTAGTGACTGCAGAGAAACCCACGTGGGCCAAGCCCTTGGACCTCCCGAAGGAACACTTTCCCTTTCCCCAGCCATTAGGAGGACTTCAGTGGGAAAGCATGAGAAGCCCCAACTGCCACCATCACGTTAGGGATAATGAGATATGCATACAGAAAGTGGGCTTCTGACATGAGACTTCAGGCATGACTCAATCTGTGATGTGACGATGTCTCAGGGCACTACTAAGCAGGTGGCAAACGAAGTGCCCTGACTTGGCAGGAGGGAGCAAGTGCTGAAAGACTGCCGTGGTCAGGGAGGGCTCCAGGGGCTGGTGGACAGAATGGGGTTTTGAAAGGAAGACAGGAGTTTTACAAGCAAGAAGGACATGGAAAGTGTATTCCAGGTGATGAGAAAAGGATACCCAAATTAGGGAAGCCTGAATGAATTTGGGGTATTCCAGGGATAGTGAAGAGACAGGCTGGCTAGAAGAAATGGGTCCTGAAGAAGAGAAATGAGAAGGCATCCTGGGAAGGAAGTCTGGGGCTGGTTCCTGAGGGACCAGCAGAATTCTGGGAAGGGATGTCCTCTGAGATCCAGCATCCCCTTCGGTTCTCTCCACCCACAGGTGAGGAACTGCACACACATCGTTCACTCTGCAGACCTGAGCTGCCTCCAAAGGGAGCTGGTTACGTGACATCTTCTTTAACTCAGCCCACTTTCAGGTGAAGCACAACATCCTCGCCACGAGGGTGCTGCCAGCCCAACCTAGAAGGTGGGGCTCTCCGAAATGCTATCGGTGCTGGTGGCTTTGGAATTGCATATTCAGTGCAGGATGACACCTAGCTTTATTTATTTATTTAATTTCCACAGATTTAGGAGGTACAAGTGGCTTTTTGTTATATGGATGAATTGTATAGTGGTGAAGTCAGGGCTTTTAGAGTACCCATCTCCCAAATCGTGCACATTGTATCCAATACGTAATTTTGATCCCTCATCCCTCTGAGATCCTCCGTTCTTCTCAGTCTCCAAAGTCCATTATACCACTCTGTATGACCATATATACCCGTTGTGTAGCTCCCATTTATAAGTGAGGACATGTGGTGTTTGTTTTTCCTTTCCTGAGGTACTTCACTTAGGATAATGGCCTCCAGTTCCATCCAAGTTGCTGCAAAAACACTATTTCATTCCTTTTCGTGGCTGAGTACTACTCTATGGTATATATATATTACATTTTCTTTATCCATGCATCATTTGATGGGCCTTTAAGTTGGTTCCATATCGTTGCAATTGTGAATTGTGCTGTGATAAACATTCGGGTGCAGGTGCATTTTTATAAAATGACTTCTTTCGCTCTGGGTAGATACCCAGTAGTGGGATTGCTGGATCGAATGGTAGGTCTACTTTTAGCTTTTTGAGGAATGTCCATGCTGCTTTCCATAGCAGTTGTACTAATTTACGTTCCCACCAATAGGTATATATGTTCCCTTTTCACCACATCTGAGCCCACATCTACTGTTATTTGACTTTTTAATAGTAGCGATTCTGACAGGGTTAAGGTAGTATCTCATTGTGGCTTTAACTTGCATTTCCCTGATGAATAATGATGCTGAGCATTTTTTCATGGTTTTTTTTTTTTTTTTTTTTTGCCATTTGTGTATCTTTTAAAAAATGTCTGTTTATGTCTTTTGCCAACTTTTTTTTTTTTTTGAGACAGAGTCTCACTCTGTTGCCCGGGCTAGAGTGCCGTGTGTCAGCCTAGCTCACAGCAACCTCAAACTCCCGGGATCAAGCAATCCTCCTGCCTCAGCCTCCCGGGTAGCTGGCACTACAGGCATGTGCCACCATGCCTGGCTAATTTTTTCTATTTTTAGTTGTTTGGCTAATTTCTTTCTATTTTTAGTAGAGACGGGGTCTTGCTTTTGTTCAGGCTGGTCTCAAACTCCTGAGCTCAAGCAATCCTCCCGCCTCAGCCTCCCAGAGTGCTAGGATTACAGGCATGAGCCACCTCACCCAGCCCCTTTTGCCAACTTTTTAATGGGGTTGTTTTTTTCTTGCTGATTTGAGTTCCTTGTAGATTCTGGATATTAGTTCTTTGTCAGATGTATAGTTTGTGAATATTTTCTCCCGTTCTGTAGGTTATCTATTTACTCTGATTTTTTATTTTGCTGTAGAAAAACTTTTTAGTTTAATTAAGTTCCATTTATTTATTTTCACTTTTGTTACAGACACCTAACTTTAATGTCACTTGCTGCTCCAGCAGGAACATCCAGGAATTCAACCAAGGCATGGAGAGTGCTTGGAAAAGGTCCTTGCTGTTTTACCTAAACAAGCTTGTTGTCAATTAGACCCTGGCCAAAAGGGCCAGGGGACATGGAGAGGGTGAGAGTGAGGGAAATGGCACAGAGACCTCAGCCCAGCCCCTCATCCCCAGCTAGGTTCACAGCTGGGCTAAGCCCTTGTCCTCCAAGGAGTCTTTTTCAGCAGTGGGGAAAAAGGCATCTCAGTCAGGCAGCTAGGGTCCCTGGAGGGCAGACTTCACCCCTTTTCAATATGTGAAGAGGCTGAATAATCATCTTGTCCCCCTCTCCGGTCTACATTTTATCTATTTACTCAACATCTCCACCGATTCCTTTCTGTGTGGCAACTCTACCTGTCCATGTCACATCCCTGCCCACCTGACATCCTGTCCCTCCATCCTATCTCTCCATGACTCTGTCCCTTTCTCCATTAGCTCTGTGAACTGCAAATAATTAGAACGTTTAGATTGATGAGCACCTCTTTTATTTCAGACCAAAATTGCTCTAAAGGCCATGATTTTATTGGTGTGTCTGCAGATACTCATCATCTTTGATGGGAGATTTGCACTGCCTCTGGGTCACCACGGAGAAGCACTGATCTTACTAGAAAGCTGGACATTGTGTGGGATTTTTAAAATATCACATTCTTGACATAATCTCCTTTTGACATCATTTGTCCATTTCTCCCACAATCTTAAAAAAAAATCTGACGGAGGTTTCTGTGTGGTTGGATTCTGTGAGGTTTTTACTAAACCAGAATACAGATGCACACACACACACACACACACACACTCATTAAGTTTCTTTCTCTCACTGAAATTGGCAAAGGTGCACAAAGAAAACTGGGACCTAAGGACCTAGTGGGGAAATGAAGCTTCTGATGGAAAATGGTCTTTTGTTAATATTATAATTCCATCACACCTAGGAAGCTGGACCAGGCTGTTATTTTAGAGGTTTGAAAGTTGCCCTCCCTCTTCCTACCCAGCTACTGACTTGGGGCTTTAGGTGGGTGAGGCCTGCCCCCACCAGAAAAATCTACAGTGAAAATGGAAACACTTGGAAGGTACTGGAGTTGAATTTAGCCTTCTTCACTTCAGAAGAGCTAAATGCACACATAAGTGCAGCAGAAGTCAGGAACCACTGCTAGGGGCCCAGAGTGGCAAGGGCCTCCCCTATCCAAGGCCTTCCTTGGAGGTGTTAGCTGTGGGTGAAGTCGCCACCTCCTTTCCAACCCCCACTCTCAGCTGTATCCCTGGAACCGGAGCCTGCCAGCTCAGATGACCAGGCCTCATGCCTGAGATGCATAAATTTGGTCCTCTGCATCCCTCAAAAGTACACTATATTTCCACTATCTGTAGATTCTTATGCAATAAGCTGTTTATGCTCTGGCCATTGGTTCTTTTTCTCCAATAGTTCTGGGAAATGCTTCAAAAAGTAAACAGCAGAGTAGGTATAAAGTAAAAAGGAACAGATTTTTTTTTTACATACCATGAACTCCTCATTGATTGGTTTAATCAAATATTTAGTGTATCCACAGTAAGTTTTATTTATTTTTATTGTTTTTATTTTTTTCTTCAGTCCAATCCCTACTTGAGCATACAAGTAAGTTTTTTTTTTTTTTGAGACAGAGTCTCACTCTGTTGCCCAGGCTAGAGTGCCATGGCGTCAGCCTAGCTCACAGCAACCTCAAACTCCTGGGCTCAAGCAATCCTTCTGCCTCAGCCTCCCGAGTAGCTGGGATGACAGGCATGTGCCACCATGCCCGTGTAATTTTTCCTATATATGTTTTTAGTTGTCCAGATAATTTCTTTCTATTTTTAGTAGAGATGGGGTCTCGCTCTTGCTCAGGCTGGTATCGAACTCCTGACCTCGAGTGATCCTCCTGCCTCAGCCTCCCAGAGTGCTAGGATTACAGGCGTGAGCCACCACGCCCGGCCTACAAGTAAGTTTTAAAAGTTCCTTTATGGGGCAGGAGAGCATCTTTTATACTTTGGTTTCTTTTTTTTGCATTTTTAAATGCTTTCTCACATACTCAATTTATTTTTAAAGGTTTAGAGTTCATTATAACAAATCTCGTTAAATCAGTAGTGCTTTTTAAGGTTTGGCCTATGAATTTTCTTATTTTAAGCAATATTTCATCCAGGAAAGATCCAGCAGAACCTGAGAACTTGGCACTGCCAGGCCAACTCTCACTACTAGTTCCTGCCATTTCTGTGAATATTTGGGTGTTCACATTTGTTGTCTTTGGTCATACTTAACCAACTGGATCTCTTTTTTTGTTGAAATGTGAATTCTTCTGCTATCCAGTTAAAGTCCATTGTTTTTAAGAACTTTGATTTTGAATATGAATATTGCTTTAACCTGGCCACCATGTTCTGCTTTTTCATATTTAATTTAAAACAGAAATCTGGGGATTACTTCAATACAAACAATTTACTCTTCAGGATTTTTCTCTAAGTAGAGGAACTTTCTTGATTCTTAACACAGCAAAATATGGTCTTTCTGGACTCCCAGCTCATGGTTATCCTTAATGTCATCCAGGGCCCAAGGCGATCCCTAGAAAAAGGAAGCAAAGCACTTACCCACAGTATTCCTCGTGCTAGACACCTGGATACATAAATGAAAATAAGGTCCCTGCCTCATAGGACGTCAAAGTTTGTTAGAGATGAACTGATAAATAAATGATAATTACACAAGTCATAATACAGTTGTATTTTATAGACGCAACACTGTGAAATCACAGTGGGAGGGATTTATTCTTGTAAGGAGGAAGAAGGATGAGGATTGAGGAAGACTTCATAGAGGTTGTGAGTTCTGAAATGGGGTTTGAAGGCTGAGTATGAGTTTACCAGGCAGAGATGCATGGATAGTACATTCCAGGCAACAGGGATAGCTAAGAAAAAAATAAATAAATAAGGCATGGAGTAAGTTCAAGGATGGGAATGAAGAGTAGTTTAGTGTCACTCCAGCGTAGAGTACTTCAGGTGACGTCATACGAGCTGGAAAAGCAGGTGGGGGCCAGAATTCAGAAGGCCTTGGACACAAGCCTAAAGGATTAGATACGCTCCTACTGGCCATATACCCACAGAAGGCTTGTGAGCCCCTCCTTTAGCTGTTGGATTGGATGGGCACTATTCCTTGGCCCACTGTTTCTAGGATTGACCCACTGTTCTTCTACTAGGTCCACTATTTCTTCCTGGTTCTTTGATCCGCTTAGCTCTGCACAGATCTGGATATTTGTCTCATATTTCAACGATTTGAAAACCATCAGGACTTTGGAGGTGATTGATCTTTTTCAGAAAGGATTTTGTATCCTCCCTCTGGCCCTATACACTACAGGCAAATGACACTGATGTTTTGGACTTGGGCCAGCTGAGTCTTCTCTCTCCTCAAGAGAAGATTAGATATTGAGTATTTTTGAATTTCATGCTTAGTTCATAAGCATTTGTAATCACCTTGAATGAGTGCCAGAGCTGGTCACTGATCTTCCTGTTCAACCAGAGGCCACCGAAGTAGATAAGGAGAGAGTTAAGACGAAAACTCAGGTCTCCTGACTCCCAATCCAGTGCTCTTTCTGGTGTGCTCCAGCTTCTGGTTCTGCTCAGCCAGTTATGGGACAGAATGTACTTGGCTGCCTCAAACCCACAAAGCCTTGACTGAGAACTGTAGGTGAGGGAAGGCTCTGTTCCCAGAATGGAATTCTGTTGTGCCTCTAGCCAGGCAGCATCATTTTATGTCTTTTGATACGTCCCTCTCTTCTTCTGTAAAACGGCAGCAGAGCCTACTTAATCCTTCAACCACTGCTGAGATCAGGGATGGGGGTGTGATAGGCTGTTCTGTTGTTGTTTTGTGATGGATGAGGGATGATGGATCTATGTTCACGCTGTGGAATCTTAGAGTCAAGAGTTGGAAGGAACCTCGGCGGGGATTTTGTGGTGACAGGAAGCCTCCTGCGGTCGGCTGAGAATGGGAGACTCTACAGCCAGAGGACAAGGGTTTCCTCTTAGCGGTGAGCTTCCTGTGTTTGGAAATGTTCAAGCTGAGAAAAGATGTTCAAGCAGAGCGGATTCTGCTTTAAAGGGACGTACGCACAGAAGAGGTGGTCAGCGGGAGACTCCGTGGTTTCCAGCCCCTGCTCAACTTTCTTCTAATATCCGCTCAGCTGAGCTGGCAGGGCGGCCGTGCAGAGTTAAGAATCACTGTGCAGTGTTAAGAATCTTCAGCTGGGCGACCGTCACGGATTTCTGAACAAAAACAACCGGCACCGTTTCCTGCTTACCTGTTACAGGCACTTTACATACTAAGTTATCTTATTTCACATGTAGGAGTGGGAGGTGCGTTGAACGATCACGATGTCTATTTCTTAGGTGAGGAAATATTTAGTCCATAGTCTCGCAGAGACGGAGCCTGAGTCAAATTTAGGTTTATCAGATTCCCAAAACGTTTCGCAGCTTTTCTTTTTATTCAGCTCGAGTTTCTATCTTGCTCAAAAAACGGCGAAGCCACCAGCCTGGGAGTTCCGTTTCCCGCCTCCCGGGGATGGGCGGGCAGACGGCAGACGGGAGGCGGAGCCCCTTCCGGCGCGGCGGTGGGCAGGACCGGCCGGGGCGGGGGCGGGCCCTGGGGAGGGCGGGGCCTGTCCCGTCCAGGGGCGGGGCCGGCGGCCGCACGCGGGCCGGAAGCGGCCCACAGCAGGACCTTGACTGGGCTCCGCGTCCTGACGCAGTGTTCCGGGCCCCGAGGCGGCGGACTTGCCTTTGTACTTCAGAAGCCCCCGGCCCGCCACGTTCTCGCCGCCGCAGCCTCCCGGGACTATGGTGTCCCGCCTGCTGCTGCGCGCCTGGCCCCGAGGCCCTGCCCTAGTCTCCGGAGCCCCCTGTCGGCCCCTCAGCGCCGGCACCGGGCCCGGCCAGTACCTGCAGCACAGCATCGTGCCCACCATGCACTACCAGGACAGCCTGCCCAGGTGAGCCCGGACTCCCGGTCCCCGCTGCCATCCCAGGATCGGCGCCACTCCAGTCACTCATGACTCTGCTACGGAACTTGCTGCCGCCCCCAAGTCCCTACGTTAAAGGCTGCCACATCCTCTAATCTGGAAGTCTTGTGACCTTCAGAATCTCCAGGCACAGGAACCATAGAACCCTCAAATTCTCTCCCAGAACCCTGCATTGCTCTCTCAGGTTCCCCATCTTGAACCCTTCGCAAATTCCCTCTCCATTGACCTAACTTCCAACCAGATATCCTGAGTCCTTCATATTTCTCTCTGAAAAATGTCCAACACCACCACCCTAACCCCTCCAACAGGGGTGTCCCCTGAAGTACTTTAATGACTGCCCTGCATTCCTGCCCAGAATGTGGGTAGGCCAATTCCTGACACATGATAAGTTACCCTCCCAACTTTTCCCAGCACCACCTTCTCCACCCCTGTTGCTCAGCACCCTCAGCGCCCCCCCCTTGCCTGCAGTACTCCGCTCTTAAGCACCCATCATTCCTCACAAGCACACCCCTCAAGTGTTCACCCTTACCCTCAACTTACCCTCCCCCGTGTCCTTTTTTAAATCTTCTGAGTCCAGTCTTCACCTGGAGACTTTTCACTCCCACCAAACCCTCCTCAACAGGTTCCTCCCCCTAAAATATCCTTCCTCACCCATATTACCCCTTGTAACTTCAGCCCACCGTCAGTGCCCCTCCCAAACTCCATCATATTTAAATTAGATCCAGGGCCACCAAATTCTCTATTCCCCTTCACCACAGGCTGCCCCCCTGCCTTTTGAAACACTTCACCCAGAATTTACTTCCCATATGAAAATAGCCCCAATAAATCTTCCTCTCCCCTTCCCTCACCCAGTACCTTCTTATATCTGGCTTCCAGTTTTCCCAGTCTTTGAACTCTCATCCTTCATTTGAGTAGCCAGGTCTTCTATATTAGAAATTTTCTTCACCCTCTGGCTGGGCATAGGGGCTCACACCTGTAGTCCCAGTTACATGGGAGGCTGAGGCAGGAGGATCGCTTGAGCCCAGTTCTGGGTTGCAGTGAGCTATGATCGCGCCACTGCACTCCAGCCTGGGCCATAGAGCTAGACACCATCTCCAGCAAAAATTAATAAATAAATTTTCTTCACCCTCTAAAACCAAACCTAAACTATGCAGTTCCTGGAGCCAAGTTACAAATTTGTCTCAAAGACCCTTCTTACTTTCTGACCAAACTGCCATTAGGGATCCCCTAGTCTAGGGGCTGGAAGCCTGCCCTGCACCCCTCTGCCCCCCGCAATAGAACAAACATTGTATCACAGGCCTCACCCCAACAGCTGGGTTGCTCTTTTTCTCCACATCCAGGACCACCTAACCAGCCTCAGTGCTGCCCACCCCTACCCTTTCAGGAAGATCATGCAAGGGTGATTCTTGTGAAATTACATCTTGTGCAGACATCTAAGACAGACTGAAATGAGATTGTCTAAACTTGGCAGGAGGGAGAGAGAAAGAAAAAGGGTCTTCGTGCTTATGGGATAAGCCTGGGACATACTTCCTTCTTGTCAGCCTGTGTGTATGAGCTGAGCCAGTATGTGGGGGAAAGGTGAGGACTGACAGAACTGGTCTTCACTTGCCAAGCTGGGAAGTCAGAAGGTCATTGACTTTCAGGCAGGCCTGGGCCCTACCCCGTTTAAGATTGGAGGGTTTTTTTTTGTTTTTTTTGAGACAGAGTCTCACTCTGTTGCCCAGGCTAGAGTGCCGTGGCGTAGCCTAGCTCACAGCAACCTCAAAGTCCTGGGCTCAAGTGATCCTCCTGCCTCAGCCTCCCAAGTGGCTGGGATTACAGGTACATGCCACTACGCCTGACTATTTTTTTTTTTTTTTGACTTTTGTATATTTAGTCACCTAGCTAATTTTTTCTGTTTTTTTAGTAGAGAAGGGGTCTCGCTCTTGCTCAGGCTGGTCTCACTCCTGACCTCAAGCAATCCTCCTGCCTCGGCCTCTCAGAATGCTAGGATTACAGGCATGAGCCACCACACCCGGCCCAATCAGAGGGATTTTCTGCATTTTAGAATTGGAAAGCTGGAGGGACTATTCAAGATCATATATTCCAACCCCATCCATGGCACAGGAATCAGTAGATATCTGGAGGTGCAAATAATACCACTAGTCACACATGTGCAACCCTAAGCAACCAACTTCCCCCAGGGTTACCGCATCTATAAACCGGGAGTTAGATAAAATGAGAGATGAGATTTTTTCTGTCTCTGAGATTCTAGACTGGTAAAAGATATAATCTTTGACGCTCATCTTGATGTCACACTTGGTGAAAAGCCCTGACTTTGAAGTCTGGTAGAACTTAGTTTCAGATTCTGGCTGTGCAACTCTTTAGCTATAACTTTGAGCAATTCTATTAACTTCTTCCTGCCACGGTTCTTACCTGTGAAGTAGGAATGGAAACACACAGTTCTTAGGGCTACTGTGAGGATGGACTAAGATAAGGTGCCAAAGATAGGGAACTATCATAATTATTAATAGTTGCCCTGGAGGATGACCAGTCCTTTTGTATTTGTTGTTCCAGCTGGGTCTCCCTCTTCCTGTTCCTGTCTTATCACTGCTGCCTTTTAACCAAGTGTCTTGGACTCTCTCCTCTAGGAACACTTGCACTATCATTTGCTTATTTTTTAGGTGTTATGTTTTTTCTTGGCCTTTTTTTTTGTGGATGTGGTAAAATATAACATAAAATTTACCATTTTTAGGTTTATAGTTTGCTTAGATGTTATTTTTAAGGGTTATGTTTATATAACCTCAGGATATAAAACTGCAAGTCCTGAGGAGACAAAGGATAGATCCGTTTGACCTCATTCACATTATTAACTTAATAAACACTCTAATGCGGATTTGGATTTGGAGACCACACAGTCATGGCAAGGAGCTTGCTGTATAGTGGGGAAGATTTGACAGGTAAACAGTTAGGATTTAATGTGAAAAGTGGGAAGCAGCATCTTCAGGAGTAATAATGAGCCAGGAGTAAGACCTGATTTTTAATCCCAGCTCCAAGTCTCACTAGCTATGTGGCCAGGAGCAAGTCTCACCTAATCTAAAAATGGGAATCATATATTGCCTGCCCATCAAGGTAGTTAGAATTAAATACCCTGATATAAAGCACTTAGTACAAAGTCTGGCACATAGTAAATACTCAGATATTCACAAGTACTATAATTGGTTTAAACAAACATTTGTTGCGTGTCTAGAATGTGCCAAAAGAGAACTGTTGTGTGAATGAGTTGGTGCCTGGACCCGTAAGGAAACTTCACAGAGGAGGTTGTTAGGGTGGAGACGTACGAGGAGCTCACAGAGCGGATAGAGAAAAAAATTTCCAGGCAAAGATAAGAATAGGAAGAAGAAAAAGTTTATTTTACATTTCCAGATGGAAAAGGGCCAACCCGGAAGTGAGAAAGAGGGAGGTAATGTTGGCAGAGAGAAGTAGGTGTTCAGGCTGTTTGTTTAGGGGTTCGTAAAGGAAGTGAAGAACGTTTATGGCTGTAAATAAATTGTGAATTGTTGTATCTGTTTCTTTTTTGTTAGCGGAAGTAGCTGCCTTTCCTTTGGAGACAGACTTATGACTTGATTGTGATCTTTTTTTTTTTTTTTTTTTTGAGACAGAGTCTCACTCTGTTGCCCAGGCTAGAGTGAGTGCCGTGGCGTCAGCCTAGCTCACAGCAACCTCCAACTCCTGGGCTCAAGGGATCCTCCTGTCTCAGCCTCCCGAGTAGCTGGGACTACAGGCATGCACCACCATGCCCGGCTAATTTTTTCTATATATATTTTTAGCTGTCCATATAATTTCTTTCTATTTTTAGTAGAGATGGGGTCTCGCTCTTGCTCAGGCTGGTCTCGAACTCCTGAGCTCAAACGATCCGCCCACCTTGGCCTCCCAGAGTGCTAGGATTACAGGCGTGAGGCACCACGCCCGGCCTTGATTGTGATCTTGTCATTGATTCTGCTCTTGAGATACAGTTTCTTGGGCAGGAACTGAGGCCTGTAGCTCACACCCCTGCTGCCCCCTCCTGTCCACTCAGGAACTCCTCCAGGAGGTGAAAGCAAATTATAAAAGGCAGTTTCAGGTGATTGTAAAGAGAAAGATTTACGTTTTCTTTCTGTCTGCTGGGCTCTTTGTAGATGTGAGAACAGAGCCCGACAGGGTGCCTGTGAGCTGGGGGTAGGGGAGAGAGCCTTTTGGGCTGGAGAGCAGAGAGAGAGCTCATATGATAGATTTTAGCCCTTACTATGGGTTAAATAACTTTTCTGTTATTTTGCTATCAAGGTCATCCTTTCAGAGGTGACACTTGAGTTGGAATTTGAAGTTCACCAAGCATGAGGAGTGAGGGAAGGATAGAGCAGCACATGCCAAGGAACAGAAGCCGTGACACTTTCAGAAATTTTGAGAAGATTATGGTAGGCCTAGCCTGAAGTAAAGAGTCACCATTTAGGCCTTAAATTATTGGAATTAGCCTGGGGTATATATGGGGAAGAGGGGCCCAATGTGTTAAAAACAAAACAAAACAAAAAAAACAATTATCTGGCACCAAGTTAGATCTATAATTGATCCACAATAAATGTCAATTATCTGTTGTTTTTCTTTTAATCCCTAATCATTTAGGTGATAACTGGTGTTCAAGACATAATGGGCAGGTTCTCTAGAATTCAGATGGGAGCTTCCAGGGCATGGGGGATAACAGAGGTAGAGACTGTAATGCTATGACTTTACGCCTGAGGAACTCTGTGAAAACTATCCAAATGGTAACTATTAATAGGTTGTGTAAACTTAGAAAAGGCTTTGTAGTTGTGTTCTTACAGGAAGAACAACAAAGTGCCTACTGCTTGGAGGCTGACTAATGAGAGTAGAGTGACTTACACAGGAGGTAAAAGTGCTTAGTGCTTAGTTCCTTGTTTATTAGGCAAAGGATGTTGAGATGGAGGTAGGGTGGGGAAGGAAGGAGAACCCACTGGTTAAAATGGAACTGCCACGCACTTTCCTTGAGACCCTGGCTCTACTCTTTCAAGGCCTGGTGAGTTACATCCCAGGGAGCTCAAGGAACTGCCAGAATGCACATGAAGCCACTTTTGGTGTTCTTTGAGGAATTGTGGAGAAGCGGGGTAGTGCAAAGACACTGGAGGTGATCTTACATCTCTTATTTTCAAGAAAATAAATGTTGACTGGGAGAACGGTTTGTGAGCACTTACAGAAAAGGAAATTGTTACAGTAGCAAGTTATAGAAACTCCAATTCAAACTGGCTTAAGTAAACAGGAATGCATGAGCTCACAGACCTGACCAATCCAGGTTGGATCAGGGGGCTCAAATGATGTCATCAGGACTCTGTTTTGCCTTCTGGCTCTTCATCTGTGTGACTCCATTCTCAAGCAGGCTCTCTCCTTATGGTAACAAAGTGGCAGCCAGCACGTAAAGCTAGTTTACACCCTAATCTCTCAGTGACTCCAGCTATTAGCGATTCCCCCTTCCTAACAGTTCCAAGAAAGTCCTCTAATTAAGTCTTATTGGTTCTTACTGGGTCTCATTAGGAGGGTGCTGGTCCCTCCTAGAAGTTGGTGAGTAGCTTTCTTTGGAGAGAAACCTGAAGGCAAGTGGTATTTCAGAACAGTCCGATTTAGAAAGGTGAGGAGGTAGGAGAAGTGCTGGAGAAGACGTTATAGAGTATAGGGTACTTTATTCAGAATGGAATGGAAGTTCTAAAAGTTATAGTGGAAGGGGCTGGTGAAGAATTATAGCCACCTGGGGCCAAACTGGATGTTGCTGAGGGGACAGAAGGAAATAGAGAAGGAATATAGGCGATGGGGTTGTGCCTAATGTAGAAGGTGTTGATATAGGAGAAAAGCAGGAAACTAGCAGGGAAAGGGAAGGATTTAGAGTGTGTTATCTGTAGATCACTATACATACCTGGATATCTATAAACATATAGTGTGTTTTGTATTTAGTGTTTCCTATGTGTCAGGTTGCTTGCTAAGTTCTTTATATTATTTCATTTAATCCTCATAATAGCCCAGTGAGCTGGTCCCATTTTTAAATATTCCTTAGTCACTTGAAATTTCTCTTGATAGGGTAATAAATTAATAGCTACCAGTTACTAAGTAAATATTACGTTTTAAGCTATTTAACAAATAGAGATGGGAGTAGGGGGAGGCCAGAAATTTGCCCCAGATCACATGGATAGTGAGTGCCAGAGTCCAGCATGCAAGTCTAGATCTATGTGATTCCAAAGGCCGGGAACTTAACCTCTCCAGCATACCGACTGTTAGTGATGGACTCGTGCTAGGTGTGGTTGGAACTTGACAGATGCATTTCAGAGTTCTTCTCTCCAACTCATAGGCTGGAAATGGAGTCTGAGAGTCATAAAGTAATTTTTCCACCTTTGACCATATAGCTGGAGATTAAGTGGCAGAGCTGGGCTTCAAGCCTAGGTCTGATTCTAAATCTCATTTTTCTTTCCACTGTGTCAGTAGTTCTTATACTTTTTGTTTGTTTTGTTTGAGACAAGAGTCTTGCTCTGTGGCCCTGGGTAGAGTGCAGTGGCATCATCATAGCTCACTGCAACCTCAAAGTCCTGGGCTCAAGTGATCCTCCTGCCTCAGCCTCCTGAGTAGCTGGGACTACAGGCATGAACCACCATGCTTGGCTCATTTTTTCTATTTTTGGTAGACATGGAGTCTTGCTCTTGCTCAGGCTGGTCTCCAGCTCCTGAGCTCAAGCAATCCTCCCGCCTCGGCCTCCCAGAGTGCTAGGATTACAGACATGAGCTACCGCACCTGGCCTAGTTCTTATACTTTTAGATTTCACAGATCAGTAACATTATGGGTGAAAAATACTGCTATCAACATTTTCTTAAAAGAAAGGACTTTTAATGACTGCCACCCCCCCAAAAAAGAACATAATCTGAGAATTAAGGGTAGACTTTTAAATTAAACAAATTTAGCAAATTTGTGAAAAGCTTGTTATACTGTTCATATTTTTTATTGTGAACCAGTAACTCCATCACCATGGCCATTGTCTGCCAAGTATTAGATAATCCAGTGATGTGGACTGTATTGCTATATAATATTTACACTGATGGCATTTTATATAAGGTAAAAATATAGACCTGGGAAGTGTGGCATATTCATTCAGTTATCTTTAATATATTTTATAGAAAACTAGTGATTTTTGTATCTATGATAGTTTTTATACGTAATCTCTGCAGTCTCAATTTAGTTCCATCTAGAAAATTTAGTTTCTATTGTATTCATAACTCAAAACAAATCACTCTGAAAGTTTGCTTTACCCCACTAAAGTAAGATCTGGCTAGAGTTAACAGTCCAGAATTTTTTAATGAGGACTGTTTTTTTATCAAACTACCATTGTCTCTAATTTAAAATTTTGTTTTAAAAGTAGAAGGTCAATTTAATATCTATACTATATTAAAACAAAGTCTTAAGAAACTCAAATAGGCAAGTTTGTGATTCTGAGGTACCTGGGGTGGCGTTTGTGATTTTCCGTGTAAGTCAGTGAATATAAGGGGCTCTACAGTGTTAAAGTGGTGTGTGTGGTTACTTAGTGCAGTTTAAGTCTATATGGCTGTAGATAAATCAGATTTCTTTTTGTCATCATGTTATAGATAAACATGCATTGAAAAACAAATCGATGAGTCACAGTATATCTTATATTAACCTTTTAATCTATGCTTTGTGGATAATGTTTCAGTTTTCCTAAGTGACTCATACATTTAGATATTTTGCATATATTAATATTAGTGTTAATTTTGAGTTGACAGAGGTGCCTAGCGAACTACAATTGCTTTGATACTAGGGGATATATCTTTCAATAAAACTACTGAAATGAAAGAGAAAATACAGCTCGCTATACTGTCCATGTTTTTTCATTTCACTGTGGACCAGTAACTTCATCATGTAGCCATCACTGGGAATCTACTGGTAGAGAATGATGAGTTGTTACTTAAGCACATGAGAATACCTGCTTCCTCCTATTAGGATTCCTTGGGTCCCGGCATGGCTTGATGGTCAACTCCTACCTTTCAGTGAATACAACCCCCATGTTTGCCTGGCCCCTGGACAGACTCTTGTATGATTCTCTGCTGTAAAGTGCACAAGAAAATTTTTAAAAGTTGAACCTTTTTCCTCTTATCCTGGGAGAGAAAAATGCAGTTGTTCAAACTAAGGGTAGAATTAAATCAGTGCCAACATAGTGTTAGCAGAGGTATTATAATTATAACCAGGAAACAGGAATGCTTGGGATAGCTTCTGCTTCCCCATTTTGAATCTATTATTACTATTTTATTTAAAAAGTTTAGTTATTTTACTTAAAAGTAGAGTTACCATTGATACTCAGAAATCAGTTGATTCTGATTTATCAGTGGCTTCCCATCATTGCTTCTTTTGGAAGGAAATGAATTATCCAGTAATCAGTTTAAAACTTTAACTTGTGAAGGTAATTAACCTCTTCCACATATTGTCAGCCTTACAATGACCTTGCTTTCTCCCCAGGCTGCCTGTTCCCAAACTTGAAGACACCATTAGGAGATACCTCAGTGCACAGAAGCCTCTCTTGGATGATGACCAGTTCAGGTAAACACTGAAAACTCTGCATGAACAGGGTAGGGTGGTTCAAGAGAGGCTGGCAAGTAATGGTGGACCAAGCTTCAGGGAATGTCTGTGATTTAATTGGGTTCCCAGGAACCTGGAACCTACTTATGCAAGTTCAGGAAATAGATTTTCATTCATGAAGGCTAAGTCCTGAAGTGAGAGTTCCTCGAACCAGACTCAACAGGAGATGGCTGATAAGCCAGAATGCCCAATTTATACTTTTATCTCAACATGTGTATCTGGGAGGCTAGTCAGTACTGGTCAATTTGCAGAGGGCATGTGCTCTCGGTAGGGAGGTCCCTTGAGGAGACCATATGGCAGACCAGAAGATTGCTTGCTGAGCATGTTTACCGGGTTGGGAAGTGTGCCTCCAAAATTCATGCCCTTTTTCAGTATATGATTTTATTTGGAAATAGGGTTGTTGCAGATGTTATTAGTAAAGAATCAGCCCTACTGGAGTAAGGTCGGCCCTTAATCCGATTTGACTGGTGTCCTTATAAGAAGAAGAGACACAGACACAGCCATGTGAGGATGGAAGCAGAGATTGGAGTGCTGTGTCAACAAGCCAAGAGATGCCAAGGATTGCCAGCAACACTGGAAGCTAAGAGAAAGGCATGGAACAGATTCTCCCCTAGAGTCTTCAGAGAGGATGTGGTCCTCTTGACACCTTGATTTTGTACTCATAGCCTCCAGAACTGTGAGAGAATAAATTTCTGTTGTTTTAACCCACCTAGTTTGTGGTACTAAAATTGGAAAATAATATCAGATATTTTCAAAAAATGTGTTGCATTAAGCTCTTGCAGCCTAGTGCAGTATTCTTTTTCCATAATGGAAATTTTTTTGTACAGATGACTGGCATTGTCATTAGAATCACAGAGTCCTTCACCGGACAGTGATGGAGAAACAGATGAGCTGTTCATAATCTAGTCCCATTTTTAAATATTCCTTAGTCACTTAAAATTTCTCTTGATAGGGTAATAAATTAATAGCTACCAGTTACTAAGTAAATATTATGTTTTAAGCTATTCTAAATCCTTGGCATTATAAATATCTTTTAATCATGTACAGTGGTACTATTATTTCTGTTTTATACACCAAGAAACCAAGAATCAGGGAGATCTATTAATAGTAACTTATCCAAGGTCACACAGTTTGAAAAATGACAGAGCTGGGATTCAAACTTTGCTCTTTTTGACTCCAAAACTTATGTCCATGCCAGGCTGCCTCTTAGAGTACAGATTGTTTTGTGAGATGTTGACTAATCTTCCCAACCAATCATTTTAAGATATCCTAGATTTATCCATTTTAAGTTGACTCCTATTCTTCTGATCAGAGATACTTTCTGATCTCATTCCAGGTCCTGGGGATATGCTGTCAGGGACCCAAAGCTTCTGTATGTTCCTGGCCATGGATTCTCTACCATGGTTTGATGCTGTCTTTTCTTAAACATTTCAGGAAAACAGAACAATTTTGTAAGAGTTTTGAAAATGGGATTGGAAAAGAACTGCACAAGCAGCTGGTTGCTCAAGACAAACAGAATAAACATACAAGCTACATTTCAGGTAGGTAGGCTGGGCTGTGGTTGTCATTTTTCTCAGAGCCCTCCATAATGAAAAAAGCAAGGCATCTTTTCTCCTGTTTTGGTCTCAGAAATATTTTCAGTGAGATCAGTAAATGAAGTAAAGTCTTATCCTCTCTTCTGGAGGTAAATTTTAAGGCTGAGTGTATTCCTCCTCTATTAAGATGTTGACTGGAGTCCATGCTCATGAACAGTGGCTTGCCTTCTCTAGACAGGATTGAGACAGAATCTAATCGTTGGTCCTGTCTGAACAGTCCTGTGTCATTCTAGGTCCTTCACAGTCTGGCTGAACAGCCCTCTCCACCCTCATCTCTCACCAGTGTCCGTGATGCCCTTCATGCTTCCACAAAACTCACTCCTCATTGTCCCCGAACCCGTCAGTCTTTCATTCTTCTGTGCCTTTATCTGTGTTGTTCCCACCACCATGTTTTCCTTTAAGATCCAAGTGGGGTGGTTTTTCTGTGAAAGCTTCTCAGTCTTTTTCCTTCTCCATTCAGAGTTAGTTGCTTCCACCTCTGTTCCTACAGCACTTCTTTTAATTTGGTTTATATTTTTATCAAGGCTATACATGCACATAGTTTAAAGAGTCAAATAGTTCCATAAGGCTTGTTAGGAAAAATTGCAGTTTCTTGATTGTCCCCTAATTTCCCACTTCTCACTTTCAGCTCCTGTCTTAATTCTTTTGATGTACACCCTTGTATCTCTAAATTAGATACTTAGATTACAGCATTTTAATTTTTAGTTTTAGACATTATCTACTGACATCTCACTATAGAAGATTAGAATTTAGCAGTCTCTTACATTCCCACCATGCGAGTGTGCACACATACTTCTATCCCCTCATTTTCCCGGCATAGTTATTTGTAATTTTGATTAACTTAGTACCTATTGTTTACACTATTATGATCATATAAATGCTATTGTCAGCTGAGTCATGTAGCATACTGGGATTGTTTTTCCTTTCCTGTACAAAGGTTTTGTTTTCTCTTAAGTTAATAATTATCTCATCCTTTCTCTTGTTTAGTTTTCTGTGTGCTTACTAATTTATTCTCAGACTCTTACCAAGTGGTCTAAATCTCCTTTCAATATGTGAAAGCACATTAGACTTTCTCAGACATTCTATCAGTTTTGGTCTTCTTGACTTCTGGAAGTCTCAGAATTTGTGACTTGCTCTAGTCTGGCTTTGTGAACCTCTTGGCCTGCTGTGATGCTGCTTTCCTGGGACCTTTCACCATCAAGTGTGGCATCTATTCATCTCTTCTCATGTTGGGATTCTTGTTTCTTGTATTTCATATTTTCTTCTTTTTTGTCTTTTCCTTATTTTGTCAGAGCACATATTCTGTTTACTGTCCGGAAGCAGAGCATGGGAAGCAAAATTTTAAAATGGCCCTCATACTTCATTGATAATTCCTTTGCCTAGGCTGGAAAGCATTTTTCCACAGAACTGTGAAGGCTTTGCTCCATTGTCTTTTAGCTTCCAGTGTTGCTGTTGGTAAGTCTGTCATTCTGAGTCTAAATCCTTTGACTGATTCAATTCCCTGTCTCTGGAAGCTTTTTGAATTTTCTCTTTGTCCCCAGTGTTCTGAAATTTCAGATAATGTGTTTTGGTGTGGGTCTGTTCTTACCTATTTTGCTGGGCCACTCATTGAGTCCTTTGAATCTGGAAACTCATGTCCTTTAGTTCTGAGATATTTTCTTGTTTTATTTCTTTGATTTATTCTTCTTCATTTTTCCTGTTTTCTCTTTCTGGAATTGACTACCTAAGAAGCTAAATGATTTGGTGTTTCTCCAAAAATCCAGAAAGAGATTATTATTCAGGTGTAGAATTTCCAGACTTGATCTTGTAATTTTCTTACCTTTTCTCTCATATTTTTCATCTTCTATTCTTTTTGTTCTGTTGTCCAGGAAATTTACTTAATTTTATCTCTTAACCCTTCTATTGAGTTTCTAATTTCTGCTTTCCTATTTTTTATTTCCAAAAGCTCATTTTGTTCTTCTTTTTTAAGAATAGTTTATCTCTGGGAACTTTTTGTTAAAAGTCTCTTCTCCCTTCATAGTCTTATCTCCTCCAAGGTGCTTTTTTCCGTTTGTTTTGCCCTCTTTTCTTTCTTCAGATGCTTCATAATCCTTGTCTGTTTTCTTAGATGTGTGAGTTACTAAAAAGCTGTTGGAAGCGCTGTAAATGAGGGTGGAGCTTGTCAGTTACAGGATTCACTGTAATGTGATCTGGCTACACCGTTTCCTTGGGATGCCCCTGGTGGTAGCGTCTTTGGGTTAGAATCTCCAGGGAAGGCTTTTCCAGTAAACTGTCAAAAGGTTGCAAGTGTTACAGAAGTAGGGTAAGGGAAGAAGGTTTGAGATCTCTCCTGTGACTTAGGTTTCCCAGTTTTGCTTTCTCAAAAAAATAAAACTTAAGTCTTCTACCAGAGTGGGGAGAGAATCTTGGGGTAGTGCTGGTGATCTAATTAAACAGTCTTTCAACCATATATATCTAGATTGCTTGAGCCCTCTGGATGGTGGTTCTGCTGTGTAAATTCTTATTTATTGACTTTCTCTCCTGCCAGTTTAGGACTGGCTTTTTTTCTTAAGAGACAGGGTCTCACTATGTCACCCACCTGGAGTGCAATGGTGTGATCATAGCTCACTGTAACCTCCAACTCCTGGGCTCAAGTGATTCTCCTGTCTCAGCCTCCCAAGTAGCTAGGACTATAAGAATACACCACCATGCCTGGCTAATTTTTTTTTTTTTTTTTTTTTTTTGTAGAGATAAGGTCTTGCTATGTTGCCCAGCTTGGTCTTGAACTCCTGGCCTCATGTAATCCTCCTGCCTCAGCCTCCCAGTATGCTGGGATTACAGCTGTGAGCCACTGCGCCTGGCCAGGATTGGGTTTCTTGTGTCTGCACTAGTCATTACCAGTTGTCTAAATGGTTTCCAGCTTCCAATCTTTGTTCTTTTCTCTCATTCTCTTGACCCTACTGGTTTATGTCTCTTTAAAATTATTTTACTAAAGGGAGGGTCAGAGGCATAAATTTATGTCTTCTTTCATCAAATATATCTTACCCACCAGTACTTCTTTTGTTTTATCATTGTAGTGCATTGTAATACGTTTTAATTGTCTCCTTCACCAGAGATCTTCAGCATCAAAGGCCGTGTGCTATTCTCTAAATCCCCTCAACCAAGGCCTGGCATAGTGCTGATTCTCAAGGAACAGAACGCAATGGAATGAATGGACCAACAAATGAATAATAGATAAATTTGCATCTGTTAATCTTTTTCTCAGTGCTTTACATGTAAACATTATTCACTCCAGTGGAAAATAGTCCTTCTTTATAGAGTTTATTCATGCATGCTAATCCCAGTAGGAACTTTCTTTGAAAACACACTTTCTGATAAAATATTTTTTCTGGAATTTTTATAGGCAAAACCCACAGAAATGCAGAGGGCTAGTTTGAGTGATCCACATGCACTGATAGTTGAGCACTTCCTAAAACAAGGAAAAACAAATATATACTGCACACAGAAGGATGGTGAAAATGTCTCCCCTGCCTTATTAAGGAGATAATCAAGTATGAATGTTGCCCCTGAAAGGAGATGAAGCAAGAGAAACCTAAGGAGATGGGGTGGGAATTAACTATTCTGTTCTAGCATGAATGCAAGTGAGGTGTTACTGTATTTTATTTCTTTATGAACCAAGAAAGAAAACAGACTGAGAAAGAAAAAGCAAATAATAAACATTAGGGAAATGCATATCAAATCCACACTGATATACCACTTCACATCCACCAGAATGGTTCCAAGCAATCAGACATACAATAACAAGTGTTGCTGAGGATATGGAAAAATTGGAACCCTCATATACAGCTGGTGGGAATGGTATAGCCACTTTGAAAAGCACCCTGGCAGTCCCTCAAATCCCAGTTCCTCAATCCGAATCCTAGCTATACATCTAAGAGAATTGAGAACATATATCCACACAAAAACTTGTATATCAATGTTCATAGCAATATAATTCATAATAGCTAAAAGGTATAAACAACCCAAATGTCTATTAATTGGTAAGTAGATAAACAAAATGTAGTATATCTATAAAGGAACATTGTTCAGCAATCAAAAGAAATGAAGACCTCAAAGACATTAAGTGATAGAAACCAGATATAAAAGACCACATATTGTATGATCCTGTTTATGTCATGAATTATTGCAGAGCAAAAAAAAATTCAGGGAGAGCCAGGCAAGGTGGCATGAGCTACACGGGAGGCTGAGGCGGGAAGATCATTTAAGCCCAAGGGTTTAGTCTGGGTGACAGCAAGACCCCATCTCTAAAAAAAAAATGAGGGAGTTCCACCCTCTGGAAGTTGATGTCATTTCTTCTGCCTATGCTTGAATTTTTTTTCTTCCTCAAATTTTATTTTTAGGAACTGCCTTAACTTTTTATGTTGCTGTTTTTTTATTTTTATTTTTTAGGTCCCTGGTTTGATATGTACTTAACTGCTCGAGACTCTGTTGTCCTGAACTTTAATCCATTTATGTCATTCAATCCTGACCCAAAACCTGAGTATAATGACCAGCTCACCCGGGCGACCAACATGACTATTTCTGCCATCCGGTTTCTGAAGACACTCCGGGCTGGGCTTCTGGAGCCAGAAGTGTTCCACTTGAACCCTGCCAAAAGTGACACTGATAGCTTCAAGAGGCTCATTCGCTTTGTGCCTTCCTCTCTGTCCTGGTATGGTGCCTACTTGGTCAAAGCGTATCCTCTGGATATGTCCCAGTATTTTCGGCTTTTCAATTCAACTCGTTTACCCAAACCCACTCGGGATGAACTCTTCACTGATGAAAAGGCCAAACACCTCCTGGTCCTAAGAAGAGGACATTTTTATATCTTTGACATCCTAGATCAAGATGGGAACATTGTCAGCGCCTCAGAAATCCAGGCGCATCTGAAGTACATTCTCTCAGATGTTAGTCCTGCCCCTGAGTTTCCCCTGGCCTACTTGACCAGTGAGAACCGGGACGTCTGGGCAGAGCTCAGGCAGCAGCTGATTAGTAGTGGCAATGAAGAGACCCTGAGGAAAGTGGACTCTGCTGTGTTCTGTCTCTGCCTAGATGATGTCCCCATTAAGGACCTTATCCATTTGTCCCACAACATGCTGCACGGTGATGGCACAAACCGCTGGTATGATAAATCCTTTAACCTCATCATAGCCAAGGATGGCACTGCTGCTGTCCACTTTGAGCATGCTTGGGGCGATGGTGTTGCAGTGCTCAGGTTCTGTAATGAAGTATTTAAAGACAGCACTCAGGCTCCTGCTGTCACTCCACAGAGCCAGCCAGCCACCACTGACTCCTCTGTCGCTGTGCAGAAACTCAGCTTCAAGCTGAATGATGCCTTAAAGACTGGCATCACTGCTGCTAAGGAAAAGTTTGATGCCACCGTGAAAACCCTCACCATAGACTGCATCCAGTTTCAGAGAGGAGGCAAAGAATTCTTGAAGAGGCAGAAGCTGAGTCCTGATGCAGTGGCCCAGCTGGCCTTCCAGATGGCCTTCCTGCGTCAGTACGGGCAGACAGTGGCCACCTATGAGTCCTGCAGCACTGCAGCGTTTAAGCACGGCCGCACTGAGACCATCCGCCCGGCCTCGATCTTCACAAAGAAGTGCTCCGAGGCCTTTGTCAGGGCGCCCTCCAAGCACAGTGCCGGCGAGCTTCAGCAGATGATGGCCGAGTGCTCCAAGTACCACGGCCAGCTGACCAAAGAAGCTGCAATGGGTGAGGCGGGGGTGGGGAGCATGCCCTTGGGTCTTGTTGCCCCCAGGGCTCGAGTAATCCTCAGTAATATTCTGCCCCATTCACTAGGTTTAATTCACCTGCCAACTCCCAAAGTGATTTTTTTTTTCCTACCCTAGCAGTCTGAACAACCACACTAGCTACTAAAGGCCCCTCCTAAGCAAGGATGGGCAAGTGCATGTAACTTATACTCATTTAAGGTCATTTTCAGCTGTGACACATGATTCTCCCTTTTCTATTACTAATTGGTCACCAGACTCACTTTTGACAATTTAGGATTTCTAAGCCCGCAGCCCCTCTAGCTTCATGTCAGTTGTAATGTGTCAGCTCCCTGTAAATAGGTCATCTCAGAAGCTCCTCCCAAACTTAAGTGTCATCCTTCTTTACTTCTTTGCGATAAAATTCGGGACTTGAAAAGGACCTGAAGGAACACATAGTGCAATCCTTTCATGTAGCTATAAAGTCCTGGAACTGAAAGGCACCTCCAAGACATCTAGTTGTCTCTCTCCTGCATTTTACAGGGAGGAGACTGAGGCCACTGGCCCAGTGTTACAGAGCAGGTTAGTAGTAAGGCTGAGATTAGAACCCCGGTCAAATACCCTTTCCATTTTGTTCCACTTAATCTTCTCTTTTACACTTGCATTGGACTTTGAGTTTTACCCTAAGTTTTGAGTACATAGCTCTCTTCACATACTGTCTTGACTATTTGACTAAACTGAGAATTTTTAAAATCATGCTTTCATTTTAGGCTCTTTTTTAGCTCAGCTGTTGATAGCTATTTTTAAATATAATGTAACATAACAATGTATTTTTAAATATAATGTAACATAACAATGTATTTTTAAAATAATTAAAAATATTCTAGGCCAGGCATGGTGGCTCACGCCTTTAATCCTAGCACTCTGGGAGGCTCAGGTGGGTGGATCGTTTGAGCTCAGGAGTTTGAGACCAGCCTGAGCAAGAGCAAGACCTCATCTCTACTAAAAATAGAAAGAAATTATATGGACAATTAAAAATATATATAGAAAAAATTAGCCAGGCATGGTGGCACATGCCTGTCGTCCCAGCTACGTGGGAGGCTGAGGCAGGAGGATCCCTTGAGCTCAGGAGTTTGAGGTTGCTGTGAGCGAGGCTGATACCACGGCACTCTAGCCTGGGCAACAAAGTGAGACTGTCTCAAAAAAAAAAAAAAAATATATATATATATATATATTCTAGAAAGTGCTGAAGGTTAATGAGCTGGAATATGAATACAGAGGTAGACAGACCCTTCTTCCACCCTTAAGGATGCTATGAAGGGGATTCCTACTATGGGTGGGAGGTTTTCCTAAGGTCTTTTCAGTTCTGAAATTCTGAGACGCTGTTTTCCGTTTTGTCTCTGACAGGTCAGGGCTTTGACCGACACTTGTTTGCTCTGCGGTACCTGGCAGCAGCCAAAGGGATTGCCCTGCCCGAGCTCTACCTGGACCCTGCATACGGACAGATAAACCACAACATCCTGTCCACGAGCACACTGACCAGCCCAGCTATGAACAGCGGTGGCTTTGCCCCTGTGGTCCCTGATGGCTTTGGCATAGGGTATGCTGTTCATGACAACTGGATAGGCTGCAATGTCTCTTCCTACCCAGGCCGCAATGCCCGGGAGTTTCTCCAATGTGTGGAGAAGGCCTTAGGGGACATGTTTGATGCCTTAGAAGGCAAACCCATCAAAACTTAGCTTCTGGGAGGGTGAAAAGCCACTGTCACTTCATCATGAATATTGGAGCCCATGTAACCACTAGGTGCTATTCTTTGATTAATAAAACTAATTGTGAGGTGCCTGAGCAGCCAGTGCTGCAGGCCTTAGCTTTAAAATCATGGCTTTACAAAGATGTGGAAACAACCCAAATGCCCATAAATACATGATTGGATTAGTAAGCTGTGGTATATGTATACCATGGAATATTACTCAGCTATAAGGAATAATGAAGATACGACATCTCTATGGTTCTCCTGGAGAGAGTTGGAACCCATTATATTAAGTGAAGTATCCCAAGAATGGAAAAACAAGCATCACATATACTCACCAGAAAATTGGTTTCCCTGAACATCACCTAAATACACATCTGGGAACGACACCAATCGGATATCAGACTGAGGTGGGGGTGGGGGAGGGGATGGGGGTATGCCTACACAATGAGTGCATTGCGCACCGTTTGGGGAGTGGTAACACTTGAAGGTGCTGACTCGGGAAGAGGGGGGTGGGGAAGGGAGGGATATATACCTACACGATGGGTGCAACGCGCACTACCTGGGGAACAGACACGCCTGGAGCTCTGACTTGGGGGGAAAGGCGGTACATGGGCAACGTATGTAACTTGCAATTCTGTATCCCCCATAACAATAAGATGATATAAAATAATAAAAAAAAGAAATAAAAGAAATTCTATTGTAAAAAAAAAAAATCATGGCTTTAAAGCTAAACTTGTAATTTCTGAGTGGGACTAGATAACAACTGAAGATAATGAGAGATTGCTTTTTTTTTTTTTTTGAGACAGAGTCTTGCTCTGTTGCCCAGGCTACAGTGCCGTGGCGTCAAGCTCACAGCAACCTCAAACTCCTGGGCTCAAGCAATCCTTCTGCCTCAGCCTCCCAAGTAACTGGAACTACAGGCATGTGCCACCATGCCTGGCTAATTTTTTTCTATATATGTAATTTTAGCTGTCCAGATCATTTTTTTCTATTTTTAATAGAGATGGGGGTCTCGCTCTTGCTCAGGCTGGTCTCGAACTCCTGACCTCGAGCGATCCTCTCGCCTCGGCCTCCAGAGTGCTGGGATTACAGGTGTGAGCCACCGTGCCTGGCCTGATAATGAGAGATTTCCATTTTAAGGACATTTGATCAGGAGGTAGGGTTTGGAAAAATAACTCAGGTGTTTTTATTGTTTAAGCAAAAATAAAATTTAATTTTTGCTTGAAGATGATTTCTCTTAATTTTTTAACCTAATTTCCTAATCCCCACAAAGACCTTTCCAACGGTAAGTTCAGTAAGTTCCCATTGGCTTCTGGCTGCAGGTGGTGGTGGGATTGCTGTTTCATCCTCTCTATCAATTTGCCTCTCTCTCCTGGGACACCATCTATTTAAAAATACTCTTAATTTTTCTGAGGAGTAAACTGCTGCTGCTTGATTCTAACAGTCCTGCTGTAATGAAGCCTCTTTGTACAGATTTAGGGAGCGCTATCTTACTGTTCTTCCAGCCAAAAGATTATACTTGTCTATTATAATTGGTGTGTATTTATTTTAACTAGTTGAAGCTCATGTGCTAAGTATAGCTGGCCTCAGGTGGACGCATGACTCTTGACATTTTGCAGTTGTGGAAACTTCTCCATTGAGTGAACACAGAATTTTTTCCTTTCCAAGTTATTGTTAGAACATTGCTGTAACATGAAAAAAAAAGAGTGTTTTTGGTTATGCTGTGTTTTGTTTTTTGCAAAGGAAGGGGTTTTGTTTGTGTTTAATTTTATTGCATTCCCAGTGGCTTCCCAGTGAGTCCGTAGACGGGTGGGATTTGGATTCTGGTGTGAGTCAGTCACAAAGCACTACCTCATTTAATCCTCCGTATAACTCATAGAAAGCATTACCCCATTTAATCCTTACAATTCATAAAAACATACCTGCATGTGTTCTTAGTTGTCGCCACCTATCCTCAGTGGTATTTAGCGAATACCAGCAGGTTCCAGGGCCTCTGTATGCTGTAGTTTGGTCAGAGAGGGACACCTGGTGGCTGCCAGTGCACACAGACATACTGCAGCTCTCATTCCTGAACTGGAATCAGGAATAGTGAACTCCTGGTTCCACCTCTTCCTCACTTTATGACCAGAGGCAAGTTATTTTGCCTCCTTGTCCACGAACTCCTCTTGGCAAAATGGGGATAATTACTACTGTAACATGTGGATGTTATGATGCTTCGCTGTAACAATATAGGTAAAGCACCTGGCACATAGTTGAAGCTTAATCTGTGTTCTCTTACTGCTCTGTAATATCTGGCGCTGCACTTCCAGTCTGTACTGAAGCGCTGACCTCATCTGAAGAGCAAGTTCCCCACAGCATTGGTCTTCAGACCAACTGAATCTTGCAGGGCTGAAAAAGCTATACCTTGTGCTTATGTTCATGCTGAACGCTGGGTACGTGGAGCTTCTTCAGGGGCCCTCTCCTACTGGCCTGTGCCAGTGCGCGGCATTCGTACTGACAACTCCCCTCACCCTTCCCTCATCTCGGATTCATGTTAGGAAGGGTTCCAGGGTGGTAGCCAGGATGGCAAAGACACTGAACTATTGATCCTTAGCCCAGTTAGGGCTCACATCTTGCACATTTGTACAGAACTCAACCATTTGTAAGCTCTTCCCGATGCACCAGCTGATTTGATCTCCAAAACTCTAGAATGGGCAAAAATTATCACCATTTTGCATGCAGAAGGGTGGATGGTAATTACCCCACTGATCCGAAACACTACCTGTCATTAATCAGTTTTCATACATAAATGGGTCTGTTATATTGTCCCACTGGTCAATTTGTATATCACAGTGACAATACCATGTGTCTTAATTGCCACTGCCTTATAAATACACATTGTGATATTGGGCAGGGGAAGTCTCCTGTCTTATATAGATTCCCCAATCAACTTAAGTTCTATTTTAAAAAGTTGCGATTTCTATTGGAATTTAATTTATAAATACAATTGTTGGAAATAAGCACCTTTGTAATATTAAGTCTTCCTATCCACTAATAATAGTATAGGTCTCCATTTATTTAGGCTTTAACGCCTTTCACTAAAGTTTAATAGTTTTCTCCATTAAGGTCACAAATCTCTGCTAGGTTAATTCCTAGTTATTAATACTTTCTGGGCTGTTTTTTGGTTACTGTTATGAATAGTGTCTTTCTTGTAATCTGCTTGTTGCTAGTGCATTGAAATGCATTTGATTTCTGTATATTGATCTTAAATCCAGCACCTGTTAATTCTTTTGGATTTTTCTAGTGGAAAATCATAATCTGAGGAAAATGGGTTTTTTCTTCCTTTCCAATCCTTTCATTTTTATAGTCGTATCGCACTGTTAGGGACCGCCAGCACAAGGATGAATTGAAGCAGTGTTTGAGGGCATCCTCATCTCACCTGAAATGGACTTTTTCAAACATTTTATCATTTATTAAACATGGCATTTGCTCTGTTTTCTATAGACATCCTTTGTGAGGTGCAAGTGGTTCCCTCCTGTTCCTAGTTTGATAAGTTCTCTGGCTTGTTTTTGTAGTTAATGGGTGTTGAATTTTACCAAATACTTTTTTTGCATCTATAATCTATTTCATTTTTCCTTTAATGAATTAATGATTACTTGGGTTCTCCTCCCTATTTCCTGAAAGATGAGAAAGTAACTTAAAATATAAAGAAAACCTTGAGATCCCATTAGTGTTTGTCCTTTATGAGCTTAACACACACTTGCTGGTACTGACACTAAAAACCAGAAAGGCTGCTTACCCAGCCCAGTGTTTCCTGTATTATCTGCTTCCCAGGTAGGCAGTGGACTGGCCCTGCTGGGCAAGGGCTGGCTGACCTGCTGGCTGAGAGAGGACTGAAGAAGCCCTGCTCTGTTGGTGCACAAAACATCCCAGGGGGCCAGGAACGCAGGGGACCTAGAGGAAACACGATGTGACTGCCAGACTTCAGAGGGGACAAGGTAGGCACCTCCTTGCCACCCTGGGCATGGTCAGTTTTGCCTAGAACCTGAAGATCCCCTTCCTATGGCTTCACAACAAGCTTGGAAGTGGGCAGACCCTTTCCCACTCCCAGAAATGGGAAATGAAGATACTAATTTTTGCTTCCTAAGAATTCCAGCCTCCAGCGGAACACTGAAGAAATAAGGTCCCTGGTAACAGGTTTTCCAAATGGTGGGTTCGCCAGCGTGAAGGCATGAGCATCCCCTCGTGACTTAGTATGCGCTGAACAACTCTGTCTACTGCATGGGGGATCTTCTGACCAGGGAACCAGGCTCATGAGACTTAAAGGGCTGTGACTGCTGTCTTCACAGCTCCAAAGGGTTGTCTGGGGGCAGAAGAACATATAAGTGTGGTCACAAGGGGACAAACCACGACCAGCAGGAGGAGCTACAAGGACCACAGAGGCTGATTTAGAATAAAGAACTTTCACACTGACTCTCCTGATGGGCAGGGAGTCCAATCACAGCAAGTGAGCAGAGACCTGATGACCATCTGCTCTTCTGTAAAGTAGATACATGCCAGGAATGCTGACCTCTAAAGTCCCTTTTCGTTCTGGAATATGAAGTGACATCAGCTAACAGAGATGGCTGGGTTTACCTGAGAGTCAACGCAGTGTGTTGGCTGAGGACTGCTGGTCTCATGGCATCATTTCACGGGCTCTGCTGCCCTTTGTGCCACTGGCTTTTACCTTTGATCTGGGTGACCTCACTCCCCACGAGCTAGAGAGAGCTTAGGAGCCATGTCCTCCTACATATTTTACAGACTGGACCAGGCGCATGATTTAAATCTGAGAGAAGGTGCCAGGAAGCAGGCAAAGACCCCCAGCGTGAATGCTTATTTGTGGAGGGAGTGGCTGCTACCCGACTCCACCTTCATGCACCAGTTCGGCACAGACGGGGGCTTTATTGGTGGGGCTTGGGAAGCTCTGACAGAGCCCGGCATGCAGATTGGGAAGGTTTGGTAGAGCTGCAAGGAGAAAGGGAAGAGGGGACTGGCCTCGGTGGGCTCTGCTGCTTAGAGGACTTTGTCCGTTCTCAGTCCCTCAGGGCAAGTTTGCAGGAAGAGTTCAGCACTTCACAAACTGGTGGGTGACCTCGTAGATTCCCACAGACTCCTGGGCCTTTTCATCATAGTCAGTCCAGTCCTGTGAAATAAAGTGGCAATGTTAGCCTCACAAGGCAGAAACGGACAGTGTGGAGAGAACTGGGACTTAAAAGGCCCAGCTCAGGCTCGGTCTCAGATATTCATGAACATGTATGACCCTGAACAGAGCCAGATAGCTCAGGCCCGCAGACAGTACTACACTTGGGCCATTTAAATAATAAAATCACCAACAAAAAGCACAAAAATGCAGAGTCCTCTTTCCATTGCTGAGCCTTGTTCACCAGAAGGGTAATTCCCACCAGGTGCCCTACGGCACCTTGTAAGGCCCCCAAGCTTCGTACCTTCTCCTGCAGATTAATGTCACTGAACACTGTCCCTGACTCCACACCCTCAGCAGCAAACCCAGCCTGCAGGGGACAGGAATGCAGCAGTTAGTCTCGGGAAGGCATGTGAGGGCTGGCCGGGTTGCTGGTCTTGCAAACCCTTTGAGATGGAGGACAGAGATGCAGTGTGAGCAGCCGTTCTGGAGTAACTGCTGAGCTTCCAGGACCTGGCAGCCTTCCAGGACCAGAGTGGTTCCTCCAAATTACAGCCCTGGACCAGAAAGCAGGAGGCATGGGGTAAAGTCTTCTGCTACCGCTGCTTTGCTGAAGCACCTGGCCATGTCACTCCCCTCCCTGGATCTTGGTTTTCTAATTTATGAAATGGGGATGACAGTACTCTCTCTTCTGTCTACTTCACAGATCTGTTGTGAGGTGAAAAGCTGCAACAAATGAAGCGGACGAGCACTAGCTCTGGAGTCAGACAGACCTGGGTTCAAATTACAGCCCCACTGCTTACTGTGTGACCCTGGGCAAGTCGCAAAACCTCTGAAGTTCCTTCCTCATCTGAAGAATAGGATGAATAGCTTCACAGGGTTACTGTGAGGATTAAACAAGTTAACATGGAAAAGTCACGGGTATGGTGCCCAGCATATAGTGGGCACTTAATAAGTGACAGTCATTCCTAGTCCATGATCTCAGTAGGAAGCACACTGCTGCTGTCACTTTATACACCCCTTCCCCAGAGATACAGGTTCCCCAGGAAGACACACACACCTGGGGCTGGAAATCCACTGGTTCAAGGCCCCGGCACTCAAACTCTACTATTGTCTTGAACTTCTCATTGTCTTCAGCCTAGAAAGGAAGCATGTTGAGGAGGTAAGCCCAAATGCGCCCTCAGGATGACCCCATGGCCCTTGCCCTTCCTGCCAAATGGGCCCTTACTGCTCCTGTGAGCCTAGAATGGGACCCGGGAACAACTCATCCCCTTCTTAAAAGAAGCCGGCCTTGGGCACCTGCTCTCCATGAGGCTTTCCGTGGACATGGCTGCTGCAGAAAAAGTGCAGATTCTGGGGTCAGCCTGCCTGGATGTGAAGCTGAACTCTGCCTCTCTTCCCCTCCAGGCCCAAAACAAGGCTGAGGAAACCTCTACAGGTTTATTGTGAGAATCTGAAATATGTGTTAAGTGCCCAGAACAGTACTTGACACTATGCTCAATAAATGACAGATAAAATTATCAATACCAAAAATATGAACAGAATGTTCAGCTATAAGGTCTCCAGATCATCCAAACAGTCCTGGTACACACAGTCATAAAGCCTTTAGCTAACCATCTGCCGTGCTTCGAGGGCAGAGGGCTGACCTAGAGCCTTTGACATGGCATATGAATGTGGAAGGGTACCTCTTGGTGGGTGGGTAGCCAGGAAATTCATGTCTACTTGACCCACAGGCCCAAAGACCCCAAGTGCCATACCCATATATTCACTCTCTTCCCGTTATTTACCTTAAATTCCTGCACACAACCATATGTCTAACACCGGTGAGGCACTTCTCTGTTGGACCCTGGTTTGTTTTTTATTTGCTGGTCTGCTCCACTAGATTGCGATTTACTTGAGGACAAGTCCTCACTTAATTTCTCTCTTTAACTTCAAGACAAAGCCAAGAATTTGGCACAATTCAGACATTTTAAGTAAACATCAAATAAGGAATGAGTGAATAGAAATAACTGCCCTTCTTTAAATAAACAGACTCAAAGCACACACCCCCTCCCTTGCCTTTGGGCTTGTTATGTAGTATGGAATAACTATCCAATAACATCCCTGCTGTCACGATACAGGATACACCCAAGGACTATGCCACCTGTGGTTTCAGAGAAGGCTTGCTAGTCCCCTAAAATGTAGACAAGGCAAGTGCTCTCAGTGATGCCAACTGAGCAGCTCGGTTGGGTCAGCAGTCCCCTGAGCTCCCATAGCCCAAGTTTATAAGGTTCTGCAATAGCCCGTTCATGAGTCTTCTCCCTACCAAGCACTCAGTGTATGGCAGATAAATGACTGAGTGAATGAAAACTAAGTATGTGAGTGAATGTCTTGTGGCAGGTCACTCTGATGCAGATATAATTCTAGAACCCAGGCCTCCTAGCTCCCAGTTTAGATTCGACCCCACCACACCTACCACCACAGCAGCAAACTTACATTGTAAGGCTTGATGGTGCTGCTCAAAATCTCTGAAACATAAAAAAGAAGACAAAGTTGACTTGAGTCCATACCCTGGCCCCACCCAGGTACCCAGATGTGGCACTAGGAAAAAGAGATCCCTGCACAGGCTTCAGCACCTTAGGCCTCAGTCCACCATGGATAACGTGAGGCTGCTTTTGGTCTGGTACCAGGAAGCTGTGGGCCAGCCTTGCAGAACTCAGTATGCTTGGCCTGACCTACCAATGGAGTTTTCCCGTGCGCACAGCTTGCACTTCTGGACCATGGAGGCACTGCCACGGCCACCCTTCAGGGCCACACTGTCCTGGCAAAGAGCAAACAGAACCTCTAGTCACACATCAGTTACATGCTAGAGTCCTGAAGAGATCCAGTCCCACTACTTATCCAGTTGAAGAGAATAAGACCCAGAGCGGGGAGTGACTTGCTAGGACAAGAATCCAGGGGAGGCTTCCTGAGAATGAGGAAAGGGCTTCCCCTTAACTTTGAACTCTGCTTCACATCCCAAAGATGCCTGTTGTTCCCCGTGCTGATCACACTGATGCCTACCCTCCCAAACCACAAAAAAGCAGGGCCCAAAAGGCCGGAGAGATTAGGGCCAGTTTCCCCAATTCCTGCCCAGAGGCGTACATGTGTTTGTGAGTATGGTGGCGGTGGGGAACAGTTACCATCAGCCGGATGTACTGCCACTTCTCTGAAATCTCACCACAGTTGCCACATTTCATCTTGGGAGGAAAAAAGAGTATTAGTAAAAAAGCTAGCTCAGTTGGGCAGACACTGAGGGAAGGAAAAGAACAGTGTGAGGTGGGCAGGCCCATAACCTACCTCCTATTGGCAATCTCACTTCATCCTTCAACTAACCCCAACAAAGACATAATCACACTTATCTCTGGGCAAAGGACAGGTCAAGTTGTTTCTCATGTTGGCAAACCCGCCCTCCCAGAAGTGCCCGGTCTGGCTGGTGATTCAAGGCTTGTGTGGTACAGAAATGGCCGCAGCAGGCCCCCCACCCACTCTGTGTGGTTCGGAGCTTGTTTTGCACTCCCACAGGCCCGCAGGTACTAGTCAATCTGTGTTACTATTTTTCTGTTTCCTTCAGCAGACTATGTGCTTCTTGAAGCCAAAAAACACTGATTCCCCAAATAAGCCCTGGCACTCAGGCTTCAAAATACTTGGAAATAAAAGTGGGCAGAGGTGGCTTCTTGAAGGATAGGGCTTTTGACAGGTACAGAAGAATGCTGTGATTTAGACTAGGAGGAAAATAAAGCAGAGACTCTGAGATATGGAATAGTGAAGGACCTCAAACTGTTTGGGTAAGAGGAGAGCCTCTGTAGACCGTGACACTAGGGTACCAGATTTACCAGTGTGGGACAGGGAAGGGTGAATTGTGCACAAAATTGAACTATTTCACAAAAAATAATATCAAATCAACAAATAAAACCAAAGGAGAAATTATTCACCTTATTAAGTAATCACAAGGTCCCTTCAAGCAGTATTTCATTTAGTGTCTGTTTAGTAAGACCACGAAATATTTAACAGACGGAAAAATTACAAAAGGAAGAGTTCCAACACTGCCAATTAAAGATGGACCAATAAACTTTAAAAAGCAAACCTAAAATTCTAACCAGAAAAAAAGCCGAACACTTAATGTGTGCTTAAGTATTTCTCATGCGGCCGAAGAGAAAGCTCCCGTTCAGCAGTGAGACCAGAATGGGCCACCTCTTCCCCAGGCCGGCCCCAAGCGCCCCTACCCGGAGCCCCTACGAAGCCCACTGCCTCTCGGATGCTCCTCCCTTCTCCCTGTCCAAGGGCCCCGCCCTCCAGCCACACCTTCAGGTACCACCGAAAGTCCTCGCCCATTGGCCGGAGGTTGGTGACGTTCTCCAGCGTGGCTTTGAGCTGCAGAGCGATTTTCTGAGAGGAGAGGGAGGGCCACAGCGACTGTGTCAGCGCGCCTGCGCAGCCCCACGAGCCTACGCCTAGCCCCTCCCTCCCCCTCCGGGCACGAGCTCTGCCTCCCCTCCTTCAGCGTTAGCCCACGCCCTTCATTCCCTTCTGGCGCGAGCTCCTGCTTCTCAGGTCCTCTCCACCTGCCCCTCCATGCCCCGGCGGCTGGTCTCCTCCCCTCACCCCCATAGTGTCCCGGCTCGGTCCGGCGCTGGCTGCGGCCGCTACTTTCCGACCCGTCGTAAAAGGCGGCCGCGGTCTGCGCACCCTCAGTGCGGGCCTCGGGCGGGCGGGGCGCGCGCGCCGCTGCTTGCCCTTTCCGCCGGGCTCTTCCTATCAGGTAAACTGACACGTGTGAATGTCAACTGAGTCCGCGATTGACCGGTGCTCAGACCCGCTGAAGCCTGCCTCCAAGGAATCGGTAATGCACGCCAATTTTGTGCCAGCACTAAGCGAACAAGACAGCCCCTGCCCGAAACCTCTGCCAGGCATCCTCCCGCCCCTCAGTTCTCGTTCCTGCCCTTCGCTACTCTGCCTTCTCTCACACTTGGTCCCTGCCTGCCCTCTGAAACTTCTCAGATCACGTCGGTTCCCTCTGCCCAGGAGCAGCCTCGCTGATTTGGAGATGGTGCCTTTCTTCTCTAAACTGCCCCTTCCTGTTTCGCCCACGAGACCTGGTTTGTAGGCCACTCTTCAGAGTTGCCAAGTGTCCCCGTCCTTATCGTGGTCCCTATGACTAGATACTCCCCTTCAGCTGGCTTTTTGCGCTCCCACCTGCTTATCCTTCTATCACATTCTTACTGAACTGTTTTACCTGGCCTCTTGTCCAGGTACATCTGACACCATGCAGCAGCTGCGGACATCAACATTAGAAGGAACAGCCCATCCAAGACTTACAATCTTCTTTATCATTTGGAGTTTTTTGTTTTCTTTTTTAGTACTTGAAGACCAGATGGATGAAGGGATTTTTTTTTTTTGCCTCATTGCCCCAAGTACCCTTATAGCAGGAGGTGCACTGGATTCAAGAACCCTGACATCTCAGCGCTGCCCCTAACTTGTCCCATAGTCTCTGAAGGAGGCAGAGCAGAGGGTAGTGGAAACAGCACTGGTCCAAGAGTCAGAATACTTGGGACCTTGTCCCAAGCTGGCCAGTCTTTAGGGGTGTGAGTTGCTAATCAATTCCCCTCAGTCAAATGAGGCTTACCAAGGTCTAGTTCCTTTCAGCAGGTGCAATCTGGTCAATCAACGATTTGCCTAAAGAAGCCATACAGTTTAGCAGAAAGAAAAAGTTCCTATAGATCTACCTGCTGAACAAATTCCCACACAATTTGTACCAACTTGGTTTCAGTCCTTACTGGCTGTTGTTATTCTGATTATAAAATGGATTAATGGAAAACTTTTCTAAGACCAGGCATTTTATCCCTTGTAATGTACTAAACCAAAGTATTTCCTCCCACACTCTAACGTACTAAACCAAAGCACTGCCCCCCACACTACTGAACTATAGATGTATTTATAAAAGGAGATTTAAAAAACCCAACCACAATATTTCACACTTAAAATTTTTAACAATACTTCATTAAAATCATCAAATAGTGTTTAAACTTCCTTGACGGTATCAATTTTATGTTTTTGAATCATGATCCAAATAGGGTGCAAACATCATATTGATTAATGTGTCTCTTAATCTTCTTTGTATGTCCACCTCCATCTGTTTCCCTTGCAGTATATTGAAGAAAACAGGTCATTGGGTCTGGAATTTCCTCTAGAAATTGCTGATTGATTCCAATTGTATTTTTCTTAGCATGTTTCTCTATTCTCTTATTTCCTGTAAAATGGCAGTTATATCTAGAGAGTTGATTAGATTTCATTTTTGGGCAATACTTCACATAGGATGTTAGTGTTTTATTGTACAAAGTAACTGAGATGAGTTCACATGTTCAGGTCTTTACAAAATAATAAAAATTGGATTTTATCATGTATTTATTAAAGACAATCATTTATAGCTTATAAAAAATATTGCCCTGATATACACAAAAATTTCCTGATAATGGTAATTAAAAACTACTCCCACCCCCTTCATGTCCACACCAATATTCCACCTAGATTGGTTTAATCTTGAAGTGTAATCCAATAAGACTGAAGACCAAACACTTCAGGTCCTGGACAAGATAATAAAATACTCGTAAGCCTTCTGGATCCCTAAAATACAAGAAGAAAAAAATGTTTAAAAGCTGAGAAAAATTGGCAAGAAATACCATTTAATAACCCTAATTATTCATCTATCAAGATGTTCCTTGTAAAGGTATTTATAGCATTAAAACTTTGAACAATTAAGTGCCCATAAAGAAAGAAAAGGCTATATTAAAAGGAAATATTATGAGATCATTTAAATATGCTGAGTTTTTTAAACGGGGAAATGCTTGTATCATATTAAGTGAAAAAAATGATTAAAATAAGATTGTTGATCTCAACTATATTTTCTGTGCTTTTTAAAACTCTTTTAATGTACAGAGAAAAAGACTAAAAAATACTTCAAGATACTAATAATTGTTGTCTAATTGATAAGATTATGGACAATTTTCCCTTTCTACTTTTCTACATTTCCTGTATTTTCTACAATGAGCGTGTATTACTTCAGAATTAGGAAAACTTTTCAAAAAAGTAGTAGTACTAAACAGGACCAAGAGTTGAAGATTACTGTGGCATCACTGGCTAAGAACAAGGAGACTGTCCAAAGGAAGACGATTATGCCCAACATTGACTAAAAGTGAGCCCTATCTAATGCCAAATCCTCAAAAACACAAGAATCAAAGAGGTTGCCAAATTCTAAGGATCCTTTGTAGCATATAGATTCATGTCTCAACTTTAAAATTTGCCCCATTGACAACATGAATTTTAATACCTAGATCCTAAAAAATTTCAAGTTCTACTAAAGTCAGATTTAAGATGTGCCAGTCTGAACGGTCAACACTGAAAAGGCTGTTCAGACTGGGAAGACTCCATAGTTTATCCTGAGTGCTTATTCTGGCATATTTCATTTTCTGTTCTAGCTGCTCCTATGCATTAATCTGTATGTGTGTGTGTCACCAAGAAGCTCTTAGTAGCAATGACTGAATGAAACACCAAAAGTAGTAGGAGCAAGCCTTCAAAAATATTTGGAGTCTCTCCCTAATAAGAAGGACAAGGCTGCCACCTGTCTTGTACTTGCACCAGGTCTTCCCATAATGGTTCCAATTTGGTTAAGGACTTCTTATCAATCTGCTCCAAAACAGACACAACTGGATATAAGGATCATGTACACTTACTTGGATTGATTGACATCAATAAGGGAACCAATTTTTGATGTTGTGAAAGAAATGTGTTCATCTCCAATGACGATTTCAAGCTCCTAGAAACATAAAAAAAGTCTAAGTTGAGTAGAATTGGATTATTCTTCAAGCATACAAGAGAAGGGTTTATCATTTACCAAATCACAAACAGTACAGATGGCCACAAGAACAAGGACAGTTTTCACTCTAAGCCCTAAACTCTGCTAGGCACTAGAAACGGATAAATACTGGTTTAGCCCTTAAGAAGCTCATACTCTTAGAGGAAGCTGTATTCTCAAGGCTCTACTATTTCTGAGATTTGGAAGAATTTACATATGATTTTGTATACAAGTTTTCATTGTTAACAATGTGGTGTAACATGGATAGATCTGCTGTGTTATTTATTTATTTTTTTTTTCCAGAGACAGAGTCTTGCTCTGTCACCCGGCTAGAGTGCATTGGCATGATCATAGCTCAGTGCAACCTCAAATTCCTGGACTCAAGCAATCCTCCTCCCTCAGCCACCCAAGTAGCTGGGGACAACAGCCATGTGCCACTACGCCCAACTAATTTTTTTCATTTTTAGTAGAGACAGGGTCTTGCTCTCACTCAGGCTGGTCTTGAACTCCTGAGCTTGATCTTCCTTGGCCTCCCAGAGTGCTAGGATTACAGGCGTGAGCCACTGCGCCTGGCCTACATCTGCGTTTTAAAAATACAAAAGGATCTAATCTTTCTGGGCAACATAGGACAAGGAAAGTGTTCCAGACCTTGGTTTTGATCCCAGCTTTGTCACTTCCTAGCTGTATGACCTTGGGTCTCAATTTCTAAATAGTGACATGAATACCATAAACCTTCAAAAAATATCTATGGGGGTGGCTACTGTGTGCCAGGTATTGTCCTCAGTACTTGGGACAGATCAATAAAACCAAAGAAAGATCTCTACCCTGTGGAACTTAGATTCTAGTGAACTCTACTTATTTTTTCTTCTTTTTCCCTATTTCTTTTTGATTTATAATTAAACAGAAAATAGAAAAAACTGAGACCAATGTTCCCAATACCCAGATTTGAAAAATGTTAACATTTTGTCATACTTGTGTCAGATTTTTTTTAAAGAAATAAAATATTACAAAGTTTATGTCCACCTCCCATTCTGTTCTTTTTCCTGCGTTCTCTGAAGCTGGGGTGTATTCGTTCCACTCATGTTTTTAGATTTGGCGGTATGTTTTAAAAATTTTACATAGTCATACTATATGTATCTTTTTGCTTTTTTCATTCAACATTGTTTTTGAGATTTATCCATGTTGAGTTACGTAAATCTAGTTCACTAGTTTTAAATGCTTTAGAGTATTCCATTTTCCTACTGAATAAGACTGAAGTTCTACTTTTTGTTTTTTTTGAGATCGAGCCTGACTCTGTTGCCTGACCTAGAGTGAAATGGCGTGATCATAGCGCACTGCAACCTCAAACTCTTCGGCTTAAATCAATCGTCCTGCTTCAGCCTCCCAAGCAGCTGGCACTACAGGCACGCACCACCACCTGGGCCTCCTAGAGTGCTAGGATTACAGGCATGAGCCACTCTGTGCCTGGCCCCAAATTTCTGTTACTATAAACAGCGTGGCAAGAATAGTCTTCTATGCATTTTCTCATACATATGTGAAAATGTCTCCAGGAAAATTCCTAGAAGTAGGATAAGTATTTTAAACTGTGCCAGATACCACCAAATTTCTCCCTAAAATGGTTGTACTAATTTTATTCCCATAAACATAAGAACATATTTTATTCCCATAACATAAGAACCCCTCTTTTCTCGTATCATTTTTAAAACGTGGTGGGTTTTCTGTTTTTATTCTAATGGGTTCAAAATGTTATCTCACTATTGTCCTAATTTTCCTTTTATAATTTTCATGTTTATTGGGCACTTGTTTAATTCTATAAATTATCTATTAATAACCTTTGCCCATTCTACCACTAGGTTGTCTTTTTATTAATTTGCAGTTCTTTATATATTCTAGATAGAAACGCCTTGCCAGTTGTGTTTTGTAGATATTTTCTTCTAGTCTGTGGCTTATCTTTCAATTTTATCTTGCTGTTTTTTATCAAACAGAATTTTTAGATTTAAAGAAGTAAAATTTACCAATCTTTTCCCTTGGAGTTTTAAAAACTCCTTCTCTACATAGAAATAATAAAAGATAGTCTATATTTTCTTCTATGTTTTAAAATTTTGCTTTATTTCCATAAATAGTCTAATTTAAAATATTCCATAAATTTACTACCAATCATCCTGATACAATTTGTTAAACAATTCATCCTTTTCCCATTAACTTGAAAGTCCACCTTGTAATATGCTGTTCTACATTTCCATACATTCATGAGTTTGTTTCTGGGCTCTCTATTTTGTTCCACTGGTTTAGTTGTTAATTCCTGAGGCAATACAACACTACAAATGACTACAGCTTTACAAGAAATCTTCAGTGTTACCTTGGCTACTCCTGCCCTTTTGATCTTCCATGAATTTAATGCTAATTCTGTTAGGTTCTAGGAAAAAATCCTGTTGTGATTTTAAAATTTGAATTTGAGTGAATTTATACATTACTTTGTTGAAAATCCACATCTTTATAATACTGAATCTTCCCATATGTAAAAACAATACATATTTTAGTCCTTCTATAAAGCCTTCCGTTAAGTTTTCTATTTCTTGTTAAATATACTCCTAAGTTCTTTATAACTTTTGCTGCAATTATGGATGGGATTGTTTTTAATTACACTATCTGATAGGTTATTGCTGGTGTAAAGGAATTTGCCTTGCCCTCTTCACAGAATTGTTGTGATGACTGAATGAGTTAACAGAGCTGAAAATTTTATAAGTGATAAAGCAAAATACATATATTTGGTATTATTGATATCCTCTGGACATAAATTAAAAAGTTAACTGTAGCAAGCAGTAAGGGTGTGATTTTTTTAAAAAAACTCTTTAAGGGTTGCCCCATCATTTTGAGGTTAATTAGTTATGAGCTTATATGGGTTTTCATTTTAATTTAATAAATATAATTATTACTGAGCTTTTACTATACACTGGCATTATTTTAGTCACTAGAGAGACAGCAGTGAAAACAATTGGTAAAATCCTTGTACTGAATGAACTTGCGTTTGTGTATGTGTCTATTTTGGTGAGGGATGAAGGGAGACAGGTTAAGTAAGGAAAAGCAAATAAGACAATTTTAGACAATAAATGCCACTAAGAATAAAACAGAACTTATTTTTTAAAATGATGGGGAGAGGCTTATATTGGATGGACAGGCAAGATATCACCGAGAAAGTAACTTTTGAAGACCTCAATAATAAAGATAGTTTTGCATAGAGTTAAAGGAAGAATATTCTAGGTAGAATGTGGCAAGTTCAAAGGCATTAAAGACCCACCTCATTAGAAATGAGGCCAATAAGGTTTGAACACAGTGAAAGATTGTGAGAATGGCAGAAGATAACGTGGGATTTTGGATTTTAAGTGTAGTGGGAAGCCACTAGACCATTTAAATCAGTGGACTACACAAACAAATATACATTTTTAAAGATCACACTGGCTTCAGGATGGAAAAATGGATGGTACGGGACAAGAGGAGAAACAGGAAATCAATCAGAAGTCTGGATTAGGGTTGCAGCTGTCATGGTGGGCAGAAATATCTTTTCTGTTAATTCAATCAAACTTGACAGTGGCTTTTATTTTTTTAATTACCAAAATGGTCTTCAGAATAAATATATAAGCCATGAATTTACATAATACACTTAGTTGCTTGTATGATTTTCCTTCTATTAGATTGTTGAAATAACTTCGTTCTTTATATCCCCACAATGCTTTGTCTATAGTGGTTATTCGGTAAATGAGGGGGACAGCAAAAGGTTTGAGAAATGGGGTTGTCATAAGAAGAAATTCAGGGTGGGCTCTAGGTGGCCAGCAGTATCACTCAGTGTGAGGGGAACCTTACGGCCTTAAGGCCACATGTGGCCTTCTAGGTCCTTAAGTGCAGCCCTTTGACTGAATCCAAATTTTACAGAACAAATCCTTTTATTAAAAGGAGTACAGCAGAGAAAGATGGAGCTTTTCTTGCCTCCTTTGGTGCTTAAAAAGGAACAATCTTGAAATCAGAAGGCCGCAGGTCCTCCACCCCCTTAGACCAAGGTGCTGGTAATCTGCTTTGTGCAGGGCTCAATAACACACACACACACACACACACACACACACACACGGATTCACTGTCATATGCAGAGCAGTAAACCTTACCTTATTTGTAAAATTTCTGCACTACAGGATAATCAATAAAACACTCACTTGCCGGCCCACTCGGTCAGGAGGAGGCCACAAAGCATCATCTTCTTTGGTAATTTCACTGTCATCGATTATTCTCTTCAGTTCCTCCATCACGCTTTTATGTACATAAGCCTGAAAGCAAGTTAAAAAACAAAATTTAAGTTGCATCCTGAAGCAGTGCTCTGACTCACAAAGTGATGGAAGATAAAAACAACTGCTCCTACAGACTTATTTCTGGCACCTCCTTAAGTGAGAGGACATTCACCTGACCTCAACATGCTAAAGAAGAGGGACAGAGTCAGAAGTATCCCATAACTACACCCCAGTGCCCCATCTAGTTGTTACTACCTCCTGGCATAGCCTGTTCACATGGACCTTCTCCCTGTTCATATACTTAACTCACACCCGAACCCCAAACAGATCTGTGAATGTGTCCTGCTATGGTCTGAATGTTTATGTCCCCTTCAATACTCATGTTGAAAACTAAACCCCAATTCAACAGTATTAAGAGATTAGGCCTTTAGGAGGTGATTAGGCCAAGAGGGCAGAGACCTCATGGATAGGATTAGTACCTTATAAAAAAGCTCAAGGGAACCAGCTGGCCTCTTTTTGCTCTTTTGCCTTCTGAGGACACAGCATTTGTCCCCTCTGGAGTACGCAGTAACCAGGCACCATCTTGGAAGCAGAGACAGGGCTCTTACTAGAAACCAAACCTACCAGCACCTTCATCTTGGACTTCCCAGCCTCCAAAACTGTGAGAAAATTCTATTCCTTATAAATTACCCAGTCTCAGGTATTTTGTTATAGCAGCACAAAATGGTGCTGGTTATTCTCAACTAGATAACATGCTTCTGAGGAGCAGAGATACGTCTTTTACAATACATTTTGCATACTGGCAGTGAGGATGCTGACGTGTGGATAAGTATGAAATCAATAGTTAATTAAATATAATGACATGAAAATATATTGACTGTTAAGACATTTTCAAATGTGACAAAGCAGTTAGAATGGAAGAGTAGCTTTGATAAAGCCTTAAGTGTGTGGCAGAAATCACAGCAGCATGGAGCACACAGACTTTACGGAGGCAGGCATGGGTCTGAATTTCCACTGTAATTCTTACCAGCAGAGCTGACTTGAAACAAGCTCCACGGTTAATATCTGGGTCTTGATCTTCTTATTTGTAAAGGGGATATAATACCCGCCCCATGACATGGGCTGATAATCAAGGTTAAATAAGATCATATATGTAAAATACCTAGTGCCATGCCTGACATCTAACATGCATTCAGTGATGTTAACTGCTTTCCTATGCTCCCTTTCCCCATTCAGATGCAAATTAAATAGCTCTCCCCATTGAGTGCTATATGCCAGGGACTATACCAAGCACTTTAAGTATAACATACTTAATTCTATGACAGCACTTGGGAGTGGGGGTAGGAGTAGGTTTTATTATCCTTGTTTTTGTGGATGAAGAAACAGAAAACTTATCAAGTTCAGACAGGGGACTTGCCCAAGGTCACATAGCATCATCTTCTTTGGTAAAGGTATACCTTCATCTTCTTTGGTCTGGCATATCTTTAAACCAAGGTATGCCAGACTTTGAATGGTTACCAGTAATCAATTCATCAATGTAAAAGAAAATACAAACTAAAAGATTTGAGAAATAATCTAGAAGCTGTCTACAGACATATATATACCTCCCTATTCTACACTTTTCAATACTACTCCCAGAAAGAACAAAACCAATGCAAAACAAAAGGCTGAACTCCAGTGAATGAAGGCTCATACCTCTTTTCTGATCATGACATCATTTTTGTAATTGCTGTTGTTGGCATATCTCAATTTCCCTGTGAGGGGAAAAAAACAAATGTACAATAAAACATATGAATAAAGCATGACTAACCTACCAAGACTATCAGCTGTTGCCTAAAATGTATCCTAACTTGCTCTTCAAAGTGTCTAACAGATTTACTATTTATACCTTTGCTGTTTCAACAATACTAGTCTTTCAGTTCTTCACTTCAGGCTATTAAACAGCCTCACAGCTAACTACACAGCTGACACTGAACTACAGTTCTTGCAAAAGGCTGTTTGGTGTGGTAAAAGAACACAGGCAGGCTCCTTTGTGACTCTGGCAAATCACATTTTTGCAGGATAATGTCGTGGGCTAACAATAGGGATAATAATCAATAACTTACCTGCACAAAGGACCTCCTGAGGCTCAAATGAGTTGTAAAGGCATTTTGAAAACCACAGGATGCTGTTTTATATTACCGTGTGACTGTGTTAACACTCTGATCTATTACTGTGATGGAAAAATTGCGCTTTTATCACTGAGCACATTTGGGACACAAGGCTCTTTTTGTGCCTGTGTGCCTTCAACAGGCTAATTTGAGTACATGGTGGAGACAAAGGAGAAGACAAAAGGAAATAGAAGACATGATTTTTTTCCCTGTAGACTAGAAAACACACATGTAAAAGGAGCCAAATAAATCTACCTCAACAGTCAAGGTTTATCATACAGGTTCTGCACTGTTTCTCTGCCTCAAGTCTCTTCCCTCTCAGTATATTCTCCATACAGTGAATGAGGTGATTTAGTAACATACCTATCTCACTAGGTTACTCTAATACTTTGATACTGTCAATGGCTTCCCACTGCCTTCCAAACTTCTCAACATGACATATAGCTACTCTATGCCTTTCCAGCCTCACTCTTGAAATAGTCCTCTCTCACACTGCTGGAGTCAATCAAACTATTTGGTCTCTACCTGAAACATCCCATGCACTTTTTGGTTTTCAGCCTCTTTGCTGTTAACGCTGTCCAAAATACCTTCTTGACTCTTCTTGGACTCCTAACCAACTCCTACACGTTCCACCCCAGCCCCACGTCATTTTATGTAGGAAGCCTTCTCTGACCCTGAGGCTAGGTTAGGTGACTCCTTTCTGCTCCCAGAGACCCCTCTGTTTCTTTCTACCACAACACCCAATATACTACTGTCACTGTTTACAAATCTATCTCCCTTACAGTCAGAGCTTATCAGATTCATCTTTATGCCCTCATTTAGTGGATCTTTTCTGTCATCGCTGATTCTTCTTTTCTTCCCCATAGTGAAAGGTGGGCTTACTAATAACTTATCTAACAGTGAAAAATAAACTATCAAACAGAAAGCAAGAGAAATAAACTCACAACACAGCTACCCTTTGTTTAATTAAGACACCTGTGGCCTAACTTGTTATCTCTGAGTTCTTTCTCTGCCTTGAAAAAAGTTCCTGAGCAGACAGTAGGAGCATGAACTTACCCTGCTTCCTCAAGAAGAGACAGTAACAGATGCCTTCTACTATCAAAAAGAAAGAAGAAACTAATTTCTACTATCAATCTGTTATGTGAGAAATAGAAAAAGCCAACACAGCAGCTTCACAGCTGCTTTTGTGATCAGTCCCCTGAAGCAAAGAAAAAAAGCCACTTCTGCCTTTTAAAAGGACCAAGCAACTTTCCTCGCTGCCTGACATTTCTTTCCTCCCTCTGTGTGTCGTGGCCACACACTCTCTCTATATATCTTTCTTTCTCAGGAAAATAAATGAAATTTTACTTTGGGATAACCTAATCACTGAGCATTCTCCCCCACCCCCACTTCCACGGACTTCACACTCTTAACACACAGTGCCCCCTCCCCAAATCCTATCAATGAGCAAAGTCCAGCTGGTTCTGCCTCCAACGGTATCCTAAATCCTTCTCTCCACTTCTATTTCTCTAGTCCCAACCAACATTCCTTTTGTCTTGATAACTTTAACCATCTTCTAATCAGTAGCCCTGTTTCCACTCTTACACATTCTGCACCCAATAGCTAGAATGCTTTATCAAAAACAGATCACATCTTTTCTCTGCTTAAAACGTTCCATTTCCAAACTCTTTACCATGGTCTATAAAAACCTACCCTACAAGGCTCCTACTTGCCTATCTGACATCATCTACTACTATTCTCCTCGGAGCTCACTACCTTTCAGCCACACTGGCCACCTGAAACATGCCTAGCTCATTCCTGCTCTTGGGCCTTGACATTGCTGCTCCTCCTCGGCGTGGAAAGCTCCTCCTGAGCTTCACAAAGCTGGCTCCTTCTTGTCAGAGTTCAGTTCAAGTATCCCTTCTCCAGAGAACTCTCTAATGGCCACCCTCTCTAAAAGTAGCCCACCCAACAATTATTCCATTATTTTATTTCCTGATCACTCATCACTAATTATCTTTTTATTTATAAATATCGCTCTCAACACTAAAACACAAGTTCCACAAGATGGGAAGTTTGTCTGTCTTCACTGATGTAGTCCCAGAGAGTGGAAGAGAGCCCGGCACAACGTGGGCGTTCAATCAACGTTTGTTGAATGAAAGCACTCTGGTCAAAAATGTCACTAAACAGAAGCCCCAGCACATGGATAGAAAGACCCAGTCGGACGGACACAGGAGCGTTCCGTTCAGACTCGCGCTGCACAGGTCTCAGTCCCTTCCTCCTTTAGTACCCCACCCATTCCGAACCCCCGGCCTCCCCATTCGCCCGCCCCCAGGCCTAGTCCCTGCTCCCGGGGGGCGGAAGGTTGCTGTTACCGTCGGGTCGGAACTCAAACTCCAAGAACTCGTGGCCGAACTTGCCCTTGTGACCCACGTAGTAACGTAGATAAAAGTCACTTTCCATGGTTCTCAGAAGGCGACCGACACCAAACTTTAAGAGAAAACCGCACCCCCGCGGTCTGCGCACAGCACTGACGTTTTGGCGGCGCCCGGAAGTGACGTTAAGGCAACGCCGTCGCCCGCGCTGGAGGGGCCCCTCCCCGCTCTCCTCCTCCCCGGAGGTGGGGCCAAGGCTGCCACGCCCCCTCACGCCGAGGCGGGAACTAGTTCCTTTAGTGCACAGGCGGGTCAGGCAGTCACCACTTCCAGCTCCAAGGGGGAGCTAGGCCCGGGTTCACCGCCCCCCGCCGGGTTCTCGCTAGGCCTGAGGCGGAAGGCAGCTGGATGGCCTCTGGGCGGCCTCTGGGCTTTGACGCAGGGGTCTGAGACCTTGCTTAAAGGTTTGGGCCGAACCAGTAGTCTCGGTTGTCATTCCTGGTCTTAACACTGAGTCCTTTTCTCCCTGAAAAAGCATTGGTAGCAGCGTATTAAGTGGGTGGGGGGAATAACTGGAGACTTGGGTTAAAATAATCCCTTGTGTAACAGTGGTTCATTGTGTCCGTAGATGAACCGATTCAACCTTTTAGACCTCAGTTTCCTTATCATTAAAATGAACATAATAATGTACACCTGGCAGAGCTATTGATAAGAAACAATGTCTTGGAAAAATACTTTGCAAACTGTAAACTGCTATAAAATCATAAGGCATTTTTATGACAAAACACTGGATTTGGGTAGTAACAAGGAATTGTATGAAAAAAAAAAGGAAGAAAGGTATTAAGCACCTAATAAATATCAGCTCCCCAGCTGAGCCCCATTACGTGTGCTTGTTCTTTCAATCATCACAAAGAACAATACAACTGACTTGGTGTAGATTTTATCCTTCATTCGGATCATAACAGAAGATTTTCTTTGCTATGAAGAGTTACTTGCTTTGGGCACCCTTACGAACAGAACGTGGGGAATACATATCTTCAACAATTTGAGAGATAAATGTTGTGAAGTTGGACTGAATTTGGTAAATTTAGTGAGTGTATATACAGATGGTGCACCTTTCATGACAAGAAACACGAAGAGTTTATTGCACAGATTTAAAAAAAGTATTAACATATCCAGATGCTCTCATTTCTTTGTATCTCGAATCAGCAAAATCTCTGTGCTAAAGCTACTATTTTAAGTGACACTTTGCAACAAGTTATAAGTATCGTTAACTATATTTGAGCAAATGCAATACGGCATCCTCAGTTTTGTAGCACACTAAAGTTGAAGGATGAAGTATTCACTGTGGCTTTGTCATATCATTCTAAAGTGTTTTGGCTATCGCAGGGACAGATGTTAGCCAAAATTTTATCTCTGTAAGAACAGATAGTTAAATTTTATGAAGAACAGAACCAGCAATGTGAATTATTGAAAGATTTCTATAGGAATGTAGCATTTCTGTATGATATGTCAAATCAAAATGACTTGAATATGTCTTTGCAAGGTAAAACTAAGTCTATGTAAGAAATGTGGACAAAAAAATTGAAGCATTTCAAAAAAGCTATCTTTTCTTCAAAACAATTCTTCAAAAGGAAATTTCAGATGAATATTTTCTCCAGTTAGCAAAGGTCACTGATGAGCAGGAAGATATATGCAAATCATTTGAAGAACATGCAGCTGTTATAGACCTATTAATTAGAGAATACAATGAAAGGTTCACTGACTTTGAGAATTATGACATCACACTCAAGTCAGCCTCACCTAGTTGATATCACCAATGCACCTAAAGAACTACAGATGGAATTGATTGAGTTCTCAGTAGATGACATTTTAAAGTCATTGTTTGATGCTAAGAAAGATCCAATTGAAATATGGAAAAATGCAGAATACCCAGGACAACGTACCTGAAAAATGCTTTCTTGCTTTTCAACCACTTATTGCTGTGAATCTACATTCTCCTACCTCACCCAAATCAAGACACCCCTAAGGTCACAAATGACTGACACCCATCTAGAGGATAACTGAGACTGTGGACCTCCATGCTGCAAATATTCAAATGCTTTCCAACAGAAAGCAGACACAACAAAGTCATTAAAAGGTTAGTTAACTTTAAAATTAACAAATAGGTTTCATTTTTTTGAAATTATTAAATACACAGTAGTTAGATTCTTACAAAATAATGTACATTTTAAAGTGTATCTAATTGAAGTTTGTTGAATGCAGCCTTATTTGATTATAGCTAAATTAATGTGGCCTTCCAACATGAGCAGGTTCCCCACCCCTGAACTAATCTATATTCTAACCACAGTTCTGGACCCTCTCTCTGGAACATTTCCTTCAGGAAAACTTCCCTTAGGCTCATAGGCTGGATTAGGAGCCACCCCACGTGTTTCCACAGTATTCTGTGCTTCCCCTATTGGTAATCTTATCCCTACATTGTAATTGCTTGTATGCTCCTTAGTCGCCACCTCTGCAAGCCCTATAGATATGTCTTGCTCACCACTGTAGCCCCCACCATGACACATCCTAGTGTCATGAATTGTGCTGAATTCAGGCACTGCATACACACAGACCATGTTCTACCATGTTGTCTCATACCCAAAAACCTGGATTTACTTTCCAACCTGATTGGAATGAGTCCTTTAAATTTCTTGGCACTTTTGTTATTTGGCACATCTGCAGATGCCCAGATTCACCCGTTACATTGTAATTTTTATAATTTTACTCTTGGAAAAAAGCCTTGTGGCAATCTCCTGATAACACCTATATTTTCCTGTTGAAGTATTGCATGAAGTTCTGTTAAGTTGAAGGCTAATTCATGCTGCCAATCAGTTATGGTTCTCCTTGAAAGAGGCAGTTGTTTGTACTTTGAAACACTATCAGGCTCTAAGCATCCTACAACTTTGAGGATGCATTTTTATTTATTTTTTTTTAGAGAGAGTTTCACTCTGTCACCCTGGGTAGAGTGCAGTGGCTCGTCGTTGTAGCTTACTGCAACCTCAAACCCATGGGCTCAAGTGGTCCTCCGGCCTCATTCTCCCAAGTAGCTGGGACTACAGGCACACACCGCGACACCCAGCTATAATTTTTATAAGAGTGCAGGATGGGTCTCACTCTTGCTCAGGGTGGTCTCCAACTCCTGAGCTCAAGCAATCCTCCTGTCTCGGCCTCCCAGAGTGCTAGGATTACAGGCATGAGCCACCACGCCCGGCCTATTCTCTGGTATTTTAAATACGTTCATTTTAAAAATAAAAATATAAAAGATGAACAAAAATGTATTAATAAAAATAAAAGGATTTGTTCTATAAAATTTGGATTCAGTTAAAAGGCCACATGTGGCCTGAAGGCTGCAGGTTCCCCTCCCCTAGATTAGTGAGTGATGAGGTTGGAGCAGGGGCAGAAACCAAGTCACAAAGGACCTTACAAGCCATCTTAAAGAGTTTGGGCAAACCCCAAAATATTGGGTTTTAATGCCAGGGAAGCAGTTGAAGGGCTTTAAGCAGGAAAGTGGAAAGAGGTGGTGGTGACATGACTTATTGCACTTTAGAAAGATCACTTTGGCTGCAGCGTTGTAGGTTGGATTGGAAAATGGAAAGACTAGAAGTATGATATTTGAAAAAGTAGTTGATAAAATAATCTAAGATGGTGTTAATCCAAGATGATGATGACCTGTACTCAGGTAGTGGCAATGGTGACAGAAAAGTAGACGGATTTGAGATGGAATACCATATTTTAAGGGGTGGGAAAAGGAGACTGAGATGTGGCCAGAGAGGTAGGAGAACAACCAGGAGTATGATATCAGGGAATCCAAAATAAGAGTATGCCAAGAAAGGAGTGGCCAACAGTGTTAAATACTGTTTCTGGGTCAAGGAAGATAAGGAATGAGAGTGTTTACAAGTTTTATAACCAAGGAGGTCCTGGATGACTTTGGTAATGGCAACCCCAATGGCATGGGAGTGAGTGGCAGGGCAGAAGTATTGGGATACAAGTAGGCAAAAATTCTAATGGAAGCCCAGAGGTGAGTTACCTAACCCAGTCTGAGAGAATAGGGAAGGCTTCCTGGAGGAGGCATTACCCAAGTGAAGTACTCAAGGATGAACAGGAGTTAGCCAGATAGAGGCAGAGAAGGAAAATTTAGGCAGAGAATGCTATTAATACACGTGCAAATTGCTCTTTGGGAGCACTAACAATAACTCTGTGACTTTGGGCAGTTACTTCACCCATCTCCTCATCTATAAAATGGGAATGGATAATATTGATATGATTTATCTCGCAGGATTGTTGCCAAAGCTTGAGATAATTTATGTAGAATACCTGGCACACATTAGGGACTTAATTAGTGGTAATTCACTCTCCCCCTCATTAAAGCATCACAATGAAACAATACTTAATGATTTTAAAAGATGAATTTAATCTCTCTCTAGAAACAGTGCACTGATTTTACAAATGTCCACATTTGGTTTTCAGTTTACCAAGATGATGTCAGTACAGCTAGTGAGAGGCAACACACCACCTTCAGTCCCTTTGCCTCTGGAAGAGAAACCAGACTGCAAAGGCACCGAGTACAGAAGCTAACGGAACTCGGAATGACAAGACAAGAAGAGTAGAACCAGTTAGTGTGACACAACCTTCTAACATGCCTGACTGTTACATCAAATACAGCAATCTGGGGGTGGGTGGGGTGAAGACAAACAAGGAAAATCCATTTGGGTACAATGTGATGGAGTTTGCAAACCAGTACTTTACCCCCAAATTAACAACAGCTTGTATAGAACAAAATCCTATTTTAAAAGTACATGGTTTGTACAGGTATTTGTTTTCTCTTGTAGTTTTTATAAAAAAGTATCAAAACCTTGTCTTTAAATATATATTTATATAGGTGGCTTTTTAAAAGTTACTTTTTATAGCACAAAAGTGTTTGTAAATGCAGAGGGTTTCTGCTGATTCTTGACTGTGCACATGGTGCATAGCCTGAATGAACAGAGCTTCCTGATTTTTTATATTAGCTAAAAATTTGAAGCTGTAATTCCTCCATCTTCTAAATTCTCCCTTTCCTGAAAACACCCAGTACTCTAAAAATACAGTGAGAAGACTCTGATACTCTATCTTCATGCATTAATGGGAAAGGAAATTATTTACTCTGAAACTTTTAATGCTAACTCATTTATATTCTGTGAGATGAGTGCATGGCTGCAGAATGGGTGGAGAGGCTCACGGTCCTGTGCCTTCCCCATTCCCACCAGCGCCTGCTTGGACCGTGACTGGGGATCCCCTCTCCAGACTCCACGTCTTCCAAATTTCCAGTTTTCTTTCTCACAGTTGAGAAAATCTAAGAGGCTCTTGACAACACGGTATGTTTCTGTGAAAATCCCACTCCCTTTATTTGAGTTTTCCTTGACCATATCAAAAATCTTTGAAGCAGTCAACATTTTCCTTTGGCCACTGCAAAGCTTGAGGCTGAATGTCGTCTGCAAAGTGCTGGCACACACGTCTTGATCAATTTTCCATGATACGCTTAGTGCTTTGTATACAGTAAGTGACCAAGAAATGCTTGCTTAATTGAATCGGAAATTAACTGTAAGTATTTTATAAAGTGCTTACATTAAACCTGTCTTCTCACCTAGCCTCATTTCTTGCTATATCCCCATCGAGCCTTCTGTTCCTCCTATCATGAACTATGTGCAGTTCCATAAAGTCCCTATGTTATTTCATGCTTCTGTGTCTTAGCTCAGTGTTTCTTCTGCCTGAAGCAGCTTGGACTCCCTTCTTAATTTTTAAGACTTAGCTTAAGGTCAGTTCTCCTTTGATGACCCTATTCCTCATCTCCTCAGATAGAATGACCCCTCTTTTCCTTTGTGCCCTAACTATACACTCTGAATAGAATCTATTCCTTTTTATTTCCACCTATATCCTCCTCTACTGCTACTGTGAGCTCTATAAAGACAGAAAAACGTGATTGACCTTTACATCTACAGTGCCTGGCACACAGTTGGTACCCAGTGAATGGTTTTAGTGAATGAATATACTGCAATCACACAGAGACAGCCAGAAGGATCAATAGTACTTATTGCCATAAATTCAAATCTGATCTCATTCTGTTTTTGCCAGTTGAGGTTACAGGTTCATCTGTTTTATAAATAATCATGCTATCAAGAGTAAATAAAGTCTCAGTTTTCCCTGTTTCTGGAAGGCCATTTCAGCCAGTGCCTTTATAATTCCACTGGAAAGACAGGCCATAGGATAGGTAGCAAGTTGGACACAATGTCCAGGCAGCTCAAAGTAGTAGTCTCCTAGAAAAGGTAAGTGGGGGAAAGGGCTGGGACTGGCTTCTTTTACATAAAGAAACTATCGTCTGATACTTATGTGTAGGGGTAAAAGGCAACAGAAATATAGCTCAAAACAAGCCTCAAAAGCCTCCAAGAATAAGGGGAAGGTAAATTTGACTCCTCAGATTTCATTTTATTTCGTGCCATCCAACACGTGTTTCACAATTTGTTTCTTGTAGGTTGCTCCCATAGCTGCCTCTTTCAAACTGCAGTTGAAGTATATACAGGACACATGGATTTTTCTGAGAACCCTGTGGATTTCATCATCATTTTGAGATCTCAGGCTATATGTCCAGACCCCATTCATTGTTTTTTTCTGTGAAGGTCAGGATCTGACTGAAAGTTTAGAAAATATGCATTAACCATTGTTATCATTTAATTCCCTGGGAAATTCAATTTCTTTGGAGAAAAGTTACAGAAAAAGTTACTTGCTTTGTGTAAATTTCAATGTTTTTCACTGTCAACATTTTTCTTCAGTCAAAAATAATTTTACTTTCCATTCTTGAAAGAATAGTAGTAAATGATTAAGCTCCATAGGAGTTGGCTGCCTGTTCTTAAAATTCTGTTTGGTATTTGGTCATCCTAGGTCAACAGCATTTACCCTCACAATGCATGTGTCAGGACTGTCAACACATGCATATCGTGAGAAAATTGTGGGCTTATGCAAAACACAGTGTCCAAGCTCTGAACACAGTTGTCTTCTTAGAGGTTAGGAGACCATGAGTGACATAGAGGAAGGTCCTAGGAACAGGATGTTAGAACTCCAGATTGTCTGCCTGGAAATTCAGAGGGTATCAAGCTGGTGAGATGTACAAGCTTCACTGAGTTGGGACATCTGGAGGATGGGGGTGAGGAGGCATCTTTGTGTCAAGTTCCAGGTATGTTAAAGTTAGATACATGTCCTCTGCTCCTACTTAAGCCAAACACTTCTGGGTAACACCTGTCACTGGTTGTCTAGCGGGAGTGAAGTAGCAGAGCAGCAGAGTTAAGAAAATGCCACACTTTGGATGAGAAAGCCCTTGGGGATTAAATTCCTTCCGGGACTGTAGGATTATGTTTTCAATGGTAGACCCCCGCAAATAGAAAACAGCACTTCTCCCCATCTCCCCAAAGCCCAGGAAAAGCAAAGAAGGTGTCCATAATAAAAAAATCTATACATATACCCAGAGTTTTTCCTTTTATTTACAAAGTAGTAAACCAAATTTCTGTGTGAACATAGATATCCAATGTACTATAATAGTGTGTATGCCATTTCCCCCCTCAAATATGACTTTAGGTTTGGCTAGTTTTTCTGACTTAAGCCAAAAATTAGTTTCATCTACATGAATGTATGATGGTAAGAAACCTATTTATTACTTTAAAATGTTTTCCCTACCTAAAGGAAATGGCAGAGAGTAAGGGGAAGGGAGAAATAAGAGATGTAATAAAATCTACTCCACCATCCTTCTCCTCATCCACAGCATGTCTCAGAGGTTCAGTGCCTGGGGCCAGTCTCACAGTAAACTTGGGGCATTCTGGAAACATCTCCACTTAGCTCTGTAAGTAAGGATGGCAACCTTCTGGGTGTTTCAGAGGAAACTTACTGATTTAACCCAAGTGTCCCGAAAGAAATTGAAGAAGTTACTCAAAGAGTTGAACTTTAAGACAAAGAGTAGCTGAGGTTTAGGCCTGTTCTGTCTCGAGCTCGTGAGAGCTCTTGGCACTGTCATGTCTTCACACTGACCTTAGCCACTGCCAAGAAGGCCCAGGTGGAAGTCACAGCAGCCATGGCTTTTCCTGACCTACTGGAGTCTCAGGAACAACCAGAGGTGGAAAGATTGCCTCTTCCACTACATGTTTGCACAAACCGGTACGTTTTCTGAGTCTAATTTCCTAAGTCGTCTCTGAAAACTATGGATACCCCCCTTGTGGACTGCTTTAAAATAAATTTATCTTTACGTATTTGAACAATAGCCATAAGTGTGCCTCTTCTCTATAGATTTTTCTCTGTCACACACATACACATAGAAACACACAGTCATGTACACACACACAGTCTGCATGGTGGGCCAATCATACAAAAAATAAATACTCTCACTTCTCTAAATTACTTATAGAACTAATCTTATTTTTGAAATATGTTAATAAATAATCTAAATGGTGGAGGGAGTTGAAATGGTTTTTCTTTTTTTACTTATGTTGATGGATAGCCACAAAGCATAATCATCTTATTTACAAAACACAAAAACCCCTAAACCTAAAAACAGCCCCCCTGAAATCAAACATCCTCTGTAAATATAGTTTCTAGATGATGAGGAAGGTACTGTCCCATCGGCCCCATTTGGTTATGTACATCATGTTAGTCACTCAGCAGTAGCCATTCCATGAGTTCCTCATGGGTAGTGCAACCAGTTAAAAAGTGTATAAAACATTATACATATAAAAACTCTCACATCCTTTGGATGTTTGCAGTTCATCATAACTTTGTGGTTACCTTTCCGCAACATAAATTAAAAAAAAAAATTACACACACACACACACACACACACACGCACTCACACAGACCCATATATAAAAACCCATTCATCCAGTCATACACCATCCAGAGAGTGTAGTGCGTGGGACTGAATTCCATGAGGCACGAAGGGGGTGGTCCCATCCTCAGGGTAGTCCGTCATCTTCAAGGCTTAATGCCACTCGCTGGGGAGACAGACCACAGAAAATCATCATTAGATCCATAAGAGCTACTGTTTATGATATCAACAAAGTACCAGACATACTATTACTTTACAAGTATTAGCTCATATAATCTTTAAACTATCCCATGAGACATGATTTATCATATTTATTTCACAGATGAGAAAACTGAAACTCAATGAGCTTCAGTACTGTTTGTTCTGGATCACATAGCAAGTGGCTGAACTAAAGTTTGATCCCAGGTCTGTGTGAATACAGAGCTGTAGCTTTTTCATCATTCTGTTCTCTCTTCGTAAAGGAGAGCTGCAGAGATCTAAACCTTCTCAATCCTCCCTTACGGGATCTTAGGTTTGGTCAACTTCAGTGGGTTAGCTTTGGCAAACGTCAGATCCCAGGCTATTAGCTACTTGTCTTTAGCATGCTAATCACAATTAGGAAGGTATTAATATGCTGCGCCTTTCCCAACTGATTTAACAGAACTGGAAGGCAATGCAGGTCAATTACATTCAATCCTTCTCTCTCTCACCCCTACTTCCCAGTCATTAGACGTTAGCCTCCCCTCTGCCACAAACGCTGACCACTAGATGGTGAGCCCACCAACCCCTGAGCTAGTCTATTCCCTTATGGACAGTAGACTTAAATTCTTTCCTATATTAATGTGAAATCTGTTTCTTTCTGTTTTCTGGTGTTCCCTGATTCTATCTCTTAGACTCAAAAAGAGTTCTGTATAGGACAACCCTTGAAATTTAGAGATGGTATTTGAATTCCTTGCCTTTCATTCTGAGCATTTTCTTCTCAGGACACACATCTAACTTTCCCTCACTGGTCCTGATGTAATCTTGTTTGTCACTCTTCCATTTCCTGGACACTCTCCTTCGGACAGACCCTAGTTTCAGTATCTTTTTTACAGCTATGTGCATTTGTGCTAGCCACTTCACTCCTCTGAGCCTTAGTTTCATCATCTGTCAGATGGGAATAATCATTGGACCTACCTCATACGGTTGCTGGGAAATCAAATGAGATAGAGCATGTAGAGTGTTTAATAAAGTACTTAACACCACATAGAGTCCAGAGTATTCTACATCAACCTAACCAGCATAAGATAGAATCAGACTAGTATCTTCCATCTCTGGACATTCCACACAGGATAAAAAGTAACTCCACTGCCTTTCAAGTCATCTTTGGGTTATTTGTGGTTTTTTATGAATGTCACGGCCATGGTCCACTAGCATAGATCTGAGACTACATTACTCTAGTCCAGCCACCCTCCCACTCTCTCTAGGACAGATCTCTGGGCCAAAGACAGGCCTCAGCAGTGATGGTAGAGTTACCTGAGAAATGGACAGAGGAGAGAACAGGTTGTTGAGAATATTGATTTCCAGAGCTGCAAGGCTACTTACCCCATGATATAATGGAAGGGGCATGGCTTTTGTGTACATACAGACTGAAGTTTCAATTCTAGTTCTGCCACTTCCTGGCTATGACCTTAGGCAAGTTATTCAATTTCTATGAGCCTCAGTTTCCTCATCTGAAAAATGGGGCCAATAATATCACCTTGATAAGGTTACTATGAAGATTAAATGAGAAAATGTATGTAAAACACGGAGAAACGTGTCTGGCACATAATAGGTGCTCACTAAGGGTTGATTTCCTCATTCTATTGCTCTGTTTCTCTGCAACTGGCAAGAGCTTATTACTCGGTCCTTAGACTCAACAGGAGTAACTCCCCAAGTCATTTCCTTCTCTGGAAATAATGCCACTTTCCATGTGTAGAATGCTTTGTAATTCACAAAGTGCTCTCACATGTGCGATCTCACTTGGACTTTATTAGCTTAGGAGGCAGACAGCATGGGGGTTATTATTCTCATTTTAAAATAACAGTGAGCAGAGAAGTGACTAAGATCATAGGGCTGTGGAATGGTGGAACTGGAAGTCATCTTCTTACTCCAGGTTTAATGCTTCTTCCACTGTGGCCCCTCTGATCTTAAAAAATTGGTTAAGCAACTATTTCCTTGACTGGCCGAGGTTAAGGATCCTCAAGGCCATCTGCTACACCCCCCCTCACTTGCTCAACTTCATTTCCCAAGTCTCCCTTTCATGAACAATCTGCTCCAGCAGCAATTCTGTCTTCCCTGCCCCAAACGCCATCACTTTCTTTCACATGCCATTTCCCTGGTCTGTGACTAACCCATGTCTCTGCCCCGACACCCAGCTTACAATCCGCAGCCTTCCAGAACCAGAAAGCCTTCTAGGATTGGCTGCGCCTGCTTGGGTTCATGCCCTCGCTCACCAGCCCCTCAGACTTAGAGTGGCACTGCCCTACCTTGCACTTGACGACAGGCAGCTCGGAAAGAGGGTTCTTCGGGAGTTGGTGCAGCTGTGACCTTGGTTCCCCCGGCAAGACAAAAAGCTCCTTGAGGGCAGGGGCTGGGTCTTCCAGTTCTCTGGTCTCCCCAAGACAGGGCTCTGCCCACAGTGGGCGATCAAAGCTGCTGATTGCCTGACAGGGGGATGGACTGGATGACCTCTGAGGTCACACTCAGCCCCCTGACTCTGCTGTACAACAATGACACCTGCTGCAGCCACTTCGTGGTCCTTGCTCCCCCAACAAGCCATGTTCTGCTGTGCCTCTAGGCCTTTGTACATGCATCTGTCTGGAATGCCATTTCCCTCCTCCTTTGCCTGGAACACTGTTATTAATCCTTTCAAGGACACAGTTCACATGTCACCTTCTCTGTGAGGTACTCCTTGCCTGATTCCCCAGACAGAACTAATAGCTCCCTTGTAGCTGTTTCCATAGCGGTTGTTCAATAAATGTTTGTTGGGAGTGAGCTCAGCTATGCTGTGCTAGGCGCCAGGAAAACAGATTAATCAGACAATCAGTCCTCAAGTATTTCACAGTCTAGTGGGGAGACCACTAAGTAAAGGAGAAGTGGACTATAGTGTGACAAGTGCTGTGATGGAGAGAGGTCCAGGAGACCGTGGAAGAACAAAGCCAGGGAAAGTTTCCCAGAAGAGGGGACTCCTGAGCGTCCACCACGTCACTCAGCACACAGTTGTATAACTGTTACGTTAGTGTTTCTAACTCCCCCACCAGCTCCTCGGGAGCAAGTACATTCTTTATTCACTTTTGAATACTTGGTGTCTAATGTGGTGCTTGGCACATAACTGGCATACAGTGTTGAAGTGAATACATTTGAATTAAATGGCCGCAGTTACCCTCCCAGGCCAAAGGTTCTGAAAACTAACTCAGCAGAAAGAAAGACATTTGGCTTCTTTACTACCAGGAGGAACCTCTAGGCACAGGATGGTCCCGATAGCCTTTACCCCAACCACCTGCCCGGCATTTCTGTGTTCCCCAGGGGCTACAACGGTGCCTGGTACATGGTAGGTTCTTGATAAATGTTTGAGGAAGGAAGGAAGGAAGGGAGGGAGGAAGGAGGGAAGGCAGGCAGGAAGGAAAGAAGGAAGGAAGGGGGGAGGGAAGAATGACAGGAGGGAAGGACAGGAAGGTAGCAATTCTCCCAGCCAGGAAAACTTACTGCAGGATAGACATGGCCAATCTGAGCAGTCCTCCCTATATGGAGCTCATCTTCATCTTCTTCTTCCGTTGTTTTCCTGTACACTGGGTTGTCAAAATTCATGCTCTTGGTGTTCTTCCGCTTCCAGTTTCTCCAGATCAGGTAGCCGCTCATGCACAGCAGGGCTATCACCGCTGGAGGAAGGGACACATTACGCTGGACCTCCAGAAGGCTGCAGCCCATTGCCCAGACATCAGTGCATAGCTTGCCACCACTCCAACTTTACTGCCCCTTGCGCCTCAGGTTCTGTTTCTGTGTGTTCTTTTTCTGCTGCTTGGAAGCCCTTCTCTCATCCCTTCTTTCCATCATTAACGACTCACCCTTCAAGATCCAGCTGAAATGGGAAGTCTTCCCCAACTGCTCTAGGCAGAGCCAGCTGCTCTCTCATGGGTGCTCCCAGACCACAGTACTTTACTTTATATGTCTGTACCCCCAACTAGACTGAGCCCTTTGAGGACAGGGACTGTGTCTCTTTTATCTCTTTATGCTCAGTGCCCAGCACTAAGCAGGTGCTCGGTAATGTGCTGAATGAATGAATGAGTGAATTTCTTTACCGTGCCTTTACCCTAATGCTTGGATTTCTCTAGGAAACCGTTCTCTCCCAAAATTGGAGGGTGAAACGTGAGATGGGGTGGGATGGGATGTTTCTTTCCAAAGGTAGGACTCCACCAGAAGGGGAGCATCGCTAGAAGGGGACACAGCAAGGGCAACACTGGCTCTGAGTTAGAATAAATGAATAAATGAATCAGTAAAGGAGGACCCTCTCTCCAACAGAGCTGGGCAGAAACGGGGCAAGCAGCTTTGTAGGGTATTAATAGTAAGCGATCACTCTGGGCATTCAAGTGGAGGCTGGAGGATCACCTGGCTAGGATGTTATGGGGGCATTTCTGTTTTAGTAAGATTACAATAATTGATATCCATAAAAATAGGAGCAAGGCAAGGATACCTGTTATCACTGCTATTGTTTACTGTACTGGAGATCTTACTATACAGTAAGACCAGAAAAAAATTTAAAGGTATAAATATGGAAAGGAAGAAACCGAACTACTATTATTAACAGCTATTTGTATGTTTAGAAAATCTTAGAGAAGCAAGTAAAAAGCTACTAAAATTATAAATAATTTTAGTTAATCAAGAATCAACATAAAAGATCAATAGCTTTCTTTTTAATCAGCAAGAACTAATTAGAAAATATAATGGAATAAGAACACATTCATGATAGTCTGACAGAAACTATAAAATACCTGGGATAAACTAACATGAAACATGCAAATCTTATGTGATCTAAAAAATACTACTGGAGGACAGAAAAAAGACTGCAATAAATAGAGAGATAGGTCACTTTCCTGGATAGAAATCTGTAATATTATAAAAACATAAATTCTCTCCATATAAACTTATACATCCAAAGCAATCTCAGTAAAAATTCCATCAAAGTTTTTATAGAATTGCCAGGAATATCCTAAAGTTCACATAGAAGAGAAATTGAAAAAAATAGCTAAGAAAATATTCTGAATATAACATATCACAAAGTTGTGCTACTAGTATATAGGAACAGACAGATAATTGGTGGAGAAAAGTAAACAACTTAGAAGCAGATCAAGGTATGTATGGGCATGTAGCTTATAATAAAGATGACAACTCAAGTCAGAAGGAAAGGATGGGCCATTCAATAATGGTTTTGGGGAAACTAGACAGATATGTAGAACAAAATAGTTTAAACCTCTAACTCACACCATACTCTAAAATAAATTCCAAATGGATTGATATCTAAATACTAAAAAAAGTTTAAAGTATTAAATAGAAGGAGAAAATATTGGGAGGTATTTTAATAATTTAGAGTGAGGCAGGCCTTCCTCAACAAGACACAAAACCCAGAAATCATAAAACAAAAGATTGACAGATCTTTTAAAATTTAAAAGATCTTTAAAAATTTAAAATTTATGCATGGCCAAAGATAGCATAATCAAATTTTAAAATGAAGTGTCAGACTGGGAGAAAATATTTGTAACATATATTGTAAAGGCTTAATATTCATTATGTACAAATATTTCTACAAGTAAGAATAAGATAACCAATAGAAAAATATGAAAAGATGGTGAATAAACAATTCATAAATGACAAAATGTAAATAAATGGCCAAGAATCTTACAAAAACATACTCTATCTCAAAGAGAAATATCAGGGAAATAACAGTCATCTTGCACCCCTCAGATTAGCAGAAAGTAAAAATATTGATTATATCAGAGTGGGCCAGATCAGCAGAACAGCACACAGGTGCCTCTTTCTATAGAGCATAGGAGGGCGAGAAAGGGGTACACTTGTCTTTCTCCCACTCCACGTAAAATAAGCCTGAAATTATAGTCTCATTATCATTTTTTGTGGCGAAGACTTTCAAGGCCAATTCAAATGTCATCTTCTCCAGAAGCTCCACTTTTACTCTGGAATTACCTTTCCTTCCACTGTTCCTCCACAGGAATATGGAGCCTTAGCATGTGTCTCTATCTAACATGTCCCTATTATAGAATATTATTGTATGTATTAACATCTACCTTGCAGGACTTATTTATGCTTAGTCTGATTAAAGACCGAAAGCTCTTAAAGTCTTTATCTTACTGTTCCCTGGGTCGTGGGCACTTGGCATAGTGTCTTGAATTAAGGGAAAACAGGGAAGAAGTTTTTAAAACATTCACTCACTAACTCACCACCATGTTGAGGAGTGCCAGGATAAAAGGACAAAGTTCCTGTCCTTGAGGTACTCATGAGCAAGTAAGGGAGATAAACCTACGAATGGACGATCAGAGTTCAAAGATACTGCTAAGAGATGCGGCTGGTATGAGAGACGGGATGTACAGGATACTATGTGAACACTGGAGTCAACCCCCGTGGTTCTCTGTGAGGTCTTAACCAAATGCTATACTCTGGCCATATGGAGCTCCTAGTTCTAACCCCACCCCACCTGCCCATGCCATTTCCCATGCCTGGCTTTGTTCATGCTGTCTTCACTGCTTAGGTTGCTCTTGGTCCTTCTTCTCTTGGCTGACTCAGCTCCAGTATCATTTCCACTAGGAAACCTTCCCTGCCCTCTTCCCCTCTCCCCCAGTCAAAGCCAGGTGCATCCCCAGGACTTTCACTGAACTCAACACATACAGCTGAGTCTTAGGATTTACCAAGTCATAAGGAACTTATCTGTGTTATGTGCACCTTTCCAACAAGACTATAAACTTTCGTAGGACAGGGTCTCGTCCTATTCATCTTTAACCACCTTCTCTCCCCTTATCACAGTTTGGCACATAGTAGCTGCTTGACAAATGTTTGTTGAAAACCAAACAGAAAGAAAGCAGGACAGCATGACCTATTAAAGGAATGGCAAGCAGTTCTGCTAATTAATTGAACAAACATCTGGTCTGCTACCAGGTGCCAGCCATTGCTAGGAGCTGGGATAGTGGTAAGCAAGGGAGACAGCAGCCCTATCCCCAGGGAGCGTACTATACACTTCACCTGGCTGGAGTGTGGAGTGTGAATGAGGGGGGATGGCAAATGCACTTGGACGGTCACCTGGGGCCAGGTCCTGAAGAGCCTGGTGCCAGGCTAAGAAACCAAATTAAATCAGGACTGGGATTAGGGCAGGAAGGCTGTTAGGGCAGAACAAGACAATGGAGCAGGTCAGTGTGCCAGGTTTTCCAGCCTTCTAGTGCTTTTCCCCAGGCCTGGGCAGGGTCTCTCTTCTGTCCCCAGTGACTTGGGGCCACACTCACCTATGGGCACGATGATCCCAATGACGGCAGCAGTGACCGTTGAGCCCATCTTACCATCTTCATTCCCATCTGCAAAACACAAACATTTGCAGACTGATGCTCCGTCACTGTGAGTCCAAGCCCTTCCTGGCTTCAAGCAGTAAGAACCACCCAACTGCTTCTCATCTTCATTCTAAAATGATGATCCTGGCTAATGCTTAATAATTCTTTCCATATCCTATCAAAACTCCTGTGAGGCAAGTAGAACAGAGGTTATCTCCATTTCACAGATGGGAAAACTGAGTCTTACTGAGGGGGTTGGGGATGCACAGATAAGTGGCAGGGCTGGAACTTGAACCCAGGATTCATGACCAAGTCCCATTCCCTTCCCACAGCATCACGGTGGTAGGAAGCTGGGGGCTGTGCAGGGCAAGGTGAGCACTTAGGTCTTTCTGTTGCTGATCAGCCAGGTCATTTGCCTTTTTCAGCCAGTATCTGTTACTTGGTCAGTGCTGTTTTGGTGGTCTGTCTCAATCTGCATCATCAGTTTATTTTTCGTAAGTAACTAAAATGGGACATAGTGTAGTGAGGGGGAATCCAGAGCACAGGCTTCTGCGTCAGACTTCTTGAATTCAAATCCCAGCTCTACTGCTCACTACGTATGTGACCTTGGCCAAGGTATTACATATGGTAAATACAACATGTTATATTACACTTCTTTATCAGTAAAATGGGGGTAATGATATTACCTACCTCCTAGGGATATGGTAAAGATTAATTCATAAAAAATGCTTGGCACGGTGCCTGGCACAACCTTGCCTAATTCAGAGAGGGTGGAGAGTGGGGTTGGGGTTGTTGTGAGGCCTAAATAAAGAAAAGATATATAAAAGCACATTCTAAACTGTGAAGTGCTAGGAAAATATACTCTGTGTGTGTGTATATATATACACACACATATACATATACATATACATACATGCACACATATACATATATATATATATACTTTTTTTTTTTGAGACAGGGTTTTGCTCTGCTGTCCAGGCTGGAGTGCAGTGGCATGATCATAGCTCACTGCAACCTTGAATTCCTGGACTCAAGTGATCCTCCTGCCTCAGCCTCTGGACTAGCTAGGACTACAGGTGCACACCACCAAGCCCAGCTAATTTTATCTTTTTTTAGAGACAGGGTCTCACTATGTGGCCCAGGCTGGTTTTGAACTCCTGGCTTCAAGCAATCCTCCCGCATGGGCCTCCCAAAGTGCTGAGAGTATAGGCGGGAGCCACCACTCCCAGCTTATACTGTATTTTTGAAAGCATATGTTGTGCTGTCTTTCTCACCTTTACAGCCATCTTAACTATAACATTTGCACAGCACTTTGTAGTTTAGAAAGCATTTTTCCCTGGGTCCTCCTGACGACCCTCTGAGGTGGGAAGGGGAGCTGCCATCTGCATTTGCTCCAAGTGAGGAGACGACTGCCCCCGGCAATGGCCCAAATCCCATCCTTGTAATGCGTCTGTTTCTCCACATTACTCCAAGGGAATCGAGCTATTAGTGGGAGGAAGGAGCCGCTCTGCTTACAGAACTAACTGTGGAAATGCCACTTTCCTCTTGCTCCGGGGCCAGAGCAAACACTGGACAGTGATATTGAAACCTAGAGCATGATGAAGCCTGTGGGCAGAGGCTGGTCAGAGGCTGGTCAGAGGCTCTGCCCCCAGAAGAGAGGAACTGGAATTCACACTTATTCCACCTGCCTCTGCAAACTGGAGGGCAAGTGCTCCACTCTGAAAACCCAGCGTCTGCTGGCAAAACAGGACTGATCAGACAGGTGCTGCCAAGCTGCTTGGTTTCTGGGCCATCCAAGTACAGGAAAAAATTTACAAGACAGTTTATCCTTTTAGATGAACTCCCCCTGGCAGATAACTCAATTAAAAAGGTATTTGCTGGTTAATGAGATAGAACATTTCTAGCAGTGACAGTTACTGCTCCCGATGATTTAATAAGTGATGAACTTAATTATTTTCATCCCAGGGTTTGGATAGAGGCACGAGCAGACCATAGTTATGGATATTGCTATCTGGGAGCTTACACAGGCTGTGGGAACTGAGATCAGAGCTTCCAAACCTGAGGGACACCTCCTCATAAACACGTCAGTGACTCTTGAAACACATGCATGTGCAGAGCCAGCAGCGGCTGTGTGCGTGAGCACTTCCGGTCACTCTGCCTCCTCTGTCTCTCATGGCCATGTTGTGGCAGACTGGGGAAGGGCTATTATAACTTCCGCTTGGTAGGAGAGGAAACTGCTGCTTAGATAGGAAGTTGCTTTCCTCCACACCCTCGATCAGGTAGGAGCAGCTAAGAGGCCTGAATCGCAGGCCGGCTCTCTACCTTCCCCTGCTTCCTCCTCAGAGATACAGAGTATTCAGCTCTGGTATGTTCTTCTCTTCCCACATAGCCTCCCCTCCTGGCTTCCCTAGGACCCCCTCCCATGGCATGAAAGAACACAGAACTCATTTCCTTACAGTGCTGGGAGTGGTTGCTGGTTGCAGGGCTTGGGGTAGACGGGCTGATGCTGGGAGCCCTGGGGACACTAACTGAGCTTGGGACCGCAGCCGCCGGGCTTGGTGTCTCTGTGCTGCGGTTCAGGTAGGTGGGGCTGTGGATGGTGGTCCCAGGGGCTCTTGTGATGGCGGGTACTGTCCTCGTTGTGGTAGAGGCTAACGTCGTAGTTGAGGTAGACTGAGGTGCTGGAGGGGAGATACCACGGAGGTCACTTGGACAGAGAATTTTCTTGCTTTAGTGCCTAAGTTATCGCTTCTGAGTTGTACTTAGGAACTCATCCTCATGGCTACGCTCCAATGCCACTTCTGGGAAGCCTTTCCTAATACCCCGAATGGGCTACGATCTTTTCCTTAGCTGAATCCTAAGCACTTCACTTGGATTCAATAAAGATGAGTCATTAATACAACACTATAGAATTAGGGACTGGCAAGACCACTGTCAAAGACGCAAGGTAGGGAAAATCATATAAATCTAGAAAGGATTTTACACTCATATTGTTATACCATTAGGTCTAAATTCTTACTCCACTTGAAACAATTGAACCCGGAGGCAACAGACATATGCCCAAATAAAAGGCCTTGGCGGTACAACAAGATTGGAAATGAGCATAATTGTTTATATGGTGAAGTATTAATTGACTATTAGGGTTAGGCCAATCATATTGCAAAGGGCTTCTGTGTGGTGTATTAAGTAAGAAATAGGCAAGCACATAGTTATCTGCATATGAATAGTAACTGAAGCCACGGAGATTAAGGGTTCTTAACTTCAGGTTTCCAAGGGGTTCCAGAAACTCCCTGAAACTGAATTAAAAATGTTCTATGTGGATATGCATTTTTTCTTCGGAGTGAGAAGAGAAAGCCTTAAAAGGACACTGGGGGGCATGAGCGTTCAAGGAAAATGAAAAGGAGGAGCCTGCAAAGGCAAAATGTAGCCAGAGAGGGTGGAGGAAAACCAGGAGTATATTGGATCCAGAAGCCAAGGGAAGATTCCAGCAGGGTAGGGTCTGGCACTGCCAGGGGCCACCCCCTTGGAAGCTCTGCTTACCTCGGTAGCACCTCTTCATGTCTGGGCCCAGCCACATTGTGTCAGGACAGGCACACGTGTACTTAGGAGAGTGGCTGGAGGTCTGAGGAGCAGGAAGGCACAGGTACTCACAGCCTCCATTCGGCTGGGCACTCAGCTCGCAGGCATCTGCAGCTAATGCAGAGAGAGAGACAGGTGGGGCACAGACGGGACATGCCGGGTCCTCCTGCCTCCCGAGGGTGCCTCTCCCGCTTGGCTTGCTCAAAAAGCTATCCCTACCACGTCTTATTGGGTGCCATCCAGTACTGTACGTGTACACTCTCCTTTAATCCTTACAACATGGTGTTATGTCCCAGATTGACAGATAAAGACGCCTAGGCTCAAAGAGAACAGACTTAGCAAAGCTATACCTCTAAGAATTTTAGAGACAATTTAAATTGAGAGCCCATAGGTTTTTTTCTTTTTCCCTGCCTATGCCACATGCTGTGCCTCTCACTTAAATTTCTAGATCTAGAATCAGGCACCAATCTCCTTACCCTCCTTTGCTTTCCCACCTTCGCCCTGGCAGCCAACACCTGTTACAGTTGGAATTAGTATATCCTAGTGATCGAGCAGGGGACAACCTAGTGATAGGATTCCTGGATTCTATTCCCAACAAACAGGCTGACTTCTCATGTGGCCCTAGGATACATTATATTAATACTACTGCAAAATGGGTACATATAGCAAATGAGATGCAATGTGTCATGCCAGAAGGAGCTTTAGAATCAGACAGAGCTGAGCTAAGTTTTAGCTCTGCTACCTGCTAACATTATTTTACCTCTCTGAGCTTCAGTTTCCTCAACTGTTAAAAGAGAAGAGGAATACCCACACACTTGATAGGATTAGCAAAAATTAGACATTTATATATTCTTTTATACCCAGCCTTATTTCACAAAGAGCTTGAGGCAAAATGAGACAAAACATATGATGACAAAGCCCTCTGCCAACAAGAGGATTGTTGTTATTATTCCTGTGGTGCTGAGTTGTGGTATGAATGTGAACACAGCTTACCTAGTGGGAGAGAGAGGACACAGGCAGGGGGCCTGGGACCTAGGACCAGACATGGCTCACCTCTTGGCTGCTTCAGCTCGTGGAAGATGACAATGTCATGTGGGTTATTGAGGTTCTCAGCCAGGACGGAGATTTCCAGGCCATTGAGCCGATTTGCACTGAAAATGGCCTCATTCTCCAGGTCTGTCCAGAACACCTTGTCCTGTGGGGCACAGATGCAAAGGATGGGAGGCCTAGAGTCTGAACCCATGACTTCAGTCTCAGAGCTCAGCCCCAAACCGTGGCCACAAGAATTGCCCTGAAATCTCCCCTGAGCCATCCTGTCCGCAGTGGGACTCTCAGTCTCTGATCCGTGACGTACACTTTCCCAGTTCTTCTCTGTTGTAGAGGATTAGTTGGTGGTTCTGTGCTTTGGCCTGAAGGTCACAGAGCTACTCGTTAACGTTTGGCTGGGTCTGCTTCCTGGAGCCCAGCAGAAACCCGAAGTTGGCTCTCTATAGCTATTACCATCACTGGGCCTGGGACCAAGATTGAGGGGGATGTGGAGCTACTAAGGGCTGTAGCCTGCTGGGCCGCCTACGGCTTCCGGGCACTTACATATGAGTCTCCATGGTGTCTCCATACAAGCCTAGATATGCATCTGTAGGCAAGTCCACATTTATAGGTAAATCATGTGTCCACAAATCTAGTTCTAGATCACCTAAATGCTCATCTATACACACAAAGGCACACTTGTGCCTAAATAAGCAGTCTAAATCCATATTGGTGTTCATGTTTACACCCATAAGCACCAGCACATATAGGTATGCACACTTTTACCCTGATGCATTTATATATACACATGCACATACATATATTTTACATGTACATGCCACCTATATGCACAAGCACCTACACATGTGTCCCAACACACCTGTCTTTTGGGGGCTGGACTTAGAGGTGGAGCTTTGCCCACAATTTCAGAGCAGTGCTGGGTGATGCTGCTGCGAGCAAATACCGCCAATGCCCGTCACAGACCACTGGCCCCTTGCTTTCCCTCTCCTTGGTGGCAGAGTTAGGGTCAGGGCACAGGAAGGTCTTGATTCCTCACCTTCCTGAGAGCTTCTTGAGGACTGGGATAGTGTCTGATTCACTTCTATGACCCCAGAGTCTGGCAAAGGTCAATAAAAGTGTGCTGAATCCAACAGCATCTCTCAGGCCATTTCCTACAGTTAGTGATTCTAAGGAGATGTATATTCCTTCTTCCCTTGCTCCCTTCGGGTGCCTGCTGTGTATGTGTTCAGTGCTGGGTGCCGGGGTGCAGGGAGGAAACGTACATGCCTGGCAACCCACCTGTGAGCGCTGCTCTGAGACAGGGACTCGGGAAGGCAGCTCAGGCTGTCAGGCAGGCGGGGCTGCAGAGCCCGTGCGCGCAGGCAGCCCACAGACTGCGTACAAACAAGGCAGCGGGTTTCCCTGTTCCTTTGTTTCCACTGAGTCTCAGGGAGTAGTTCTATTTGAACAAGCTTTTCTTGGCTTTAGCTCCCTAGTGGGGCCAGACCTCCCTCCCCTCACGGGACTCACCTCAAACACAGCGATCCCAAAAGGGTGGCTCAGGAAGTCAGCGGAGGAAATCAGCATCTTTCTGTTGCCGCCACCGAAGTCGATGCTGGACAGCTGGTGGAGCTTGGAGTCTACCCAGTACAAGCGCTGGTTCAGCAAATCTTGGGACGGAAGAGGGGAGGAGGGATCAGGTCGTGAACCTGGGAGCCCAGCCTGGAGCTCTGCTCCTCTGTGTCCCTCCCTGCCCACGTTTCCAGGCCTCAGACTGAGGCCAGCCTGGGGCAACCACGAGGGAACAAAGGCACTGGCTCCGTGAGGGGACCCAGAAACGACTGTGGAGTCCCAGACAAAGGTCAGGATCAGGAGCTAGAACAGGCGCCCCACCCAGGAAAGGCAGGGCTCACCCAGGGCAATTCCATTGGGCCATTCAACGTTGTCTGACACCAGTGTTTGCCGGTCCACGCCGTTGAGCCCAGACTTCTCGATCTTGGCCTGGTACCCCCAGTCAGACCAATACATGAACCTAAAAGACAAAAGAACCCAATCTGACTTATTGCTGGGGACACGTTTAGGGTGGTCCGAGTCATAGGCTTAATGACCCACTGAATCGTTGAGGACTATGCTTAGTGGGCACTGGGAAGACCTCTGAAATCCTTTGGAACCATCAAGTCTCAGAATTAGCAGGCACGTTAGCCTTCACCTCGTTTGAGAACTTAAAGAAGCCTGTGTTCCCCGACATTCCACCCAGCCTCAGCCGAACAGCCGACTCTCCCACTTCTGGGAGCTGTAAGTAGAGCCTCAGAGTGTCGGTGTGGGAAGGGCCCCTAGTCAACACTCCCTGTCCTGGTTTACAGACAAGAAAGTGGATGATCTTCCTAACCCAGGTAACCCTCCCTGCTCCCGTCTCCTCGGGCCTACGAGGGCTGGTAGCAGCCCACTGTTACTAATGCAAGATAGTACATTAGACCTTGCCCGCTCCTTTGTAAATAGTCTCTTTATTAAATCCTCTTCCAACTATCTTGGGTTGAGTGTGCGGTGGGGTTTCTGGCTGGAACCCTGACAGATCCCCAGTGGACTGGGGTTGGGTTGAGCCTAACTGCATGGTCCGGGGGCAGGGTGTGGCTGATGTGGCACTAGGTCTTGCGTGAGAGTAGACAGGGAGCAGGGCTGGCGGGAGAGTTCGGGGAGAAGGCTCAGCGTGTGTCGGAGTGCCCAGGACTGTGCTGGGAGCACCTGACACACGCTGGGCAAATGGCAGCTGTCAGCCACTTCCCAAGTCCTCGATACCCTCTCACGTGGCCACTCCCCTCACCAGCTACCCTCACTTGTAGAAGAGAGTTTTCCTATCCTTGTTTAACAATTAAGGAAACAGCAGTAGGAAGAAGCTGGTGATTCTGGCAAACGTAACACGATACAGCTGCTAAAAACCTGATGTCATCTCAAGACACTCCCCCTGATGGAGAGAGGGGTCCTGTTCTGTTCAGAATTCCTAACCCCTGAAACTGAGGTGTGGCCAGAGCTGGGTAGCCGAGGGGGTGAAGGGCCCAGAGACGGAGGGCAGAGGGGTGGGGCTGGGGTGGGCAGGCAGTAGACATACTTTGTGTAACTCCAGAGGCCAATGGAGGAAGCCATGGGGAGACAGATTTGGGATTATGAGGGGGAAAAAACCACTTTCTAATGGGAAGGGCTGCCCCACAACAAAACAGGCCCTACGGGAAGGGAAATAATGAGCTTCCTGTCTCTGGAAGTATGCAAGCAGCTGCCAGACGCCCACCCGCAGCATCCTGAGGAAAGGTTTCCTCCCGAGAAGCTTCTATCAGGCAATCTCCGAAGCTCTGCTCTGCTCTTAGATGCTCTGATTCTGTGATAACATGAGTGAGCAGGAGGGGCCAGGGAGAACTCTGGTGACCAATCCCCAAAAACCCTTGGTCAGGGACTAACAGGATGAAGGGAGTGCACGGGCTTTCTTCCCCATGGCCTGTGTCTGAGCAGCCCAGGGCCTTCTAGAGCCCTTAAGATAGCTCTTGCGACAGACACGAGGATCGAGCACGTATGCTGAGAATGGGAAGTCCAGGGAGGGGACACTCACCCTCGCAGGGGGTCGACAGCGATGGCCCGGGGTTCACTGAGGTTATGGCTGAAGAGGGTGCATCGGCGGCCACCATCAACTGTGGCCACTGAGATGGTCTTATTGCCCGAGTCCGTCCAATAGATGTGCTTGTGGACCCAGTCCACCGCCAGGCCCTCCGGGGAGTGCAGCTGCTCGTCGATGAGGACCTCTTGCTCTGCCGGGTCACTGGCCTTGTCCATGTAGGCGCTTGGGAGAAACCAGAGATGGCCGTGGGGCAGATGTTCCACCCATGGGCCCATCTGGAGCTGCCTGTGCGCCCCTCCCCTCTCTCTCTTCCTTCTGGGCCATGGCAGTGGATTTTAGAGGAACTTGGCTAATTTCCATTCAACACATTCCCTGGGCCACCAGAGTAGGGACACAGGCTTGAATCAGTCACAGTCTCTGCCCTGGAGGAGCTGTGGGGGACAGAATCTTGCAGCCAGATATAATACAATGTGATCAGAGGCTACAGCAGCAGAGACATGGAGACTACACCATCTGGGAGGGTAGGAGAAGGCTTTGCAGTTGAGTCCTGAAGGACTAACTCACCAGGAACAAAGGACAGAAAGCCATCCAGGCAATGGGGACAGCACATGCAAATGCCCAGGGAGAGTATGTTCTGGAATAGTGAGATACTCAGTGGGGTAGAGCTGGGTGTGTGGACATAAGACTCGAGACATGTGTAGGCAGGGACCACATCCTGACAGGCTCTGAGTGCCACGCTAAGGAATTAGAGCTTTATCGTGGGGTGAGGGGCAGGGGCGGTCACGGAGCAGGTCAGAGGACATAGCCGAGTAGACACGTTAGATAACTGTGGCGTGAGTGGAGTGGACGGGCTGGAAGGAGAGGGAATGAAGGCAGGGAAAACTGGTTAGGAGGCTGTTGCAGCGTCCAGGTGAGAATGGAGAGAAGGGAGGATAATACAGTAGACACTTGGGACGTGACATTAGCAGGACTTGGTTTCCCACAAACTGGGTTCTCCAAGGTCTTCTTCCCCCCACACCCTTCCGGGGTAATTAGTCCCACAGTGCCCACTGCCTTCCCTAACTGACCCTCCAATCCTGACACCCTCTCAAGTTCCAGACTGTAAAGCCAACCACCCCCCTTGGATGTCCCATGGGCACCTTGAACTCAACGTGTCCACAACTGCTCAGCCAAACACACAGACCGCACAACCCTGACCCGATCCTCCAGCGCGTCCCATCGCGGAGAGCAGCAGTACTGTCCATGAAACCTCCCAGGCTAGAAATCTGAAACTCCCAAAATTAACCTGGGAGTGAATTTTGACTCTTTCTCCTTCAGCCCCATATTCAATCTGTCACCAAATCCTGCCTCTTGCAGTCACTGCTGGACAGGCGCACTGCTCTCGCTGTTCCTGGGGGTGCCAGTGTGAGCTGAGTGTGTCCGCGTTAGGGACCCAGTGGTCAGTGAGTGGCACCTGGTGCATTTGCTTCCACCCACTCATCTACCCATCCACCCCGTCACTCAGCAGTGACTCGGCGTCCTCCCTGTGCCTCGTCACCGGCAGTCCTGCCAGGTGAATCTCAGGACAAAGCAAGGACGTGACTGCACAAAGGTCTGGACGTGCAGGGAGGCAGCCTGGTGGCATCTGAGATGCCCGAGGAGAAACACTCGAGTGTGTGAGGAGCTTCCCAAGCACCAAAGTCCACTGACTGTGGCGTCACAGGGGCAGTGAAGGGCTGGCCTGGGGGTAGCGCCCTCCAGGAACGTGTCCCAGACCCCCACATTGGGTCAGAGCCCTCCTCTGTACTTTCCCTTGTGATCATCACAGTGGATTTCATTATGAGTGGGACCCTTTCGGCCCCGCAGGGACCAGGTCTGAGTCATCTTTGAGTCCCCAGGGTCCCATACACAGATACACGTGAGCTGCCTTGAAAGTCCTCCCTAAAGCCAGAATTTCTTCCTTTCTGCTGTTTTCCGTGTCTTGCACTTCCCCAGTCGGCCACCAGAGGTCAGACAAGGTCCAGGTGTCTGGGGCTCAAAGCACTCACCCAACCAGACGCCTCAGCCTAGGCCAGCCCAGGGGGTAAACTCTCAAAGGTTCCACATCCACTGTGATCCTGCATCCGTCCCCAAGCCCCACTCGGTTCTGAGAAACCCTAGAGGCAGAGGCCACCCTTCCTCTACTCATCTGTCAGCCACCCACCACTCCCACCTCTGTAGGCCTGGCTGCAGGGGACATGCCACTCACCTATAGATCTTACGGTATGACAGGTCACACCAGTAGATGCGATTGGTGGCAACTTCGACATCTAGTGCCACGACATTCTTGAGCATGGGGATGAGGCGAGAGTAGTCCCGCTTCACCAGGTCTATCTTCCGCACCTCATGCCGGTTGGTGAAGATGAGGGAGGGGCTCTTGCCAGCTGCCACGCAGGGGGGTGGGAGAGAAAGGGTCAGTGCAAGAGGCAGGGAGTCTGGACACCAAGACTCTGCCACTGGTTTGCTGGGCGATACCTCGTTTTCCTATAAAATAGGGGTGATAATTCCTACTTCACAGGTTAGAGGAGCTGATGAAATCATGAGTACAAAAAGCTTAAAATGCAAAGCACCATGCATCACAGGATCTTTATCCTTTTTATTAGATATAAATGCCCCCAAATCTTTTATGACTCCTCACTTCCTCCTTCGGTCTGTACCGAAGGCCTTCTGCAGTGCGACCCCCCAGCTCCCTGTCCAGCCTCACTGCTTGCCCCTCTAACAGACCTTGATCCCAGCTACCAGGTATCTGTCATCACCTAGCCAAGGAAGGCCTTGCTGCCTCAGGGCCTTTGCTTGAATTGCCGCTTCCACCTAGCGTGCATTTCTTTCCAGTAACTACCACCTTCTCTGCTTGGGGCTCCACTGCCATAGTTCAAGGATCCACCTGAGCGAGTAACTGTCTTAGAAAGATAACTCAGTACGGAGGACAGACAGCAAGGCTGAGACCAGAGGGAGCAGATCCTCAAGGAGGTTGTCATGAGTCTATAGTTTATGCAGAGTGTTTGGGGAGACGGCAAGAGGTGAAGCTGCAGAGGTTGGCAGGGGGCCAGATCACGAAGGGTCCTGTGAGCTGGGTTAAGAGTTTGTTCTTTAACCTGAGCCAACGGCAGAGATGGGACATGTGTGATATATGTCACAGGTTGTATACATGCGGAGCAGACAACACACAATTGCCCATATATACACAAAACCCACTTTTAGACGGAGGGTTAGATTTTAAGAAGATCGTCAGTGACCTAGACATTCCTGGCTACTCCACACGGAAGGCCACTGTCCCACAGGCCCATGAGGGCCCAACGCCAGCTCCCACAGGCTGTTTTTAGATGTATCGGACCACTCTCAGGCACCAACACCGTCTGAGTGGCAGCTCCTAGCGCACTTGTCCATGAAGTTGCCTGTGCCTTCTCCCTCTCTTATTTTCCAGCTGACACTTCTGCCGGCCACCTGGTCCCTGTCATTATTCATCTGTGCCAGGCTGTGTATTCCCCAGGGGCAGGGTGGGACCAGCACAGAGCCATGTGGGGGCTGGGGCTGGGTGTGTGATCTGTATGTAGTGACGGAGACTACTTTAAAGCAGGGTGGGGGTGAGGTGCAAGGTGTGGTATGAATAGAGAGCACAGAAAATGGGCCCAAAGTGTAGGAAGGGGCAAAGAGCTGGGTTCTCTCTAGGGCCAGCTCTGCCACTGACAAACTGTGATTTTCTCACCCCGAAATGAGAGCAATGACACTCTACTTCCTTGAAGGCAGGAACGAGGTTAGAGGGGGCATGTTGACGTGATTTTCAATGAGAACTGAGTCTGTGACAGGGACCATGTGTGCTTATGAGTTGAGATTTTGTGTAATGGCACTTTAGATATTCCTATGTGTAGAGTTTACATATGCATGGGCAGTTGTGTGTTCTCCACGCTGCTTGTATATAATCTGTGTCATACATTACACGTGTCCTGTGTGGGGGCAAGAACAGGGCACATGTTACATGTGATACACTAATGTATGTCTTGTGTATTGTACAATTTGGGTATATGCTTTTTGGGTGTGTGGGCTACGTGTCCAGTGTTGTAGCTGTTGTATTGTAAGAGATAATCCGTATGTTGCATATTGTATTTGCACATGTGAACTCCAGACTCGTACAGCCAGCTGCCTACTCAGTATCTCTGTCTGGAAGTCTAAACAGTTTCCTTAAACATACCACGTCCAAAGCAGTCTCACCGTCTTTCTCAGATCCATAAATAGAAATTCTATTTTTTCAGTTGCTTGGCTGAAAGCCTTGGAGTCATCTTTGACTCCTTTTTTTCTCTCACATCCCACATTCAACTCATAAGCAAACCCCGTTGGCTGCCTTCCCAATTCATCTGCAGTCTGTCCACTTCTCGTTCCTCCCACGGCAGACACCCTGGGCCAGGCCACCGTCACCTCTCTCCTGGATTCCTGCAACAGCCTCTCAGTGGTTTCCCTGCCTCCTCCCTGCCCTCTCCGTCTGTTCTCAACACTGCAGTCAGAGGGAGCCATCATGGCCTGCTCTACTCAAAACCCTCAAGGGCTTCCCCCTGACTGAGAGTGTAATCCAGAATCAGCTCTTACAGTGATCTAGAAGGCCCTCTGGGATCTGGCCCGAGTCACCTCTCTGACGTCATCTCTTCCTAGTCTTCTTGCTCCAGCTGCACCTGCTTCCTTGCTGTTCTTGAACATTCAGGCACGCTCTTGCCTAAGGCTTCTGGGGTTTCTGTTCCTGCAGGCTGAAATGCTATTCCTACAGATAACTGTGGCTCACGCCCTCGCCTTTCTTACTCAAATGCCACCTTCTCTGTGAGGGCTTCCCCGACCATTCTGTTTAAAACTATCACCCACTGCCCCCCGGACGTCCCTATTTCCACCTCTACTTCATATTTCTCCTTAGTCCTTATCGCCATCTGCCACGCACTATATTTATCTGATTTCTTGTTGTCTCAGCCATTAAAATATAAGTCCCACCAGGGCAGACAGGGATTTGTGTCTGTTTTGCTTACTTCGGAATTCTCAGTGCCTACAACAATGTTAGGTTCTCCATATATACAACTGAATAAAATAGATTAATTCAGTTGGCTGGACTGATCAATGTGTAAGTCTGCACAGGTCATCCTCTGTGTGGGCTGCCTACGCTGTGTGCATGGTCGGCACGGTCCAAGCTTGTGTCCATACCTTCTGTTGTGTGAGTGTACCCTCTGTGGGCTGCACTGCGTGGCTCCAGCCAGTGTCTGTGCGGGTGTTGGTGTGCAATGCATTGTGTGTGTGATGTACATTTACACTTCTAGTACCGTGTGTGCAACCTGCTTTCTATGTGTGTCTGCACATGTGTGCATCTGCTCCTCACACAGGAGGAACCACGCTGCCTCCTGTACCCCCTCCAGAGCTGCCCACTTGCCCTTGGGGTGTCCATACCAACAGCCTTGCAGTTCTTGGTCAGTATGTCCATCTCGTAGCCAGGGTGGCACTCGCACTTAAAGTAGCCCTTGTAATTGACACAGATCTGGCTGCAGGCATCTGGGTCCTCACACTCGTCGATGTCTGTGGGGAGGAGCAGGGGTCAGAACTGGCAGGAGGACCCGCCTCTGCTTGGGGGTGCTGGGGGAGGTCTCACCACCACAGGTCTTCTGGTCCAGGAGCCGGAAGCCTGTTGGGCAGGTGCACTCAAAGCCAATCCTGAGGTCTGTGCAGATGTGGGAACAGCCGCCATTGTTGTGCAGACACTCGTTCAGCCCTGGGGAGGGACATAGGTTCCTGAGGGTCCAGGAGCCCAGAAAGGGTGGGGGCAGGGCAGGGGCGGGGCCCAGAGCAGAAGCAGAGCCTCAGGGCAGCGGGACTCCCACAGAGCCAGGTGACCTCAGCCTCATGACCCAGGTGTCCAGGCAAGAGCAGGTGCAGAAAGAGCAGGTCCTTGCTCAAGGCCAGACACAGAGAGGGACAGAATGGAACCAGAACTCAGGTCCTCGGCCTCCCAGGCCAGAGCTCTGTCCACCACCAGGCTGGAGGCAGCTTAGCCTTCCCCGGCGGCCTAAGGTATTTCCTTTCACAAACATGTTTCTTACAGCTCCTCCTTCCCTGTGACCTCAGAGTTGCAGGGGCCCGCATGTGTCATGTCCAGCCCTCAGGACACTCCCAGAATCCCTCTGAAATGCCCCTGCTTCAGCGTCTCCAGCCTTGGGGAGCCACTTCCCCCCAGAGGAGCCGGCTGCACCGGGTCAGCACTGCCTGCCCTCCGCACGGGGCAGCTGCTGCCTCCCGCGCCTCCCGCCCCCGCTCCCAGCTCCGCCGCGTGGGCTGGCCAGGCTCAGACCCCCTCAGCCTGCTTCAAGTGCTGGTTTCTGGTCTCCTGCCCTCAGGTGCTGTCCTCTGGACTCTCCATCTGCCCATGTTCCTCACTGGACAGGCCCAGGAGTCTGAACAGCACAGGACGCCCCTGCTGTGCTTGTGGTCATTCAAGACTCCCGGGCCTTTTTTCCACACAGAGCTGTTGTTAAGTCAATTCTTTCCTACTCTGAACTGATACGATGCATTTTATTTTCAGCGCCTCTCCTCTCAGCACCTGTCTCTGTTCCTCCATCTAGTCACGGGCCTGGTCCCGGGATTACCAACCGCTGCGAGGGATAAGGGAGGCCAGGCCACCTGAGGCCGGTCCCCATCCTCCACGCCCTCACTACCTCCTGGCAGCGTCCTGGGGGAGGTCAGGGAGTTCAGGACCAATGTTCTCTGAGCATCTCCTGAGCTTTCGAATCACAGGTTAATTCCGCAAGCCGAGGGAAGGTGCCATGCGCCCCGCCCGCCAGGCTCATGCACTGCCAGTCTAGCCAAGCCGAGCAGAGCTGAGCCGAGCCAGCCATGGCCATGCGTACAGCTTGTCTAAGCTGCCCACCCCATGCCATGCACAGCTAAGGGCTGCCCCCGCCTCCAGCCTGAGCCATGCTTAGGGAATGTCCCCTTTACCCCTGGGCCTCCTCCTGTTTCCCAGGAATGTTGGCAGAACTGAAAGAACAAGACCACAGCAACCTCATGACTGGAGGACCTGGGGGTGACTCAGCCAGGTCCAGCCCTGGGGAGCCCCAGACTCTCGGGCGTGGGCTGAGCCACAGTAGCTTTGGAGTAGTCTCGGGGGGCACCACCTCCAGGAATCCTCTGTCACTCCGAGCCCTCTCTGACTTCTTTTCCGTATTATTCCCTGAGCACTGTCCACTCATTTCTTCTCCCACTCGCTGCCTCAGTCACTCATCCACTCGCTTCCTTCCTCTCCTTTTGCAGGTAGCAGCAACTGGGCAATTCTACTTACAGAGCACTTGCTGGAATGGCATGTGTAGGATGGCTCTGAAAGGGAAAAGGGGAGAGCTCAAAGTGACTCTGGCTTCTGGAGGAAGGCACGAGTCCTCCAGGGCTGAGGTGGGCCCAGGGAGAGAAAGGATAGCGGGTCTGGACCCAGCTATCCCTGCCAGCCCTTTCCTGGAATGCCCGAAGGGAAGACTCCGGTCCTTCCTAATTCTATTTAGCCCGGAAGTGATTCTTCTGAGGAGCTGGGATAGGATGGGAAGGGGTGAGGTGCTCTGGAGAGGCCTGAGTAGCATTTGAGGCTTCCTTCATGGAAGGAAGGGGCGGCATCACTTTCTCCAGCAGGTGCACACACCTGTGTGCATACACCAGCGTACACACACCCACATGCACACACCCGCATGCACACACACACCAGCCTATATGCAGAGGCACAGACAGGACACAGACTCCGAGACACAATCACGCAGACGTGGGACCACATGCAGAGACGCACGAGTGCGAGTCCCCCGCCTTACTCAGAGAAGCAGACGTGGATACAGACACTGGCCTGTCACCACCACAGAAACAGAAAGACACACACAGACACAAACACGTGCGTACATACTTCTCTTTGGTGTGTCGTGCAAAAGACGAGAGAGCAGAAAGAGTTTAGTAGGTTAGCAGTCTCTAGCTAACTCCAGATCTGGGTGTGTAGGAGAAGCTAAGCTCGGTTGCTCCTGCTGCCCTGTCCCCTCTTCCACGGGTTCCTTCTCCGGGGACTTCTCTCGGCAGGGCCTGGGGGCAGGGGGGTGTCTGTCTCCCGCAAGCTCAGGTGTGGGCGGAATGACCTTCACTCAGCCACTCTTGTTTTCACAATTAGTTTTTTTTTTTTTTTTTTTTTTAATCTTTGAAAGAGGAGGAAAGATGCTATTCCTGAAAAGCTCCAGAGAACGAAGCCCTCTGAGTGCCCGGATGGGAGGCGCTGGGGAAAACACTCTGCCAGGACGTAGAAGAGGGAGAGGCCGACATGGGCTCTGTCCTCCCAGAGCTTCTCTGTCTAAATCTTCTCCTAGCTCTGACCTTCTGGGATCAGTAAAAAAATGATTCATGAACCTTGCTGGAGTCCACACTGGGTTTCCAGCATGTTCTCTGGGATGCCCATCCTACCTATAGCCCACACTCTCTGTTCTTTCTGGCCTGGAAGCCACCATCTTTAGCCACCAGCACAGCTTCGTTCCTTTCCTCACTAGTCCGGCCACAAGCCTGGTCTCAGCAAGTCTGAGCTGCTCAGGGATGGGGATACGGCCACGCCTGCTACTGGCTCTGCCCCGCTCCCACCCAGGCCTGGCCTGAGCGATGCCCAGGCCTGGCCTCAACTGGCTGCCTCCCTGCTGCTCTCCACCCCCATGCAGGGTCTCCTTCAGGGGGCTGGATGACCTCAGAGGCCAGAGCCCTGGCTAGGTTAACAAGGCAGTAATACTGAGGAAGAGAAAGTTCCAGAGAACACACACTCAGAGGTCTGAACGTGGAAGGAATGAGGAGCAGAGGCCAAGTTTGTGAGAGGAGGCATAATTTTTGAGCATCTGTGCTGGAAAGGAAAGGCCCTTGGAGCTTTGTAGAGAGGCACAACAAGAGGCCCCAGGGGCAAAGGGCCCCATCTGAAGCCAGAGGACAGTACGTGAGATCAGAGAGAGGGTCAGGGCAGAAAGTGTCAGAGCAGAAGGGCACTCGAGGGCCTTGAGCCCGGATGCTGGGAGAGGGCGTCATGGCAGAAGGGTTAGTGCAGCTGTCAGGCATGGACAGGTACCGTACCACACTCTTTCAGGAGCTCATCTGACCAGTCCCGGCAGTCCTTCTGAGCATCACACACTTTCCCGCTGTCCACGCACTCGCCACTCTTACACTGAAATCTGCGGGGACCCTCACAAGTTGACTCTGTTGGGCCGGACAAGAGAGCGGACAGTGCCTGTGAGACCTTGGACACGCAGGGCTGGGCTGGGCCAGGGCCCACGGGGGGCGAGCAGAGTTGCAGCTCCAGCTGCCACAGGTCCCTAGAGGGTGGCCCAGGATTGACAGCCAAACCCAGGGCCTGTGGGAGCTCTGCTCACAGAAGGACAGGGTCCCAGGATGAATAGGGTGCCAAGCCTCATCTAGCTGGGCAGGCCCATGGGATCTGAGTCTGATCTAGCAGCACTAAGGCCCTGGAGGGACCGGACAGCAGCTCTACAGAGACCTTGGAGGCTGGACTGACCACCTCCTGGGGGGGACGTTAGCCCCATGGACTCTAGACAGGGGAGGCTGCCTCACTGCCCAGCCTATTACCCACTGCCCCAGGTGACCAGTGGTTAGAGTCCTTGCTCCTGCAGAGGGCGGTGTTGACCATAACAGCCATCTGAGAACTAAGGGGACTCCCTGGGGAGCAGGATTCAGCTACTGCTCAGTCTGGGAACTCATGAGGGAAGCCGCTCAGAGGCTTGGACCTGGACAAATGGCGAGGGCCGGACTTCCTCGGTGGTCTTTCATGTCCCCCCAGGCCTCTTTCAGCTTTTGCAAAGTCCTTAAAAAACTGGTTCTGGTGCCAGTAGGACCCCATGGAAGGGGGGCCAGGTGATTTAGGGGCAAGTGACACTCTGAGGGAAAACACATCTCAGGGACCAAGGGGAGACTTCCCCCAACTCTGTTCTCTCCACACTCAGGAGAGACCCGAGGGCCTCTCCTTACCGAGGATGCTGCCCCTTTGCCCCGACCACACGCACCCTGTAGGCAGCCAGCTTCGTCACTCCCGTCTGGACAGTCCTGCTCGTGGTTGCAGCGCTTGATTGTAAGGACACAAGTCCCATCCCCACACTGGAACTCGTCCCCACGGCAGGTACCCAGTGCTGCCAGGAGAGGGCAAGGGAAGAGGGTCAGGGTCAGGGTCAATGTGGCACTAGGACAGCTCTCCTCCTCCCCTCCCTCGTCCCCATGCCATATCCACCTTGGCAAGAACAGAACCAGTGGATGAGCTCAGGAGACCTGTACAGATGGGGAGACTGAAGCTCAGAGAGGGAGAAGGCCTTGCCCCGCGTCACACAGCACTCTGGCTGGCAGAGATAGGACTAAACCCAGGTCTCCTATTTCCCTCTCTACTGCCTCTTTCTGGGGCCACTCCTCCAGACACATGGCCTCCTAATTGAGTCTTGGTGTTCCCTGCTCAATGACTTCATGCACTCAGCAAACCCTTCCTGAGCCAGGCACTGTGCCGGAGTGTGGGGGTGGGGAATCCAGAAACTCCTAAGGGCCCCCTCATCCTCTAGGAGCTCAGAGTGCAGAGCGGGGCTGAGGGACTTCCCGATGAGGACATCCCAGTGTGAGATGTGCTGTCAGAGGGGGCAGCTCAGGGACCTGCGGGAGCTGGGTGGAGGGACCCAACCCAGCTAGGAAGCGCAGAGGAGCCTGGGCCAGGCCTGGAAGGAGGAGCAGGCCCAGCAGGTGGGGAGTGCGGCAGAGTTCCGGAGTGTAGGAGGTGTCAGGGCAGAGGAACCAGTGGGTGACCGCCTGCGACAGGGAAGGGCAGCGGGTGGGAGGTGCAACAAGGAGGGCGTGCGTCATGGCAGAGACACAGGTACCAGTGAAGAGGGTGTCCTTTCTGGAGTGAGACCTGAGCTCGCAGCTTGGCAGCCACGTGACCTCAAACAAGTCACTTCACTTCTCCCTACCTCGGTGTCCTCTGTAGGCAAACGGGGCAACTGATTCAGGGAAGGTGAGGAAAGGAAGCCTGCACCATCGCAATCCCCGGGCGGGGCTGGGGAATGGAGGGGGCTTACGGCAGTCGGCCTCGTCCGACTTGTCCTTGCAGTCGCGGTCGCCGTCGCAGCGCCAGCCCAGGTGCACGCACTCGCCGCTGCGGCAGGCGAACTGGGAGGCAGCGGCACAGGCCGCGGGCGTGGACGTGGCCCCCGGGCCCGCGCGGCCGCAGAGCTCGGCCGCCTCATCCGAGCGGTCCTCGCAGTCGAACTGGCGGTCGCAGACCCAGCGCTCCGGGATGCAGGCGCCGCCGTCGCCGCCGCAGCGGAACTCGCGGGGCCCGCAGGCCGGGTCGGCACAGCCGCGCTCGTCGCTGCCGTCGCCACAGTCGTCGTCGCCGTCGCACACGAACACGGCGGCCAGGCACGAGCGGTTGCTGCACTGGAACTCGTGCGGGGCGCACACTGCGCGGGACAGAGAGCCGGTCGGCCCGCCGACCCCACCTCCTCGGCCAACCTGGGGCCCCGCTCGCCCTGTACCGGGGCTCTGACCCTCACCTACGGGCGGAACGAGTCCCTCTGGGGGGCTGACGGTGGACAGCGAAGGGGGCCTCCAACACGGCGTGCTGGGGCAGCACACTTGCCCCCGGCCTCCCCGGCCTCCCCGGTGGCTGAGTGAGGACTCCCGCACTGCTGCCGCCAGCCTGGGGGGACTAGGAGCGGGTTATAAAGCTGTCCAGCACTGCCTGAAGGACCTTGTGATGTTCCTAAGAAATGACCTGTCACATGGCACTGACTCTTCCCAGGGAACAGGGTCTGGGCTTGTCCCCTTGTAGCACAGCTGTACACAGCATAACCTGCACTACTCGGTCTAAGTGCCCTGCCTGGCCTCCAGGTGTCTCCTGGGCCACCACTCTGGCTGCAGAACCTGGCTCATGCACACACCCCTGTATCATTTGCTGGGCCCAGCGTACAGGCGTCCAGCCCTGGGCCTTTGCTCAAGTTGCTCCGTCTGCTGGAAACGCTCTTGCCCACCGCTGTTGCTACATGTAGCAATGGTGAGTTCTTTTCCTTCAAGGGCCCAACTTCTTCCTCCTCTGTAACACACTTTGTGTTCCCCTGCTTAGGAAATCTTCCTCGGCTTTCTTTTTTTTTGCCCTTCACAGCCTGCTCCTGTGTCTGGGCTCATGTCCTTTTCCATCTATCCCACGACCACAAACGGCCTGGGGATGACCCTCCTTTGTCCTGGGCGCCTGGCACAGAGCTCCCTGCCGTGAGTGGGTGTGCAGTGGATGGGTACTGGACTGACCCATACTGCACATTATGGGATGTGCAGTAATTAAGGGTACAGGTCATGGCCCACCCTGCGGCCCTAGGCTTCTCTCTGGTGGGCTGGTCTGAGCTCAGAGGCAGAGAGGGCCTTAGAGACCAGCCAGCCCAATTGCCAGTTTACAGACGGGAAAACTGAGGCCCAGAAAGGGGAGCAACACACCCAGGGTTACATAGTCCATCGAGACAAGAAAACCAGAACTCAGTTTTGGGGTATTTCCTTCCTACTCTGACTTCTCTCAGCTTTTCTGGTTTTCTTCTCCCTTCCTGGAGTGTAAGCTCTCTTCAGGGCAGGGACCTCCTCACCTCCTTCCCGCCTTTGTGTCCCCATACACAGGCCAGGAACAGGCCTGGGGGCAGGTGTGGAGGGACGCAGTGGCTGTGGCCACACGTAACATGGAGGCGGTAGCTCCAGCACTTTCCACGGGGGGGCGCTCATAGTCTGTTTTTATTTTCTGACAGAAAAATGTCAACTCTCATTGTTACTGAACATAAAATAGAGTGATGTCTTCAGTTTCACAACGTAGGCAGTTCGTGTCATGTGTTTCTGACAGCTCTACCAAGTTTCTGACAGTTTTGTTTCCCCTTCTGGGCCTCTGGGGCGCTGGGCCTTGGTGAGAGCAGCACACGCTCGCAGGGCTGTCGCTCCCCAGATTACGCTGGTCCCTGCAGCAGCCCCTCCTGCCTGGCAGACCCGCGTTCACGTGGCCAGGAGGGAGGACCCGCTGCTTTCTGAGAGTTCTGAGAGGAAGTGCTGCTTAACACTGAGTTTCCTCCGAGGTTTGGAAGCTGAGAGTAGCCTTAAGGTCCATATTCTCAGGCCCACCTAGGCCCAGAGACCCCACTCCCAGCACTCACAAATGGGAGAAGCTCTGAGAGGTGAGAAGGGAGGATTCTTCTTCCTCTGCCCAGGCAGGTGGGAGCCATAGCAGATAAGCCTAGTGAGACCTTCTAACCCCTCAGTCTCCCATATGGGGAATGTTCCAGTCCCAGCACGCCCTAGTTACAGATACTTGCCCCCCGCCCACAGTTGTTGCCTTCATATTAGAAGAATCCTTTGATTATGGGGGCAGGGGTAAGGAGGGAAGAGGATTCTCATTGGCCAGTGAATCCCAGCAAAATTATCTCAGCTGAAGAAACAAGCCAACGCCATCACTGGAGCTCTGAAACTGCGGGTCCCCGCCAGGATCTCCCACCATCCCCAAATGCTTCCTGCTTCAGACACATCGGGACTCCAGACTTAGAATCTGAGAGTGCTGTGACTCAGAAGCCCCTGGAGGAGACGGCAATTCCCCTGGCCCGGAAGGATGGATAGGATGCAAATATAGACGCTCGTGGATGGGAGTGGGGGTGAGCGGCAGTGACGGGCAAGCGCCTGAGTGACCCTCCTGAGTGACCGCCCATACCTCAGCCCAGCCTCACAGCCTGTTAGTGACGGCCAGTCTGCCTCCCCCATTAATCACGTGCGCCCAGAGGGAGGACAGTATAGCATTCACCTCGCTGGCCCTCTCAGAACCTGGCTCCAGGCCTGGCACACAGTAGGTGCCCATCAAATTGAAACAAGTGCGGTGGGGTCACGCTCCCCACTGGCTGGCGCAGGCCCTGCTGGCCCACTCTCTGGGAAGGAGATAATCCTGTGTTTGAAGCTCAGTGATGTGGAACTGTCCCAGTGACCACCTCCATCTGTCCCTGCCGGGGCTGCTGGGAATGTTCTCCCCACCCTGTGACATTTGTGCTCGAATCTGGGATTTCAGCAACAGTCGTCTTTCACACGTCAGGAATCCGTCCGCCCCCAGCACTGCCAGTGCCCTGGCTCAGGTCACCTCTTTCTCAGTGCAGCCCCCTCCCGGGTCCCCCTGCCCTTGCTCGGAGATCAGCAGACTTGTGGGATGGATGAGCAGATGTCAGGCGTGGTAAGAAGCTCATGGGCTTTGCTGTCCAGACCTGAATGTGAATCTCAGTTTCATCACCCAGCATGCGGCACTTTTCCTCCCTTGTCTGAGCCTCAGTTTCCTCACCTACAAAATGGGGATGATAATGGCTACTCATGAGGCGGTTGTGAGGATGAAAACAGAAAATGTCTCCGAAGTGTCTGGCCATTGCTGGTGTCCCAATCGTTATCCTTTCCTCTCTACCTATCAAGCTCCTCAGAGAACTAGGCCCCTCCCCAGAAGTGGCTGCCAGTCGCTGAGGCTTGGCAGACCCTGGGGACCCGGCCCCGGACTCACAGGTAGCACAGCCGGCTTCATCCGCTCCCCCCTCGCAGTCCTTCTCCCCGTCGCAGCGCCAGGAGGCAGGCACACACTTGTGGCTGGCGGGTCCGCAGCTCAGCTTCTCTGCGGGGCACACCTGCTTGGCTGCGGAGACAGACATCCGTGCGTGGCTTAGCCAAGGGGGACACAGGGCATGGTGCCAACCAGTCCTACCACCCGGTTCCATCCACTTGGCCCAAGGCCCTAAGAATCCATCAGGGCCCTCCTGCCCCATGTCTCAGTTTCTTCATTTGAGAAGAAGCCCCTGTCTTCCCCTGGGACTTTCCAAATCCATTACTGCCCTGAGTCACACTCTTTCACTGCCCCCTGGTCCCTGGCACTCTAATCCTCCTTGATCCACTGACCCCTGCCTGCCTCACCTGGCTGCACCTCCCACCCCTCCAAACCTCCTCTGTAAGCTCCAGCAACGTGGAGCCACCAGGCCCTGCACGCTTCTCGGCCCTTTCCCACTGCGTGTCCTTGGGAGGGGGATTCCCCAACGGGGCCTCAGTTTGACTTCCAGATCACGACTCCATGATCTGAACCTGTAAATCTGGAGGGCTCACAAGGCTCCAACAGCTCCACCCCCCACCCCTGCAACCTCCCCTCCCCCAGTGACAGTGCTGAGCCCGCTGCAGCAGCCGCTGCGTGGAGGGCTGCGTGGAGGGCCCAGCGGGACTGCACAGCTATAATTACTGCAGCCGCAATCAGAGGCTGACTCAATCAGGGGCCTGAAGCCCCGGGGTTGATTCTCAATTTGGAAGAAAGAATGAGAACCCTATTCAGGGCTAGGGACAGCTCTTATCCTGAGCTTCTCCTGGGCCTGTGTGACAGGCCCAGCCGAGGCAGATGCATCTCGGACCACCATGGCTGTCTCCCTACTGCCTTCCAGGTGTGCAGGAGGCCCAGTCTCAGCGGTCTCTAGGCTGTGCCAGGCATGGTGCTAGACACTTCCATTTAATTTTCACAATAGCCCGGAAGGGTGAGAGGATTATGTCCTGGCCTCCAGCATGAGGACGCAGGCTCTGGAGCCTGGCTGCCTGGGTTCAAATCCTAGCTCCATCACTCACTCGCTATGTGACATCGGCCAACAATCCTTATCTCTGTGCCAATAAAGTGGGGATAACACTATTACCTGTCTGATAGCATTGTTATGACGACTAAGTTCATGTCTATAAAGCACTGAGAACAGCCAGCCCGGTGCTCACTACGTGTTGCCTGTTATTACCCACATTAACTGATGAGGGCTCGGGGTCTTGTTTATTCATGCAGTGAGTGTTGAGCACTGCTGTGTACCAGACAGTGGTGAGCACTGAGTTCCAGTTATACAGGCGGTAAAGAACGGTGTAGGAATTCAAAGCCAGCTGTGTCCGGTGCCAGAGTCTGGGCACAGTCCGTTTCACCCTGGAGCCAGTGGGCTTCATGCCTCACCCTCAATTTTGCTCTCTGGTCTCAGAACAATTGCCCCTCCTCTTACTTCTGTAGCTGGGATGAGAGACCACAAGGGATGGAGAAAAGGGCACAGATAAATTGGGGAGGGGCCAGCTGCCTGAGTCAAGCTCCCCAGAAACTACTACTGCTATGGGAGAAGAGTACCCTAGACCCCCCCCAAGTGTGGGCCCCAAAGTTATCCCTAGGAATACATTTCATGAGTATAAGGCAATCCCTTGGGAATACAGGATTTGTAGGATTCATTTTATAGAAATTTCCCTTTACAAATAACTGTCAGGTAGAGAGGTAGACCTCTGGAAAGCACTGACACTCAAAGACCTTTTTTTAGAAAGAGGGTCTCACCCTGTTGCCCTCGCTAGAATGCGATCATAGCTCACTGTAACTTCAAACTCCTGGGCTCAGGCGATCCTCCTGCCTCAGCCTCCCAAGTGTCTAGGACTACAGGCACACACCACCACATCTGGCTAATTTGTAATATTTTTGTAGAGATGGGATCTTGCTATGTTGCCCAGGCTAGTCTTGAATTCCTGGCCTCAAGCGATCCTCCTGCCTCAGCCTCCCAAAGTGCTGGAATTACAGGCATGAGCCACTGTGCCCGGCCTCAAAGACCTTTTAAAAAAGCCACCTCAGGGCTGTGGTGTGGGGTGGTGAAGGGAGACCAGGATGGAGAGATGAGGTCCTTCCAGGGCACCTCTAGCACCAACACACTGCAGGACCGCAGGTAAGCGCTTCCCCTCTGGGCCGATCAAAACATGACGGAGCTGAAGCTGACCAGCATTTCCTGAGGGACCTCTGGCTAAGGGGTGAAGGAGCTATTGGAAGTGCACGTTCCTGGGCCCCAGCTCATGCCGACTGAATCCAGACTTTGAGGGCACAGCCCAGGAATCTGCATTTCAGTAACGCCCCACCCAACCCCAGGTGATTGCCATGCACCTCTGTTTGGGAACCCCTGGGTTAATGTTCACTACCATAGGGGTGATACGGGTGTTCCATATGTTTGCAAGCCCCTGAGAGAGCAACAGGATGGAAGGGCAAGGTGACCATTTATCCCCAAGCCTGGCCTCGGGAGAGAGGAGCTCACAGGGGAGTTGGAAGGGAGCCACGTTTACTGAGCACCTATAGTGTGCCAGCCTGCTCCATGCCAAACATTTCACATTTTCCCATGTCACCCTGCCGTGATCTGAATGTTGGTGTCCCCGCCCCCCCAAGTTCATGTTGGAACTTAATCCCCAATGTGATGGTATTAAGAGACACGGGACCTTTACAAGGTGATTAAGTCATGAGGGTGGAGCCCTCAGGAATGTGATTAGTGCCCTTATAAAAGAGGCCAGAGGGATCCTCTTCCCTTTCTACCATATGAGGACGAAGCAAGAAGGTGCTGTCTATAAGGAACTGCCCCTCAACAGACAATGCATCTGCTGATGTCTTGATCTTGGACTTCCCAGCCTCCAGAACTGTGAGTAATTTATAAACAACAAATTTCTGTTGTCTATAAATTACTCAGTCTAAGGTATTTGGTTATAGCAGCCAGAATGGACTAAAATACACCCTCACCCTCACCCTGACAGGTAAGCAGGACTGCAGGCTGCAAGTGCAAATTCCAGGGGCGCCATTCACAAAGAGTGCCATGTCAGTGGCACCCCTGGAGTAGAGTAGGGCAGTAGTCCCGCAGGTAAGTGCTCCATTTTACAGATGAGGAAACTGAGGCTTAGAGAGACCAAGGAACTGGCCCAAAGATGCACAGCAGGTGAGAGACAGAGTCTGGGTGCCTGTGACTAGAACCCTGCCCTCTCCATCAACCCCACACACTCCAGAACCAGCCCAAAACTCTCCTCCTAAAAGTCCAGGTGACTTAAATGGCCCTTTGCTGTATGCACCACCTCCAGGGGCCTGGTTTTGCAGACCCCAGTGCAGCAGGCAGCCGCTTGAACTTTTGATGAATATTTATACAGTTAATTGCATAACCTTTCAGCAAGGACAATGATTAAACAATCTGTCTGCTTCCTTTCTTTATAATTAATAAGACATTTGCTGTGTCCCTAAATAGACAGCTCTAATTACAGGCTCTCGAGGATTCAGCAGTGCCTGATAGCAGCCCCCACTGCCCAAAGAGCCAAGGCTCTTGGAATGCCAGGACATGAGAGACCTTGGAGGTCACATGGGTGAGCATCCTTTGCAGTGGCAGGAGACTGAGGCCCAGAGAGGAGAAGGGACCTGCCTAGGGTCATGTGATACCGGATGCTGAGTATTCCAACTCCTCTCACCCCTGGAACCTCACTGTCTCTCCTGTGATCTAGCTCTTCCCCAAAGCTAGGACTCGGGCCTGGTTCTGGGGCCTCCCAGGCATAGCCCTGGGAAGCTGGGCTGGTTAAATACTGACATGCAGCATCTCCCTATGCAGTGGACGGTATTATTACCTATCGATTACCTCCATTTTATGGATGAAGAGGGCAAAGCCCAGAGAGAGTAATTTGTTTGTTCAGAGTCTTGTGGTGAGAGGTAGAGCTGGACTTCCACCCAGGTCCAAGCACACTGCTTAAGTTACTGCGTCTACCCACGGCACACGAGACAGGTGGACACTGCTGCCTCCCTGGCAGCTCTGGGCTGGAGAGGGGTCACTGGAGGGAGGCGGCTCTCTGAACCTTTGCTCAGGCAGGTTCTACACAATGGCCATCTGATGGCCACTTTCAGGATAATGGAGCCAAAGGCCCCAGGCAACTTGAGGTAGGAGAACGAGCAGGGGTTTTAGAGTCAGACAGACCTGGGTTCAAACTTCACTCACTAACACTAAGGTCCTTAGGCAAGTCACTTTCACCTCTGCACCCCGGCTCCCCTCATCTGCGAATGGGGTTGAATGATCTCCTAGGGTTGGTGGGCAGTTTAAATGAAGAAATATATGGAAATCCCTACACACAGAGCCTGGAACAAACTAGGAGCTCAGAAAACACTTGTCCTTGTTTTATTCATGAATGGCTGGCTGGTGGGGGGCTCAGTTTCACCACTGGAGAATGTACGTGGTGAGTTCACGTGGGCCACCATGACACAGCCCCTTCCCAGAGAAGCCTCCCCCTCTGTGACAGATGCTGTCCAAGCACCCCAGGTTCTGAGAGGCAGGAGTGAAGAAGCCCACTGACTCTCAGACAACAGGAACGCTCCAAAGTTGGCAAGGGGGCTTGAAACTCCATCCCGGAGTAGCTGAAGGCCTGTATAAATTCCCAGAGAATCCTGCCCCAGAAATCCAAATCCATTGGTACTTTCCCCAGTTTATAAGTTGACACATTAACATAGGGGGAAATGTTGAATAAAAGAATGAAAGTGCTTGGTGGATGCTTGTTGGTCGAGCACATCTACAGTGTCAACTTAAGCGAGTTTTAGGGGCAACCTCCAAATGGGGACTGCCAGCTCCAACAGCCAGAGACTCAGGTGGTGGGAACTGCCCTTGTCACTCACTCCAGCTCTTGCCCCAGGAGGCGCAGCATGGGACCATCCCCCTGTGCAGGGGTAGTTCTATCCAGCCCCTTCATACAGGGCAAAATGCTTCTAGCTGGGTCAGTTCCTAACTTGCTGGGTGGTCTCTGAAAATCTCTGGGCCTCCATTTCCTGGTCTATAATAGGTAGATTATAGCCTATGTAATCAGAGAGGTCCTCCTTGCAGGTGGAAAGGTTCTAAGATGCATGAAAAAAAAAACCTCCACATTCAAATAAGTAGCACCCAGAACTGTAACTCACCTTGAACCATCCTCCCCGTCCCCGCCCAGCCCTTACCCCTCCCAACAGATGTCTAAAGGTGGGTCAGAAACAGTTCCCAATCAAGTGAGCTATAATTAGAGCTGAAATGCTACTTTCATTAGGCAAATGAAATGTTCTGGGCTTTTCCATTGTGATTCCTGGCTATATTTGATAGGTACAGAACCCAGAACCAGAGAGAATCAGAGGTGGGAGAAACCCGGGCCAGCTAGGGGCAGACAACACAGTGCGGGGAACACAAGAATTCGGATCTGCTCCCATCTCCCTCTCACTTATACTATTCACTTATGTGATACCATTTTACAGGTGAATAAACTGAGGCTCAGGAAGATTGCACAACTTGCCTGAGGTCTCACAGGTTAAATAAAGGACCTGAACCCAACTATATCAGATACCAAACTAACCTGGCTTTACTATCTATAATCTTTCTTTTAGGGTTGGGGAATGGGGCTCTATCCTGGGAGCTGGCATAGCTCCAGGAACCTGGTAGGCTGTTAGTTGCTAAGGCAACACCAATTAGATGGACAGCAGGTTGGCTGCTGGGTTCTCATTCAGTTGGGAAGCAGCGAGCAAACCTGCTACCAGGTCCTGTGCCCTAAATTCTGCCTGACCCTTGAGGTCCCACTCTGGCCAACCTCCTCCAGGCAGCCCCCTCCCCACCCACAGACCTTGCCTCCCTCTGACCAAAGTAACTGCACAGAAAGTGGGGACCCTGGCCCTTGCACCCGAGCTGGGCACAGGCAAGGGAGAAACAGGGTCTCCGAATACAGAGTTCAGGAATCTAGGAGTTGTGAAGTCTTTGGAATTCTGGAATGTTACAGATAAGGTCCCTGAGAGGGGTGGGAAGGTATATGCAGGACCTCACAGCAAATAACTGGGACAGCCCACAGGGGAGCTGGGTCTCTTGTCTCCGAGGGTGCTAACTTGGCTGCTGCTCCCACGGGTGCCTTGTTAAACCTCAGGGAGCTCGAGAAGCCTGTCTTTTGTCATGGAAGGTAGACCTGCCACGAACAAGCTGTGTGTCTTTGAAACAAGTCTATTGACTTCTCTGAGCCTCCGGTTCCTCAGCTGTCTAAAGTGGGTCTGGGAGACGGGAGGGGTGAGGCAGGAGGGCCTCTGCACAGCCCAGAGGGTGGGAAGGCAGCACGTGCTGGGATGGGTGAGAGGGAGAAGGACAGAGGGAAACACGGGGTAGGACAGGGAGGCGAGATGAGGAAGGAGGAGGAGAGTGTAGGCGCAGGGAAGGGAGGCGGGTGGGCGGTCCCAGTTGGAAAGGGACGTCAACACAAAGAGACAGAGATGCAGGGAGAAGGGGGAGCACAGCCCTCAGGTAGCAAGACAGTCCCCACCAGCGACCACGATGAGGCTCCTCTCTCCTTCCCTGTCTGCCCCTGGTGTCCGGGGCAGCTGCCGGAGTTGGGTATGGTGGCGGAGCTGGCTGACTGCAGCGGTGGAAAAGCCCCTGTGGCCACAGCCCCCCTCCCCAAATGCATACTCCAGGCTGCGCCTGGCTCTGCCTCTTGTTCACGGGGCAGCCCTGGGCAAGTAGGCGGACCTATTCCAGCCTCAGTTTCTTTCTCTCTGCGTGGGGATCCACCTCCCTCCCCAGGCTGCCAGGAGGATGAAAGTCACAAGTGGGCGTGGCAGGGCTTTGTTCCCTCCGAAGCTCAGGACAAAGCACAGGGCTTCCCTCCTGCCTGGGCGCCTCCAGGACAGCGTGGAGGTTGGATGCTTGGTGGGGTGAGGAAGGGATGGCGCTTGCCGCCCTGCACTGCGGAGGAGGAGGAGGGTCTGAGGGCAGGGGCAGCTGTACGGGAAATGAGGGCTCCCTTGTCTCAGGCGGGGGTCGCTCTGCTCTGCCTTTCTCTCTCTCCCTTTCTCTTTCCTGTACGCAGAGACTGGTAGCTCTGTTGCTAGGAGACAAGGAAACCCAGTTATCACCGGCAGCAGCCCTGGATGGGACTCTGGTCTCCATTGTCCCCACCTCTGCCTCTAGGGCGACTGTTACCCCTAAGGAGGGGATCTCGGGTCTCTGCCAGCCCCACACCCTCCACGCGTCCCCCCACCCCAAGCCTTTTGTCTGAGGCTCGCACTGAAGCTCTGCCTCCCGACCGCTGGGTCCTTCCCTGCCCGCTTCTCATCTCCTTTTTAATTTAACAAATGTCACGGAATGACCTGCTGGGTGTAAGTTTGCTTTGAGGATTAGGGCCTGGAAAATAAATCATGGAGAAACAAAGCCCCGAGTGTGGGAGGCAGGCCTGGGGCTTGGCTCCGGCCCTCCCACCTCACCCCTGGCTGCCTTGCAGCCACCCTGCCGGCCACCGCGGAGGCGGGGGCTCCTAGGCTCAGCCCACCCAGGGTAGAGGAAAGGGCGGGGCCTCAGAGTTCTGGCCGGGTGGCCTTGGGCAAGTCACTCAGCCTCTCTGAGCTCCACTGTTCTCCTTTACACAATTCAGAACGTGGTAGCACCCGTCTCAGGAGGCTGCTGTGGGGGTATAAAAGGCATCAAGGCACACAAAGCTGAGCACACAGTGAGTGCTCACTAAGTGCCAGCTGCCATTAGCAGTCCCGGAATTACAATCAGGGTCCTCAGGAACCGCAGTGGGGGAGGCCTGGAGATGTTCGCCGAGAGCGTGAGCGTAGCTCCCGGCGCTGCAGGGCCAGGTGCCACCAAAAGAGAAAGCCCAGAAACAGGAGACCAGAAACCAGCAGCTGGACACGCCTGACTATTTACCAGGAGCCCCCCGAGGACACGGCATGAAGTGTTCAACTGATCACCCCACGTGAGCCTCCCAACCTCCCAACAAGGAAGATCTGCTGAGGAGACTGAGGCCCAGGGCGAGGCCCACCCCCACCCAGCCCAAGGGGCAGGACTCACTGCAGATGGTCTCGGACTCATCCGAGCCGTCAGGACACTCCTCCTCGCCGTCACACTTCCAGCGCTCGGGGATGCAGTGGCCGTTGTCACAGGTGAAGTCGCTGTCCCCACAGGTCTTCTTGGCTGCGGGGCAAGGAGAAGAGCATGATGTGCCTGGCGGGCACAGGAGGCTTTTCTAGGACACACAGTCAGGTGGCAGGGGGTGACCAGAATGTGGTTGGTCTGAAAGCTGGACCACATGACTTCCCACAGCCCCACGAGGCCAGGGAGCCTCGCAGACCAAGGCGAGAGGACAGGAGACAAACGCTTAACCATTCCACGGGCACTTACTGAACACCACGTGGAGACAGGTGACACCTGGCCCTGCCCTCCAAGTCAAACAGCTCCAGTCTAGCAAGGGTGACAGGATTCACCACATCCCTCTCTTCCTTCAAAGTCCAGTTCCCCTGTCATCGCCTCCAGGAAGCCCTCCCTGAGGCCCTGCGGCAGCTGCTCTAGCTCCTTGAGCCAGTTCTCAGTCCCTTGACCTGCCTGCCCCACCTCCCCCAACCAGGCCAGCAGCTGAGGCCCCTTCTGCAACCGCCAGGGAGCTTGTGACCCTGAGTCCCACACACAGACGATGCTTTGTGGTTAGAGTAATGAGGTGTTTGGCGTTCGGCAGTGGGGAGAGGATCTGCTGGTCAAGACACCCAGATCAGTCACTGCCCCCAGGTGCTTACAGCCCGAAGCCACACGCTGCACCGGGCTTTGCATCCCAGTTCTGCGCCTTCTAGCTGTGTGCCCTTGAGGACCTTACTTAACCTCTGAGCCTGTTTTCTTATCTATATAACCGGGAGAAGACAACAAAAGACTGAGGAGGAGTAACAAGAAGTTATAGTGTGTAAGGAACGTGCAGCAGATTCTGACACGGAGCAGATGCTTGGTGAGTAGCAGCTATTGCTGTTTTCATGCTTTGAGTCTGAAATTAGAAGCAAAAGAAATGGGGCTTCAATGCCCACACAGGGGATGTAGCAGGCTGAGATCGCACAGCTGGTAGCAGAGCTGGGACAAGACTGTGGGTACCAGCCCCAGCCCAAGACTCTCTGCCTTGTCCCTGTGCCTTGTCCTGAGAGGAACCAGAGTTTCGGGGTCGGGGAAGGGAAAAAAGAGGGCTGTCCATGTCCTAGGATGCCCCGTTAGTAGTGCTCTGTGCTGTCCTGGAGCCCCAGCTCCTTCCTAAGCAGCTTCACCCAGCACAGACCACATCTGGCAGGTGGGGCAGGGGTGAGGGCAGTGGCCCTGACAGGCTTTCACTAGGGGTCTGGGGCTGCCAGGCTACCCCCAGCAGGGGGGGAGGGACTGGGAAGGAGGTCTTGAGCACCCCAGCCGAGACTCATAGCATCTTCCACAGCAGCCCTGGGCCTCCAAATTGTGGGGGGTGCATCTGCATCAAATATGCATTCAATTTACACGCACCCTGCCCATGCGTGGGCCGTCGGTCAGGATCTGCTCCAGAGCAGCAAGGTGAGAGAGAGCGCGCTGGGCAGGGAGTCGGGGGGCTGGATGAGTCTAGGCTGTGCTGTGTTTTGCTGTGTGCCCTCAGGCAAATCATTGCTCCTTCTGGCCCTCGGCTTCTTCATCAGGAAAAGGGGGCTGATTTGGTAAGATATGGTCTTTCCAGTATGGTAGTTCCAGATCAGGAGGCCCAGCAATGGAGGGGGAGGTCTCCTTTCAGCCCAAAGGAGGAAAGCTCAGCACAGCAGGGACTCACCCCAGGCCCTGGAGCCCAGACCTCCAAAGTCCTTCCCCCGCCCCCTTGAATGATGACCTTGGGGCTAGATGTAACCTCAGGGGCCACCAGGATGTGGCCTCTCCCCAGGGGCTCAGGGGCCAGTCCCCTCCCCACGTTTCCCAATCTGGCCCCACCTCAACAGCTGGGGGGGTGTCCCTGCACCCCCACACTATACTATACCATCATGCCTTGCTCAAGCTGTTCTCTGTCTGAAAGCCATTTTCCCCAACTCTGCCTACTTTCCATTACACACTGGGCTTAGATACCACCTCCTCCAAGAAGCCGTCCCTGATCACATCCAGTCTTGGTCAGCCCCCACCACCACGAACTCCCAGAATCCCCTGAATGTCCCTCTAGGGCAGAGGTTGGCAAATTTTAGATGTTTTAGGCTTTGAGGGCTATATGGTCTGTCACACTACTCAACTCTGCCATTAAGGGGCAGAAGCAGCCACAGACAATAGGTAAATGAGTGAGCATGGCTGTGTTTCAATAAAACTTTGTTTAAAAAACAGATGATAGGCTATATTTGGCCCGTGTTCTGTAGTTTGATGACTTCTGCTCTAAATCTTCACTGATCCACACAGTCCAACATGATTTGCTTTCTTCCTTGTCCCTCCAGCACAGGGACTATGTCAGATTCAGCAAAGACCGAACTCAGGTGGATCTCAGTGGGGGACACTGACCCAGATGGAAACGTAGCTGCCCGGCCTCTGCGCCCACAGCTCCAGGGCTGGGACTCACCTTCAAGCTGGGAAGCTACCTCCCACGGGCCGGCTTTATTTAATCTACTCATGGGGCCTCTGGCGGCTTCTGGGGCCACATGACAGCTCTCCCTGCTCTGCCTGGCAGAGGTTTGGAGAGAGAGTCTGAGTCCCCTGACCCTGTTCCATTTCTGTCTTTCTTTTCAATGGAATCCTTGCAACACATCTGTGTTCTGGGATGAGTTTTCTTCACACTTGCCTTAGATGAATGCCTCTGTATGTGCAGGGCTAGAAAAAACTAGAGGATCAGAGTCTACCTACAGATGGGGTGACTAAGGCCCAGAGAGGGAAAGGGGCTGGCCCAGAGAAACACAGCAAGGCAAAGATAAGAACCAGCTCTCTCGCCTCTTAGCCCGGGGGCCCTCAAGTGGCCTTCCCTGTGCCCTTTGTGGCAGGGGAGGTTGTTGTCCTTGACAGATACCAGTAGCACCTGCTGTATGCACGGAAAGTAAGTACCATAATCAACCCAGCACCCGGGCATTTCCCACCACAAGCCCAGCGTCCAAAGGAGAACGGGGCATTCTAGCTTTTCCTCCCTCCCGTTCTAACCTCTGTCCAGCGCCCCCTGTGTGCCAGTCTCTGTGCCAAGTGCTTCACCCAGGAAACCCCCTGACAAAGGGCCTGTTTTGTACCCACTTGACACGTCAGGAAAGCCAGGCCCAGGGTTTCCTCAGTGGTACTAGATGTGGAAGAAAAGCCCCAAAGCAGGTGGCAAAGGCCTGTGGAAGTTCAGCTGGGCATTCAAGGAGCCTCTCGTCTGTTCCAGGTTCTGCTCTGGGAACACAGACGAGAATCAGCCCAGCTCAGTCTCTGGCAGTTCAGACAAGTGGGCAAGTCTGGCAAGGACGCGTGACCTGGCAGTGCCCAGAACAACAAGGTGGCTGAGGAAGGTGATGAAGGGGCTGTCACTGGGCGCAGGACAGCCAGATGCCCTCCAAGAACCCTTCCCTCTCTGGCGTTCTGGAAGCCCAGGGGTGAGCTTGGCTTCCACGTGCCAAGCCCTGGCAGGCACTGGGCAGGGAGGCCGGAGCAGCCAAAGTACCAGCAGAGCCCTGAAGGGCAACTCTGAGGTCAGCCAGGCCCAGGAAATGGCAGCTGCAGGGACGGGTGTCTCATCGTGGTGTTTTGCGGAACAGATTTGTTCACTGTCTAGACCAGTTTGGACATTTTCCACTCTGGCTCTGGCCTGGCACTGTTCACCTAATATCCCAGCGACTCCTCGCAGCTATCCTGGTAGCTGTTATTAATCCCATTTCACAGAAGAGGAAATTGAGGCTCAAAGAGGTGAGGGTGGTAGGTGGCAGAAGTGGGATTTCAACTCTGTGTGGCAGCTGCCAAAGCGTGGGCTCTTTCCACTGACGGCCCTCAGCCGCCCCGGTGTTACCAGGCTAAGAACGAGGACCCCAGAGAGGCAAATGCAGGTCTGGAGCGTGCCCAGAAGCACGCAGCAGAGTAACCTGGGCCCTGAACACGGGCACAGCCACCGCCTCGCCGGGTGAGCCTGGGCAAGTTCCTTCCCTCTCTGGGAAAGTGCGCATGTGGCTATCCCACGCAGCACTGCCGCGATGACAGAAGGCAAAAGACTCCGCTGGGGGGTCCCAGTGAACATCCAGTGTCAGGTCAGTCAGTGTGACGAGCCCACAGTCCCTCATCAAGAGGCCGTATCAGCCCAGCCAAGAGATGAGGGCTGAGCAGTCGTCCTAAGGCTGTCAGAGCAAGCCATGCCAGACCTCCACTCTCCTGGCCTTGGCTCCGGTTCCCAGGGCGATTCCTCAGCTGGGCTCAAGGCCATGGCTCCCTGTTTCCAGGGATTTATGTCCCTCTATGCCAGTCTGCCCCTTGGACAATGCCCACCTCTGTGAGTCCCTGTACTCCATAGCCCAGGAGTGATACATAGTCATCCAGGGTCTGCGACATCATAATCTGGTGCCATGGCAACAGATGGGCTGCCACAAAGGACTGGGGATTCCAGAGGGCAGTGAGGGGGGGCCAGCCCCAGGGCAGAGCGGGGGAGAGTGGGAAATGCAGGACAAAGGAAGTGGGAGCTGCTATTTGTAACAAGAACACAGGCCGAGGAAAGCGTCAGACAGTCCACGGTCTATCAAATTCTGCTCTGCCAATCGTAGGCTGTGTGACCTTCACGCGTTACACAACTTCTCTGAGTCTCACTTCATCTGCATTCAAGGATCTATCCCACCTCATGAAACACACAGGGTTGCTGTGAGGCAACTGGGCTAAGGATGGTGCCAGAGCTTTATGAACTGAAAAGCAAAATGTGCAACTTTGAGGTGTGTGAAGTCACAGCCCTGGCCCCAGCTGCTGCGTCTGTGACACTGGGTCCATCAGTCAACCCATCTAGGCCGGCCTCCTCATCAGGAAATGGAGGAGTGGTGCGGACTAAGTCTTAAGGCCCCTCAGCACCTCCCAGCTTCCCTGCCGCCAGAGGCGTCCTGCCCTGAGATGCTATACGTCCTGCATGCTGTTGTCCCCTACCCATGCTCATCCCGCAGCCCTCATGCAGACAGGAAGCTTCAAAACAGACCAGTCGGGGCTGCCCGGTGCAGCTTCCATTCAGCAACCAGAATGTTCCACCATGTCAGATCCCAGAGTCATGAAGCCCCCTACACACTCTCCCGTCTTATACGCCCGAAAGCCAAGGCCCAGAGAGAAGTGACTGCTTGAGGTCACAGCACATCTCTGTGGGAGGGCTGTGCTTGAACCCAGGTACTGACGCCCCGTCCCACTGTGTGGCCAGAAAGCCAGCGGAGGGCCACCTGCCCCAGCCCAGGGGTCAGGGAAGGCTTCCTGGAGGAGGGTACTGTGTTCAAGGAAGAGGAGTCAGCCAAGCCTTGGGGTGCAGAGACCAGTGAAGGGCATCCCGGGAAGAGGGATGACAGGGCCCGGGCTGTGGAGGAGCCAGCAGAGTGGCCATTAGGGGCTTAGCCCTCCGAGGCCCAGCACAGGGGCCTGGCTTTCCTTGAGCTCACGCAGGGATTCATCCAGCCTCTTGCTAAGCACAGGGCTGCTGTCTAGCAGCCAACAAAACCCATCGCTACAAGTTGCCCAAGCCCCCTTGGGATCTGGTGAGGCTGTGCAAGACAGACAATTGGCCCTAGCAAAGGCAGGGACAGGCAGAGGGCAGGAGAGAGAGCAGGGGTGGCCATCCAGCCAGACACTTGGGATAGGCACTTACTACTTTCCCCCTTGGAGATTCATGATGACAACTGGCTTACTAAAGGCCCTGAGAAGGCCTGCAGTAAAGATATCTGATTGACTATGTTTCCTCCAGCACTTCCAAACTTGTTTAACCAAAGAACTCCTTTTTCCGATGCCACGACCTGGGAGAACACTGCTGTGGTGCAAACCTCTCATCCTGCACATGAGAAGATGAGGCCCAGAAAAGGGAAGGACTGGCCCACGTTCACACTGCAGAATCTGGTACCGTCACCTGTCTCTGGGCCAGCCCCACTAGGCCATGAAAAATAGGGAAAGGTGTTCACAGAGCACTGCGCCCAGAGTGAAGCTGAGGGGACCCCACTGGAGGGTGGGGGTCCTCAGAGCAGGGATGTGTCTAGAGCAGGGACCAGGATGGGAGAGAGGGGAATGATACCAGACCACCGGGCACAGGGAGATGAGAGAGATGTCAAACACACAGGCTCTGTCTGCCCTCTAGTTTCTGCGGGCAGGTCTTGGGCCCCAGGGAATATTCTCTGAGGGCAGAGCAGGGACACATAAGAAAGGTGGGGGCAGGTCCCTTCCCCTCCTGGGGTAGTTGAGAGACTGAGAGCAAAGATAAAAAGCCCCCACCTTGGAGCCCGGTGCCCGGAGGGATTGGGCCATTCCCTCTTCCTCTTGCAGGCCTGGGCCAGCACAGCCTGGTCCAGCCCCTCAGCCCAGCCGCAAGGCAGCTGGGCCACTTGTACCGAGTCAGGAGATGAAAGGGCTGTTCCCCCCACGGGTACCCTTCGGCAGAGCTCACCAGGCCCTGGCGTTGCCAAGACGACTGCTGCCAGCAGAACGGAGATCCGGGGTGGGGGCCGGGGGCGTGCCAGCCCGCCCCTGGCCTACTAACCTGGCAGGCAGATTTAAATGACAGCCCAGGAAGCTACTATTAAACTGCCACCCCAGTGAACGGGACGACAGACCCAGAGTGTTCTCTGGCTGCAGCAACAACACAGCAGGAGTGAGAGGGGGAGGAGACGGTGGCCCAGAGCAACCCGCGCCCCCACCCAGAGGCCCTGGCCTGCCGCCTGTCCGCCCACGGCCAGAGCCACCCTCTCAGGCTGTGGCGAGCCCTGGCGCGGAGCTGGGGCACAGCACAGGGCTTGGCAAACTTGATTTTTAAGCAGAAGAACCCTTTTTCCAAGTGAAACTCCAACATATAGAACAGATAAAAATGGAGCTGCGCTGTTGGAAGCAGGGCGGGGCCCGCACCCGCTGTTTCCTCACCAAGCCCTCAGCAGCCCTGCTGCGGCATCCAGGAAACTGAGGCTCGCAGCCCACCGCCAGCAGCTTCGGGGTACGGCAGCACTTGGTTCAAATCCTAACTCCTCCCTGGACGTGTGATATTCCCAAAACCCTTGGTTTGAGGATCCTGCGGGTCTACTATAACATTTAAGACAGCTTCCATATGTCTCCGGTGCTAACTCGCTGAGGCCCCGAGGCTCTAAGACGGCAACACTCGGATTTGCACGCCCTAAGCCCTGTCATGAGACTCTGTGAAGTTGCTGCCGGTGTCAGAGACCCCAGATGCGGTGGATGGCCCCAGTGCCTTCCCTGCAAAGGACTGTTACCTGAGTCCAAGCGCCTGCATGCCAATGGTCCCTGACTTTCTGGCCCTTGGCGGTGCCGAGGATGCAAACTGTTCCCGCAGTGTCCTGACGGCAGGGCGCGGGGAGCCAGCACCCACCAGTGTGGAGGGCGGGGCTCAGCCCCCGGCTCTGTGCTGCCCAGCGGGCTCCGGGGCTCGAGCCACCACCATCCATCACATCCATCAGCAGGTGACATCTGAATTCGCTTTCTCCCCCACCCTCCCATCCCACCTGGGGAGGAGGAGGAGCGGAGGAAGCTGCAGGTGCTGGGGAGGAGCGTAGACACACGAAGCCTCCAGGGAAAGGGTGAATGAACAAGGCGGGCGCTGTGGGGAAACACTCCTTGGTAAGGGCATCTTCGCTTTAGGTTGGGAAATGTTTCCCTCAGAACTTTCCAGCTTCCCTTTTCCCCCAACCCATTCCACTGAGAGTTACACATTCCAACCAGGCCACATCATAAGACAAAAACCCACAAAACACCAAGGTGTCAGAATGAGGTAGAAGGGTGGGGAGGCAGCCTCAGGGATGACTTCCTGGGGGAGGCTGAGCTGAGGGCAGACCGGGAGTGGCTGTCGCAGGGGTGGAGGACACAGATGTCACTCCATGAGCAGCCCACACCACTGTCCCAAATGAAGAGATGGGGTCTTCACCCTCAGCAGACCTCAGCTGGTGGCCCTTCCAGGGTGGTGCCACCCACTAGATGAGGACAGGAGGGAGCCCCAGAAAGGGACAGGCACCTGAGCAAGACTTCACAGCCGGTAGGGTCGGAACCAGAATTTGAACCAAGCCCCCGTCCCCTGGCCCAGGGCTCTTTCTTCAATGTCCTCAGCCCGAGTGTCCCCTGGCCCCACAACAGTCATTTCCTTCATCTCAGTGTCTCCCTCACACCACCTCACACAGGGTCTGATGCCAAGCGGGCGCCCCAAGAATATCTGTGGCCCCACACTGCTAACAAGCCATGTGACCTCTTCCCACTCGGGCTTCAGTGTCCTCACATGAACAAATCTCTGACGGGCCCTCCAGCTGACTTTCTGGATCTGAGACCCCACGACACAGATGGGTTGTGGTTCTTGGTGCTGTTCCAAGCCCTCCAAAAGGGTCCCCTGGGGCTTCCCACAGCCAAGTCCCTCCTCCAGGCCCCAGTACTTCCCAGCTGCTCATGGACACTGCCGACGCCGGCCCCGCTGTCACCAAGGGAGGCCCAGGCCCTCACTGGGGTATGTGGGCCTCCCTGTCGCCACAGGGAAGATGAGCGTCTCCGAGGGACAGATGACAAAGGCATCTTCCTGTCCCAGTGATTTGCGGATGCAGGAGGTATTGAGCCAGGGACAGCTGGGGACTGGGAGGAGGTGGGTGTTGAGGAGAGGTGGGCGGGGTGGGTCCCTGCTGGCGCCTGCGAAGGGACCGCGCGTGATGCCAGGGGTGCTGCTTAGGGAGCGGGCGGCACCCTGAGGAAGTGGCCCCTTTCCTGCCCACCTCCCAGGCTCAGACCAGCCCCGCCCTGGGTTGCGGCCGCCCCCTTGGCAATGGGATTAGAGGTCCCAGGGAAACAGCAAGAAGAAAACTCATGGCATTCTCAAAGTAGAAGCCTCAGAGGGCAGACGGCAAGGCTAGGAAATGTGTTGGGGCCTCGAGCCCGGAGTCCTGCCTGGCTCCCAGCCTCAGTGCTCCCTCCACGCGGGCGGGAGCACATGACCCACCGCAGTGGAAACGCAGCCTCTCTGACCAGGAGGCCTTCCGGGCTAACCCCCCAGGTCCCTTGGAACTCAGGGGTCCATGGCTCTGCCTCCCTCGGGCAGACCTTGGAGTTTGCCAAGGACCCCCACACTCCAGGCCCTGCTCTCCTTGCCACCGGCCCCTGAGGGAAGAAGGAGCAGCTCTGCTGCTGCTGCTTTTGCGTTACCTGACACTGGGCAGGCCTCTCTGGGCTCGCAGACCCCAACAGCTGCAAGCCGGAAGCCCAGGGCCCCCAGAGTGGAACTCTGCAGCCAGGGCCAAGGAGACAGGCCAGGCCAGAGGGGCCGGAGAACACACAGGTGCAGATGCTGCCTCCAAGGAAGGGAATGATTGAGCCGTGCCCCCTGCCTGTCTGGGGGAGGGGCGGCGAGTCCCTTCCCCTTCGCTCTACCCACAGGCAGTCAGGGCACTCTGGCCCTGCTGTCCCAGCAGTGTTGATGCAGCACCCTCCGCCCACTGGGCAGTGGCTGCACGGGCTGGGAAGCAGCCCTAGCTAAGTGGAAAATGCAAATGCTTTCACCAGCTAGGCTGGTAAGAGAAGCATTTCCCAAGAGGAGCCCCAGTGACCCATCCCGGTGACATATAGGCAGAGACACCTGTAATTGGGAAATCCATCTCCTGGGGCCAGGACTGCTGCCTCTCTGGGGGGCTCCCCTGTGTTGGGCCCTGGGCTTCTCACCAGGGAGTGTGGGGCGGGCCGTGCCCAGGAGGCTGGTGTAAGCTCTCTGCCACCCCCAGCCCTACACTGGGCACCCAAGGAGCCTCTGCCCACCTGGGTGCCCAGCAGGAGGTCTGCAGGCTAAAGTGTCACCCTGTGAAGTTGCTCAGCCCTGTACCAGAGAGGCTGCGGCTTATTTTGAGAGAGGTTGAGAATATTTCACCGAGAGTGGGGTTAGCATAGGGCTATCTGCCACCTCTGGCCTGCGGTGCTGGCTCTATTATGTGGCCTTTGTGTAAGTCCCCTGCCCTCTTCCTCCAGGGCATGATGGATTGAACAAGATGAGCTCTAAGTTCCTCTCCTTTTTAGGTACAGTTTTACCCAGCACCAGGCCCAGAGCAGGGCTGACAGGGAGGGGACGATGGCTTGGTCCCCAGGCCCTCACAGTCCACCCCTGTGGCACCAGGGGCTGTAAATCCAGAGCCGGTTGCCACTGTCCTCCCAAAGGCCATCTTTCCCTGTCCTGCAGCCTTCGCATCTGGCCTAGGATATGCTGAAGCACCTTAGCCGTGTGCCCAGGAACATGTCAGGCCGCCCTGCGAACTGCTCCCACAACCACTCAGCGGTCACGGACAAACCAGGTGCCTTTACTCGTGCAGCTCCCCCTGGCGAAACTCTCCCCACCCTCGAGGCCAGCCCAAGCGTCAGCTGCTGATGTGTCTGACAACGGCCTCCACCTAATACTCCCCACCCCTCGACAAAGCAGGAGCGAGCAGAGCCCCAGCCCAGGACCTGGGCTCACGGCTCAGCCACCGTCACAGAGCTGGGCTCGGGGACATGCAAACCCTTCCCTGTCTCATCTCGTGGTAGCTGAGCCCTCAGCTGTGGGAAAAGCCCTTCACGGGGCTTCTCTGGAGAGTTCCACAAAGCCAGGCCTGGTTGGCTGAGCCTCTGAATGGCCTGGGCCTCGGGAGCCCTGGGCACTCCTGCAGGCTGCCCTTGACCTCTGGGGCGGCCCTGGACGAGTCCCTGACTCCCCTGTGCCTCGGTCTCCTCGCTAGACAGGAGAGGACAGGTTTCCCATGTGTACTATCAGAGGGCCTGCCTTGGTCGCTTCACAGGTGGGAGTGCAGGGGACGGACGAGGACCCTCTGGCGTGAGGGGCAGGGCTGAGTGGTGTGGGCCAGTGTAGTCAGCACCCGCTTCCAGGAGGGGAGACAGGTGTGCTGCCAGGTGGTGAGCCCTGAGGAAATCTAGCAGACGGGGAAGTGGACGCAGAGTGGAGCGACAGGTTGGGGACCCCAGCCCCAGCCCCTCAGCCTGGCTCCTCAGGGTAACTCTGCGAGGTGGGCAGAGGCAGAGGTCACCACCCCTTTAAGAGGTGAGGAAGCACAAACCCTTAAAAGGCAATGATTGTCGCAAGGTCACACAGCCAGAGGCAGGACCAGAACCCAGGCTGTCTCATCCCTAGTGCCATATAAGGACAGGAAAAAACGAGAGGTGGACCTTCCTTCACAGAGTTTATAGACCAATTGAGGACAGAAGAACCCCAGAGATAGCAGCCACAACCAGGACAAGATAAGTGGGTCTGGATTAGAATTGAGGATGAAGTCACTGAATGGCTGGAGACTCTCATTTGCCATCTCTGGGCCTCAGGGCCCCCAGCTGTAGAACAAGGACGCAACCCCTTCTCTGCGAGCAAGAGCTGCTGGAGGGAGGAGGCAGAGCTGGGGGTACCCTGCCTGGAAGAGAGAGGCTTTGCGCTGGACCTCAAGGAAAGGAGTGATTCTGGCTGGCAGCGGTGGGGACTTAAGAAGCCCAACCTGAAAAATCTTATTTGATCCAGAAGAAAAAGGCAGATTCTCCAAGCAGATGGAGAAGGCTGTTTATAGTTTCTTGGTGCATTTGGAAGGAAATGAGGCCCATTCTCCGAAGCCCTTTAACCTCCCCAGGGGTTGGTGCCAGCAGGGAAGTGTGAGCTCCACTCAGCAGCAGATTCCTGGAAGAAATCACCCCGGGGCAGGAGCCCTCCCTGAAATCACAGTGGCCACTTCTGTCCGGTTGGACTCCAGCCTGCACCTGTGGCTTGAGCTCACCGCAAGTGACTCAAAGTGAGGTCCTGCGGCCAGGCGAGATGGCTCTGGGAGGCTGAGGCAGGAGGATTGCTTGAGCTCAGGAGTTCAAGACCAGCCTGAACAAGAGTGAGACAAATGCCCCTGCCCCTTGTCTCTACTAAAAAAAAATGAGAAAAATTAGCCGGGCATCATGGTGCGCGCCTGTAATCCCAGCTACTCGGGAGGCTGAGGAAGGAGGATTGCTTGAGCCCTGGAGTTTGAGGTTGCAGTGAGCTATGATGATGCCACTGCACTCCAGCCAGGGGACAGAGCCAGACTCTGTCTGGGGAAAAAAAGTGAGGTCCTGAGAACAACCTATGTGACTACAGGTAAGTTACTTAACCTCTCAGAGCCTCACCTATGTAGCGGGGCTAACAATCTCAGGTGGTGAGGATTAAAGGCGACTGCACATGTTGAAATTAAATCAAGAATGGTGCAGCCCCACAAAGGCAGGCAGAGCTCTTGTCAATGATACAGGTTAGTTCTTACAACCCCCCACGCCCCCACCTTTCCTGCTGGGACTTTGGGGGAGTGCTGGCCTGCCTTCCTGCTGGAGTGGGAGAGGCCTGGGGACTGGCCAGGCTACAGGGGCTCTATGGGAGGACTCAAGAGGAGCCAAAGGGGGCTGCAGGCAGAACACACCTGGAACTCTGCCCTGGAGGCCAAGTGGCCTAGCCCTCGAATTTCATAGACGGGGAAAATGAGGCCAGGGAAGCCTGGATTGACCTGAGGTCACACTCCCAAGGCAGCTTCAGCAAAGCAATTACACTCCCTCCCGAGACCCAGTCAGGAACAGAACTGCAGCTTAAGGAGACTCAAGGAATGGCAAGATGGCTTTAGAATCGCAGAACAGGATCTCGTATGTCAGGAGAGGATCTTAGAAGCATAAAACCCACAATCTAAAAAGTACTTACACCTATTTGGCCAAATGTTAGGACCATGGAGTCACAGAATCTTTCCAATTTTGAAGTCACAAATCTTAGACTCACTAACAGAACAGAATCCTAGAAGCTTTGAATCACAGACTGTATGTAACCTAGGTGCCAGGGGTGGCAAAGGCCCGCCCCTTCCCCCACCCCCACCAGTGCAGGAATCCTCGTTGCCACCGCTGACATATGGCCGTTCCACCCTCTTGAATGCTCTCAGCGACAGGGGACTCAGTCAGCTGTGCCGGCTGGAGGCTGAACACGTTCCTTCCTCTTGAACAGGGAGGGAAATAAGTTCTCAACAGGAGATCCCCACTTTGTACAAATGGATTTTTCACCCCTCCTTGTTCTTTGGCTCTGGTCGGAAAGATTCCCAGGGAAGTGGAAAGGAGCCAAGAGCTGCCACGAAATGACTTTAACCGGCAGACAGGCTGGTGATAGGTTTCGGTGGGAAAAGGAAGGAGAGGGGCGATTAATTCCAACGTGCTACGTGATAAAGGAAATTAAGGCATAATACTGAGGAGGCAGCAGTTCTGTGAACCCGTGTGGAATACCAATTACTTCAGGCTTCTTGAAATTGCTAGAAATAAAGGAAACAACCCAAAAGAGAATGTGATTGTGGCCCAGGGCTCATCTGGATTAGGCCGTCTGTTTGCCCTGGCACCCTAATGATGGGAATGAGGGAGAATTCTCCGTTTCCTGGGAGACAGCCATGCCAAAGTGGGGGAGGAGAGGCAGGCCCACGCGCAGCCACTGGCCGCTTGGCAAATGCTCGGGGCGGGGGCCCCCGGGCCCACTTCAGGACAGCTCCCCTCACCCAGCCCTGTCCAGTCTCAAGCTTCCACTGACGCCTGTCCTAACTGGAAGGTCTCAGGCCTCTGCTTCTGGAAGCCAAAAGAATCAAGTAGTGAGCCTACTGTGTGCCAGGTACCCTGCTAGGTGCTAGCAAGACCTTCAGGGGGTGGCCGTGTCGCAGGGTGTTCGTCCTGGGAGGACCCACGTGAGGCCTGCTGCAGGGCAAGTGGTACGAGCAGAGTTAATGGCCCGAGCCACGGCTCGGTGCCTCCAGCCTCATGGCTGTGGGAGGCGAGCAGGGGGAGGTAGGGTCCGGTGCCCGGCACGCCCTCCCTCTCTACTGGCATCCTGGCCCAGACCTCAGCCACACTCGCCACTTCTCAGAGCCCAGGGTACCCAGCAGCCTGGGGTCCTGAGCCGGTGTGATTCCCCCAGTAAGACAGGTCCCACTGCAGCTTGGAGGAAGGGGAAGGCACTTCTGAAACAGCAGGCCGAATGGGCCCTGCCGGCTGCCCGGGGATGTTCCGCTCCGCTCACCTTGGTCTTTTCTCCAAGTGAACATGCCCTCCTTAGCACAGAGATTTGGAAGATTCTAGTCTGCTGCCTGCTGTGGCCCTCCTCCCACCGGGAACAGGTTAAGGAACCCAGGGCTCAAATTCTGGCTTTGTCCCTCACTAGCTATGTGATCTCAGGCAGGTTTCTTGACCTCTCTGAGCCTGTGTTTTCCTCATCTGAAAATGGGATGGGAAATCTTGAGGCACAGGGGAGCTGGTTGTTAGATAACATGTATCAGTGCCCGACACAGGGCTTGGCGCAGAGGAAATACTCAGTGAGAGAGGCTCACTTTTCGCAGCCAACGTGGCAGCACCCCCGCCTCCAGGCTTGTACACAAGAAGTTTTCCTTACAATTTTTAAAGGCCATCGGGAGGCCTAACCTCTGCCGTCCTGGGCCACCTGGTTCTCGGACTCATTTTCTCCATGGATAGAGCAGAAGGGCTGTTCCTTGGAGAGGAGGGTGGAGGAGGGTGGAATCATCACTGGGCAGCCGGCTGGGCTCACAGGGCGGCCATTTCAGAAGCTTCCCCAGCTAATCCCACAATGATTATGACCCCAAGCAGGGCACAGCCAAGACTGGCCCACTTGGATGCACAGGCAGCGAGGGGAGGGCACAAGGAGGTCCAGCACCTACCTTCCCTGCTGCCTCCACCCCTGCCCCACACCAGTCTCTGCTAAGCCCCACAGAGAGCTCCTCTAGGACGGCCTCTCCTCCACCATGCGCAGGGCCCCAGCCCAGGGAGAGTGGTGTGGGAGGGGAGCGGGGCTGGGAGGTGCCCAGCCCCTCATTTCTGGACGAATGGTGAACCCGCCCAGGGTTGAGCTCATATGAGGCCAGAGTGTCTGATGTGCACCCCTTCCTCATTCTTTGGGAGTTGGGAGTGGAGGACCCTCCTCCTCCATTCTACTGGGAAGCTTTCCATGACCCCGTGTGGGATCAGAGACCTCTTCTGGCCCAGAGCCGCATCCCCCTGTGTTGCTGTCACTCCACCATCTTTCCCTACCAGACGAGCAGCTCGTTGGAAGCAGGACAAGGTTTTCGCAGGCAGGCACCAAGGGCGCATATGTGAATGAACGAACGTGTGCAATCTTGAGGCTTGGGTCTTTTCTATCTATACAGACTTTATAGCCCAAGATATAAACCATATTTACCATCCAGCAGTCTGTACACATAGTAAAAACAATAATTGCTAAAACATTGCTTTAAAATCCTGTGTTCATGCATAATGACCTGGGGCTTCAGTCCATTCTAAATTCTCTCCAGGCGGGTGGCACCCCCAATCCTTCTCTCCAGGTATATGAACCACCTCTTGTGTGCCCTTTCTCCCTTTCCAAAACAGTGGTGCAGTACCAAGGAGAACAGAGCCAGGGGCCAGGAGGCCGGGGTTCTGGTCCTAGCTCTACCCCTGAGCAGCTGTGTGGCCTCAAGCAAGCCACTCGCCCTCTCTGGGCCTCCATGTCACCATCTGTTGAATGAAAGGTTGGGTCCCACTGCCCTCTGAGCCCATTCCTGCTCTGGTTCATCGCCACGAGCCGCACATGGGGGCTGGAGTTGGAGCGCAGTGCTAGCAACCAGGCAGATGTTCTGGGGAAACGTTCAGTCTGCCAGGCTGGGGATGGCACCAGCCTTTGTCCTGAGCCCCACCTCCTGGCCTGTTCCTCACGAAACCCTGGGGACACATGGACTCAGGCGTCAGTTCTGGTCCTGATCATAGCGTGATGGCTACCTCTGGGCCAGGCCCTTGTCTGTCCACTTAACCTCACCTCGTGGTTTACAAGGCCCTTTGCACATCTCCTCTTTAGTTCTTACAACCACCCTGTGAGGTCCAGAGGGACAGGATGGGCCCAGGTCACACGGCAAGTAATCAGGCCATCAGGCCCAGCATTCTCCTGCATCCCAGATGCCTTCTCCATGAAATGGGGCAAACACAGCATCTGCAGGGGAGTCCTGACCTCGCCCCTGAGCAACACTGAAAAATGGGGGTCATATTGTCTCAGGAGCCTCTCTGAGCCACCACGAAAACTCAACAGCATAACGGATGCCAAAGGCACAAGGTGCTGGCCAGGGCAATGACCCACTGGAACAGAAAGAGCACCACACAGGGAGCCCAGAGCCTGGGCCCCAGTCCTCAGTTTCCCCATCTGTCACACAAGGGACAAGGATTCCTGCCTTGCCCACCCCCAAAGGCCAGCTGTGCACTTGCCAAACCTACCCCTGTCCCACCTTCTGCACAGCTATCTGTGACCACCACCTCAGCCAGGAGGCGTCTGGAGGCCCAGTCTCTCTCCGCACACAGCCCAGCCTCACTCACTGTGCCAAAAAGCCAGGCCTGGGCACAGACCACACACGCAGAAGTGTGCTCAGACAGACGTGCAGACACAAGCACGTGTGCTTGTAGATGGGCACATGTGCACACAGTGAGGCACACACTGCCCCCGTGCACACTCATATGTGTACTACATACCGAACACAGACGCACATGCCATGTTGTGCACACACCGCAGCACACAGACCACATACCCACACACGCACAGTTGGCTTCACATGATGCTCACTCACACTGCAGACAAATATGCATAGATTTTCCTGCCTCTCCTGTGACAGCCAGATGGTGGGATTCTCCCCGAGGGCTACCATTTAATGCTCTAATTAATTAAAAAAAAATTCTAGGTACCCGAAGGCTGGGTTTATTCCAAATGCCCAGGCATGGCCCAGCCTGAGGCCAAGGAGGGAAGCAGGTCTTAGGGGGAGACACGGGTGTCCCACTGTACCCAGGAAAGGCTTCCCCCTCACCCGATAGGTGGATACCTAGCCTAGCAAGGGGGCCTGGGGTCACAGCCCTCCTGCCCAGAATGTGGGCCTGCTCCTGGTTCCAAGCGTGCCCCCACAACCCAGGACACGGAAAGACCCCCTCCCAGCACCTGGTGCTGCCTGAATGCCGCAGGACACAGGGAGCTCCGCCCCTGCGGGGCCACTGGTGCTTCTGTGACTGAGCTGCAGTGAGAAGGTGTCTACTGCCACCAAGGTGGACTTGGGGGCTTCACATTCAAATCCAAATGCACCTTTACTGAGCCCTACTGTGTGCAGAGCACACTTCAAGGTACTGTGGGAGGAACCAAAGGGAACAGGATGCGTACAAAGCACAGAGCTACAAAGCCATCTGCTGTGCAAGACAGGGATGAGGCAGGCATCACAGACCCTCTGCTCGGCCCACAGGTCCCCGCCCCGTCCCTGTCTTGCGACGGGGAGCTCGCTAAGTCTCCAGGCAGCCTGATCCAAGGGGACCAGAATTGATCCTCACCCAGGTCTCCCAGGGAGCCCCACCCGGTCATGAGGGTCCTGGGGGTTCAGCCTAGAAGCCACCAAGCATCACTTGCCCTCCAGGCCTTGCCTCTGCCTTACCTGGGGCACGGTCTTTGCTGCCGAATGTTTGGGAAAATGCAGCAATAAATTTACTGCCTCACTTATGAGTAATTTGCTGTCAGGGGCTCTGTGTAAGCAGAGGGCTGAATTAACAAGGCTTAATTAACATTAATGTTGTGACAGATCTCAACTAGAGTTGGGAAATCCCCCGTCCTCGCCACTGAGGACCTTGCCTGCCGCTTCCCTGCTCCTGTGGGAGGCGGGAGGCCCAGGGAGGGCTCTCAGAGCGGCTGGCAGATGTGCAGGGGGCTGGGGGCTTGCAGGAGATCAGCACAGGGAGCCGGGAGCCTCTGCAACTCCAATGCCAAGGGCACTTGCAGGCCGAGTCCTTCGTCCCCTGCCTGGCACAGTGGCTAACACACGTGGGCCTCGGAGTGCGAGAGACCAGCGTTCGAATTCTGCTGCTGCCACTCACGTGCTGTGTGCACTTGGGCGCTAGTCTGTGCCTCTCCGTCCTCTTCAGCAAAGGGACAGGACAAATATCCCATCACAGGGCTGCTAAGGGACTCCTGAGGTCACGCGTGGAGAGCAGAGGTGCATGAGGGCAAGCTGGGTGCTGTGCTCACCCCTCACTTAATCCTCCCAACCGCAGCCCTTTGGGTGGGGACTGCCATAATCCCACTGCGCAGGTGAGGAAACCAAGGCACTCAGAGGGGAGGTGACTTGTTCAACTCACTTGCTGTGTGACCTTGGGTGAGTAGGTCACACCCCTGAGAGACCCCGCCACACAGTAGGTGGGGCTGAGGAGGCCAGGCCACGGCGAGGGGAAGGGCAGGCATGGGGCCGTGCTGGGGTGGCACAGGGCTTGCGATGCTGTTCCCAGAGTGAATCTGTGGACGACGTAGGAAGGGGAGCGGGGTGCCCGTGGGCGGTGGGCATCGCATCAGAGCGGCCCAGGCCCTGTTTTCCAGTCTTCCAGACTTTACTGCGCTGCCCCTGAGCGCCCAGCCATGCCAGGCTCTGGGGAAGAGAGAAAGATGGTGGGAGGGTCCCCCTGCTCTTGGGAGTGATGCCACCTCCTCTCCTCTCAGCTTTCCCCCGGGCACCCGGCCCAGCCGTGGCACAGGGCAGGCATGCTGTCGTTTATCATTAATGACTACCATGTTAATACGAACAGGGACGATGCCTCTGAGCAGACCACTACTCAGCAGCAAGGAGGCCCGGCACCCCCCCACCCCCCGACCTGCCCCGACACCTCACCAGAGAAGATGGCAGCCACTCAGGCCCCAGCTGTCACCCTGTCGACATCTGTGGTTGCTGAACAGGGCAGTGAGCTGTCCTGTCAGTTTAAACACTGTGGGCTCCACCCTGGAGCACACTCACACCCTGGCCTCCCAGGGGACAGGAGGGACTCTGGGCCCCAGGACCGTGGGTCTCACCTGGGAACAGCGTAGGGAGAGGGGAGGAGACAGGGGCTGGGACAGGGGCAGGTTCCACCTCCAGGAAAGCCCCAGTGCCCCCCATCCCGTGTTCCAGGGGGAGGCCTTCCTGGCCCACCCCAGCCCACCTCCTACCCTCCTGACTCGGACATTTAATCTCCCGACTAGCACGCATGACCTCCAGGGAATCACCTTCTACCTCATTTTTCTCCTCTGTAAAATGGGGATAAAAACAGTACCTGCCTGATGGGGCTGCTGTGACGACTGAATGAGAGATCGCCTGGCCGGAGTGAGGGCTCAGTATGTGACGGCTATGACTACCGATGACCAGGATTAGTGCAGGGAGACCCAGCCCGTCGGGGCCAGGGGGTTCGGGACCCAGCCTGTTGGGACCAGGAGCCTCTGGCCTTTCCAGGGCTGCTCTGAGGCAGCAGGGTCAGCCAGGGTGTGTGTTCCCTGTGCAGGCCTGGGACCCACGGCCTCTCAGGACGCAACCAGAAAGAACCTTCTTATAAAGGAGTGAGGTCTCTGTCCCAGGAGGTGTGCAAGCAAGGCATCTATTCATTCCTTCAATAAGCAGTCACTGGGCCCCTCCTCTGTGCCAAGCCCTGTGTCAGGCACGGGGCAGGGGGTGGGAAGGGGTGTGAAGCCAACCCCATCTGGAGAAAGCTACACTCTGAAGACACCTCAGGTCAGGACTGCCTGCCCCTGTAAATGTGTCAGAGCCAGGGGACATGCAGGAAGCCCTCTGCCACGAAGGGGACTTGGGAAGTGTGCGGGGCAGCTCAGTGAGGGGCAGGGCTCTGGCCGACAGATGTGCAGCCCGGGCCCTACCCTGCTCTGAACTCCCTGCCCTCCATGATCCCGAGGACCCCTGTCCTGGCCCACCTTGACCATAGCTCAGCACCAGCCCCCGGAGCCCTTGCCTACCCCCAACACCCAGTGAGGGCTGGGCAGGAGGTATCCCTGGTGGGAGGGCCCAGCAGGGTGTAGGGAAGGAGGGAGGGGTAGCCGCCTCTGCCTGGACGCAGGCAAGGGCACAGCCAGTCCCAGGCAGGTGGCAGGCTCACCCCCCGCCCACTCTCTTGTCCCCCAGCAGTTCCTGGGGAGCAGGCTCCAAGGAGGCCTAGCAGCCAGACCACCAGCTGCTTCCCCCTCTCCATACAAACCCTGGCCACAAAGCACCCTCCCCCAGCTCTGCCCGCCTGCGGTGACAGCCTCTTGGCACCGGCTCTCCCCTTCCCTCCATCTGTCAGGAATCGGTGCAGACAGACTGTGAGAACCACAAGAGGAAGTGGCGACACTCTTGGACCCTTCCCCTCCCCCTGCCTCCCCCGTGCTCCCCCCACCCCACCCATCCCCCTCTGCCCCTCCCGTGTCTCCCCCTTCGCTTCCATCTGTCTCCATCTCTTCCTACTGATGAAGACATTTGACAGAGTGGGTGTGGGGGCGGGGGAAGAGGACCGGCCAGCCAGCGACCCCCCGACTTACAACACATACACCACGGCCACCCATTTGTCTTCCCTTCTCCCCACCAGTGCGGAGCCAGATGTCCCCATCTGTACAACGCATAGAGTGATTCCTGCCGGGCCGCCTCCGGAGGGCTACCGTGAGGCTGGGGGCAACACGTGGGAAGGGCTTTGTGAACTGTAGGGGCTTGTGCAAGGCAAATGATCAGTGTCCTCAGCTTCTTCCTATTTAAGGTGAGAATGAGGATCTCAGTCCTGCCCTCCACTTGGGAGGAGTGAGGCCGAAATGGGCCATGGACAGACAGGAGAAGGCCTTGCAGAGTCTACGTGGCAGCAGGAACACAAGGCGGGCACATCAGTGCTGTGATTCTCACCGTATCTCTGTGAGCTGAGCCGGGCAGAGATGGACAGTCGCACCGCTGTGTGGGTGGCAGAATCTGTGACAGTGGCCAGGCCTCCTGGCCCTGTCCACACAGCTCCCCACCCAGGGGGCTCGGCCCTGATTCTTCCAGACCTTCCAAGGGCTCTATTTCTCCTTTGAATGTTCCCAAAACGGGGGGAAGAAATCAGCCTTCTCTTTTGTGTTTAGGGGAGCCGTGCCCAGCTGGCGGAGTGCACAAGGAACGGGAAGCCCTGCTACAGACCTGGGGAGGGCAGTGGCTGGGGTTTGCGGGGTGCAGGTAGACTGGTCAAGCGTCCCAGTTTGCCCAGGACTGAAGGGATTCCCGAGATGTGCAATTTTTAGTTTTAAAAGCAGGATATGAATTCTGAGGAAGACTGCCAGAGAAACCCCCGACAGTTCCAAGCAGACCAGGACGAGTTGGTCACGTTACTCGCGGGTAAGCACGTGGCAGCACCAAAGCATTGGGCAAACACAGAGGGGGCATTTTCATGAAAAAGAGAAGAAAATCCCTGCTCAACCCCCTCCCCCCACCCCGCCCCTGCGAAGCTGGGCCCAGGGCTGCGGAGGTCTGGCAGAGAGGAAGTTCTGGTCTAGACTGTACTCTCAGGGTCCTGCAAGGCCATACCTGACGCTAGCCACAGCACAGATGTGCCCAAGGTCACGGGGAGGGGTCTTGGGCCCTCTACCCCCTTCACAGCAGAGGAAGCTGAAGCTCAGAGAAGGCCACACATTAGTTAGGGGGCCAGTGCTCCCAGGACAGGGCCTGCTTCTCTACCTGTCAATCCCCCTCAGGTCTGGGCAGGGCACCTGGCACAGAACAAACCCTCAGGGAGCACTGGAGCTAAGACTCAAAGCTGCAGTCCACACCAGGCACTCCCTCGGGACTCACAGAAACACCAAGCACGGCATGTACGGCAGGAGGAGCTGGGAACTCAGCCCAGGGAGGGAGGGCAGTGGGCACGTTCAAAGCCCAGAGATAGCCCCCCCCACCCCGCACCGCTGTCCTCCGCAGGCCCCGGCCAGCTACCCCTGCTCCCATCGCTCGCCCCTGTTCCCCCGAGGCTCGGGGTCCACATTGTGAACCACAGACTTTAAACCAGGCCAACATGGTAAAGAGTGACAAGGACAGAGATGGAGGGAAAGCCCAGAGGAGGCTCTGACCCACCTGCGGTTGGGCTGGGGGCTCCCTGGAAATGGTGACTCGAGAGGTTAGTGCGGTTGGAGAAGCCAAGGTGGGGCCTTGCAGGCCAAGGGAACTGCGTGTGCGAGAACAGGAAGCTTCTCCTCCCAGGCGTGGCTGGAGCATAGAGCCCTGGGGTGTGGGGGCAGTGGACGGGGAGACCTGGGGCTGGAGAGGAGAGAGGTGCATGTTAGGCCTTGAAGGGCTCTGAGTGTCAGTTAAGACTTGATCCCGTGAGGGTGGGCGAGCTGCGGAATGCTGAGCAAGGGAAGACGTAGCTTTGCTTCTCTAAAAAGAGCACTCGGCTGCAGAACAGAGAACGGACTGGAGGGAGAGAACGGAATCACGCAGGTGCTGCTGTGGTGGTCCAGAAAGGGGGTGGGGAAAGGCCCAGACTGGCAGGTAGGCAGTGGGAGGAGTCCAAGGACTTGGGGACCATTAGAAGTGAGGGCTCAGGGGAAGGAAGAGACGGGTTGGGACAACTCCCAGGCTCCTGACCAAGGCCAGGGCAATGCCTGTGCTATGGACTGGTCCAAGGGGGCAGAGGAGGTTCAGCCACAGCCCCCCAGTGCTGTGTGCTGGGCCACAGGTCATGCAGGATCTGGGTACGGTTGCCCTGCCACCCAGGAGACCAAGCTGTCTGTAAAGATGTCGCCTTTACCTCCAGGTACACACTCTGTCCTCACCCCCCCACTTTTCAAAGCCCTGGGAAGTAAGTCAGGGTCACAAGAGGCAGCTGATGTTTACAGAGCCTGGGGGTGTGTCCCCCAGCAGCCCACGCTGGGGGAGGCAGAGGAGTGTGGCCCCAGAGAAGACGGGCATTATTTGAGCCCTCACAGCTAGTCAGTGTCACAGGCTGCACCTCCCTAAGCCTGGAGGCTGTGGCAGGAGCACAGACGGGGTCACTGGGCGGGCCTGGTGTGAACGGTGGGGGCAGTCTCTGTAAGCAGAGGCCCCATTTCTGGGCTCAGAGAGGGGCAGGGGAGCTGTAGGAGGCAGATCTGGGATTAGCTGTCCCAGGGAAAAGCTGTCTGGGGACAGAACGAGCTGCCCCGACAGCGAATGCCCTGTCGCTAGAGGTACTAGACACCCCGACCTCCACCCGCCCAGGGCTGCTGAGGGAATTCCTGCATTGGCTTGGGTGCGGGGAGGCTGCTTTGCCAATGAAGATGCTGCCCCAGTCCCCAGAGCCACAGCTCCCTCATTCATTCACTCAGCACAGTTCACTGGGGCCTGCTCCGTGCCAGGCCAGGAGAGTGGGCCCCAGGGCTGGGTGGAGCAGAACCGGAGAAGCCTCCTCTCTCAGCCTTCCCCACCGCTTCCAGGAAGTGAGGCCAGAGCAGGGCAGGGGGCTGAGGATGGAGGCATGTCAGTCCCTTCAGCCCTGGCTGCCCATGCTCCGTGTCACAGGTCTCTCTCTGTCCCGCCCTCTAAAGGACAGAGTGCCCTCACTTTCCTGGGCATATTTGGGGCACAGGGCCAAGGGCTGGGCAGTGCCAGACACAGTGTAACCTCCTGCACCCCGCCCCTCCCACAGGTCCCCAAGGCTCTGGGCTCATTTCCTAATGAGGTCCTGGAAGGACTCTCCCTAATTAAACTGGGCCAGTGAGTTACGGCCTGGGGCAGCAGGGGAGAAGGGGGTACAAAGGAGCCTTTCTGGGGGCTCCCTGGCTCCTCCCACTCCACCTAGCAGCTCTGTACAAGAGGGGATTCCTGAAAGATGGATGCGAGAAGGAGGTTCAGAGAAGGAGGTCAAAATAAGCCTAGTTGATCTTGAATTGCGCACTGATCGTGTCCCTGGCACTGCTCTTAGCGTTTTGTTTTTTTTTGAGACAGAGTCTCACTCTGTCACCCCAGGTAGAGAAGGGGCCGTGGCACCATCATAGCTCACAGCAACCTCAAACTCCTGGGCTTAAGCAATCCTTCTGCCTCAGACTCCCGAGTAAATGGGACTACAGGTGTACGCCACCATGCCTGGCTAATTTTTAAATTTTTTAAGAGACAGGGTCTCACTCTTGCTCAGGCTGGTCTCGAACTCCTGGGCTCAAGCAATCCTCCCGCCTCAGCCTCTAAAAGTGCTGGGTTTACAGACGTGAGCCACCGCGCCCAACCCTCTTAGTGCTTTTCATAAATTAACTCACATAATCCCACAACCACCTGGCGAGGGGTAGGTATTGACGGCTCCTCTGCGCAGATGGGGCAGGTGCTCAGAGCAGCGAAGTAGCTTGCCGGGGTCCCGTAGCAGGGAGGTGGTTCCAGCTAGGAACCCGGTGGGACGCCCTGCTGTCATCTACGTCACGGTGGAGCCTCTCAGGGATGAGGTAGGGGCCCTGGGGATTTTCACATCTACAGCTCCCAAGTGGCTGTGCACCAGGCAGAGGTTTGGTGTCGGGCCTGGAAAGGGGCTGGGGCTGAAGTTCAAAAGCTGCCCAAAGTGACTCAGTCCTAACTCTCTCCCAGTACAGATGGGGAGACAGAACCTCAGGGAAGGCAGGGACTCATCCAGGTCACACAGCAAGTTTGTGACAAGATGAGGCTGCCTGGTTCCTAGGGGCAGTGCTGAGAGCCTGAGGGGCAACTAGCTAGGCAGGTAGTTCAGTTAACCAACTGCAACAAGGGCTCAGGCCTCTGTGTCCGGAGGTCTGCCAGGGGGGGCGAGGCTGAAGACCAGAGAGAGACCCGGCCGGGCAGCTCAGGAGAGGAGGCAGCAAAGAGAACAGGGGCTCAGACCACACGGGCTGGTGGACCTCGCTGTCCTGGTTTGGTCCAATTCACTGGTGTAAGAGGAACCAACTGGCTCTGGGGCCTGCACACTGAGGGCTGGTGAGCTTTCTGGTGGTTTACACAGGCCAGGAATTATCTATTACCTACATCGTGCAGAGCAGGAGCCTGGGGGCCATGTTGGAGGGACTTGCCCTGGGCCTCCCAACCGGCAAGGGCTGCAGTCGGAACCCAGGTCTGGCCACCGGAGAGGACACACTAGTAGCCCCCGCACACGGGGCCCCTATCCTGGAGAAGCAGGCGGCAGGGACAGGTGCGGGGAGTGGGAGGGAGACAAAAGCACAGCACATAGGCTGCTCATGTTGCCTTCACTGCCTCATAGGCATTAAAAAATCAGTCCAGTCAGAGCTCAGTAAAAAACTAAGCAGGCAGAAAAAACCCCAAGTAGATGTAGGCTCTGCTAATAACCAGTTGGTTTCGGCTTTGTGCATACGGTTTAGGCCATATCCCCTGTGCGAGGAGTTGGAGCAGACTCCTGGGGGTCCCGAGGGGAGGGTTTCACAGCCCCTGCCCCCTGCTTCCAGCCCTGGGCCTCCTGGGCCTCAGGGAACAGGGGGGAGCTCCTTGGAGCCCCTACACCTGGGGCCTGACTATGCCCTGGCTCTCAGGGGAAGACAAAAGAATCCTGGAGAATTGGACTGAGAGGGGCTGGAGAGGCCCCACTCCCAGTGAGCTGAGGCCCCAAGAGGGGCAAGAACCCAAACGGCCACTGGGCAAGGTGGGAGCGGAGGAGGCCCGACGCCCAGGCCCGGCTCTTTCTAACAGCCTCGGCTGGCGCGCACACTGCAGACAGAGGCCTGGGGGAGAGGCTGCTGTGGCAGGGGACACGCTGGGAACAGGGACTTCTGGCACCTCTCCAGCTACAAATAATTCCCCGCCACAACAGCCCAATGGGGGGCTTTGGTTTGGCCAGCCTGGGGGGGTGTGGGAGGAAGAGCGTCACCTTGGCCCAGTAGCCTCCTTGTGTCCAGAATAGTCATCTCCCGCCTGGTACACACCCCCTCCTCTCCAGCACACACCCGGAGCACATGCACGTGTGCCCATGGCTGAGAAAGGGCTCTGAGGGTGATGCGGTAGCAGATGGCAGCTCAGGGTCCAGGAAGAGGGGAGGGAGGGGGCAGGAGTGCTGGCTTGAATGTTCCTGGATTCAGGCCACCAGGAAAGCCCACCCTTGGGCTCCAGCTATTCAGTCCAGCAGCGTAACCTGGGCCTGACGGGGCCTTCCTGCTTCTCGTCAGCTGCCAAGTCTCTGATGGGAACCTGGACCCACTGGTGAACGAAGGCCCCTCGTGGGTAACTACCACGCCAGGCCTGGACGTCAACCAGCCCCCCAGGGCCACCCAGGAGGCAGTCACCCTGGGGCCCCCCAGCAGATGGGTGGACGAGACGACTCCTACCATCCCTCCCAACCCAAGAAGCTGCTGTGCTCTTAGGCAGCCAAGTCCTCCCAACTGGCCAGCTGACCTACATCTCTCCTGCTGCTATTTCAGCAGCCGCTCTCTTGCTGTGCGTGTCCTTGCTGGAGGAGGAGGGACGCTGCCGACAGCCCCTGCCACTCAGCCTTTCCCTGTGCAGGAATCACGGGCTCAGGAAAGGGAACGGGAATGCTCATCTTCAGGGCCAGGCTCTGAGCGAGACGCCGTACATCAGCTTGCGCACCTCCTCCGTGCGGGCTCGGGGGCGGGTCGGCCTGACTCCGTTTCTCTCCATCACTGCACGGCTCCCAACCCAATCCTGAGCCCAGGAGGGAGGCAAGAGGGAAAGGAGCCCAAAGAAACTGGGCCCCAGGGCCAACTTCTGGAAGTGGACCTAAAAAGTCCAGCTACCCTCCATCTACTGGCCCAGAATCTAGCCCAGCTGGCCACTACACTCCTCTAACCCTCACCAGGCAGTAAGGGACTCCAAGGGCGCAGGTCCCCCAGACCCAGGCCAGGACCAGCTAGCTCTAGCCCTGAGCCCAGCTCTAGGCAGAAGGAGTCTGCTCGGAGTGCTGGTGGCAACACAGGTGGAGCAAGGACCAATGAGTGAGGAGGAAATGAAGTTCAGAGAGGGAGAGCCACTCACCCAGGGTCACACAGCAAGTTAAGGGCAGAGACAAAACTATTATAATGCTATGGAGGAGATGGGTTCTACCAATATCTCGAGAAGAATGAAGGGACAGTTTTGTTCTCTTCTGGTTTATTTTGGTGGGAGTGAGAAGTCCTTGGGGCCAGAACACAGTTGTCCTTTCTCCTGGCTTTGCTTTGTGTGGCCCGGATATGGCTACTTTGTCTGTGCCACAGGGCCAGGACGAGGTGACCCTGTGCTCAGAGAAGAGGGAGGTCCTTCAGACTGCTCGTCCTGCTGGAAAGGGAGGCCATGGGGACATGTAGGGAGTGATGGTGTGAGATGGAAACAAGTCTCTCTAGAGAGTGACACAGCAATGATGAAAATGCACATGCTTTGAAATTCCTTTCCTAAGCGTTTGTCTTAAGGAAAGAACCAGACAAATACACAAAGATGTAGCACAGGGATGTCTATCCCAGCACTGTGCAGAACAGGGAAAAAACAGAAGCAACTAAACACACACCTGTCAATAGAACACACCATTACATGATGGAAGCGCCACACAATGGAATACTATCTATCCCTTTAAACAATGACAGGACTCTACATAGAAAGCCATGCGTGAAAACAATTGTCATATCATGACCTCATTTTTGATTAAAAAAATACATGTGTTCACGCACACGAGCTCACATACAGAGAAAAACCTCTGGAAGAACATGATGCTTACATAGTGATACTACCAAGGGCAACTGCGGCTGCCTTCGTTTTGCTTTTCTTTATTATCTGTGTTTTTTATTACAAGTATGAAATTGCTTTCATATACTCAGGAAAAGTTCCTTCCATTGGAAAACTAACTACATAAAATCAGTTTAGGTGAGTTTTAGCTCCAGTACTCCCAATATCTGGCCAAGTCCCTTCCCCCTCAGCACCCACCCCTGACCCTTAATTTCCTCAGCAGGAAAATAGGGATGATGATTAATTCCTGCACCATCGGCCTCCCAGGAGCATCCCTGTGCGACACAAACTGGAAAAGGTCACACTATGGTTATGACAAGCCGAGAGGGCTGGAAACTGACACAGTCTCCAGAATGGCTGGGATGAAGTCCCTTGTGGCACCTCAGGGCCAGTGACCATTCCCGTGGACTCTTAGACTGGCAGTTCCCGGGGAGGCTTTGGGCTGTCCGTCCTGCCACAGTCCATGTCCCAAGGAGCAGATGTGGGGAGGCCAGGAGGGTCATGGGGACTGCGCAGACCTGAGAGCCCTGCAGCCCTGGGCTTGTGGGGTGACTTTCCTCGTCACCCCAGGGCATTCCGCGGGGCCTGATAGTGCCCAGCTGTCCCAGCCCCAGAGACACAGAGGTCAGCTGGGTGCAGCAGGTGAGGAGCTCAGTCAGGACCCGGCAGTCTTCCCCTGAAGACCCTCAGCCCCTCCCGTGCCACTCCGGCTGCGCGGCTATTCCTGGGGTCTGTGACATACGGCAGCTCGTGAGAGGAGCCAGGGTGAGCAGGGCTGATAATTAAAACCGGTGCCTGGGGGCCCAGCTGATGCTTGAGGGCACCCCAGGGGCTGGTGCTCCCCAGGAGGGAGCTGGCATCCCCACTGGCAGGAGCTGGCAAAGAGGGACGCCTGGGGTGCCCGGGAAGGAAGAGAGGCTGCGGCATACCCTTAAGCCACACGTAACTGTCGCTATGAATGCATTATCTTTTCTTTTCACCTGCTCTAGACTTTGCAGCCAGGACAGGCGTGGCCCAGGCCTGCCATAGACCAGTCGGGCAGCCTGGGGCAAGTGACTTCAGCTCTTGGAGCCTCGGCACTTTCCTCTGTGACGTGCAGTCATGATACTTCCAGGCACTGCTGAAGGAGGCCTTGTATGAGAAAACCCCAGCAGTGAGCTTGATCAACTCTTACTAATATCAACGTGAGTGTTGTAGGTGACTTCCCAGCAATCCTGGGGTGGGCAAGCGGGGCCCAGCCAGGGGCAGTGGTGGGCCTGAAGTTCCAGTGTTGGTGCCCAAAGAGGCCTGTGTCCACTCCTCAGCCTGAGAACACCTTGTTCCTGGATCCAGCAGGGAACAGAGAGAGGGGGTGGGGGTGGGTACGGCAGCGGATGGGAGCTGGGAGTGAATACTGTTCTAACTACAGTCCCGCCCAGGAATTGAGGACACCCTAGTTCTGAGAATGGGTCCCTACTGACACCTGCAACTGAGTTCTGGCCACCAGGGCCTCAGTTTCACCTTCTGAAGCCTAGGGCTAGAAAAGCGCCCAAGTTTGCACGGCGTGCGCTGGAAGCCTGGGTGCGGGGCGGCAGCCAGGCCCGGTGTGACTGCAGACGGTAAAGGAGGACAACACTGAGGCTGACACTCCCTGAGGTCACCTGCGTCAGTGACAACAGCATCAGGTCCTCAGTTTCCCTTTCTGTACGGTTAGAAGAATCATCACCATCTCACAGGCAATAGATGAGAGAAACCTTTGGAAATTGTGGGGGGTCATATCCATGGGAGGCTGGAAAAGAGGAGCCTGATGTTGGGGCTCCGTGAGGTCTCCAGAGAAGAGGGTCCCTCCCCACTCCCCACAGGCCAGAAACCCATAGCCCAGGGGGACCCTGCTGGGCACTGTGGCCACTCCCCACCTCCTCCACACCCCCCAAGCACAGGGCCCTCTGACCCCACCGGGCTGGACAGAGCCCAGAGAGGAACAGCTTGAGGAAGAGCCTGGGCTCCCGACCAGACAGACCCGGGTCAAATCCCAGCTCCATCACTTAAGAGTCATGACATTGGCCATGTCACCTCTCCTCTCTGAGCCTCAGTTTCATCATCTTCAAAATGGGAAAAATAATAAAATGGCCCTCACAGGGTCGTGAGTGGCCAAGCTAGGGAATGCAAATTGCCCCGCAGTGCCAGGCACGGGGCGAGCAGCCGATGCCTGTTATTGGCAATCCCTCAAGGAACTGTTTGGTTCGGAACCCTCGTGCCCAGCCTGAGGCTGGCAGAGCACCCTGGGGAGAAGAGTCTGTGACCAATGGAAGAACAGGACATGTTGTGGGAGCTCAGGGGCCGGAGGGGTGGAGGACAGAGGCCAGGAGAGGCATCTCTGGGGCAGGTGGCATCCCTGCGGGGCCTAGACTGGGTGATCTAGATGTGTGGGCACTTCCAGGGCAGGTGTTACCAATGTTGCTTAGAGCTGGGGCCCCAGGGCCTGGCTCCACAGCCCCCAGGACACAGCCCCACGCCCCCCCACAGGCGCAGGACTGGCTCCCTGGGGCAGCATGGGCCTGAGGGTGTGACTACTAACCCGGGGCCAGGAGAGCATCCACCTGGTCACATTTCTCGAAGGGGCACCTGCTCCATCAGCCCTCTGGGTTCTTATTGTCCTCACTCTCTCCCTGGGGGTCTCTCTCTGGCTTCACCTGCTACCAACATCTCTCCAAGGAGGGAAAGCTGCCAATTCAGCCACCAGCAGACAACTGGGGAGGAAGAAGCCGCCCAGCCCCGAGGCCAGTGGCACCCAAAACCCCAAGCAGGCCTAAAAAACTCAAGAGGTTCCAGAGAGGGACTCTGGCCCAGGAGGGTCCCTGGAAAGACCCAAGCGAAAACCTTCACAAACACTCCCAAGGCTGCTAGGATCAGCCCCAGGCGCACAGACCTGGGTCTAGCAGGAAGGGAAGCATGGGGCCTGCTGGGCAGAGCCCTGGAGGCTGGAGGCCTTCCTCTCCTTCCCAGGCACAGCCACAGGCGCCAGCCTTCAGGACAAGCACACAGCCTGAGGGAAGCCAGCCCCGCCCTGCTAGACCTTGGGCCTGTCTGACTCATTTCTTCCCCCAGCTCCTTTCGGGCAGCTTCTGCCACCTCCAGGTCCATCTCAGGGCCCAGTGGCCTTGAGGCCACCTCCACTGTTGCTGGGCAACCCACTGGCTGAGGCAAACACCAGCTGCAGGAGCCTCAGACAACATCTGGCTAAGCAGATGGGGGCAGGGGAAGCAGGGGGTCCTGGCCGGCCTGCAGAGACCAGAGTCAGGTGCCTAGAGAGCTCCGTGAAACTCCTCCAAGAACAATCATAGCCATTGCCATGCACTGAACACCTGCTGCCTACCAGGCACATTACCTCATTTAATCCTCACAACTTCTCTGAGAAGGAGGGGTATTACCACCCCCAAGGCCATTCAGCCAGGAGGTGACAGCTGGGATGTAAAACCAGGTGTATTTGATTCAGGGCCCCATTGAGTTGTGATTTTGACATGGGTTCCTAAGTCCCTTATCTCAACTCCTATATCTCAGCCTGGGGGAGAGGAGGTATCAGGGAAGGCTTCCTGGAGGAGGTGACATCAGCACTGAATCTCCTAAAAAGAATGTAGCCAGTGAGAGAGTAGAAAGAGGATCCCAGGCAGATGGATTGGCACGTGCAAAGGCCTGGAAGTGAGAAGCAGCAGGAAGTGGAGAATGTGACAGACACTAAGGTTTGGTGTCCCAGGCTCACAGGAAGAGGCTGGAGGGGAGTGGTTAGGAGGAGCCAGTCACAGAGTGCCAAGTGCAGAAGAGTCTAAGTTGACTTGATCCTCTGGGTACTTGGGAGCCCCAAGAGGGGCTCTGAATGGTGGAGGTGCCTGTCAGATGAGGACACCGAAGTGCAGAGAAGAGCAGCCCTGTCTGTCGGATGCCTCCATCCACAAGAGGTAATGAAGCTGTGCCCGGTGTCAGGAGTGCGCGTCTGGCCGCACACCGAAGGCCGGGCGTAGGCTATGGCAGGTGGGAGCTGTGGCTGAGCTTTAATTATTTACAGGACGCTTCCCAGCAACGCCTCAGCACTCTTGCAGCCCGGCCTTGTCCAGCTAGTGAACTCTCGGCTGTGCGTGACCTTGCTGCAGTCACTCTTTATTAAACTTGGGATGGAGGAGTGACAGGGGCGGGACAACAAGCGAGTTGAAAGAAGCCTGGACAAAGTAGAGGTACATGAGTGCAACACTGGCCCACCTGTCTCCCCCGTCTTTCCACGAAGAGAAGCACGAAATTCTTCCCAGAGCGGGAAGTGAGGAGGGAGGGGGAAGAGTGGGCAGAAGAGCCCTAAGATGTCATCTCAAGGTGGGGAAGAAGGCCTGGGGAGGGCCTGCCCCAGGTCACCAGCTAGCGCTTGAGACAGCATAGGTTCCATAATTGGGTACCTGCATTCACACCCCAGCAGTTTCACTTAAAAACCATACACTGTTGGGACAGTTGTTTAACCTCTCTGTACCTTTATAAAATGGGAATAATTCAGGTACATCACAGGGTCGCCCCATTTTGTAGAACACAAGGTGATGCATGTAAAATGTCAGCACAATGCCTGGGCCATTGCAAGTGCTCAGTACGTGTTAATGGGTACTGTTGTTATTCAGGGAGTAAAGGCCTGGTCAGAGACCAGAATCCTTGCCTCTGCCCCCAGACACTAGGAAGCAACAGGAAACTGGGGCCAGCTCGCCTACGTGACCCAGGTCCACAGACAGGAATCCCACCGAATTCCCCTGGCCAGGCCGCCCCTGGGCTTCCTTGGGCCTGGCCCGTCAGCTTCCAGCTCCTTCCTCCACTTTGAAGGTCCTTTGAGCTAGGAACTAAAGCCCCATGAGCTCTTCCCTTCCCCATCCTGCAAGCTCTATCTGTGTCTCCCAAGGGCCGAGTCCCACCCACTGTGGATAAGGATCAGGACTTAGAAGGCCTTAGTTTGAGCTCCAGCTCCAACCCTGAGGAGCTCTGTGACTCTGGGGGAGTCACTTCACCTCTCTGAGCCTCAGCGTCCTCTCCAATATAGAGATCATACCACCTATTTAAAAATGTTAAGCCCTGGTAAGAGGGTAACTAACACATTTAAGGAAATGGTATTAGTTACCATCTTTCAAGGCCTAGCTCAGCTGTCTCCTTCACCAGGAAGCCTTCCTTGTCCTCCTCAAAACGAAAGCTCCCTCCTTCCAGCCTCCATCAGCCTCTTGGTATTCAGGGGTGGCATTCTGATCCCTTTGGGGGCTTGGGCTCATTTTGCCTCATACAGACTTTACCTACAAATCCCAACCCCATTTTGCAGGCCCAGAGAGGTACAGAGGTGGGGCAGCCCAGGCCCTCTTGCAGGGTGGAGTGCCAAAGGCAGTGGTCAGGTCTGAGGCAGGGAGGCGGCTCAGGGAGAAGCCAACAGCCTTGAGGGGAGAAGAATTCAAAGAAATGCAGTCTGGGCAGGTGGCCCAGAAAGGAGGTAGGGGAACCCCTCAGAGGGGGAAGGAAGGGCTGAGAAAAGAACATTTTCAGGCATCTGGCCCCAACACAGCCACTCAAAGCCTCACCCCATTTCTTCAATTTCCCTTAGTGGCTACTAGGAGTCCATTCCTAAAGACCACATAGGTGGAAACACCCCACCATTCCCTTCTCCTCGAAGCCCTGTGTGAAGACCCTCTATGGATATAACAAATGATGGAGGGACAGCTACCCATTTGGCAGATGAGGAAACAAGCTCAGAAAAGTTAAGCCCTGTGCAACTGATACCTGGTACTAACAACAAAGCCACCACTCTTTCCACTCCAAGCTCTCAACATCATTTGCTTTTGATCAATAACTCTCTGCCTATGACTCTATCCCATCCATCTCAAAACCAGTGCAGGAGCCCAGATTGGCCATCAGAGCTCTCCTGGCCCCATGTGGGGTCACCCAGCCACTTGGCTACTTCATATCTCCATCCTGCCCAAGGCCTCACATGGAGATGAAATGAGACAAGCCCAACATGTACAGCATGGCTTTCCAGCTCCTCAATCACACTGCTGGGTCCTTCCACATCACACTCCCCACCACAGCAGACAGTGCCCCTGAACTAGAAGGCAGGCAGAGATCCTGACCAAGTTCTGTCATTCTGAGTTGTGCGACCCTGGGCAAATCACTCAGCTTCTCTGAGCCAGCACCCTTATTTATAAAGCAAGAAGAGCTTCTGCTCTTCACAGCCACCCTCACAGAACTGTTGTTATAAAGAGCCAGGGAGATAAGGTATAGCCAGCCTAGAAGCGCAGTTTTCATTTCCCTTCCTCCTCCTCAGCACGCCCACTCTAAGCGGACCAAGAAAACAATTCCCAGTGATGAAACGCACGATATTATTTCACTCAGGCACAGCCATTTTCATAACTTCAGTAGCACCGGGTCATGATTAGGCTAAGAACTCTGGAGCTTAAGTTCAAGCTCCTACATAGCAGCTGAGTAGCGGTAGAGCAAGTCACTGCACAGTGCCTCAGTTTTTTGGTCTGTAAAATGGGACTGTTGTGAAGATTAAAGGAGTTTATATAAGACAGGCACTTACCACAGTGCTTGGCACACGTGGTCGGCACAAGTTAGTCTCATTACTTCCAATTACATTTCTAGAACTGGTCCTCAAAATAGTGCCGTGAGGTTGCCAGAGCCAGAATTATTAGCCCAAGTGGTCAGGTGAGGAAACTGAGACAGGAGTAACTATGTGCCCAAGTCACAGAGCCAATTGTGGGTTAAGTCTGAGAGTGAACGGCGGAGACTGACTGGCACACAGTCCCAAAACTCAAGGATTCAACAGAGAGGGGTCCCTGTCCAAGCGTCCCTCTGCCTTCCTGCACACGGTGTGAGCTGTGGGCCTGTCCACCTATCACCTCGCTCCCTCAGACCCTGTCTGTGCGCCCGGGCAGGCGGGGCTGGCGGGTCTGGAGCGGAGCGTGCCTCTGCTGCCTCTGCGCCTCTGCGCGGGCGTGCAGCACGTGCTCAGTACTGATGAATGAATGACTGCCTAAGTCTGTCTTAGCAGACTGTTTTTCTGTTCCTGGAACTACATTCCTTCGGCGGTGGCAACTGCCTGCTAACAAGCTTCCGGTCCCACAGACACCAGAAACCCTGATAAGGAACTTCAAAATTAGTAGCGCGCACCACGCTCTGCAAAGGCAGCCAGCCACCTGCACACGCCAGGGGTTCGGGTGCCGCCTTGGGGTTCCTGGGCCCCTTCCAGGAAACAAACCCTTACTCCTGGTTCCCTCCTTCCTGGTGTGCCCATGACTCATAGCCGGGTCGCGCTAGCAGGAGAGCGCAGTCTCTAACGAGGGTAGCTAAAAAAGGTCTCCACAGTGACTAGGCAGAAAAGCAGCGGAAGGCCGCGGCCGGGCCCCGCCTGCACCTACTACCCTGGGGATGCGCGCGGGGGTGTGGCCGGGGCGGGGCCAGGGCAGAACCCCGGCGCCCAGGGCGCCCGAATACTACACACTGGCCCGCCCCGCGATTGGCCGCTCCGGCCACGGGGGCCTATGGGGTGGTCCTCGCCCAGCCAATCAGGGGCCCCGGGGAGCCTATTCATTCACAAAACCGAGCAGGAAAAGGAGCGCAGTGCGGCCCGGAGCTGCGTGGAACTTTGAAACACGCGCGCATCCCGCGGGGCTGAGCGGGAGTCCGAGAGGGCCGTACCGCTGGAAGGTGGACATTAGCAGGGACTGCCGCATCCCCGCCCACAGTTCCGGCCCAGCAGCCCCAGCGTGGCGCACCCTCCTCCCGGCACACCGACCTGGACTCCGCCCCAGGCCCCTAGAGTGCACGTCAGCTTCCCTGCTCCCTCCGGGTAGTTGAGAGCTCCCCTGCCCCGAGGGAAGTGGCGCCCAGGCGGTTTCCCTGCGGTGGGCTCCGGCTGCGTAGCCCGCGCAGGTGGCCGCACCGCGGCTACAGCCACGTGCGCGCAGGGCATGGCGCCCCCCACTGTTCCCTCCGGCAGGCCACTCACGGCAGTCATCCTCGTCGCTGTTGTCCGAGCAGTCGTCGTCCTCGTCGCATCTCCATACAGAGGGGATACAGCGCTCGTTCCGGCACCGGAACTGGTCCTCTTCGCATTCCTTGACCGGCCCTGCGGGGGGAGGGAGCGTGATATGGATCAGCGGACTCGAGCCCTACTTCCCCCCGCCCGCCCCCCCGCAGCCCTGGCACCCTGGGAAGGGTCTCCCCGGGTGAAGGAAAGGGGGATGTTGGAGACCCCGGGGGCTTCAGGCACACACGATCCTGAGGGAGAGCAGGGTGGCAGGGGTTCCTCGGATGGCGGGCCTCTGGGTGGCACGCCGAGACCGGGCGCATACTTACAGTGGGTGTCACACGACTTGGGTATACCCTCCATTCAGACACACTTAACCGCACACGACCCACAGTCAGAGATCCACGCAGACACAGCCCACAGGGAGCACCCGCACACGCGCGACACACGCCGTGAGCACATCCCACTCGCAGGCAGCCCCTCTCTCCGCTGCGCGCAAGGGTCTTCTAAACGCATTGTCAGGCAGAGAAGCCGCCCGGCTCATTGCTGCGGCGGAGAGCGCGTGTCAAATAAACCCCAACCGCGAGGATCACACAGCTTCTCCGAAACCATGAACCACCGCCCCTGCCCCCCGCAAAGTTCCCGGCAGGCCAGACCCCCTGCATCCATCCCCCAAGAGCGGGTGCCCCGGGGGCAGAGCCCTCAACGCTGGGAGCCGCGGGGCGAGGGGCCGAGGGCCAATTCAGGGACAGCTGGGTGCTGAGAAGCCTGTTAGCCCGAGCATCCCCGCCAGCCAAGGGTTCAGGGACCCCCCCGAAACTCGCCCCCCAGCCATCCCCCGCTGCCGGGCCGCGCTTTGTTGGCGGCTCGGGCGGCGCAGAGCCGGGCCAGGGACCAGCAGCACCCACCTTGGCCGCCGTGCAGCGGCTCTGCAGCCGCCGTGAGATGCTGGAGCAGCAGCAGCAGCAGCAGCATCGCCAGCGGCCGGAGCGCGCCCCGCTCGGGGCGGCCCATGGCGGGCCCGGGGCTCCGGCCGCCGCGCCCCGCGCACCCCGCGCCGCTGCCGCCGCCGCCGCGCCTCAGCCCTCCGAGTCCTTGCCGCGGCGCCGGGGCTGCCACTGCCCCCGCCGCCGCCGCCGCCGCTGCCGCCCGCCCCGGCTCCTCGGCTGCATTTCAAGCAGGTTCGGTGACGCTCGGCGGCGGGGCGGGCTCAGGCTGGGCGCGCGGCCCCGGCCCTGGGCGGCCGCCGCCGGCGCGCGCGCTCCCTCCCGCTGCCGCCTCCGCCCCAAGCTCCTCTCCCTCCTCCCTCAGCCGGCACTCTATGACCCTGCTCTGGGCCCGCCCGAGTGCTGGGCGCTGCAGACGCAGCGATGAGCCAGGTGAGCCCCTGCCCGCAGAGGTGGCAGGTCCAGAGGAAGCAGCAGAGGCTTCCTGGAGGAGGTGACAGGCCGATCAGAGACAGAGGGATGCCTGGGCAGGAGGGGAAACGATGCTCCAGGGCGCACAGACCTGTGCAGTGAGCGCTTGGGGTGTCGGGGAGGATAGGGGCTGGGGTATCAAGATGTGGATGATCAATGAGCAGCTGCGGCGAGGCAGGACCTCTGCACCTGTCATTGGCTCCGATGGGGATATCACAAGTCTATGTGGCTGTGACTGATTTTGTTTCTGTCCCGAGGTATATCTGTTCATGTCACACGCTCTTGTGATCCCAGGCAGGGATGTGAGGCAGGCAGCTTGGGCCTAGTCCTAGTGCCTAGGACTATTTCATTCGTCCTCATTCAGTACACTCCATGGGCCTAGGCAGAGGGGCAATCAGGGGGACCCGCAGGGAAGACAAGGTAATCTTGCTGTGATGGAGAAAGGCCAGGTCTGTGAGGGCCCACAGAAGGGATGTGTCATCCCTGCCGCTAGGGGAGGCACACCTAGGGCTGCTGGCTGTCCTCCTCTACTGTCCTCTGCATGAATGAGAAGGAGCTTCCTCTGGAGGGTTGCAGCCCCGCCTCACCCACGCAGGGGAGAAGGGGTGCAGAGAGCAGAGTTGGGATTAGACTGGCACAACCTTCTTTAGAGAATGAGATTTCAGGGCATTGGCTGCTAAAGAGACTGGCTGGTGGGTGCCAAGGGCCAGTGTTAGGTCTGTCCTCCCCTCCCCTCTTGTCTCTTCACCTCCCCAGCAAATGGGTGGGAGCTGTTGGCCCTAGGCCTGAGGCCACTCTGTCTCATCAGCAGCCTCCTAAGCCCTATTACTTCCTTTGCAGCCCACTGGCAATGTTTGTGGCCACCTCACCAGAAAGGGCTTAGACCCCAGGGAGCCCAGCAGGGTGCTCATGCCATCACCCCTCTATCCCTTATTCATTCAGTCATTCAACAAACATATTCAGGCCCTATTCTGTGCCAACCCTGTGCTGGGCCTGGTATTGCCAAGGTGTATCAGACATGGTATTGGCCCCTGACTGGTGACCAACAACACACGGATGGTGACATGCAGGCATACTCTCAACAAAAACTCAAGGAGCACCCATATGTGCCCAGCACTGATCAAGGCTCAAGGATACCGTGTAGAAATAGATACAGCCCCTTCCTGCTCTCCTGCAGCTTATGTCTTAGTGGTGAGAGACAAACACAAAAGCAAGAAAACAAAAAAGATTATTTCAGATCATCATAACTACTATGGGAAAATAAAGCATGGATACGAGAGTGATGGGGGTGATCATGCAAGGCCTCACTGAGGAGATGACATTTCACTGAACTTCAGGAAGGAGCCTGACCAGATGAAGATCAGCTAGAATGGCATTCCTGGCAGAGGCCTCAAGGTGGGCACCAGGTGATGGAGGCGGCAGGTGCACCAGGTGAGGCTGGAGAGAGACAGCAGGGCCCTGGTCACATGAGGGCTTTGTAGACCACAGCAAGGAGTTCGGGTTTCGTGTCAAGCACAGTGAGGACCGCTGTGACAGCAGCATGGCAGGACTGTGGAACCCGGGATGGAAGCCCCTGCTGCAGCCCAGACTGACCTGTCCAGCTCGGCTCTGCCTCTTCCCCTCTGTGGTCCTGGGAAAGCCAGTCCCATCTCTCAGTCTCACTTTCTCATCTGCGAGGTGGAGGAGATGGGAGTTCCTGAGGTTCGTTCCAACTTCAAGATGGTTGTGTGGGTGGAAGTTCGGAAGCAGCAGGTAGAAAGATTAAGGGCATGGGCTTTTGGGTCAGACACCTAGGTTTGCGTCTGTTCCTTCCCTTCCTAGTTAGGTGAACTTGGGCATCTCAGCCTCTGTGGTTCAGTTTTTCCACCTGAAAAATGGGGATGGTGACTCTGCTCACCTCACAGCGTTGTGGTAAGGATGGTATTAGATGAGATTATGTACACACAGCATACAGTGTCTAATAGGTGCATAATAAATATTAGTTATTGTTACAATTATTCTAACATAATTCCCTGTTTGCAAACCCCTGGAGAATCAAGATTGAGCCCAGACATTCCCCATCCTCCCCAAGGGAGTCTTTGCTCGTACTGTCTACACACACGTCCAGTTGCCAAAATGGGCAACTCCTTGTCTCTCAACAGCCCCCTCAGCAGAGATTCTCCTGGCTCCTCTCAGCCCCCATCCAGTTTGGGTCACTTCTCTGAGCCCCTGCAGTCCCCAGGCTTCCCTTTGTCACAGCCCTGATCACCCTGCATTGCTGCTACTTATACACCTGTCCCCCTAGTCAGCCTGTGAGTTCCTGGAGGACTGGAACCAGCTCTCCCGTATCCCTGGGTCCCTGGCAAAGGGCACATTTGACCAGCGTTTGTTTCTGCCTTCATTGAAGGTTTCTGTACCCCTAGGAGGACTGTGTCTTACTCATCTTTGTCGTCAGAAGGTAAATACAAGGCCTGGCACATAACAAGCATCAGATAAATTATGTTTAAATACTTGAAAAAGTTGAAAGAAAACCACATAAAATAATAATAGTAGCTAATACTTATACATTTGCTGGGGTCAGGCACCATTCTAAGTGCTTTAAATTCTTTCATTAATTTAATCCTTATAATATCTCCATGAGGCAGGTTTTATGTTTACCGCATTGTACAGATGAGCAAACTAAGCAGTGGAGAGGTCACACAGCTAGTAAATGACAGAACCAGCCTCTGGACTGGGAATTTTCCAGGGCACATAAATTGGTTCATTCCTGTGAGGAGCAGAGGGAGAAAGCCTAGCTCTTGGAGCACACAAGATACCAAATAGACACTGAGGCCTTGGTACAGCTTCTGCTGCCCAGGTGACTTCCTGTCCTCATCTGTCCCCTCTTTCCCTTTTGGGCTGACTCTAGCATATGGGCCCTGACTACCTCTGGGTTTCCAAAGGAAATCCAACCCCAAATGCAATGAATTCCCCATAGTGGCATTCCACCAGCTGTCAGCATGGCAGCCTGTCCCTCCCGAGCATGCATTTCTGGCCTCCACAGCCATTGGAGGCTTCCCCTCCTGCTGCCCAAGAACTGGAGCTTCAGGCCTTTGCCAGGCTGTCCCCCTCTGCCTAGAACACTCCTGCATGAATTGACTTCCCTATCTTTTTTTTTTTTTAGAAATGAGGCCTCTTTCTGTCACCCATGCTGGAGTGACACGATCACTGAAGCCTCCAACTCCTGGGCTCAAGCAATCCTCCTGCCTTAGCCTCCCGAGTAGATGGGACTACAGGGTAATTTAATTTTTTTTGTAGAGACATGGTCTCGCTTTGCTGCTCAGGTTGGCCTTGAACTCCTGGTCTCACCTATCTTTCCATCTCGGCCTCTTAAAGTGTTGGAATTATAGGGTGTGAGCCACCATGCCCGGCCTGACTTCTGTTTATCCTTTGGGCCTCAGCTCAAATGTCTCCTCCTCTAGGAAGACTTCTAGCCTACTCCACAGAGATTCTCCCCCCTCCTCCAGGCTCCCACAGCCCAGTGTCCTAATCTCTCTGATCACACTGGGCTGTGGTTGTATCCTCCATCCAATGCGGAGCTCCTCAGTCAGAAACTAGGTCATCCTGGTCCTTACCGTGTCACCAGTGATGACTTGTTAAAGGAAGGGGTGACCAAACGCATTCTCTCCAAGGCCAGAGCCAGAGAGCCTTCTGCACACAGCTCACCCAGCCTGCTCTGGCTGCCCCTGTGCTTAGCGAGGGACACAAACGAGGCTCCATCCCTGCCCTTGAGGATCTCTGCTCTGGAGGCAGAGACAGTCTGGGACATGTCTGTAACAGCACAAGGGGAGAAAAGCTCCAGGGAGGGGGCTGTTCAGCGGCACCAGCTTGCCACCCCCAGGCACCCAAGGCTGGTCACCAGCCCAGCCCGAGTCAGAGACCCGCGGCCCGAGCCAATCACCGCTGAGCTGCAAGGGCAGTGGCGCTGTCCACAGCCGCTCCCTCCGCCTCCCAGAAGTGGAGCCCCGCCCTTCATGTGAGCCAAATACCTTCTCCTTGTCACTGTCTCTTTGTATTTGTGTCTCTGTCTGTCTCTCTTTCTCTCTCTGTCTGAGCAGGTAGAGTGTCTTGATTCCTGTAAAACAGATATTGTAATTCATTACGTGAACTTTATATAGATCCAAACTGCCATTGTTTAAATCACTCACTACCTGTGTGATCTGGGGCAAGTTACATGAACTTTTTGTCCTTCAATTTCCCCATCTATAAAATGGGGACGATAATATAACCTAATACTATTGATTATCTATTGCTGCTTAACAAATTACCCCAAAATTTAGCAGCTTAAAACAACAATAAACATTTATTGTCTCTCACAGTGTCTGTGGGTCAGGAATTTGAGAGCAGCTGAGTTGGGTGGTTCTGGCTCTGGGTCTCTCATGAAGTTGGTGTTGGCCAGGCTGCAGTCCTCCGAAGGCGTCACGGGCCGGAGGGTCCGGGTTGGCTCACTCATGTGGTTGGCAAGTCCATGTTGGCTGTTGGCAGGAGGAATCAGTTTTTCTCTGCATGGATCTCTCCATGGGACTGCTAGCGTGTTCGCATGACATAGTTGCTAGCTTTCCCTGGAGTGATTGGTCCAAAAAGAGAAAGGAAAAAGTCACGTGTCCTTTATGACTTAACCGTGGAAGTCACACTCTCTCATTTTTGCAACATCCTATTGGTTACAGAGGTCAGCCCTATGCTATGCTGGAAGGGACTTCACAGGAGTGTGACTCCCAGGAGGTGGCTCTCACTGGGGCTGTCTCACAAGATCCGTAAGGGTGAAATAAGTTAATAGAGTCCTCCCTCAGGTTCCATGGGGGCTTGGTTCCAGGACCCCCTCAGATACCAAAACGCATAGATGCGCAAGACCCTGATGTAAAATGGCATAGCATTTGCGTATAACCCACACACATCCTCCTGTATACTTTACATCATCTCTGGATTACCCATAATACCTAATACAGTGTAAATGCTATGTAAACAGTTGTTATACTGTATTGTTTGGGACACAATGACAAGGGAAAAAAGCCTGTACATGTTCAGTACAGATGCAATTTTTTTTCCTGAATATTTTCAATATGCAGTTGGTTGAATCCACACATGTGGAACCCACAGATATGGAGGGCCGACTATATATATAAAGTTCTTAGAATGGTTTTCAGCACATGGTAAACAAGTCTTTGCTACTGTTATTGCTGCTGTTGTTGTTTCTGGTAAATAGTAAACAAGAACTCCATAGGGATTATCTACAATTATCATTAGCATTATTGCTATTAGCTGCAGAACCGCTTCGTCGTACACAGGAAGACACAGAGGAACTGAGAGTTGGAAGGTGGTTCATAGAAAAGCTGGACAAACCCAGCCTCCGTTTCTTGCTTCTTGGCCACGTGCTCTCGGGAGAGCAGGGGTCCCGACTGCTTCCTCCATTGCCTCACTGTAGGACACTGAGCGGGTCCCTCTCCCTCTCTCGGCTTGGAGTTGAACTAGGTCAGTGTCTTCCCTTGACGCATGAAAGAGATTCCCAATGCTGGGATCACTTGAAGTCCAGTTGGGTCCTTGGCTTCGCATGAGAAAGAATTCAGAAGTGAGCCCACAGTGTAAAGTGAGAGCAAGTTTTATTCAGAAGATCTACTCCACAGACAGAGCAGAGGCTAGTTCTCCCTGCTGAGGAGAACAGCACTTGTGGTTTTTTGATTTCTTTATTTAAGCAATGGCTTAATTATAAGCTAAGAAAGGAAGGAATATTCATATTAATTTTGGGAAAGGGGCAATGCTTTCTTATAACTGGGACCCTCCCCTTTCTTTACTTTATAAGGTTCCTCCCGGAACCGTCCTGGTGTCTATGGGAGTTTCTTTTAGCATGCTAGTGCATTATAATTAAAGCATAATGAGCTGCAAGGTCAAGAACTGAAATATTTCTTTGCTTCCTTGGTTCCAACCAATTTTAACTTGTTCTGTCAGCAAATCCTGGTTTTGATCAGGACAGTTAGGGGCTTTTTGACTCTGTGTTAAGCAGTGTGTGCAGGTTTCCTTTCTCACCCTGACTTCAGTCATTCCCAGGCCCCTTGAATGACTTTCTCCATTTCCACTTACCTCCTCTACAGTCATCCTAGTAGTTCCCCTAAATTCTTTCACTTCATAAATTTAGCTGCATCCTAAGCAATAATCTCCATGAAATCACAGGCTTGAGATGCTAATTACATTTTTCCAATACACATTGAAATACATGTGCAGCTATTCAAGTAAACAATGGATCTCTGTTCATGCAGATGTGTCCTCTAAGGGCGCACACCCCTCCTTTATTCCGGGAAGCATGAAGGGCAGGAGTCATAATAACAGGTGTTCCTCAAGGTGACCTGGAGAAGGCGCAGGCCCTGGGTGCCCATTGCCTGAGTCTCAGGGCCTTCAAGGACAGGCTCAGCAATTTTCTGTTTGCTTTTATTTGGGCTTAGTTTTCATTTTTTTAAATCAAAGTTTTATTTTTGCATAAAGAATCAAATTGTTCTGCAAGGCTAGTTATGAAAAACTCAAGTTGTTCACTCCCCACCTGCATTTGCCTTTCCCTAGAGGACCACCGTCAGCTCTTTTAGCTGATTCTTTTGGTATTTACCTCCATATCGTTACATAACACACTTCTTTCTATTTCTTGATCTTTCCATTTTAGGCACTGTCTTTTGACTTCCCGCCATGAAGATGAGGATTTAGCTCTCACACCCCCAACACCCCTAAACACACACACATACCCACACACATGTGCAGACACACACTCACTGAGTCAACTCCCACCCATCCTTCCAAGATGACTGGGATTTTGTGATTTGAAATTTTTTTTTAAATTGTGCTAAAATACATATAACATAAAATTTACCATCTTAACCATTTTTAAGTGTAGTTTAGTGGCATTAAGTACATTCACATTGTTGTGCAACCATCACCAACATCCATCTTCAAAACTTTTTATCTTGCAAAACTGTAACTCTGTGTGCATTAAACCATAGCCCCCCATTCCTTCCTCTCCCCAGCGCCTGACAACCACCATTCTACTTCCTGGCTCTATGAATCTGAGTACTCTAGGTACTTCATATATGTGGAATCATACACTGTTTTTCCTTTGTGACTGGCTTATTTGACTTAGCATAATTTCTTCAAGGTTCATCCATGTTGTGGCATGTGTCAGAATTTCCTTCCTTTTTAAGATGAATAATATTTCATTGTATGGATAGTCCCATATTTTGTTTCTTCATTCATCCATCAGTGGACACGGGCTGGTTCCATGTCTTAGCTGTTGTGAATAATGTTCCTATAAATGTGAGTATACAGATACCTTTTCAAGTTCCTGCTTTCAATTCTTTTGAATATACCCAGAAGTTGAATTGCTGGATGAATATTGTAATTCTAGTACCATTTTACATTCCCAACAGTTCATGAAAGTTCCAATTTCTCCATCTCCTTGCCAACACTTGTTATTTTCTGGGTTTTTTTTGTTTGTTTTTAATAGAACAGCCATCCTAATGGGTGTGAGGGGTTTTTTTTTTTCATTGTGGTTTTAATTTCCTTGATTAGTGATGCTGAGCAGTTTTTCATGTGTTTATTGGCCAATTACATGTCTTCTTTGGAGAAATGTCTATTAAAGAAAGTCCTTTGCCCATTTTTAATTGGATTGTTTAATTTTTTGTTGTTGAGTCAGGAATTTTTATATATCCTAGGTATTAATTCCTTAGCAGATATATGATTTGCAAATATTTTCTCCCATTTTGTGTGTAGCCTTTTCACTCTATTGATTGTGTCCTTTCATACACAACATTTTAAAATTTCAATGTTGTCTAATTTGTCTATTTTTTCTGTTGTTGCCTATGCTTTTGGTGTCATATCCTGAAAAGATTTCCATGTGCTCGTAACAAAATGAATGCTGTTCACAATGTGCAATGATTATTTTTTTCTGCACAATTTTGCATTTTCCTTGGAGTTAATATTTGCTATTTTTTTGCTTATTGTTTTATTTCTTATTTAGTTTTCTAGGTATTCATCTCTTTCCCTCTCCAAACCCTCCCTCATTTGTGTAAATCTCCTCTTAACACGATCACTCACGTTCAGTACTGCAGTTCCCCCTTACTCGTGGTTTCACTTTCCATGGTTTCAGTTATCCGAGGTCAACTGCAGTCCAAAAATATTAAATAGAAAATTCCAGAAATAAACAATTCGTAAGTTTTAAATTGTACATCATTCTGAGTAGCATGATGAAATCTCAGACTACCTGGCTCCGTCCTGCCCGGAATGTGAATCATCCCTTCTCTGGCACTGCAGACGCTACTGCAGGTTAGTCACTTAGTCACCCTCTAGCTTATCAGCTCAATTGTCTTGGTATTGCAGTGCTTGTGTTCAGGCAACCCTTATTTTACTTCATAATGGTCCCAAAGAGCAAGAAGAGTGATGCTGGCAATTTGGATATGCCAAAGAGAGGCTATCAAGGGCTTCACGTGAAAGAAAGTTCTCCATTTGATAAGAAAAGAAAAAAAAATCACATGCTAAGGTTGCTAAGATCTACAGTAAAATTGAATCTTCTATCCACAAAATTGTGAAGAAGGAATAAGAAATCCATGCTAGTTTTGCTGTCATACCTTACCCTGCAAGTTAGAGCCACAATGCATGGTAAATGCGTAGTTAAAATGGAAAAGGCATTAAATTTGGGGGTGGAAGGCATGAACAGATGTGTTCTGTTTAATGGCAGTTAATTGGGTTCAGTATAATCCAAGGTTCCAGGCATCTACTGGGGGTCCTGGAAGGTATCTCCCTCGGATAACAGTGTGGGGGCTACTGTATTCTACCAGTTTACTCCTCTTGAAGTTCCTGGAGCTTTCTGCCCGCTGCATCCTAGACTGGTGAATGCCCAGGCCAGCTGCTCAGCTCTCATTGTGGGATCTCCCTTCACATCATCGGGCGCTGTTCTGAACTTCTCTCCTGGGTCAACTCCCTTGCTTCCTGGATCCCATGCCTTCCTCTTGCTAGATTCACTGCGTTATTTTGGGGAACATATACATACAGCTTTCTAAAAGGAGATATTTGAGGTAGATTTTTTAAGACCTTGCATTTCTAAAATGCCTCACATTTAATCGATAGTTTGAGTAAGTACAGAATTCTAAGTTGGAAAAAATTTTCCATGTGAATTTTGAAGGCTTGCTCCACCATCTTCTAGTTCCTGTTGAGAAGGCAAAGGCCACTCTGTTACCCAGTCTTTTATAACTACCCTGTTCTTTCTCTCTGGAAGCTTTTAGGTTTTCATTTCTTCAGTGTGTCTTGAGGTGAATCTGTTTCCATTGACTGTTCTGGGCGTGGCCTCACAGACTGAAACTCATCATCTTCAGTTTGCAGAACATTTTCTAGAACTACCTCTATAATGATTTTTTAATTTTTTTCTCTCTGTAACTCCTTAATTATTCAAATACTGGCCCTCCTAGACTGGTATTTTATATTTCTTTATTTTTTTCACCTATTTTTCATCCTTTTTTGCTCTGCATTCTGGAAAATTTCTTTAACTCTCTCAGAGTTTTTTGCTGTTTTTTAAAATTTTCTCATCCTGTTTCCAAGATCTTTTTGTTTGTTCTTTGACTATTCATTTTTTAAATAGTATCTTGTTCTTTTTTCATGGATGCAATATTTTTTCTTATTTCTTTGAGTATGTTAGTAGTGTTTCATTGCTGTTTCTGTTGGTTTCTCATCATGCCTAGTCTCTGCTTCCTCCAAGTTAACTTTTTTCTATTAATAATTGTTGAAAAGATTAGCCACAAACTGGGAAAATATATTATAGCACAAATAACAAAATATTATTACCCAGACTACATAAAGAACTCTTACAAGTCTATAAGAAGACAAATAATTCAATTAAAAAGGAACAAAAGATATGAACAAGCATTTCCCATGAGAAGAAATATGAATGGAAAATAAACCTGAAGAAAAGATGCTCAACCTTATAGAAATCAGGAAAATGCAAATTAAGACTACAGGGACATTTTCCTCAGGAAAGGACTCTGACAGTGGCAAGCACTAGTGAGGTGGGAATCAGCAGGAATTCTCAGATGCTCCTAATGCAGTGTAATTTCCTGCAACCACTTTGGAATATTGTGACTTCATTGTGATTTCATTACTATGTCATCACATTTCTAAGCATGAACCCTAGACAAATTTTTGCATACAAGTACCTGGAGACACGTACAAGGATATTCACGGCAGTGCTGTTTATAATGGCAAGAACCTGGAAACTGCCCTAACGCCCTTAACAGGAAAATGAATTCATTGTGGCATCTCCCTGTAATGAAATCCTATACAGCAGTAAAAATGAACCAAAGATAGCTGTAGCCAACTATGTCAAGGAATCTTAGAAACAAAATGCTGAGTGAGAAAAGCTTGTTGCAGAAGACTACATACAACGTGATCCAACATTTGTTTCTTTTTTTTTATTTGAGACAGAGTCTCACTCTGTTGCCTGGGCTACAGTGCCCTGGCGTCAGCCTAGCTCACAGCAACCTCAAACTCCTGGGCGCAAGCAATCCTCCTGCCTCAGCCTCCCAAGTAGCTGGGACTACAGGCATGCGCCACCATGCCCGGCTAATTTTTTCTATATATATTTTTAGCTGTCCATATAATTTCTTTCTATTTTTAGTAGAGACAGGGTCTCACTCTTGCTCAGGCTGATCTCGAATGCCTGAGCTCAAACAATCCGCCCGCCTCAGCCTCCCATAGGGCTAGGATTACAGGCGTGAGTCACCGTGCCTGGCCCCAACATTTGTGAGGCTCAAAAACAAGCAAAAATAAATGTATTGTTTAGGTTCTCATATGTATGTGATACAAGTTTGTTTTTTAGCTGAGAAAAATGAATCACACAAAATTCAGGATAGAGGTTACTTCTATAGGGAAGGCAGGGAATGGGATAAGGAAGAAGCCCACAGTATTAGTCACTTTCTCATGTTTAAGTTGGGTTCAAAGTGTTCACTGTCATTATGCTTCGTGTCCAAGGTGGCCATACATCCGCTGTTCTCAGCATGATCTTGGTTTATGTCTGTTGTCCCACTATACTTATCCATTGCAATCCTTTTCATTCTCAGAGAGGTCCCGATGTGCATAATAAATGATATGACTAGCCTACCCATTTCTTATAAAATGCAACATGGTTCACTTTTGTATGTATCTGTTATATATAATATATATGGTTTTTAATGCTGAGGCCACTGCCTGGTCATGGTCTTACGGGATGTTTATGGTTTGGCCCTGGCTTCCTTCTGAACCAGGCTGGGTAACTGTCCTTGGGGCCCCAGATGTACCAAGCCTTGGGGAGCCCAGTCCCCAGACTCCCTCTGGCCACTCTGACCTCCCTATGCCCTGGTCCTCACACCCCACCAGCCCCAGGCTCCACCCTGTCCTCTCCTTCATGGTCACTCTATGTGGGGCCATCTCCCAGGGGACCCTGGAACGTTGCCCACAGTCCAGGTCCTCACAAGGTCTCTGACATCCCCTCTGTGCCAGGCCCTCTGCTGGGCGACGTCCAGGACCCATCTGCCAAGGGTCAAGCAGAGATGGAGACTGTGACAACCCAGTGGATGAAGGCTGTGACACAGCCCAGGCTGTGGCAACACAGAGAAGACTTAGCCCAACCTGGGGGCCCAGGAAAGGCTCCCTGGAGCTGAGTTTTGAAAGTCCAATGGGAGTGAGCCAGTGGGACAAATGGGGAATGTTCTCTCCCAGGCAGAGGGAGCAGCGTGGAGACAGCCACGGTATGGGAAAGCGCAGGCTGGGCCTGGGGACGCAGCCCAGACTTCAATCCAAGCAGAGCACAGGGCGCAGGGCAGTGCGTCGCAGCAGTGGGGCTGGAAAGGACACTTCCTGGGGCCTCGAATGCCAAGCCCAGGGTCCTGGACTGTATCCTGAGGGCAGTGAGGATGCACTGAAGGAATCAGAGTGAAGCAAGGAGAACTGTCAGGCCAGGTGAGTCATATCATATGCGGTAAGAAGGAAATTGGGGAGAGAGAGTCAGAGGGACAGAAGGAGACAAAGCAACAGAAAAATCTTACTGTTCTGCTTGGTCCTGGAAGCCCACTCCCCTGACAGCCTCCCCTCCCCGTCCTGCAGCCGCACACCAGCCACACCGTTGCAGAGTGGGAAGAGGCAGAAGAGCTCCGTGTCTGTGCGCAGGACTCCCTACGCTGAAATCCCAGCCCGGCCTCGTGTCCTGCCTCTGTAACTTTGGGCAGGTGGCTCAATGTCTCCGTGTGTCCGGCTTCCCACTGTGTGCAAAGGAGGATGAGGAAAATACTTGCCTCGTGGAGGCTCACGGAGTCATGAAGAGCCTGGCACATAGCGAGTGCATAGTGAACGTGAGCCATCATTGTCACAGGAGACGACACCACCCCCTCTCCTCCAAAACAGAGGAGACGATATCTGCGAGAGAAGAAACTGGAGAAAGGACAGGAAGGTTTAACGGCAGAGACTAGCCTTGGAGCCCCAGTAACCCAGGGCTGGATGTGTCCTCACTGGTAGATATACCCAGATGCAAGGACTTTGGTGTGTTTACTGCTGTGCCTCTGCTCCTAGAAAACTGACTCAATAAATATGTGCCATATGAATGAATGAATGAATGGATGAAATCTCATGAATTCCAGGTACTCCGTCTAGAAGTAAAGCCCTGTGGCCTCTCTCCCCGCCCTTGCCAGGGTGAGCGTGGCGAGTGGAACGTGTAGCCCCACCGGTGCCCCCTCGCCCGTCCCAACAGTCCATGGGTCCTCACTGATCCTCACACCCCCCTGCAGGTGAAGCACCATCACCTCTTTGCAAGTGAGGACACGAAGGCTCAGAAAAGTGTGAGGCCTGGCCAGAGTCACACAGCCAGGATATACGGCCACACTCAAGACTCCTGACTTCCACTGCCACATTCTGTCTGAATACAGAATCCCAGCACAGCAGAGCTGGGAGACCCTGAGAGAAACATCTCAGATGCGGGATTTTAGCCACAGAGCTCTTTCTCCAAATATAATTTTATGTGAAACCTACAACTATAAAATCCAGTAAACAGGAGTTTATTAGGCTAGTCTAAGCCATGCTGAAGTAACAAACCCTAAAATCCCAATGGAGAGACCCAGGGAAAGTTTCTCTCTCGTTCACATGAACGCTGTGTGGGTTAGTGGCTTCCCCGAGCGTCCCCTCCACGCGTTGACTCAGGGATTCAAGTTCTATCTCATAGCACTGCTGTCTTCAATGATTGTCATCGTGGCGGGGGGGGGGGGGAGGGGGGCAAAGAAAAGAGCAAGGAGTGTCCCTGCAGGGTGTTAATGCTAGGCCTGGGATTGGTGTACCTCTCTTCTGCCCATACTCCTTCCGTCGGAACCCAGGTACAGGCCCTGGTCTCCCTGGCAAGTTAGGCGGGAAAAGGCAGTCTTCCTGTGGGTCCAGGAAGAAGAAATAAGACCAGTGAGCCTGCAGTCACACTGCGTGCTCTTGTTGAAGGTGAAGGGGAATTCCAGACCCCACAGCTGGCAGCACCCCAAGGCCTCTCCCAAAATGGGGAACATAGCTGAGAATCTCCACTCAAGTCCAGAGGCCAGAGAGGCTGAGGCCCTGAGATGGGCAGGATTTGTCCAACCGCATCCAGAGAGACCCAGGAGAATGTTCCTCAGGGTCCCAGGGGAAGAGCCCAGGGCCCAGCCGGGGTCAGGCCAGCGGCGGTTTCATGCTTCTTGTGAACCCGAGTTCTGTCTGCTCACGGCTGTCTTGCCTAATTCTTAAAGGCGATCAGCTGGAAGGGAAGTTTCTTAGTTTGGAGCTTTTCTTGTCCTAATCTCTTAAACCCTTGGCGCCAGCTCTGGCCCATGCTCTTGCATTGCCCAGATGGCCTGAGACCACGCTCCTTCCTTCAGGGCAGGGCTTCCAGAGCCTGGGGCCCACAGGAACCTTCCAGGGACACTGCCTCTGCCTGGAACCCCAGCCACAGCCTGTTAGGACTCGGAGGTGGGGTGGGGGGACAGGTAACAGCAGCCACTGCTATCCTGCCAGTGTCTATGGCTTTCAGCCCGGGACCGTCTCCTGGAAGCTGAGGAGACGGCTTCTCTGAGCTAGAAAAGCTGGGCTGTCTTCACCAGCATCCATCCTGGACCCAGGAAAGATGCCGCCCTGCCCCGGGTGCCCTGCGTGGGCAGCCTCTCCAGGCGTGACGAGGGCTGAGGGAGACCCAGCCCCAGCCTGGGGGCCCAGGGGACAGGAGCCCCCTGGGGAGGGGATCGCTTCACCTCTTTGAGTCTCTGTTTTCACACCTTTAAAATGGGCGGAATCATCCCTACCTGTCAGAGGTGTCAAGAGGATCATGAGAGACTAGGTACCTGGAGTAGAGCACCCTGTGGGCCGTGCAGCAGCGCCGTCAGCGCAGGGACTAGGGTGACACCTGGGAGGCGCCTGAGGAGCAAGTTCTCCCTGAGTCTGGCCCTGTGCTCAGCAAATGCAGGTAAAAGCCAGCTCTTATTATTTAAGGGACAGAGGCCTCCAAGGGTGCTGGAGCAATGGCCTGGGGCAGGAGCTTGCTGGGCCAGAGGCGGCCTTGAAAGCACAAGGGGCAAGAAGAAAATGGGAACCAGCCCTGGCCCAGGCAGCCCCTTCTCTCGAGGACCACCCTCTGCCCAGGAGCCCAGTAGACACATCATTTATCTTCCCCTCCAGGAACAAGCTCCAGCGGGAGGTGGTGGCCTGGTTTCCCAGCCCCTATCTCTGGGGCCTCCCAGCCTGTCTCCAGGAGACGCCTTCTCAGCCTCCGGCCAAAGCCGGCCCAGCCTAGCCGGCCCAGGGACTGACTCCAGTGTAGGCACCAGGTGGCATCTCTGCATGTGAGCCCACTTGGGTGGTGGTGCGTGTTTCTGCATGGTTGTACATTTGTGTGTATATGTGTGTGCAGAGGGTATTTCTGTATGTGATTTTGTCTGGTAGCTGTGTCTGTGTGTGCCTGAAAGTATGCTGTGAATGTATGTGTGTAAACTCACAGATGGTACCTTGGTGCTTGCTTGAATATAAGCGTGTACATGGATGCCCTCGTTAGGGGGTCATATGTGCATGCCTGTGCCTTTGTGGAATTGGACCTTTGAGTGTCTCTCCCTAGGAGAGAGTTATGGTATATTTCTGTGTGGTTGCATGTTTCTAAGTGTGTCACTGTGTGTTTGAAGGGTTTGTATGTTTGTGCAACACTACTAGGCGCACAGTCCAGGAGTTGAGACAGACACACACAGAGACAATCCCAGTGGTGTTGGGCGTGGGGAGGATGACAGAGGTCCTGGGGGCCTTGGGGTCATGGAGCTCCAGAGAAAGGGGACAAACTCTTACCTACAGGGAGATGGAAGTCTTCAGGCAAAGGGAGAAAAGTTTCAGAACTTGGAAAGCACACATTGAAGCAGGATTATAGCAGTGTCCTCACTTAAGAGGACCAGGAGGGGCAGGACATAGGACAGGAGAAGGCGAAGAGTGAGATCATGGCCCACTGGGGGCTGCTATGGGGCCCCAGGTCTAGGCTCAAGGAACAGAGACGGAAGGAAGTGTCCAGGTGAGGGTGGAGAACAGGTGCTGACACTCCCTCCGCCTGCATGAGCTGGGCGAGCCCTGCCTCGGTGTCTAGGGAGACGGATGGCACGGGCCTGCCTTGTTCTCAGGCTGTTCATTCTCGGTCCCAGGGTCATGGCCTGTGCTGTCGGGACAGGGATCCCTGCAACCTGTGTCCCAGTTGCTGGTTCTGATGCTGACATCATTGTGCTGGAGATGTGAGGACAGTCCGTGGGGGTGTCAGGTCCAGCACTCACCATTAGGCCGGCACTCATGGTGGGTGGGTAGAAGCAAGGGAAGGCTTGGATTCAAATCCTGAGCCCACCACGCCCTAGTTTGTGAGCTTGGGCAAATTACCCAACCTCTCTGTGCCACAGTGTTCTATTTCTTTTTTTTAATTTTATTATTTATTTATTCATTTTTAAGACAGAGTCTCACTCTGTCACCCCTGGCTGGAGTGCAGTAGCATTATCACAGCTCACTGCAACCTCAAACTCCTGGGCTCAAGTGATCCTCCTGCCTCAGCCTCCTGAGTAGCTGGGACTACAGGTGCACACCACCATGGCCTGCTAATTTTTCTATTTTTGTAGAGATGAGGTCTCACTCTTGCTAAGGCTGGTCTCGAACTCCTGACCTTAAGTGATCCTTCTGCTTCAGCCTCCCAGAGTGCTAGGATTACAGGTGTGAGCCACTGCGCCTGGCCTGTGCCAGTTTTCCGATCTATAATAGTGGGTGGTAATAGCAGCACTGATGCCTGTCAACAGTGTTGATCTGTGGGTCAAATGAGTTAATGTGTTTAAAATGCTTAGAATAGCACCTGCCCCAGTATAGAAAGGCCATGGAAGCACTGGCTACTGTTTTGTTACTTATGATCTCAGACATTCTCACAAGGACCATATGAAGCCCACGTTACTTACTTCGTTTCAAGAACACAAGCTTTGGACTCACCCATACTTGGGTCTAAATCCCAACTCTGAATCCACCCTGAGCTGTGTGAACTCTGGAAGTTCTTCCCCTCCCCGGGCTTTGGTCTCCCCATGCATGAAGTGAGGTTGTGGTCAGGATGAGGAACCATCCAAGCCAGGCCCAGTGCCCCAGTGCCCTAGGCACTCGTGGGGCAGGGCAGACACTCCTCACAGGCCATAAAAGACGAGCCCTGGAGAATCCGAGTGGTTAGGAGGCATGGCCAGGGTCTGAGAGCTAGTAAGGAGCAGGGCTGGGACCAGAACATGGAGGGTCTGGCCTGAAGCCCAGTTGCCTCTCCCCTGGGCCTTGGTTTCCCCACCTGTACTATGAGTTGCTGAACCGAGAGGGCCTGCTGGTGGGCAGCGGGATGGAGGGCGCTGGGTTTAGGCTGCAAAGCAGCAGCCTCCGGGCACCAGCTGCAGAGCTGGAATAGAGGAAGCCTAGAGCAGAATGGCGTTCCTGTGGCCCAGCCTCTGCTCTCCCCAGAGGCCCACTCCTGAACCGAGCCGCCTCACCAGAACGGGCTCCCTGGTGGGTAACCCCGGGACAGGAGTCTCATCTTTCCCCATCTGTTTGCTCCCCACCAATTGCCCTGTGACCGTGGGTGAGTCTCTCAGCCTCTCCCAGCTTTGGTGGCCTCCCCTGGGCACCACCCAAGCTCACTGCTGGTGAAAGTGTCTGACTTGTGCATCAATGTGTGTCCTGCTAGCACTCATTGAGCACCTGCTGTGTGCCAGGCTCTTTCTAGGCACTCTACCTGCATGAATTAAGTTAATCCTCCCACCATCCCTGTAAGTAGCATATTGTTCCCCAGGATGGAAAAGGTCCCATCTCATAGGGCCATGGCAAGGGACAAACGAGATAATGGAAGAAAATTGCTTTGAACAGGGTTGGGCACCTGGCAAGTTCTACATACATGTTTATTGTTATTGCTATTCCTGGTATTTCCAAGTTTTCCAAACACCAGGACCTCCTCATGCTCCGCTGGGAAGGGGGGAACAAGGAGCAGGCATTATTATTATTATTTTTGCTGCATTCATTCATTCATCCAGCCAGCCAGCATCCATCCAACAGCCAGGTGTGGGCCATGTTCTCTGAGACAGGAGGGCTCCCAGCTCGACTCAGGGGCAGAAAGCCCACTGTCCTCCAGGGACTGTGTGGTCTGCAGGGACTGGGAGTGAGACTCACTCCAGTGGGCTGTTGCCTTGCAGGGATGGGGACCCAGTGAGAAACCAGATATTCTGATTTTTCAAGGAAAGCTAAAGATCCAGAAGATTCTAGGTTTTTGTGTGACATGTCCTGGTCTTTTATCTTTTATATGTTTAAATAAATAAATTAATTTAATTTAATTTAATTGTTGTAACCAATTTGATTAAAACAAACTGCTGTGCAGGCTGTATCCTGCCCATGGCATGTTTGGACCCTCTGGGAAATTGAGGCCCAGAGATGTGAGTGAACCTGCCCAGGGTCACATTGCTAGTAAGGGGCACGGCTGGGATGCAGACTGGGACTCCTGAGCCCATGGCCCCTTCCACCAGGTCCAGAACATGTAGAATCAGTAGATTCAGTCACTAGCCCTGCGGTGGGGACCAGCCTCCACTGAGGCTCAGGGACACTGCTGTAACTGTGGAACCCCCGGCCCTGGGAAAGGAGTTTTAGGACAGGCAGCCCAGCCCTCAGCCTGCTCACGTTGTGCTGAGAAATGAGATGCTGATGCCCCGCCCACACTTCCTGCTTATACACCTGTGCTGGTGTTTGCAGAGTTCCCGAGGGCAGGCCTGGGGACAGCAATGGGAAATCACAGAAATCCAGCTTCCTGCTTCCCGGAGACGCTCCGACTACCAGGTGTATGTCCAGCAGTCAACGATCTCGGTGGCCAGGGCAGGGCTGGACCCAGCTGATCAGACAGTGGCCAAAGCCCTTGCACACCACCGGACGACGTTTGACTTAGTCCTCCAGTGGCACAGATGTGACTTGAGCCAGTCTCATTTATACTCTGGGCCTCAGTTTTCCCATCTGTGTCACAGAGTGGATGGTCCCCGTGATACAGAGCTGTGGACGTGGCAGCCGTGTGGCTCTGCAGAGTGTCAGCCCAGCCTCAGGAGGGGAGCTCTGCTCCTGGGCAGGGGGTCTTAGGGGGCCTGGAACAGGGCCGAGGCTAAGGCTGCCCCTCTGCTGGGTCCTTCCTACACTGCGAGGTGCACTGATCCCATCCCCCAGCTGGAAGGGATCCCAGAAGACAGCTCGGCCCACCCCCGCCCTCCACAGAGACACGCACAGGCATTCTCTTGGCCTCTGCACGTCACACAGGCCGATCATCCCCCCACTGCTGAGCCGCTGTGACGATCCCATGTGCCCGTTCTGTATGGTAAGTCCTCACTTAAAGTCCGTTGATAGGTACTTGGAGACCGAGACTTAAAGTGAAATGACATATAAGGAAACCCATCGTACCATAGGCGAATTGTTATAAACATGAGTTAAGTTCCTGTGGCATATTTCTGGTCACAAAAACACCATCACACTTCTAACTAAAGCCCCCAAACCCTTCAAATATTAAACATTGAAATACATGGGAGCTACACATACATTTAAGACAGATTAGTAAACACAGGTCAGACAATCCTTTACCCCAGTGCAGGGTTGGAGGTGGCAGGAGCCTATCCCAGCAGCGCAGGGCTCAAGGCGGGAACCACACCTGGACAGGACGACCTCGCATCGCAGGGCGCACTCACACGCACACTCACTCGCGCTGGGATGACTCAGACACGCCAGTTCACCTGCCACGCACATCTCTGGGATGCGGGAGGAAACCGGAGTACCCGGAGGAACCCACATAGACATGGGGAGAACGTGCAAACTCCACACAGATGGTGGCCCCAGGATTGATTTTTCTTTTCATCAACATTCTAACAAAATGATGTCAAACGGCATGATCTTATTCGAGGACCTACTGTGTTGGGCAGAACCCTGACTCCTGGTGGCTGATCCCTGGCCCGGCCCAGCCCACCCCGCCCCGTGCCTCCTGCCCAGCCTCCTTTCTGAAGGCAGTGCAGTAGAGCGGAACGAGCTCTGCCACTGTTTGACCCTCACAAGTGACTTAGCCCCCTGGGTCTGTTTCCTTGTCTGTAAACTGGAGGTAATACCTGCCCTGCTGTTTGTGAGGATTGAATGCGTATAAGCACAGCCATCGCATGCCTGGCACATCGTGAGTGCTCAGCCAGTGCCAGGTCCCTCCTCCTGTGGGGCTGCACACGCAGACCTCCAGGGGCCAGGCACTGGTTTCAGCCGAACTTCCCACTGGTTTGGTTCACTGTTCCACACTCAGCATGGCAGACACAAGATGGACAGATACTGGCTCCAGTGTCCTGCCATTAACAGAAGGTTCCATGTATCCCCGGAGTCCTGAGGAGGCGATGCCAGGTTGGAGCCTGCAGCTCTCCAGCCTCTTGGAGCAGCCCTTTGGGGTGAAGCTTCCCCAGCAGACCCCTGGCTGGCCTAGGGGCTGGGCAGGAGGAGCCTGGGCTGAGAGGCCATCTGCTCCCCACCAACTGCCCACAGCCACTCAGCCCCACCCGGGGGCTCCTGGCTCCGCTCACACTCCTCACTCCACCACGACTGTCCCCTTGGCTGCCCACCCTGGACCAGATACACTCTCTCCCTCACTGACAAGCTCCATGGCTTCCTTGCTGGTCTCTCTGCTTCCACTCTGAACTCCCGGAGTCCCTCTTCCCACCCAGCTGGAGGGGTTGTTCTAAACCCAGATATCCCTGGCTTTGCCTCAGTTAACACCCTGCCATGGCCCCCATCACCGTCTAGCCCTGGCCTGGCACTCCAGGCCCTCCCCAGTCTGGGCTTTGCTGCCCTCCCCACCTCTCCTCTGCAGGACCTCACCCTGGACTCGCGCGTTCTCCGCACCGTCTTACTTCCCAAGCCTCTCGCACCGCTGAGCCTTGCACAGGCTGTGCACCCTTCCCTGCACTGGTTCTTCGTTTAATATCTAGGCTATGTGTGCCGGGTGCTGCTCTACACACAGAGATACAAAAGCAAATGAGCTTACATTCCAGGGGGAAGCCAGAAAACAAGCACATCAGCAAACGAAGTCAGTGAATCATGTCGGATGGCAATAAGCACTGTGCTCACACAGTAAAGCAAGGAATGGGCACTGGGAGCGCCGAGGCAGGCAGGACGCTGGCATGTTAAACAGGGCGGGCAGGGAGGATCTTGGTGGGCCCAGCCCAGGACCTTCCTGCCTTGGGAGAAGCCTGTGCATCTGGAAGTCAAGGGGATGAATCTGGGCCGTTCCAGCAGCGCTTCCTGGAGGAAGTGTCCAGTGATGATCCCAAAGGATGGAGCAGAGGGCGTTTCCGACGCAGGGTGTGAGAGCCCCAGTAGGAGGGATTCCTGATGGAGGCTGGGAGTTAATTCGCTCCTGACCTACTGGGTGCCAGCCATGGGGCAATGGAACAACCCTTACCCCAAGACTAAGCTTTGAACCCAGACTACTGGCCCAGGCACCTCCCCGCCAGGAGCCCCCGACTCTCACCAGGCCCCATTCTCCCGGATCAGGAGCTGCCAGGGCCGGGGCAGCAGGCGGCAGGTCACTGTGTCTGGGGCCAGTCAGGGAGAGCCCGACAGGCAGGAACACGGCCAAGCAAAGACCTGATGACCAGCCTCTGCGTGGCCTGTGGGGATGGCACGTGGACACGGAGGACACTGGGCTGAGCATTCCAAGGGGCTCCCCTGCCCCCAGCCAAGGTTGCCCAAGGAGTGTGGTTTATAGCCAAGTTGCCACAGCCCACTGTTATTTTATTTATGCACTTAATTTGTCCCATGCATCACTCTGACAGCTCGGAATTAGGCTGCTGTGGAGCCCCTGGCCTGGCTCCTCTGTAATGCTGCCTGCGCTTACCTGAACTTGGCCCTGAGATGTTTCTCTGCTGCTGATTTGTGCCCAAGGCCCCAGGGGATGCCGTGGTTCTGCTGCTATTTGCAGAAAGCCTCCAGGGCTTGGTGATCTGACCTAGAATAGTTCCTTATCCCTGGGCCTAGAGCGAGCTCACTGTCCCCATTTTGCAGGTATGGAAGGTGAGGCCCAAGGTTACACCGTGAGTCTGCGGCAGAGAACCCAGGACTGCTGCGTCTCAGCTGTAGCACTCCCCACTGCCACAGCCAGCTCAGGACTTTGTCAACAAGGCCTCCCAGCCAAGAGGAGCATGTTCCCCGCTCTCCATCGGTGGGGAGGGTGGAGGAAGGAGCAAACTGGGGAGCAGGAGTGAGGACCCCATGGGCTCAGAGTCTGGTAGGAAAATGGCCTCCGGCTCAGGAGCCAGGGGAGATGGAGGGTCCCTGCCCTCACTGAGGCCCTGGCAGGCACCCTATAAAGGGCACAAACTCCCTCTCAGTTCTTCAAGGAGTTACATTGCTGTTTGAAATAAATATAAATCTCAATTTTTGGAGGGACATTATGGAAAAAGTCTGAAAAAAACCCAAATGTAGTCATCTTTCAGGAATGGAGAGACTGAGCTCCCTATCACAGGAGGCAAGCAAGCCGAGGCCAGAATGTCCCCGGCACCAGACCTAGTGTCTGAATTGGAACCCCAGGCCACTGATTCATTCATTCACCTGCTTGTTCCATAAGCATCTATTTAGCGCATGCTAGTGTCAGGCTCTGGGCCTGGCACAGGTATAGTGCTGAGTGAAGACAGGTGTCCCTGCCCTTGTGCAGTTTATAGACCAGTGCACAAAACAGTGTCGTGGTTCGAAGTTCTCTGAAGAAAAATGAATTGGGGTGGGGGGCACTGTAGCCGGGTGGCCAACAAGGGCTCTCTGAGAGGGAACGTCTGAGCAGACAGACACTCAAGTGGAAAGAAGGAGGGAGGGAGAGAAAGAGCCTCTGAACACGCAGGAAGAGCATCCAGGCACAGGGAACAGCCAGTGTAAAGCCCATGTCTGCACTGCCCCACATCCTGTCCACGGCCCTCGTCCCCGTCTAGGAAGTGGACCCCCAGGACCTCCCTGCCTCCCTGACCCTGACCCCAGCAGTATCTTCCCCGCACAGCCCCTGTGCCCTGCCAGCAGAGGGAGCTGGGGGTTGGGCAGCCTTGTTGATGACCACAGACATCCACGGAGATCCTGCCTGCTGTAGGGCTCGATTTTCCCTGTGTGCGGCGTGCATACCATTATGGGTGCACAGGGTGATTTTAGGAGGTACGTGGACAAACATCTCATTTTCATAGCAATGCCTTTATTTTAAATGTATTTGGAAAAAAGATAACAAGCACGTCAAACCTGGTATCATTGCCAAGGACACATGGAGAAAAGGCTCTGTTTATCTCAGTTCGAAACACAAGAGTACACACACGCAGAGAGACAATGTTAGCAGTTGTTGAATCTTGGAGAAGGATATATATAGGGTGTTCATTTTTCTGCTCTTTAACTTTTCTATGTAATTGAGATATTGCAGAGTACAAAGTTGGTCAGGGGAAATAAAAACGAAGAGATTCCTCTTGAATTACCCTTTAAAAGGCAGTTCCTCTTTTTTTCTGCTCTTGGTAGCAGAACACAGCAGTTAAAAGTGTAGGCTTTGGAGCCCAACTGCCTTGGGGTGCTCCTGGCTGTGGCCTTGAACCAGTTACTTAAACTGCCTCAGTTTCTTCATTACCACTGGAGGTAATGACAGTACCTGCCACCCCGTTGGGTTGCTGGGAGGCTGTGATGGGTTAGTGTGCGAAAGTTGTCAGAGTGGTGCCCACACAAGGCAGGCGCTCCGTAAATGCAGGCTGTGCTATGGTTGGCGGGTTTCCTGGACAGCTCTCAGCAGGGTCATTAATGTGGGCCATGGGGAACGTCGCATGGCACCTGGTGATGGCCCAGCACTGTGGAGGGGTTTCTGCCTGCCTCCTCTTACGCCTGTGCGCACACACACACACACACACACAACACACCCCAGCCGACTGCACACAGACTGCATTTTTGTAAGTCGATCAGATTTACTACTACTTGTATCAGGCTGTTAATTTTTTATTTCGATTTTGAAAGTTTAATAACATTGTTTTGCTTTCACTGCTCATTTTTAAGATTAAAGGCTAGTTGAGGCAAGTCATGCTGGTTTTCCATTTGCGGGAATAATGAAATGTTTCATTTTAAAATAAAGTTTAAGAAGTGAGTCCATCTCAACTGTCTGCACAAAATTTCTGTAAATCTAACACTTGTTCTAAAATAAAAAGTTTATTACAAAAAAACCCTCCTGCTTCGATTTAAAAAATAAGGTTTTAGAGAAAAGCAAGTCAATGAAAGGAAAATATTAAACAAATACCAGCTCTGGAGATTTGCGGGCACAGATCGGGGGGAAGTAACTGCTTTGCTGGGCACCACTGTCGGCCGCTTCCCTCCCAGCCCGGATCAGGATCCACCCTGTTCTCGGAACACCCGGGAGGAACCCTGGGCGACAGGCCCAGAGCTCTCTGGGGGTGGGGACAGCCTCCTGAGGGTGTCTGCCAGGGTCCCTCTCCCAGGTGTGACAGAAGTGAGTTTAAGGAGAGGTGAAGGGGTGGCGAGATGCCTGAGACTGGCAACTGCGGGGACCAGGTACCCCCTGGGCCTGAAGAGTGAGGCAGGGGTGAGGGCCTGGGGCCTTCCCTCCCTAGAGCAGCACGGTGGCTCCTGGCAGGAGCAGGGAGTCACTCCCCACCTCTCTCCCCTCCCACCCTCGGCTCCAGCCACTGCTTCCCATTGGCCGGACACCAAGAAGCCAGAGGCCAGGGAAGCGCAGCACATTTCTCATCCTGGCAGTTGCTGGTGGGAGGGCTTGTAGATTTTGGAAAGAGCCTGAAGCCAGAGTCAGACTGCCCGTGTGTCACCTGGGACACATCACTTCCTCCCCTGAGCCTCTGTTTCCTCATCTGCCCACTGGGGTATCTGAGTACTTTCCCCAGGAGTGGGGGAAGCGCAGTGGGTCAGTGTGGGGTGTGTGTGAGCCCTGGGCACACAGCGGGCTCGCTGGTCAGACAGCATCGTCTGCCCTTCCCAAGAGAGGACTGTGCCCCCTCTGTCTCCTCACTGCTATGGGCGGGGGGGCCACACTCTACCAATGCCTGCTTCAGCCACAGTGGGGGCAGTAGTGTCCCCAGCGCAGGTCCCTGTGGGTCCTGCCACCAGCAGTTTGCTCACGCCAGGCCTCCCACCGGAGACACCAGATGCTCCTTGCTGTGGCAAATCTCACCACGCTGCGTCTCCCCTACTCACCCCTTCCCAGGACAGAGAGGGAAGCGACCAGTCCAGAGTCACTCACAGCAGCTTGGAGGCAGGTCAGTGGGGCTGGCCAGGACCTTGGCAGGAGGCCCTTTCTCTGGAACTGGCCTGATTTCCTGGCCTGAGGGGCCTCCCCAGGAGGCAAGAGAATCCTGGTCAAGGCTTCTGGCTGTCTATAATTTTCCAGCCTAATTAAATACCTGCAACTCCATTTGCTACCTAATGACACAGGGGGAGCCCCAGGGAGTTTTTGAAGGGAAAAAACAATCATTCAAACTGAAGGAATAAATAAACACAGCCGTGCAGGTGCCATGGGGAATCCCGGGGATTTCAGTCCCACCCGTCTCTGTCGGCCCAGCCCACCTCCCAGTCTTTCACCGATAGTTGAGGGCCACTCCGTCTCAAGGAAAGAGGCCGTGAAAGGACCCTAGAGCCCCCTGGGCCCAGCAAGGGAAGCCCTGGTTCCAGTCTCAGCCTGTGGGCGCACGCCTGCCGGCTCCAGGCCCCAGCCTCCCTCACCTGCAGAAAGGAATAGTGGTCCCGCACCTGTTCTCATTCTGCCAGTCCAGGCGATTAGAAAAGCACTTGGCCCCAGCCATACTCTTCTCTCTCCCCACCTCTGGAGCCTTGCCATGCTCCAGCCGCGCCGAATTTCCTGCCACGCCCCACGCCCATCGCCTGAGATGGGGAAGGTGCGTCAATCAGATTTTGCTGTATAATAAACCACTTCCCCAGTGCAGGTGTGGGTTTGAAACAACAAGCGTTTACAGGTCAGCGGGCAGCTCTGATCTCACGTGTTTACGGCTGCACCAGGGTCAGGACTTCCCTTCTGGGAAACAGTTGGCCACAGTTCTCCACCTCCCCCATCCGTGCCCCTTGCCCCGTGACTTCACCGTTCCTCCCTTCCACAGGGGAGACTATCTTCCCACCCCTCAGTCTGGGCTGTGCTTTCAACTTGCTTTGACCAACAGAAAGTGGCAGCAGTGATGATGGCCCATTTCTGAGCCTTAGGAGGCCTTGCTAGTAGCTTCTTTTCGCTGTCTTGGACCCTGTCACTGCCGCGAGAACAACCTGGGCTAGGCTGCGGGAGGGAGGCCCCAGCCATCCCAAACCGGGCCAACCCAGACCTGAGAGTCCCCAGTCAAGGAGGGTGACCAGCTGTCGCCGTTTGCCCAGGATTGAAGGGTTTGCTGGAATACGGGTCTTCAGTACTATCACTAGGACAGTCGCAGGCAAACCAGGGTGGTTATCACCCTACAGCTGATCCCCCGGCTGGCTCAGGTGCAGGAACGAATCCAGCTGAGGTCATAAGAACTGTCCCACTGGCCTGCAAATGCTTACGGTTTTAAACCAACTACTGCATTTAGGAGGTGGTTCGTTGCACAGCAACATCTAATGGATACAACTTCTCCATCTCTGTGGGAAAAACTCAGAGTTGCTGCCCATGGCTGTGTAGGTTGTGCACTGCACAACTGTGAGGGGAGCCAGTCAGAGAGACCACATTGTGAATGGCACTGGTTGGAATTATGCAAGACAGAAGGCCTGCGTAAACTCAGCAAGACCCTACTTCAAATGTCATCTCCTCCGTGAAGCCTTCCCGGACTCTCCTGTATCTAATTTATTAGGGGAAAGGAACTTTCTGTGCTAAAAAGAGCACAGCTTTTAGAGTCAGACAAGCCTGGTTCAAAGGCCCTGCTGCTTACACCTTGGGCAAGGCATTTTAATCTCATTTAGAAATCTGGAGGGATGATAGCTGCCCTCCCTGGGCATTGCTGTGAGGAGAGAGCGCATGGATGGTGCCTGGCAAACAGCGTGTGTTTCACGAAAGAGTGAAGCACAGTATTTCCCTGTGCAGTTTTGAATTCTCTCCTCTCTGCTCCCACTGCTGCTGCTCGGTCCCTGGGCTCTAAGACTTTCTTTCCCCACAAAATGCAGTCACCTCCTCACGGGTTTCCCGTCCTCCAGGCTTGCTCTGTATTATGCATTGGAGGCAAAGGGGCTTTCTTTTTTTAATTAAAAAAAATACAGGAAAATTTACTTTTTTCTTTTGATGTACAGTTCTATGAATTCTAACATATGTATAAATTTGTATAACCATCACCAGAATCAGGATACAGAAGAGTTCTATCACCCCAAGGGGCTTTCTTTCCAAAATATGTCTTTTTTAACTTTAATATTTTGGAATAAATAGCACATATACTTCGTAAGGCCGGGCGTGGTGGCTCACGCCGGTAATCCTAGCACTCTGGGAGGCCGAGGCAGGTGGATCGCTCGAGGTCAGGAGTTCGAGACCAGCCTGAGCAAGAGCGAGACCCCGTCTCTACTAAAAATAGAAAGAAATTATCTGGCCAACTAAAAATATATATAGAAAAAATTAGCCGGGCATGGTGGCGCATGCCTGTAGTCCCAGCGACTCAGGAGGCTGAGGCAGTAGGATCGCTTGAGCCCAGGAGTTTGAGGTTGCTGTGAGCTAGGCTGATGCCACGGCACTCACTCTAGCCCAGGCAACAAAGTGAGACTCTGTCTCAAAAAAAAAAAAAAAAAATACATATACTTCGTAAAAAAAAAATGCTTAAAGGCAGAAAAGTTACTCAGTGAGAACTGTGACTCCCACCCCTGGTTGCTCCTCAGATGCAGTTCGTAGTTTGTGGTGTGTCCGTCTAGAGATGTTTTATGCATATACAAGCATAAATATGCAGAACTATCCTGCACACCCCAGTTTTATACAACTGGAACCACGTCTTGCTTTTTGCATTTGGTATGTTTTGGAGATTGTTTTAGGTAAGTAATAATTCTAGCCTATTTGGTACTTACCATATACCAGGCACTGGTCTAAATGCCTCATTGGTCTAAATACTCATTCAATCCTCAGCACAATGTTTTGAGGTAGGTGTATTATTATTACTATAACTATTGCTGTTGCTGCTGTTATTTTTGTTATTACCAATCCCATTTCAGAGATTAAAAGAAAAAACTAGAGCACAGAGAGGTTGGGTTAAGGAACTGGTCCGAGGTCACACAGTGAGTAAGTGGCAGAGCTCGGCTCAGGACGCAGGCATCCTGGCTCCAGAGTCTGTGTTCTGAGGGACCACACTGGACTGCTATGGTGCACTTCAAGCAATCTCAAGGAATTCTGTTCTACCAAGACACGGTCATTTATTTAGCCAGCCTCCTCCACTGTCAACACTGCTGCACTGATATCTTTGTCATTCATCTTTCTGGACATGTGGAAGTGTATCTGTTGAATTAATTCCTGGAAGCTGAATGCCTGGGTCACAGGGTGAGTGCAGTTTTATATTTGATAGATATCACCAGATTGTCTTCCCAAGAAGTAGATCAATTTATACTCCCCTCAACAAGGCAGGAGAGAGCTTACTGCCCTATACTCTCACCAACACAAGATATTATCAAAAATGTTGATCTATGCCATCCAATAGGGGAAAATGGTAATGATGTCATTTTTACCGGTTATTTTTTACTGTAACTGAGTGTGGACCTCTTTTCATCTGTTTTGAAAACATTTGCATATATTTTCTGTGAACCATCTGTCCATGTCCTGTGGCCATTTTTCTCTTGGGTTATTAATCTTAAAAAAAAATGTCTCTCTTTATGTAATAGTTTATTAATTTTCTTTTAATTTTATTTATGGTATTTTTCCCCAATCAGATGTGGTTAATTTTAGTGGGGCCATATTCGTCTTTTTTTTTTTTTTTTTTTGATGGCTTCTGGGTTTGAATCATTTTAAGAAAGATGTCCTGTTTCCAAACTAAGACCAACAAAAGAATTACCCATGTTTACTTCAGTAATTTCATGGCTTCATTTATTTATCTTTCAATCTTTGATCCATCTAGAATAATTGTTGGTATAAGAAGTGAGACATGGTTCCAACTTACTTTTTCCAGTTACCTCAACATCATTATTAAATAATCCATTTTTACCCATTCATTAGAAATGAAACTAAATTCTCATATGTTTGTATCTAGTTCTGGATTCTTTATTTCTTTTATCATCTTCCCACCTATTCTTTTTGTTTTTATTGTGGTATAATCTAGATATAATAAAATGCATAGATTTTTAAGTGTTCAGGCTGGCAAAACATATATATGTATGTTTTGCAAATATTTCCTACCGATGTGTAGCTTGCCTATTCATTTCCTCAGTGATGTCTTTTGATGGAAGAAGCTTTTAATTTCAAAGTCTAATTTATCCATTTTTTTCTTTTATGCTTATTTTATGTCTTGACCTCCAAGAAATATTTGCTTACCTTAAGGCCCCCCAAAATATTCTCCTATGTTTTCTTCTATTAATAGAAGCTTCATGATTATGCTTTTTAATTTAGGTCTATGATCCACATCAAATTAATGTTTATCTTTGGAGTGAGATAAGGACTAAGTTTAGTATTTTCCCATGTGGACTGACAGTCATTCCAACACCATTTGTTTAAAAAGAAGTTCCTTCCCCAATGAATTGTTTTGGTGCTTTTGTTGAAACTCAATTGATCATATATGTGAGGTCTATTTCTGAATTTTATGTTCCATTCTTTTGCCATATTTGTGTATATTTACATCGATACCACATTCCTTTATAGGAAGTCATGAAGTCAGGTAGTATTCATTCTTCAAACCTTTTCTTCATCTGCAAGATTGTGTTGGCCATTCTAGACTCTTAAACTCTCACGTAAATTTTAGGATCGGCTTGTCTACTTCTTTAAAAGAGCCTGCTGTGATTACGATAGGGATTACATTGAATATGTACAATCACTTTGGTGAGAATGGACATCTTAACTATATCAAGTCTTCCAATCCATGGTTTATCTCTCCATGCACTTAGATCTTCTTTAATTTCTTTTGCCCATATTTTGTAGTTTTTGGATACACATATAGACATATTTTAATAGCTATTTCTAGTATTTGATGTTTCCTGATGACAAATTTAAGTGGCATTTTAAAATTTCACTTTCCAATTTTTTTTCTAGTATATAGAAATAAAATTGATTTTTATATACTCACTTCATATCTTTCAACCTTGCTAAATTAGTTCTAGTAATTCTTTATAGATTCCATAGGGGTGTCTATTTAAATAATGCATCATCTGCAAATTCTAACATTATAACTTATTCCTTTCTAATGCTTATGCCTTTTACTTATTTTTCTTAGCTGTTAAATTGTCTAAAACTTCCAGTTCAATGCCAAATAGAAGTGGTGTGAGTGGATATTCTTGCTTCTGTTGCTGAACTTAGAAAAAAGGTTTAATGTTTCACCATTAAGCATGGTATTAACTCCAGGTTTTTTGTAGATGCCCTTTATCAGATTGAGAAAGTTCCCTTCTATTTCTAGTTTGTTGACAGTTTTTTATTATGAAAAGATTTTGAATTTTGTCAAATTTTTTTGCACCTATGGAACAATTATGTGAGTTTTCTCCTTTATTTTATTAATATGATGAATTATATTGATTGATTTAAGTGTTAGACTAACCTTGCACTTCTGGAACAAAGCTCACTTGGTTATGATATATTATTCCTTTATTATATTGCTAGATTCAATTTGTTAATATTTTGTTAAGAGTTTTTACATCTCTTCATGAGGAATATTTGTCTGCATTTCCTTTTCTTGTAATACCTTATTGGGTTTTAGTATCAGGATTATGCTGGTCTCACAAAATGAGTTAGAAAGTGTTCACATTATCCTATACTCATGATAAAAATCAACACTTATTGCTGATTTTTAAAACCCCTATTTCCTAAAGAGTTTGTGTAGAACTAGTATTATTTCTTCTTTAAATTTACTAGCAAAGTAAATTTACTAGTAAAGACGCTCTGAGCCTGGAGTTTTCTTTATGGGAAAGATTTTTGTCACAAATTTTATTTCTTTAATAGACATGGGGCTATTTAGTTTCTCTATTTCTTCTTTTGTCAGTTTTGCTGGAGTTGCACTTTTAAGGAACTTGGCCATTTCATCTAAGCTGCCAAAATTTGCATAAAATTGTTTATAATGTTCCCCAGCTATTCTCGTATGCTTTTCATATGAAATTTAGAATCTGTCAATTTTCCCATTTCAAAGAGTGCTTCAGCTAATTCTTCTATTTCTTAAACACCCAGATAGACTACATATCCTACCCTTTCTTGTAATTAAGTGAGGTCATATGATGGAATTCTACCCAATAGAACGTGAGTGGAAGTGGTGTGTATCGCTTCTAGGACTGGCGTATCCTTGATCATTCATGTTCCTTTACCAGCTTGAGGCAGATAAGCACAATCACCTCGGAAACAAAGTGTTGGGAATAGCAGAGACATAAGATTAAAGAAATCTGAGTGGGGGAGGGGGAGTAGAGAGAGAGAGGGAGAGAGAAAGAAGGAAAGGGAGACAAAAGGGAGAGAGAGAGGCCCACCAATCAGGACCATCTATTTTGGACTTCATGTAAGCTAAGAATAAACCTATCTAAATAATCTATCATGTTCTAGCCACTATATGCTTGGGGAAGAACTCATTTTTATTTTTATTGGAATCATTCTAAATGCATACATTAATTTAGGGAGAACTGATTTTATTAAAATACTGTCTTCCTATCCAAAAATAGGGTACCGCTTTCCATTTACTTTTGTTTTGCTTTAGGTGTCCAGTAGCATTACAATTTTTGTCATATAGATTTTGCATATTCCTTTTTATATGTGTTGCAAGATATTTTATGTTTTTTGCTACTTTTGCAGATGGGATCTTTCCTTTTACTATCTTTTCTAACTCATTGTTATATAGGAAATATATTAATTTTTACATTTTCATTTTTACCCATTTATCTTACCAAATTATCTTATTTGTAATAATTATTTTTTTAGTTTCTCAAGTATATAATTATTAATATAGCATATGTAAATAATATAGTACTTATATCTCTTTCTTTCTTCCTAATATTTATTAACATACTCCCTAGTTCTTGTGAAATTATAGTTGCTAGAGTAATGTTAAACAAGACTGGTGAGAGAGGATATCCTTGTCTTGCTCATGAATTTATTGGGAGTGCTTCAAGTTTTCACCATTATGCATACTGACAGCATTTTCCCTGACATATATTATCCCTTTAAGGAAGTATCTACCTATTTCTATTTTATCAAGACGTTTTTAAAAATCAGGAGTACATGTTGAATTTTATCAAATGCCTTTTCAGTATCTATACAAACAATAACATGATTTTCCTCTTTTGATCTATTAATAATGACATTAATATTAACATTATATAATTGATATTAACCTACATTAGTAGACTTTTCTAAATTTGAACTATCCTTGAATTTCTGGTATAAACTCCAAAGATTAGTTACAACAATATGCTGTTTTTTTAATGTATTTTCTGTATTCTAAAGTATATTCCTAAAACTATTATTTTACTTAGTATAGTTGCATCCCCAATATCTATGTGAGATTGATTTGTTTTCTAGTCTGTGCTTTCTTGTAATTTGCTATCGATGTTAAACTGCCTTTGTGAAAATGCCTGGAAGCTCTCCCACCTCTGTGCTCTGGAACAGTTTACATAGCATTGAAGATACCTATTTCTGAAAGGCCTAGAAGAATTCACCTGTGAATCTTTAGAGTGTATTGGTTTGAGGGAATAGCTCCTTAACAATGTTCTTTGTTTATTCTATGCTTTTTTGTTCTTTTAGATTTTCTTTCAGAACAGGCAAATTGGACCCTGTCACATACCTGCTTGGACTACAACACCTGCAGTGACTGTGCCTCAAGGTAAATTCAAAGTTGATAAAGGGGAATTTCCCTCTATAGAAATATTCTGGGTAACAAATGATACAGGAATAATACATCAGAATATCTTCATTTTGCAAGCCCTAAAGACATAATGAGAAAATGGATCTAGTCATTGTTCTTCACTAACTGCTAAATTTACAAAATGAGGACAACCAGACATTTTATTCCTCTTGATGGAAGTTCACTACACTTCCTATGAATTATTTTTGCTAGAAAATCAGCATGAATATGATCAAGCTTCTAGATCTAACCCTGGAGTCCAAGCCAGTTTTCACAGGCAAGTGTGACCCCCTCCGTCACTCCCTGCGAGCCCCTTCCAGCCTGATGCCCCCTTGCATCAGGCTGGGAGGGGGCAAAAACCGAGGCTCGGCAAAGAAGTCACCTGCCCACTTTTCAGCTGTATGCCCCTTGGGCAGGGGACTTGGTCTCTCTGAGCTTGGATGTCATCTTGCGTCCTCAAGATGAACAATAATTCCTGCCCCACAGGCCCCTGAAATGTGCGTGCTCACCAATGTTTGCTCCTCTCCCTGAAAAAAATTAAAAGACCCATCCTAGATTAACATTCTCAGCCCACCACTCCCTCCATTAGCTGTATAGCCTAGGGTAAGTTCCTTCCCACTGCCAGCCTCAGTGTTCCTATCCGCCAAATGGGCATTTCTGGGGCCTTTGTCATCACTGTCTTACTTCTTTATAACTCCGTCTTGAGGCCTGGGCTGTGTGAGGCACGCAGGCAAGAGAAGACGGACTCTTGGGCTCTTGCCCTGCTCTCACCCAGTGCCGTGAGGGCCGCTTGCCGGAACTGAGATTTCTGCAGATCCTTGGGCCAAGTGCCCGAAGCTAATCATCGGCAAACTCTGCAGAAACAGGCCCTTGATTATCTCCTTTGGTGGCTCCCGGATGATCCAAGTCAGACCCTGTGGGCTTTCTGCGAGCTCAGCTGGCCCCTGTTCCTTGAAGCCCAGAGTGGAGCCCCTGCCTGCTCGTAGCTTCCCAGAGTTTCAAGCCTGCCCCCACCCAGAGCTCCCCTGGCCCAGGGACCAACGCTAAGTGCTTCAGCCTGGTCGCTGTCCTTGGTGCCCCCTGCCAGGACCTCTGTCCTACTAGGCCCTGTATGGAGACCCCACACCCACCATGCCCAGCCCTCCTCCACCCCCTTGGCTGTTCTGCTCACCTGTGACAGCTACCCTGGTGCTCTCCTGAAAAGAATGGTGATTAACTTTCAAAGACAGCTCATGTGCTTCTCTCCTCCACCTCCCCTAGGAAGTCTCCCCTGACTGCCTTTGTCACAGCGATCTCTCCCTCCTCTGAGTTCCCTGTGTCTCAGTTACTAGATAGTGAGGGCCACAAGGGTGGGGACAGGGCCTGGCTCAGCTCTAGGAGGCAGTTTGGGTCAGAACTGGATTTAAATCACACCTCAGCCACTTTTAAGCATCTGGACCTTTCTGAGCCTCAGTTTCTCATCTGTACAATGGAAATAATGTCAATTCGCTGTTCCAGATGGACCCAGGGAGTTACACTTCTTGAACTGGAATCAACATTTACCAGCAAAGATGTGGGCTCGGGGCCCAGAGCCTGGAGCCTGGCCCTGGACATTAATCTACTAATTCCTACCCCGTCACAGAGCTTTACAGCTACTCTCTGCAAAATCCCCTTGTCACCTTAATCTTCCTTAGTCCTTACTTTTTTCCCAGAAAAGGAGGAGCCATCCCACCCCACTGCAGCTGCAGGAAACCAGAGAGGAGAGAGGTCTTGACTTTCCTCTGAGAAGACCCAGAGGGAAGTGCTGAGTCTGGGACACCCCCCCTCCCCCGCCCCACCGCCATCCACACTGGCTGTGCCCCAGGGAGTCAGAATGGGAGGGGCTTCCAAGTTCACCCCAAATGTCCTTGCTGGAAGAAATGTGCTCTACCACATACACCACGGTGCGGGGTGTGGGAGACGCTGGGGGAGTCCCTCGGGAAGCCTACAGACTGTTAGCAATGCTGACCCCGGCACCATCTAGGGCCCCCCCCGACCAGGGGCTGCAGGCTCAGAGGAGCCCCGACCTAACCCGGAGCCCAGGAAGCCTTCCCTCCCAGCGAGGTGGGGTGCTGGGGCTGGGGTGCAGGGGTGAGTAGGTCGGGGGTGTGTAGAAAGCAGAGTAAGGCCACTAAGCAGTGCTGAGGGCTGGGCGCGGGCTCAGGGCCAGCGGGGGGTGGGCAGTCTGTGCACTGACACAGGCGCCCGCATTCAGAAGGCTTTAATGCTCTTAATTTTTGAACAAGGAGCCCTACCTGTTCGTTTTGCACTGAGTTCCAAAAATTATGTGTCAGTCTCGCATAGGGCGGGGGCGAGCCTGTCACCAAAGGGGGCTGAGAAAACAACATCCCACAGAGGAAGGGCAGAAGTAGGGGATCGGGATTTACCCCGACACTGTGTGGCCCTGGACAAGCCCCTTTCCCCCCAGGGGCTCAGCTTCCCCTATGGTCAGTGAGGGTAATTAGATGGTGAGATCCTGAAGCTTTAGAACGGGCTGGAGAGACAGGAGTAGGAAAACGCAGTGCGGAGGCTGGTTCCTTGCCCACTTGCTCTCCCCACCCATCACCCCATCCCTCCTGGGCCCTCCTGAGAGCTAATCTGATTATAGAGCCCTGTGGAATGTGCCAGAGTGCCAATGGGCTCCTTGTTCTCCCTGCAGACACTCCATTTGCATTGTTCTGGGGTCTCCATGGCTCTGAGGAGCTGGTCGCCATCCTGGAGGAGCCCCAGTCCCCTGCAGTCCCACTAGGCCCCGTGCCCCTCCCTCTCCTGCAGCTGACTCTTCCAGAGAAAGCCAAGCTCTTTAAAGATCTCCCCCTACCTGGGTTCGATACAGCGGCCCAAGGACCCCCAGCCCCAGGCTAGTCTGAGCAGCTTTGAGTGAGATCAGCTTAACCCAGCCCTGAGGCCCAGCGGCCCTAGGCTGCCTTTACCGGGCCTGACTACACCCACAGAGTCCATGAGTCCCAGAACAGCCACCCTGGCAAGCTGCAGAACTAGGGGAGGCCCTACACCTGCTATATGCCCCCCAACAGAAGCCATCCAGGGCCCACCTCAGGCAGAGGCCTGTGTGCCTGGGCAGGTGGAGGTGGGGGGTGATCTCAAGGGGTCACCACAGGAAGGGGGCCTGCCACAGGCAGCTAGGTCATTTGGTATCTAAGCTCCAACCCAGTATCTCAATATCCTCCCAACAGATGTTGGGGCCATCAGGAAGCAGGTCGCCCACCCTGTCTGAAATAGACCCCAGTGGAATTCTTCATCCTCCCTTACACCTGCTCCTGCTGTGGCCCCATCTCCCAGGGGCGCGCCATCCCTCAGACACCTAGGCCAGGAGTCTGGACATCAGCCAAGGCCCTCCCTCTCCATTCTGCGTCCCTCCACCCTTTTCCTGCTGTCACCCAGGTGCCTGACCTGCATGAACTTGTCCTCTGGCCTCCAGGTAGGTTTGGCCAATGGGAGGTACAGTCTTCCAGCAGCAGATGGGCAGGCAGGAGCGAGGCTGGGGTACCTGCTTCCCACACTCCCTCCCTGCCAGGCCGCAGATAGGCTGGTCCCTCTGAGTGACAGCACCACTCAGGCACCCTCTCCCATGACCCCCCAGTTCCAGTGACCTTGCCCTCCCTCTGTCTCTAGGCCTGGGGTGGTGACAGCTCCCAGATGTGGCTAGCCCTGGCACAGCACCATCCCTTGTGGGCTTCCCTTAGTGTACCTAGACTTTCATAAGCAGTCCCTTTGTCAAACTCCCTCAGCCCGTCTGAGTGCACCACCTGCCTCCTGCCAGGGCCCTGCGTGAACACCCTCTGCCTTCCCCACCCCAGCCCACCCCCAAATCACTACGTTCTCTCAGTGCTGCCTCCGTAACTCCCCAACTCTCCCTCTTCTCCTGTCCCCCTGTGTCATCCACACGCCCCGAGAGCTCCTAACTGGTCTCTCCACCCCACCTGGGCTCCCCCACCTCATCCTTCACAGGCAGCCACATGGGTCCCTTCAAATGGAAGTCTTCAAAAAAATATTTTTAATATTTAAAACATTTTATCATAATTTTTGCTTATTGTGCAAAACATCAAACACTACAGAGAAGTATAAAGTGAATACAAACCTCCTCCTTCTCTGGCCCCCCAGGGTCCCTTTCCTCAGAGCCACCATGTTCTGGTTCCTTGTGGGTCCTGCCACACATCTTCTATTCTTACGTGCATATATCAACCTACACTTTTTTGGTTCACACAGATGGATATGGGTCATACATAGAAGCCTGCAAATACTTTTGCACTTGTAACATACCTTGGAGAACCTCACATGTCCACATGCAAACGTTTGACTCCTTCTTTTTGAGGGCTGTTTAGTATTTCGTGATATGAGTCTACCACAGTTTTATCATCCATTGCCCTATTAATGAGCATTTGGTGGCTGCCACAGGAATTCTTGTCCAGTATCACTGTGGCTGGACATTTCTGCAGGATCGACTTTCTGGGTTAAAGGGCATATACATTTAACATTTGAAGGATGTATCAAATTGTCCCCTCAAGACACTGTTTCAATCTACACTTCCATCCCCAGAATATGAAGGTGTCTATTTCCCCACATCTTTGTCAACATTGGGTTTTAAAAGTTTTTTGTTTGTTTGAGACAGGGTCTTGCTCCATCACCTAGGCTGGAGTGCATTATAGCTCACTGTAACCTCAAACTCCTGGGCTTAAGTGATCCTCCTGCCTCAACTTCCCAAGTAGCTAGGACTACAGGCACATGCCACCATGCCCTGCTAACTTTTTAATTTTTTTTCCCACTAATTTTTAATTTTTTTTTTTTTTTAAGTAGAGACAGGTTCTCACTGTGTTGCCCAGGCTGGTCTTGAACTCCTGGCTTCAAGCAATCCTCCCATCTCAGCTTCCCAAAATGCTGGGATTGCAGGCGCAAGCCACCATGCCTGGCCAACACTGGGTTTTAAGAAGAAAACCTGACCATGAGAATTTGCTGCTCAAAACCCCTCACCTCTCAAGGAAGTAATACTCCACCCCGTAAGTGCAGGCCGTGCACAGTGACCTCCTTCCAAAGAGTACAGAACGGAAAGGGAGGGAAAACAGTAACTAGAGTAGCGGTGCAGAAACCTGACAAACAGCACCTTAGCCAGGTGACCCAGGTCGACAACAGTGGTAAGTCATGTTGAGAGTAAGCACCTTATTATAGCGTAAAAATAAACTGCCCTCTGCCTCTGGGACAAAACCCCACAAAACCTGTAAGCCCAGTCTAATCATGAGAAAAGCATCGGACAAGTCCCAGTTGAGGGACATTCTCCTCAAAACTGTCGAGGTCACGAAAAACAAGGCAAGTCTGAGAAATGGTCTCAGCCAAGAGGAGTCTAAGGAGACGTGATGACTAAATGTAATGTGGTGTCCTCGTTGGGTCCCTGGAACAGGAAAAGGACATTGGGTAACAACAAAGGAAATAATAAATGATAATGTATCAACATTGGTCCAGTAATTGTAACAAATGGACCCATACTCATGCAAGATGTTAATAATGGGAACCGAGTGTATGGAAACTATACTACCTTTGCAATTTTTCTGGAAATTTAAAACTGTTCTAAAATACAAAGTTGGAAAAAACCCTCACATCCAGAACAAGCCCCACACGGGCACCTGGTGGCCTCTGCGGTCTGGCCTGTGCCTCCCTGTTGAATTGTGTCCCCTCCTCTCTCCTCTGGGTACCTCCCACTCCCACCATATCTGCAAGTCAACTTTTCTAGGAAGCACCATGATTTTCAATTCTCCAGGCTGTTACAAATTATGTTCCCCTCCCTGATACACTTCCTACGCAAGGTCCAAATCCAAGACCAAGGAGGCTCCCCCAGAGAGCATCCTGCTCTCCTCTGACCCTGCGCAGCGGCTCCGTGCTCACCCCTGGGGGCTCCAGAAAGCGCTTCCCCAGTTCCCAAGGGAGTGGCGTGGAAACGGGAGGAGGGGCCTTTCGTGTCCTGTGGCTGCTGTAATGAATTACAAACCGAGTGGCTTCAGAAACAACAGAAACGCAGTTGCTCCCAGTGCAGGAGTCCAGAATTCAGAAACCAAGGTGTTAGCAGGGCCACCCACTCCAGAGGCTCCGCGGGAGATTCCCTTTGCCTCTCCCAGCTTCTGGTGGCTACATCCGTTTCCTTGGCTTGTGGCCACATCGCTCCAATCTCTGCTTAGGTCTTTATATCACCTTCTTTTCTGTGTCTCTCTCCTGTCTCACTCTTACAAGGACACTTGTCATTGGCTTAGGGCCCACCTGAATAATCCAGGATGATCTCTTCATCTCAAAATCCTTAATTGCATCTGCAAAGACCCTCTTTCCAAATAAGGCAATATTTACAGGTTCTGGGGATTAGGACAGGGACATTTCCCTTTGGGGGTGACCATTCATCCCCCTGTGGAGCCCAATGTGGCTGGTTCCAAGGCCCCTTCCTGGCTCACTTGGCAGGCAGGGTCCTTTTTTCTGTGGGTTGGTCCTTGCTCCTCCTCGAGTTGGGGGTGCTTGAGGACTGGCCACTGAAGGCCATGCTGCCCACGAAGCAGGCTGTGGGCACTGTGCAAGACTCAGGATTGCCACGCTGGCTGGAACATAAATGGGCTCTGTCACAGGCGGGGTTGTCCAGGAGCAGATCTCAAGATGGACTTCATGTGGAGGATATTTATTAGGGATCAGCAGGTGGGAAGGGCCAGGGAGGAGGCAGGGTTAGGCACGGAGGGAATGCGATGCAGGTGCAGCAGAGCTCCAGCCAGCCCCGGAGCCCACGTGCCCATCTCGGTTATCCCGTGGCAGGTCAAACTGTCTGCACCTTCATATCCTAGTCACGGTCAGTTTGCCCTTCCGTGAAATGAGGGTAACGGCAGCTCCGACCTCCCCAGTCAGAGGGCTTAAATGAAAAGCCCTGGGTGCTCACAGCTGCCGTCCACAACCACCCCAGGAGGTAGTTCTGTGGCTAATTTCCCTTTACAGAAGGGGAAAGCCAGGGCTCAGAGAGGGCAGGCAACTTCCCAAGGCCACCCAGCTAGTAATGGCAGAGCCAGGACTTGAACCCAGGCATGCCTGATGCCGGAGCCTGAGCCCCTGACAGCCGCTGTCAGAACCCAGCAGCCCTGCAAGTGCCTGTGTCCACACCTGGCTCTGGTGCTCTCGCTTCTCGGTGGCCTGTGCCCTGTTCACCCTCCTCTCAGCCATTTCCTGTTCCCATGCTGCAGACCTCTCCCCTAAGGAGGCTGTCTGCTCCCTAGGGAACCCCTCCCTGCCCCTTGCTCCCCCACTCTCCTTTCTCTCCCCTCCGCTGCTCTTGTGGCCAGTGCTCCAGCCACCGGGGACCTCTCACAATTCTCCGAGCACGGCCCTAACCTGCCCTGCCTCGGTGTCCTCTGTCCCCATGCCTGGAAGTCCTTCCCCTCGTCTTGCCCTTTGAAGTGGTGCACAGCAGCCCAGATGGCCCAGCTGGACGCTACCTCCTTCACGAAACCCTTTTGACCGTCACTCTCCCTGCCTTAGTCTCCCAGAGGACTCGGTTCATGTCTCAGTCGCAGCTGAGCTGCCTTGGGTCTGCTATAAATCTGTTTCCCTCAACAGACTAGAAGTTCTAGGAGAGTAAGAACTGCAAGTGAGTAGCTCTCAGGCTGTGTGACCTGGGCCGGGCCACGCCCTCTTTCCTGAACCTCAGTTTGCCTATCTGCAAAATGAAGCTAAGGGCCCAGCGCATTGCCAGGCACGAAAGAAGCTGCCGGGTAAATGCTGCTCTCAGGCTTTAGCCGGGTGCAACTTTGTATTACATCCGCCTGCAGGGCCCAGCCCAGGGTGCAAACTCTCCCTGCTCAGCTCTCAGTTTTCTCTTGTATAATTCTTCCCACACTCTCTAGTCCTCAGTTCTCTTCTGTTAAATGGGCTGTCCAAACAATTCCACGCAGCAGGCTGCATGAAGATTAAGTGAGGATTAGCCCAGCAGGGGCTTTGTGGGCATGTTGCTTCCTTCTTTTGCCCACCCAACCATCTGCACCTTACAGCCTCGCCATGGAGGGGCTGGGAGCCAGGTGGCATGGGCGCCTGGGCCTCCCATGGTGGCAGCCTCAGGCATCCCTCCCATGGCGGCAGCGACTCTTCACCCTCCGGAGCAATTGCAGGGTTCTAGCACGGGGCGGGAGGCGGCTGCGGGGGAAGGTGACACAGATCTGCCCTTGACTGGGGTTGGAATCGCAGGCTGCGGCTGCCTGCTGACAATCTGTCCTGTCCCCCACTCCCTGGCCCCAGACCTCCTCTCCTCCTCCTCCTCCCACAGTCCCACCCACAGCCTGAGTCCTGGGGCTCAGCCTCCTCCAGGTCCTCTGTGAGGGGGCCGAGCAGAGCCCCCCAGTCCAGGAAGCCTGGGCACCACTAGGCTCTGTGCCCTTCCAGTTCCTGCCAGTGTCGGGGTCTTAGGAGGTGGCCAGGGCCAGCTCTGATAGCCGAGAACTTGGACTGCAAATCCTCCCTCCCTCCCTCCCTCCCCACCTGCGCAGTGCTGGTCAAAAGTGCTGACTCCGAAGCCGGCCGCCGCCACCATCAGCCACAGTAGTTGGCTGTGTCTCTGCGCCAGTTATTTAACCCTCCGTGCCTCTGTGTCCTCTTCTGTAGAGTGGAAAACAGTGTCCACCCACAGGGCTGTTGTGTGGCCTAAACGAGGTAACCCGTGTGTGGCTCTCAGGGCACAGAGCCCCCAGGAGCCACTCCATGAGGATTCGCTGTTATTGTTTCCCATGTCCTGTGTGTGGGGAGGGCAGGGATGACAATCACCACTGGGGCGGGGGAAACTGAGGCCCAGGAAGGGACCACAGACTGTGGCTGGCCCCACTCCTGCCTCTTCATCTCCTGGCACCTCATCTGCCACACCAGCTGCCACACCAGCTTGCTACCTCAAGGTCCTCTGGGAGTCAGGAGCACCTCTTCTGTGCTGAGCACTGAGGAGTCGCCCCCAGCCAGACTGCGCAGCTCTGGGGCCACAGGAGGGGGCTTGGGCTTTACTGCACGCAGGCGCAGGTGCTTTGCATTAAAGCTATAGACGACGAGGTGGAGGCTCAGAGAGGTCAGGCCACTCAACCAAGGTCACACAGCTGGCACACGGCAGCCAGGGCCTCAACCTGCTTGGCTTGAGTCCTTTGCCCCACACTGCCAAACAGCAGTGCTTCTAGGGCGTCCTGAACAGAGCCCACCAGCTAGGCACCCACTTGCCCTGAGATGTTTAGAAAGAAACCCAAGGCTCAGGTGCCCATTCCCCAGCTGAGAACCCCTCCTCCCACCATGACTCCTGCCCTGTCCCTCAGAGCCCCAGACTGCCTGATCACCCACCTTAGTACGAAGAAAGAATTCATCTTGACAGCCCCAAAGAATGCTGCAGCTACTGACGATACAGATGGGCAGGAACACAAGGTGAGATACTGATTTGTCTTTCTGGGGTATTTCTCCCCTTCTCTTCCTCTTTGAAGGAGGGGCTCTGTTCTCCTGACTCAGGGGAGGCTTGTGGTAGGGTCTGAAGCAGAAGTTGCCGCTAGACCCTTCCCTTCCTGGTTCGGATTTCAAATGCTCCTTCGGGAAATGAGGGGGCCTTCTGAGGAAAGCCTGGGAAGAGAGGAGGAAGGAATTTTCCCTGGAGGGTTTGGGACCACATGGACCCTGAAATGACAGGACCTCAGGCAGGGCCATGGGGTTCCAGCCTCTCAAGAGACCCAGGTCCCACATGGCCCTGGCCATGGCCACAGAGCCACGGGGCACGCCAGCGCCAGGTGGGTGGGAGCAGTAATTGGTGGGCCCTCCCTGAGCCTCAGCCTGAGACACAAGCCCCTCTCACCACCTTGGACAGAGTAAGCTGATTTTTAGGAAAAACAGGAAGGCGCCACTCACACACCTGGGCGTAGTGGGCACAGCCCCGCCCCACCCCTGGTCTCCAGGACAGGCTGTGCTGTTATCCTCCAGGAGAGAGAGCAAGTGACCTGTCTGAAGCCTCCTGCCCCTCCCCGGTCACCTGGGAGCACTGCTGGTATCCCACAGGCACACCTGGGCCCCTGCACCTCCCACTCCAGGCCGAGGACGGCCCAGCCTCTATCTCTGCCCTAGTGTTTCCCCAAGAAACAGCCACAGCCCCCTTGGGCGTCCTCCGCCCCCCACAGGGGTCCCCCACCCTCCCTCCACTCCACCTCTAGGCTCCACCCATCCTCTCAGGCTGTGGCCCTGGCCTGGCCTCCTCGTGTGGGTTCTTTGAGCCTGAGAGTAAGTCCCTGGCCTGCCTTCTGCAGCCAGGGTGATTAGCATGCGAAACCAGAGGAAATGGCCCTGGCAGGCACAGGAGCCCTGAGCCTCCCCGGCCCTATACCCGGTTATCAGCCTGGAGTTTTATCCCACCTTGAGGAAAGTCGCTTCAATAATTTATTCGGATGTTATCACAAATCCACTCCTGGTGTGGTGGGAAGTGTGAGGGCAGGAAGCCATGCGGCTGGAATGACAAGCAGGGCAGGTGGCCCCACCTGGCTGCTGGGGTGGGGGTGCCTGGGCAAGCTGGGGGAGGGGGGCCAGGCCTCTGACCCTGGGCCCAGCCATCCCTTCCCAAGGCTCATCTGTAAAACGGGCAAAGGAACACCCATCCTGTTCCTCTCTTGAGGGGTAAAGAGATCCGGGGACCCCACAGGCCCTGGGCACAGTGGGTCCTGGTACACACCCGCCCTTCCTGCCCCTCCACGCCCAGTCTCTGCTGGCCGAGCTGACGCAGAGAGCCTGCTGGGTCTGCCTGGCCCCAGCCTGCCCCAGCCTGCCGCCTTCCTTCTTTCCGTCCGCAATACAGGATGAGTGTGAACACTCGGGGTACGGCGGCGAACAAGACAAGGCCCTGTTCTCCTGGGGCTTTGAGATTTTGAGTGGACGATGATTTACTAAGATAATTTATGGAGAAACCGAAACAGGGTAATGGGAGGAAGTGACCTGAGGTAGGGAGGCCCCCTAAGCTGGGGTCGGCTAGCCCATGGAGGGGAGGCGGAGCTGAGATGGCAAGAGGATGGGCAGATGTGGGAAGAGTGTCAGGTAGAGGGAACTTCCGATGCTAATCGAGAAACAGGGAGACAGAAGAGAAAGAGGTTATTTACGGGTCTGTGGGCCTGGTGAGGAGTTTGATTTCTATTCTAAATGTGTGGGAAGTCACTGGGGGATTTGAGGTAGAGGAGTGATACCCTGCTCCTCCTAACATGTCTGAGGAATGAATGAGTGGACAAATGAGTGGGTGACTGAGGAAGGGAGGGAAGGAATGGATGACTGTGTGCATGGGTGATCCAGTCACGTGGACGTAGCAGTGTATCATCGCCACCATGATGAACGCCATTGTGACTAAATCTTTGCAAAACTCCTTGAGTATTTTCACAGAATACACCCTTAGAAGTGGCAATAATTATGACTCTTGGGACATGGGACAGCACGTGGTGCCACAGAGAGAGCTGGGAGAGGGTGGGGAGCAGGATGCTTTTGTCAGAAGCCGGCAAGGCCCAGGGCGAGGAGGGGGTGACCCCTAGGCAGGTAGGTGAGCTGTGGCTGGGGTGGCCCCTTCCTGGGCACCTGCAGATCTTCACTCTTCACTGGGACCTGGGATGTGGCTGCCCCAGACAGCCTCATTTTCGGGGTGCCAGCTCTGCATGAGTGTCCCTGAGGGCCGGAGATGTGCCCCAGGCCCCTCTGTCACTGTCCTCTGTACTGTATCACCCCTCATTCACCCCACACCTTATCCCTGCTCTACTTCCAGGCCCTTGCCAGGCCTGGGGGCTCCTGAACAGACGAGAGGCTGGATGCCAGCTTGGGCTGGGGCCGCCTCCACGAAACCCAGGGTCCTCCCCCTCAGGGCCGTGCCCGCTGGGGGCGGTGAGGCAGATCCACCGGCCCCAGGAGTTTGTCCGTCTCCCCGCACGGCCACAGCTGGGGCCGGAGCCACCGGATGGATGACCACAGAGTCCCAGGCAGCCCCAGAGCCCGGGCCAGGCCACGGCATCCCCGTCCAGGTCTAGGTGTGGAAGGAATCGTCATGGACACTGTACCGCGATCAGCCTCTTGACTCCTTAGCTGAGTCCGTGAGCTCTGTTTCCTCACCTGTAGAATGGGAATAATGATCACACCTCCCTCACAGAATTGAGATCATAAATAATAAATAATAGCACTTATTGCTATAATCATAACAGCTGACACTTTTAAAACACTATGTGCCAGGCACTGTTCTAAGTACAATTGAGCTAATCTCAGCAAAGTGCATAGCATGAAGCTGGGTACTCAGTCGGTGCTTAATAAGTGGTGAGTGGAAGGGTTGAATGAATTGAATGAACATCCCCAGTTCCCAGGGACAAGTCATTCACTCACGGGGCCTACTGTGTGCCTATTGTGTGCCAGGCCTTGGACTCGGTGTCGTGGCACCCGCCTCCCCTCCCACCGGGCAGCAGCGAGGCTGTTGCAGGATGTCAGCGCGGAATGTAAAGAGAGGAGCCTGAGGCTGCTGTAATCCGTGTCATTATCGTTTTAACCTGTCTTCCCCACAGTGATCAGCTTTCCACAGACAACTGGCCACATTGTCTGATGGTGGCTGGGCCCCGAGCAGGCCGCCTTGGGTACAGCAGAGGGGAGGAGAGTCTAATTTGCTCTGAACACAGCTCACTGGCAGCCCGGCACACGCTCTGATCAAATATTTAGGTCGTCAGGAGCCCTGCCTGCAATATTCATGTGGCAGGCCAGAGGCATTGGCTGCAGCCACGCCGAGGGCTGGGGCTCCGATAACCAAGGACAGCCTCGCCTGGAGAAACGTGAACCCATCTAGCCCGTGAGGAGGACAAAGACACCACAGGAAAACATCTGAGACACCCCACTCCCACCCCCGTCACCCCAACACATCCCCTCCCACCCCTTGCAGTCGTCAACGTGGCTTTTGGTAACAGGCATCAGAGACTTTTTGAAAATTTGTACAACTTTACCTCTGGGGTTTTCCTTTCTAGAAATCAGGATGAAGGAAATAATCAGAAATGTAAGAAAAGCTTTGTGTTTAAGAACATCCATGTATTATATATAATCATAAAACTTAGAAATATCCAAAATTCTAAACAATAAGAGATGGGTTAGGAAATAATAGCATGTCCTCTTAGGCAGAGTATTATGCAGCCTCCAACAATTGTGTTCGCAAATAGTCTTACTGACATGGGGACATTATCATGATATTATTAAGTGAAAAAGGCAGGACAAAAAATGCTATATCTAATACTCACACAATTGTCAAGATAACGGTTTAAACATGGGCAAATTTCTTCACCTCTCAGGGCCTCTGTTTCCTCATCTGAAAAATAGGTCAACACCTACCACAAGGCTTGTTGTGAAAAAGAATCAGATGACATTTGAAAATGGCCCAGGACAGTGTCTGGCATGTAGTTGGCAAGCAATTCGTGGTACTTGTTATGTAAATTCTAACGACAGGGACTAGAAGACACTGCCGCAAAATATTAGTGATAAGCTGTGTTAAGTGATAAGACTCTGAGTCATTTTAATCTTCTTCTTCTGTTTCCCTTATTTTTAGAACATGGTTTCCTTACTTTGATAACATCATTACTTATATGGTGAGAACATGTCTCATGACAGTTATATTATTCATTCAACAAATATTTATTGAGTGCCTACAGTGTGCCAGGAACGGTTCTAGGCTTTGAGATCCAAAGATGGATGAGACAGACAGAAGTCCCGCCTGTGCGGCGCGTAAGCAGGGGACGCTGAGCAGTAGACACGGTAAATAAGTAAACGATGTGGCTGCTAGAAGGTACTGACTGCCAGTGAGGACGGAGAGGAGTAGGGGGTTGGTGTGCTGTGCCGGGAGGCAGGTCGCCCTTTGTGGATATCCACCTAGGATACCTGGGGATGGCCCTGTGGTGGGGGTGTGTCTGGGGGTGCCAGGAGCCACCAAGAGGCCAGTGAGGTGGGAGCCGAGTGGGCAGGGACAGGGGGGCGACACAGAGAGGGAACAGGCCAGGTCAGGTGGGGCCTGAGGGCCACAGTCAGGAGTGGGCTGGGGGCCACGCAGGGGTCCAGCCAGGGGGGCTGCAATCGGACCTGGGCTTGCACAGCTCACTCTGCTGCTGAGCTGAGAAGAGGCTGCAGTGGCCTCTGGCAGAAGTGGGGGGACGGGAGGAGCAGTGGCTGTAGTGGCCCAGGCCTGGGCATGCTCAGGCGGGGGTGGGAGGTGCGGTGGGCACTGGGGTCTGAAGGAGCAGCCCATGGGCTGCAGGTGGGTGCAGGTAGGAGAGACAGAAAATCTCCTAGGATGATTCCAAGGTTTCTGGCCTGAGCAACTAAAGGAAAAGCTGTTCCTGCAGATGGACTAGGAGATGAGGAAGGAAATGAGTATATTTAAAAATGAAACAGGGCACAGGGAGAGAGAAGTGTTTGATGTACAAGGCCCCAGGGGCTGAGAGGAGCTGGGGAGGGGTGGGCCCGAGTGCAGTGGGGGAGGGGGGGGCCTGACTCTGGTGAATAATGGAGGAGGCTGAGCCTTTGATGATGAGAAGATGCCACAACCAGGAGGGCAGGTGGAATAGCGCTGGCTGGGCCACTCCAGGACTCCCAGGGGACATATCCTTACCCCCTCCACGCCCACCAGGTGGCCGTCCTCTGTTCCAGCAGAAGTATTGCTGTGACTGCTGTAGAGGCTCGAGCCTCTCTAATACAGACTTTGCCTGGCAGGCCTTCCCACTACAGCTCTCCTGGCAGATGGCCCCGGGCCTGTGTGCTCACACCTCCAGGGCCAGGAGGGCAGGGTGGGGCTGGAGCGGGGAGCCCCTCCAAGGGGGAGTGGGGGAAGTCCCTCCTCTCCTGCCCACCCAGGCTCCCTGCAGGCGGTGGCCAGTGTCAGGCTCCCCTGCCTTGATTAGAGGCCCAGAGGAGCCCAGACCAGAGGGAGTCCGGGAACAGGACTGGGCTCCAGGGCTGTAGCCTGGTTCAAGATTTTGTTTTGCCATTAACTCATGGCTTAACCTGACCCTCCAAATTTCATCCATTCACCGTCCCTCACCCACCCGTTCCCTACTCACCTGTCTCTCCACATAGCCAAGACCCCTCTCATTGTCCATCTGCTCCCCCACCTGCACACCCCTGCTTCAGACAGGTCTGGACACTGGCTCTGCCACCTCCTGGCCTTGCGGCTGGGATCAGCTTCTTGGCCTTTCAGAGTCTCAGTCCCCTACCCGTGAAGTGGAGGTGTCCATCTGTACCTACCTGGCGGTGGTTGTTGGAGCGTCACAGGACACTTTAAGGGGTGGCCCCTCACACTCACATCCAGGTGTGCCGGTGCACTTCCTGCCATCCTCTGGGGGTGCCTCTCCCCAGACCCGCCCCCCACACCCAGCACCTCCCTGCTCCTCACTGACGCTGCCCTCACAGCAAGCAGGTGTGGAGGAAAGTGCCTGGCTGGACGTGCCCTCAGCCCCCACTGTGGCCCACGGAGCCCGCCTGCCCTCGTGAGGCTGAGGCTGAAGGAATGCAGGTCTCACGGTGCAGTTTTAGGCAGCAGCTCACAGGGGACGGATGGGAAATATTTATTGAATTGTATTCCTGGCAAGGAAAGGGCTTTGTTAACTGCAGCATGCTGTACCCATGCAAGCATTGTTATCATTGTTATGACTCCTGTTTGTTTAATCCTCAGAATAATACCGTGAAGTGGGAGAGGCCATTGCACTCATTTTAGACAGGAAGAAACCAAGTGTCAGAACTAGCGGTGGGCAGCTGGCATTTGGTTCCTTCAGGGCGCCTCACCCACCTCCACCGGCGTCTCTGTTGATGTCTCTCCCCCGTGGAGCCCCGCCTGGCCTCACACAGCAGGTGGCAGGGCAGGGGGCCTTGTGCCATGGCACCATGCTGCCTCGGGCTGCTCTCCACGTCCCGCAGCCCCAGTCCTGTCTGCACAGAATGAAGATTGCACCTTGCGGGTGTCACTGGTCATGAGGCAGTGGCTCCCCCTGGACTGCCTCCTGCCTGAGTCCATGAAAAGCAATTTACTGCGTGTCAAGTGACCGCAGGAGATGCGTGAAGGCGCCGCCCTGCGCTGGCTGGGACGAAAGGACAACTCGCAGCCTTGGACTGAAGCTGGGAAGGAATGGTGCCCACGGCCGGGCTGAGCTGAGGACCCCAGGCCCTGAGCAGCTCCGCAGACTTGGAAGGGCCCAGAGCCTCACCCTGTCACACCCGCAGGCAGGTGTCCTTCCCCAGGAGCCCAGAGCCATGCTTCCAACACCTCCCCAGGGCCGTGCCTGCCCCCACAGAGTGCCCTGCTGTGCCCAGCGGGGGCAGGGGGATGGGCCTGGCCCTGGTGACCTTGAGCACCAAGTTGAGGATTTCAGACTGGCGGTGGCAGAACAAGGCTAGGGGACGCGGGGTCTGTGTAAGCCTGCTGAGGACCTAGCTAGGTTTGGGAAGGGTTCACGGAAATTCTCTGATATGGATAAGCGGTGGGTTACTGAGGGAAACAGGAAATGTGACCTTTGAAGTTGACACGAGGGAGGCCAATTTCGAGCCCTGTCAAATCCCGTCTTTGGTATTTTCTGTGCTAGAATAGAACTTATATTCAGACATCTTTCCACCTAGCCACACAGCCACCCACCCATCCGTCCACCCGTCCGCTACAGACAGGTCCATCCATCCTCTGTGTCCAGCTGGGGACTCTGTGAACCGTGGCTGGGAGTGGCTCTGTCAAGCCCCAGGAGGCGAGTCCCTCAGCCTGTGTCTGGACACGACCCACGACGCCAGCTTCCATGGTAAGTACCGACCGGGTGCCAGGAGCTGAGCCGAGTGTCCCACACACACTCTCAGCATGGGCTCCCCACGGCAACCCCACGAGTGGACCTCACTAGCCCATTTACGAACGAGGGCACTGAGGCTGAGCAGGATTTAATGCCTCATCCAAAGTCCCACCGTTCATCAGTGGGGGGATTAGGACTTGAATCCAAGTCCAGGTGACTCCAAAGTCTGTGCTCCCAACTCCTAACGCCTACGATGTGATGGGGCTTGAGAATGAAGGGCTGTGGGATGGGCAATGTTTGTAGGTTTGATGTGTAACATATGGACCACGTGTCGAGTACCCTCTCCGCCAGACACAGCCTCTCGGTTGGTCCCCACAGCAGGGTCACGGGGTGAGGGCCCAGGGCTCCCCATGTGTGTGGATGCTCCATGGGAACCAGCCAGGTGTTGAGAAAGACTCTTGGCATATTGCAGCATGAAGTGGTTCCTTAAGCAGCTGGATTTAGTGTTCCCAGGTTGCAGCGAGGCAGACGCAGCACATTAAAAATGACAGTGAGCAGTGTAAATTATCAGGCATGGCTGCTTAGGTCTATGCACCTTGTTCATAATCTTGCTCAGTTCCGGTGTGATCAGAAATGAAATATGTCCAAGCCGGTCCCATTACCGTGTGTGGGCCTGACGCCTTCTGGCCTCTTTATCCTTCCTAATCCACTTGGCAATTTATGGGGCCCACTAAAAAGCCACCTGCCACGCCTCCTGGGTTTCTTCAGCTGAAGATCATCCCCCTTGCTTTCTTTCCACCAGGGCTCAGAAATGAGTTCACCCGTCAGTGGTGCAGGGAGGCAGGTTGGAGCCGCGCACAGTAAACTCTAATATGACCCCTCTGTGTCTAAGAGCTGGGAGCGGGGACATAAATTCAATGAGTGACCTTCAGTACCTCTGAGCCTCTCAGCATCTCCATTCCCCAAGCCAGGATTGGACTTGACACACACGCCAACTCCAGTTGCCTGGTATGGCTGCCTGGAACAGGAGTCCTGACATGATTCAAAGGTGCCCCGGCTTCCTGGGAAAGATGCCTGTTTGATTAGTAATGTCTGCCATGGTCACGAGATGAGAGGACACATGCCATTACACCCTGTGTTTGGCGTCCCTAATAGATTCTCCTAAGGACCTTCCAGCTCTGACATTGTGGCTTCTATTGTGCCTTGTCTGTATAATGGAGGTGATAATCAATACTTCCCGATTTGCAAACCCGGGAGTTAGACCAAGAGAAGCAAAGTCTTCCTCTGTGCTCCTGTGGCATTTTGTGCACTGTTAGCTGGTACACACCAATGCTGGACTGGGTGTGCTTTGAGGGCTGGTGTCTGATTCATCTCTGGGTCCCTGGCGGCCAGCAAAGACCTTGGCACGGAGTGACTGCCAGTGAATATTTGGTGAATGGATGGATGAGCAAACATATGGAAAAATGAATGAAGGAATGAATGAATGGATGCTTTCCAACTTCACAGGGTGCTAGTGAAGATGAACTCCATGCTGTTAAAGGTCATGGGAATGGGGAAGGGAAACAGACTATGAAAGATAAGATGTCCAGAGTGTTCAGGGTGGTGAGCGGGAGGAACAAGGACAGGCGGCCAGGATGCACCCTGTCCAGGAGATAACTCCGGGCTTCAACGGAGGGCCAGCTGGGGGTGGGGGGTGCCCCCTCAGAGGGCACTGGGGATGGGGCGTAGGTGCTGGGAATTTTAGTTTTGATTAGCAAAATATGACTGCCCTTGCTGCTTTCTCTGATGACCTACGTAATGCATTTTCCTGGTAAAAACATTCATGCAGAACAGCTCGAGTGCACAGAAAAAAACAAAAAATTACTCCAGATCCCACCACTGTGAGGCAACCACTGGTAAGATTTAGGTGAACCTTTTTCATAGATCTCTCTGAGCACCTAAATATGCATGCACATGCATATACATTAAATACAAACACATAGCCGCAAAAATGAGACACTACACTACATGCTGTGCCCTAACCTAATTTTGTCACTCAGCGGCATGTTAACATGTATATTCATCTGTATCATCGTGTTAAAGGTGAAGAAGTCTCTGCTCAGAGATGGGAGGCTATTTGCCCACGTGTCCACTCTCTGGATTCTCTCTCCCTCTGCTCCCCTTCCTTCCTTCCTTCCTTCCTTCGTCCCTGCCCCCCTCCTTTCTTCTCAAAGGAATGAATTCACTGGAAGCACAGAAACAAAGAATTGTAAGTCTTTCCATAAAGTATGTAGATGGATGGCTTTTTAAAAATTTTTAATTTTTATTTATTATGGGTACATAATAGTTGTATATCTTTGCAGGGTGTATGAGATGTTTTGATACAGGCATACAATGTGAATTAATCAAATTAGGGCAACTGGGGTATCCATCACCTCAGGCATTTAACATTTCTCTGTGTTAGGAATATTCACAGTCCACTCTTTTAGTTTATTTTAAAGTACACCCTAACTTGTTGTTGATTATAGTCACTTTGTTGTGCTATCAAATATTGTTCATTCTATCAAACTAACTATATTTTTGTACCCATTAACCATCCCCACTTTATGCCCACTCCCCACACCCCTTCCCAGCCTCTGGAAACCATCATTCTACTCTCTGCCAGATGGATGGCTTTCACATGCTGATTTCATTTGACGCCACACCCCAAAAGCAGTCTGAATGCAACGTGTGGTGCTGCCATGCTGAAATGCAGGGGTCTGTGTCCTCTCTCTTCTTCTGAAGAGCCCAAAGCCTTGATTGAAAGTGCAGCGGTGCATCCCCGGGACTTGGGAGCTGGCAGACATGAAGCAAGCAGAGGCTCGAGATGTGCTTTGCAGTGGGGCTTGTTCTGTGCACCGCCACTGCCGGGAACAGACTGTGTCCTGGCTGGCCCAGTGTCTCAGGAGGAGGATGAGAGACACGTGGCACAGAGCTACTCCAGCCAACCCACAGACTTGTGAGTGAGAAGCAAATGTGTGTTGCTCTGCACCACTGAGAGTCTGCAGTTGTTTGTCCTGCAGGAGCTGACCGAGACCTCAGGGATGCACTGCCAAGTTACGCTCTCAGATCCCGCCTCTGAAAAACAGGGTCGGTAGTGACCTAACTACTGAGCTGTTGTTTGAGTCACACGGGTCACTGGATGCACAGTTGGTAGTGAGCGCTCAGTGAATATTAGCTGGTATTAATGCATGACCTTCGAGTGGTGTTTTTCAAATCACACAACATACTAATGGGCCCTGAAACCAACCTAGTGCGTCACCACTAGCGTTTTCTTCTGATAGGATAGACTAGAAAGTTATCACAATACTTCGCAATTAGGAAGGGTAAATATTGCTTTGTGGGACTGTTGTCTCAAGGTATGTGTATAAAACAAATTTCTTTCTGTGGGTCACAGTCAAAAAAAATGGAAAAGCCTGTGCCTGAGTGTGGTCAGACTGTCTCCTTCCCTGGCTCCCGGCCCTTGGGATGCCAAGGGCAAGTATTATTAATAGTATCCTCATGTTTCAACAAATACTTCTTGGGCTCCTCCCAAGTGCGGCTGCATCACATCTGGCACAGAGTAAGCACTTAATAAACAGCAGCCATTATTATAATAATATCAGTGCTATTGTGTTGTTCCCAGTGTTGTTCTGGATTTCACTTCATTCATTCGTTCATCTGCTTATTCGACAAACATTGAGTACAGAGTGACGGGGACATGAAGATGACCCAGGTGTGGCCCCATCTCTGTCCAGAGGCTGGTTTTTGTGTTGATTGACTTACACACACCCTAGTGAGAGGTCAAGAGCTCCAAAGCTGAAACTGGGTCTGAATCCCAACTCCTCCACTCACCAGCTGCTAACCCTGGGCAAGTTACTTACCCTGTCTGTGCCTTGTCCATAAAGTGGGGACATTAGTAATAGGCATGAGCTTGCTGGGTGTGTTCAGTAAGTATTCATGGAGGCAGAGCACTTAGAATGCAGTCTGGCCCGCAGGAAGGACACAGTGAGGGTCTGTTGGCTGTTACCACTGCTGTCAAAGTTCAAGTGTGTGACTTGGAAGGGACCCGGGAGACAGCCCAGGGTGGCATCACACTTCATCTCAAGTGCCGGTGGCCTGGAGTGCAGTGTTGGGAGGGATTCGGAGACCGAACCTGGGCTCAGTAAATACAGCCTTGAGTAATTAGGGATGTTGGCACAGGCAAGGGGGGGAGAATGGGTGCATGGATCACCTGGCTGCCATCCCGGCTCCGGTCTGAACTTCTGTTTTTACAGGTAGGGAACTGAGCCCCAGAGGGGGGAAGGAAGGGCCATGCCCCGTGTCAGAGCTGGCATTTGGTTCAGGGCTCCTGCCGACTTTCCTTCTGCCCCGGGGGAACCAGAGGAGCGAGGCAGCATTTTCCAGGAGCCGTCAGAGCGTCTCCCCTCGGCACCCACTCCTCTGGGCTCAGTAGCTTGCACCAGGCTTGACTGAGCTTGGGAACATTTGAGGCAAAATACGGCCCTGTGGAGAGCAGCACTTGAATGGCACTTTTTGGGATGATGAATGTGCTTGTTTGGATTTGAATGAGACGGAATCAGCAGACACAGTATTGCACTGGAAACTGGGGGGGAGGAGGGGTGGGGTGGAGAACTCTCCTTTTTTCCCTTGAAAAAGCATGATTTTTTACATTGCAATTAAACAGGCCTTCGGGCTGATTTTGCTTCTCTGCTGCTGACATTAAAAAATGCCAGACAAAGATAGCGGCTCTGCTCTCCTCGAGATGCACTTCCAGAGAGAGGGAAGCGTCCGCCAGTCTCTCAGGAAAATGGGGTGAGAGACGCCACGGCTCTGGGGGCAGGGGCTGCTTCTAGCCTGTACGCACATGGCCCCCAGGCACGTGGGGGACCCCAGCCCAGCTGTCCCCATGAAGGACACACCACAAGTTACCCGGTCTACTCTGGAACTCAGGAATGACCCTACTTGCTAAGGACCCCAAAGTCTGTGTATCTTAGGTTCACGCCTGGGGGCCTGTGGTCGTGAGGGCTGGACCTGGCAAAGGGTTCTCCTTCAGAGTCATTTCGGTCATGTGGGAGCCACTGACCCCTGAGGCCTGCCCAGCGTCTGAGTCCCCTTCCGCCTGCGGGGAATCTCAGGGGGTTCGAATTGCAAGGCCACACCTCCCACTTTGGAAATTGAGGCAGAACTGCTGGGCTCCTCCCCTCCCCCGGAAAGATGGGACACGGGTTCAGCTCAGAACCAGGCTGGGAGCTTGAATCCTGAAGGAGGGACAAGACACAGAAGGACCGTCTGAGGCGGTGGCAGAAAGCAAAGCACGGTGGTTAAGGGTGTGGGCTCCAGAGCCAGCAGGCCGGGCGGCCTGGCTCTCCCATCTACCGCCTGTTAATCTTGGGCAACTTGTTTTGCCTTTCTGTGCCTCAGTTTCCTCATCTATAAAATGAGTTAACAGAGGGAAAGCATTTGGGGCGTGCCTGGACCTGGTGAGGGCTCAGGGAAGATGAGCTGTTGCTGTTATTCGTGGCGGTGACGACCGCAGTCTTGCAGGGGGAGGCCAGTCTCCGGCGGGACCCCCCCCCCCCAGGGCCCGGCTCCAGGCAGAGGTGCCTGCAGCAGGCTGATGCTGAGGGCCGGTGGCTGGGTCCTCAGGGGCCTGGCAACCTTGGCTCAAATCAATATCTTTTCAACAAGCCCCTTCCCTGTTTAGGTTGGTTAAGTCTGTTTTTCTCGTCCTTAACCAAGGACCCTGACTGGTACATGCCATAATTAATCCACAGAACGCTTTAGAGGAAGCTTCAGAATCAATCTGTGTGGTCAGAGCTGCCTTGGATTAAGAATGTAATATCCGTTATCTCTGATCCTCCACTCCCGCCAAGAGGGACAGAGCGCCTTCTGTTTCCACTTGCTCAATAAGGACTTGGAGGTTCACAAATGAGATAAGACACCCGAAGGCTGTCAGTCAATTACGAAGAATTTCACCCCCAGTGGGTCATACTGCAGCACATATACCAGCATCCTTGGCGGATCTCAGTTCACATTCTGTCTGCATCACTGTCTTGGACAAACCATCCCCTACGTCCTAGCCTTGGTCTCCTTATTGGTAAAGTTGAAAGGATAACACCGAGAGAATTCGTAAGAGACTACGGTGACGCACCACATTCGTGGTGTTGGTGGGCAGGACGACGGCTGACCTCACCAAAGAATTTTCTGGTTCTTTCAGAGGTCAGGGCAGGAAAAGGGCGCTGGGATAGGGGGCAGGAGAGACCTGCACGGGGCAGAAGGCCCACTCGACTCCCTCCAGGGTGGAAGCATGGCCTCGGTGTGGCCCTTGGCTTTGGGTGTGCTCATGCCACTGAATGGTGTCCCAGAGCTGAAGTGTTCCTTGGGGCTCGGCACTTCCCAGGCTGTCCCGGCCACCTGGCTCCCCTGGGCTTCTTGTGGAGAGAAGGGTGAATGGCTTCTATTAGCTAAACAGATCATAGTGGCTAAAAGAAACAGGTCTGGAGTGATCAGACTGTCCAAGCTATAATCCCAGTAACGCTACCAAGTTGCTGTGTGACCTTGAGCAAGTCAACTCACCTCTCTGAGCCATAATATATCAACCTGTCCCTCAAAGGGTTTTTGTGAGGATGAGCCTTAGTAAGTGGTAGCCTTAGCATTATGTTGTCGCTCAGTCTATCTTGTCAGTACCCTGCTAACATACTCCCTTTACCTCCTCCTCCGGATCTCCAGCGGCGCCTGAGGAAAGGAGGGGCAGTCAGAGCAGGAGTTCAGGAGAAGCCTTCTTGGGGTTCACCAGTATCCGGAGCAAACCACAGCCCAGCTCCGGGCCCAGGACAGTGCTGGTGCCAAGACAGTAAGTGCTCCTCACGTGGGAGCTCTACTTGTTATTATTTTGGGCACAGGGCTTCATTCAGAAAGTGGATGAGTTTAATTACAGGCACACTGTGAATAATGTGATTCTTTCTTTCCTGCAACTGTGACTTCCAGACACCTGCTCCATTCAGGAAAAAAAATAGGTTTAAATTGAAAAGCACTTCTTCTGCAGTCCTTAATTACCACCTTATTGAAGTTTATGGTGCAAAATGTCTTCCGCTGAGGAAGTCATCAGAGTGACAGGCAAAGTCTGGGAGGGAGGCAGAGCCCCTGACGTGCGGAGGCCCCGCCCCTCGGACTGGGCTTCGTGGGGGTTGTCCGGACACAGGGGCAGAGTCATTGCAACTCGGCCACACTCTTGACGGACTATTCCACCTCCCTCAAATTGACATCTAGGGAAAGATTAAAATCACATGAAAATGCTTACGTTAAAATGCTGAGTGGGAAAAATAGGATATAAAATTATATGGCCAGATGATCCCAACTTCCTAAAAATAGAAAAAATTTCTCACATAAAAAAGCCTGGAACTTTGCTTCCATCCAATAATGGAGTAGCAAGGACCAGACTGGCCACCCACCGGAAACAACTAAAACACCAGACAAAGTATGTGCAACAGTGGATTTCAGACACTGGGCAGCAGGCCATGAGGGCAGTGGCCCCTAAGAGAGGGGACACAATGGAGCGAGCCTTTGATTGCCCAGTTGCCTGCGTGGAGAGTTTTCAGACTGCAGGGCAGAGAGGGGAAGCCAGGCGGAGCCTGGTCACCTGTGTCGAGGAAACAGAGGTAAGTCCAGGGAGCCACGGTGCTGGAATTCACAGGGCAGAGTATCCAAGTAGAGAGAGCTGCCCAGAAAGAAAGTTCTGGCAATTTGCAGAGGGCCTCCCTTGTGCCTTCAGCTGAGAACTGATCGGTGTATGTGTGTGAGGAG